>NW_024349802.1:9565749-10186202 GCF_902729225.1 Pteropus medius
TTTATTTATTTTTTATTTTAAGTAGTTTAGGTTCCCAAACCGCTGTAAAGAAAGCTCAATCTGTAATATAACTCATAGGATCAAGTTTATATTTTTAAAGCAAAGTCTCTTTAAACTGATGACTCAGGTGATGTTTTATTCAGTCTTACCAAAGATGAATATCATGCTGTGGCCCCTTCCATCTTTATGAAATAAAAATGAGGCATATTGCAGGGATTTGTCACTTTTGTTCTCAGAATTTTTCATGTACCTGTAGCAGAATTCAGGAGACAGTTCCCACTTTTCCATTTTGGCATTAGCTACACTATATTGGAGTACATTACACAGTGTCACTCCATGCAAGCCTGATTCAACAGAGCTTGCTCCAGTGAAGGGTAGGAAGAAGTATGTCAGGTGGTGTCTTTTTTTTTAGGTGATGTCTCTGTCCCCAGGGGTGGTGACAATTAGCAGGTTTCATTTCATATAGAATACCTGGTAACCCGACAACCTGCCCTCCTCTGATAGGAGAAAAAAGAAATAAAGGTGACCCTGAAAGAAAAGTGAGGCAACTATAAATCAAAATAAAATGTCATTTTCATTAGATAGAACATTTATATACCAGTGATAATAATCTCATTGCACAGGGTAAAAATCAGTCAATTAACCTCACTTTGGATTTTCATTCAGGATTTAAAAACAGTTGGCTATTGGATAGGTCAAGGGCATATGTATGAAGTCTCTATTTGGGGAGGAGGGGGTAAGGCTGACAAAAGCAGAGATTTGCTCTCGTGGAGATCCATTTAATAGTTAATTCCTAATGATGTGGGAGTCTTTTCTGATTTTTTTAGTTTAAAGAGCCAGAATTTAAATTTATCCTTGAGCAGCATGGTATGTAAAAGGAACCCTGAGCTAAGAGTTGAGTCCAAATTTAAGTTCTAAGGAAGGACCTTAGATCATTTAAAGTCTAACCTTTTATTTAATAGATGAGGAACAAAGAGAATAAGTGATTTGCCCAAGGTCACACAGACAGTGTTAGCTTCTGCTCTACAGCCTTCTTTTTTTACTTGGTGTGCTTTTTAGAAATCACCCACATGATTTCACATTAAGCATTCAATCAGTATAGAACCTTTTAAAAATGCTTACAGACAACTTTGTCCCATATGTTCTCTTCTACCTTATCCTTGCTCTTTAAGGTACATGATTAGTGAAATTATGCCGGCTATCTTTTCAGTTCACCTGGATTACATGTTCTCTCTATGTGAAGGGCCATTGGTTTTTAAGGTTCCCTACCCCTGCTCCCCAACCATCGGGAAAGGAAGTGCCCAGGTTTCCTTAGGTAATGAGGATTTAATTGAAGGCTAGTAGGGGAAGTACAGGCATCGTTGCAATACTCATAGAGCCAGAGTTCTGGAAGAACAAGGAGGGTGGCTCTTCCTCCTTGGTCAGGTCCCAGGAGAACCTGTCTATAGCGCCAGTTACAGGTCTTCCCCTCAGAAGCTGACTTCTGATATTTTTGTCTGCACTAACCCTGCCCTTTCTATAGCTCATCTTCCTTATGTCTGCATCTCTAATCCTTCTATTGCAGTAGTTCCCACACTCTGGTAGGCATCAGACTGGGGAGCTCTTTAAGCATTCTACTCCTAGAGATTCAGATCCTGTAGATCTGAGGTGAGTCTAGGAATCTGCATGTTTAACAGGTTCCACAGGGTATTCTGATGGGAGTCGCATGGGGATTAGGACCACACCTCACTTAGAAACACCCCAAGCACCATGGTGTCTTATCTCCATACTTTTTCGTTACACGTTCCTATTAGAAAAATATTTGAGCACATACCTCCATTAGGTGTATATTTATGTCTTTATATACTATTGACCCTTGAACATTTTGGGGCTTGGGGCACTGACCATCCCCCTGTGCGGTTGAAAATCTGAGTATAACTTTTGACTCCCCCAAAACTTAACTATGAATAGCCTACCATTGATTGAAAGCCTTACCCACAACATAAACAGTTAACACATATTTAGTCTGTTATATATATTATTTCCGGTATTCTTACAATTTAGTAAGCTAGAGAAAAGAAAATGTTAAGAAAATCATAAGGAAGAGAAAATACATTTACAGTATTTATTTTATTTTATTTTTAACTTTCTCTAAAACATTTCACCTTCTTTTTTTTTACAGTATTTATTTTAAAAAATCCACACATAAGTGGACCCGTGCAGTTCGAATTTGTGTTGTCTAAGGGTCAACTGTATATGTATATAGTATTATTATTAAACGTATATAAAAACAGAAAATAAAAATGGAAAAGATAAAAATAATTATAAATACATTTGACGATTTCCTTCCCGTACCCCACTGTATCCCCGGGGCTGCTTTCATCACCCTTCCTACCTTTCTGTGTGGCTTGAACTACACCATCCCTATAGGCACTATTGGGCAGAGTAAAAGCACAGAAAAGTACCAAGTTGTCTCAAGAGTCACTGGTGTGAAGCAAGCAACTTACCTAGAAGGAGACCTGTGAACCCCTTCAGAAGAAAAGGGGGAGTCTGTGAGCATGATAGCTGCCATGGGTCTGATGAACACCTGTCTTCCACCATAGAATAATGAACTGTTTCAAAGCGTAACACAGTATAATGGTGACTCCACAGAGGCTGTAGATGAGGCCACCCTGCGTATTCTCTCTGCAGCTTTGCGCAGCTTCCCAGAAGGAAATATGCTCTGCCCAGGCTGCTGTGTATGTGTGTATGGTGCTTGCCCACTTCTCTCTCATTCCATTTATAGCATAATTCCCTGGTCTAAGCTGGGGAGGTCGCTTTCAGGATTAAAGGTAGCCAATAGAACGCTGGTACCCAGAGCCTTGGAGAACAGCACCTGTGTTTGAGTGGGTAAGTGTCCACAGGTAGCTTAATGAGAAATAGTAAATGAGTTCCTGAACCCAAATGCAGTTATTCCGTATGCAACTACTCTGCTCCTGCATATATTTTCAGAGGTCAAAGAGGCTTTACTTTTCCCGATGCATAATTTGTGGTTTTTTGATATTACTCTCTTGCCCGGTGGTACCATTTTGTGAGTAGAGCATCATTTCTATGAGTTAGAGAAACCACATTGGGACAAGCAAACATCTTAAGGTGTTATTAGAGCCCAAAGTCAGGACTTGACAAGTCTCAGACACATTTCAGAAATCAAGTGACTTAATAATTAGTTATTAAAATTGGAAGTGAGCTCCCCACATTCCTTTTTTTCCAACTAATTGTCCTACCCCTACTTGAAGAATTTTTACATTTTCAGCTTTCCTCTGTTGCCTTCAGGGATTTGAGTGCCGGCGTTCTATACTCTCAAAGGCCAGGAAGGGTGGAATGATGTTTAGAGAGCTCTGTGGAGGAGAGAGGAATAGGATACTTCTTGCACTTAGGGCAGTTAGCAGCCACGTATATGTGTCTATTTCCTGATCAATAGGGATATTTGAAAATAAGGTACTTAGAATTTCATTGTTTTTCACTTGGTTTTACACACACTACTGAAAATCTCTAGGCTGGAAACAACATTTTTTCTGTCATTTTACCTTTTTCTAATTGGCATATGTGCTTATCATTTTTGTGTTTGGCCTTTATTTTTTTCCCCTCTTCAATTTCGCCCCCCTTCACTTTCACCCCTGACCTACGGATGTCGCTGTCTCCCCTTAAGAACTGGATCTCTGAAGGCGTGCCCAGGACCTTCTGCGTGTAAAGCAGACGTGCTAACCATTGCACTATGGAGCCACCCCCAATGTTCTGCTTTTAATGCTTAGCATTATCTTGTCTAAAAATCTGCTTGTCAGTCTGGTCCCATATACTTGTCATTTTTAATGGCTGTCTATATAATCTCATTCTTTCTTGGGATTCATGTTTATTCCACTGAATCCTCTGTGCTTCTACTTTTTTGTAGGGTACAGGGAGAGATTTGCTGCATTTCTAAAATATCTCTGAAAACAAGCTGCATTTCAGAACCTTAACCAAAATTTACTTTTCTTCACTTTGAGGGTGCAAGCAGGAAGCCATTGGGCACAGCAAGGTATTGAATTCTCTTCTCTGAAGTTCATGTCTGTGGGTCTGGCTGGGTTACTTGATGAGGAATCTCAGCAAGAGGTCTCAGATACCAAACGGGGGCGGCGGGGGGCGGGGGGGCGGAATTAAACTGAAAGAGTACTTGATATTTCCAAAGAGTCACTTAGATTCTGTCTATTACTGCTGTGTTCAAAATGTAGACATAGTTCAGTTCTGTGATTAAAGTGACTTTCACTGTTAGCTTCTTTGTTCCTGTAAGATATAGTGGTGGGCTATAGCCCGTTCATCATTTGGGGGTGTAATGATTAGCTAAAGCTATTTTTCTCCAAAGGGTCAGTTATTTCTTTAGTTTTTCTCCAAACTATCAGCTTTAGCAGGAAGGAGCCATAAATTCTGTGACATAGCTGCCTCCTTATCTGTCTTGGGAGTTACAGACTGCACATATAAGACAATTCATGTACCTCTGCATAATGAGTTGAGTTTTATAAATCATAAATCTTCGCTTAACATGCAGGTAGTGTTGAGTGCCAGGTTTAGAAAAACTGATGTAGTTGCCAAGTTCACGAATGTAATAAATCATTTATGCTAAAGTAGCCCAGAATCATGCTCTCCTTTTAGGCAGACCAATTTCAAGGTGGCTGTTAAACACAAAAATGTAAGTATCGATGATTGTTTTTCAAAATCAAATATATTTTTTATTTGAAGAGTAAAACCAAATTATCTTTCTCTTTTTAGTTGAAGTCAGTTTTCTAGGATCTCTTCACTCTAAGAATCTATCAGTAATATATGTTTTCTTTCCTGATCCCTGAATTCTGCCAGAAATTTACCACAAAATATATAACCCGTACATTTGCAATCTAGATTTTTAATATGCTAAAAATAAGATTTAGATGTTTCAGTAAATCTTGAGGCAATTATTAAGAAAAACTTTTTGAAGTTTTTTGGGGTATTTTCTTCTTGGGCCATATTTTACATGGAGTTACCATGGATCTGAGGCAAACATAGCCTATTTCCACATTGCCTGTGTCTTCAGGCCAAAAAAGGGGAAGGAGTAGGGCCTGAAGCAAAGTGATTCCCAGGACAGAAACTTAAGGCTGTGCAGTGTGATGTGCCTCTCTAAGTTCTCAGGCTTTTATCCAGACTCCTGGAATATGGTTTTTAAACTGAAATGTATTGTCTGAAAGTTGCTCATTTGGTAGATGAAAAAGCTATGAGGGTGGCTATTATTAAAGAAGGAAAACATGCAAGTGCTTTAGGAGATGTCTTTAAACAGAAAAATAGAAAAATGAAATTTTGCCTGAGGCTTTTAGGCAAAATTTCCTCCGTCCCCTTCCTCCGTCCCTTTCCTCCGTCCCTCTCCTCCATTTAAATGTCCGTATCCTTTTGCATAGTCTCTAGCACAGGGCCCGTACTCCAGATGGCATGTGACTTCTCTTTGGAGAATCACAGAAATTCTTTTGGTATGGATATGTGAACAGCTACCCCTCCTGTGCTCCTCATGTGGGTAGTGTGCCCTTGGTTCAAGATTGTAGGGGCCAATTTCAGATAGAAGAACTTTTCCACTGAGTACCATCAGGCTTTCTTCTTTGACGAGATAATCCCGCTTAACTCGATGAATCCCAACTCTGAGGCCTAGAAATAGGTCCTAAACTGTGAGTTTGCAGAATCACTTAATATGACCTTTGTAATTTAATCTTGTGAAACTACTAGGAAGCTCATTCTTCCAACTTTCTTTTCATCCCTTCTCCCCATCCTCTACTGCAAACTCACTATTTCTTTATGTCTCCATGCCTTGTGTATACATTTCCCATTACCTGGAATGCTCTTCTCTTTTTAATCCAAATGTTAAGCTCCTGCTCATCCTGTAAAACCCATTTAGATCTCACCTCTGTAAAGTCTTCTCTGGCTTCCTGAGGGAGAACTTGTCACTTTATCCTCTGTGCTTCTAGAGCATTTATCCACAGTTCTGTTTTGACATACACAAAAGAGTTTAATTATTTATCAGCATGTCCATCCCTCCCACTAGATTGTGATCATCTCAAGGACAAGAAGTTTTCATTTAGGTATTGCTAGTACCAACCATATCTGACACAAAGTAGAAACTCAATGACTAAATCTCATCCTTTTTTTTTATTACCCTATATACTTGAGCACTAACATAAAGCCTTGAGAGAGAACCAAGGTTTTTAAAGTTGCATTTCATCATAATTTATAAATGCTAAGACTAATGCATAAAGCACTTACTTAAGTCCCCTACAGGGATGCCTACGGTTAGAGTGACAGAGGCAAGTAGAAACTTCCTGCATTGTCCTGGGATTTTCTGTAGATTCTGGGTAGATCAAGTTCTGTTCTTTATTCCTGCATTATATCTCTAGGACTTTTATGTCTTTGTCTTCTCATTGCAATCATTCTGATCTAGGTGTCATCTTTTCACACTTAAACTGTAGCAATTATAGCAGGTATGACTCTCAGTTTATAAATTCATGTGTATAGGAAGTATCACATTTATTTATAATCTTAAATAAAGATAAATTGTAATATATGCTCCTATCCCAGCTGACTTGTGGGAAATGTAACCTCATTTATTTCTCATTTTCAGGCTTGAGTTGTGGTTCCAGGATCTTATATTTTGCCAGGAGATTAGAGAGGGCTCTGAGTTGCTGCTTATTGCTCAGACACCTGCTATTTCATCATTTGCACCACCCCTTCCAGTCCAGGTTTTGATTGCTGTTCTTCTCCTTAACTCACAGGAATCTTTTGCAAGGCTGTGAACCCTGCAGCCTGGGGTCCTGTCTCCTAGTTGCATCATACAGCCAGTCTTCTCTATTATGTTCCCTCCTCAGGTGCTGCCAGGGAGCAAGGCCATTTCCAGGTCCTACAAACTCATCTTCATCAGCAACCCAGGGAAATCTCTTTCTAGTTTGCTTGGAGTACTTCCCTGCTCTGAGGATGGTTTCCTCAAGCTCTAGCTTCTATTGTACTCTTTTACAGTAATCTTAATGGTTTTTTGAACCCCTATCATTACAACCAAAACTTTGATTTCCTTTTCCTTAAATTTCCACGAGGGGTTAAGGGAAATATCTGTAATCCAGTTCTTTCAGGAAAAAAAAGAAGAAAATTTAAAAGTTATCAAATCCTTCCATATGCTGATCTGCTAATTGGCTTCATTGCCTTCTCTCTCTCTCTCTCTCTCTGTCTCCCCACCCCCTCTCTTTTTTCTTTTTCTCTTAACTCCGTCCCTCTCCTCCATTTAAATTATTTTGCACATTCCAACTAGCATAGCTATTCTAAAACTCCTGTCCAGAAACTTTCAGTGGCTTCTTACTGTCTTCATAATAAAATCAAAGCTCCAAGAGCCTTAGTCTACCATCAGGGCTTTTCATGATTTTCTTTCTTTCAAATCTGATTTCCCATTATTCCTTTGTCAGAAGCTCCTGGCTTTACCCCTGGCTTTACCCTATTCCTTTACTCCTATCCACCCTGCACGATTTTCCACCTCCTACCATACTTGACTCCAATGCGACTCCCAGATCAAGTGCCAGCTTCTTCAGAAAGCTTGAATGTTAGCTCATTCCACAGTGATCTCATCCTTCATAAAGCCTGGCTCTTTTCTGTACGTCCATTTGGTATCTGAGGTTATGGTTTATCTTCTGGTGCATGTTTCTACCTTCCTTTTCTAGATTTGTGAGCCTCCCAAGTGCAGAGATCTTCACTTTCTTATATCCTGAGGCACCATAGGATTCTTCATAGTGTGGGTGTTTACTAAATGCTGATTAATAATAATGATAACATGGACCTGGGACCCTTCCTGAGCACACCCAACCCTGTCATAAAGTGGGAAGCAGGAAAATGAAAGGGAAAAGGGGCCAGGTTTCATCACTGATGTAAAAATCTAAGTATTTTATTGATTTGTACTACCAAGGAGTAGCCTCCTTGTCCTGCCTCCAGCAGAAGAAGAAGCATTTGCCCTAACAGTGATGAACAAATTCCACTCTTAGAGTAAATGAGTCAGTAAATGGGTGGTGGGCATTCTGGCCTTGCTGCCTTTTGACTTCTCCACAGGTTGCCTTGCCTTGCCTGGACTACAACAATAGGTTTCTCTGTCATGAATGCAAACTAGCCAAGCCCCCTTAAACAAACTAGACCTCCTTGACACCTGCTTGGAATAATTCTCCTCCCACCAAGCTATAGTGAATAAATACAAATGGTTGCTATCTGCATCTCCTTGACCAATCCCATAAAGGTGTCTTCACACAAGTAACCAGGCTGATCACGTGGAAAGCTCCAACTTATGCACTGGGGATGGAGAAATGGAACCAAGAGCCCTCCTGCCTCAGCCCTTGGGGCTTCATGGATACTTCACTTGTTCTCTATATCAGCCTCCTGTGATTCCGTGCCAAGCCCTATCTGGCCTCCATTTATGTTGATCCAGTGACAGGAACCAGGCAGAGAGGATTCCAGCATCATCTGGGGAGTTGGACTAGATATCTTTAAGTTCCTTCAATCTTTCAAATCTTTGATCCTATAGTTTTCACTTGCTTTGTTCCCAATCAACATTTAAAATTCTCCAGCTTCCTGCTTATCCCTTCAGCCTCCTCAACTTGGCCCCTTTCTCGCTCGACAGATTCATTCCAGCCACACAGACCTTCTTTCAGTTCCTTGAATGTGTTGCTTCTGCTTTCCCCTATGCCCTTTCTTCTCCCTAGATCACTCTACTCTCCACCAGCTATTTGTCTAACCTTATTTCAAGTCCCAATTTAAATGTCACTTGTGTTAGGGAAGCTTCTTTAACCCCCAAACTGGATTAGATTCCTAATGCCAGACCAGTTCTGCATGCTATCTTCCATAGTGCTTTATGCACTTATATTCATTAAACTATTACTCAGTAAACATTTGTTTAGTATTTATCTTCTTCAGTATTTTGAAAGCTTCATGTGTGCAGGGACTGTGTCTATTCTGTTTAAAATTTTATTGCCAGAACTTAGCCCTATGCCTGACACCTAGTAGCTGTTCAGTAAACGTCCATTGACTGACGGACTCTGCTTTTCATCTCAAGCATGCATTTCTCTTGCTGTTCATTCATGTAGTGGTTTACTGCTGCTTTTCTGTTATTTATACATTCATACTTGTCTGTTTAATGTTAGCTGTCTTAAGTTATACTTTACTGGAGGGCAGAGAATCCATATATATAATTTTCTTTGTATAGTGCTTTGCATGTGAATGTATGTGGATGTCTCTCTCCCCGCCTCCTACTGACTACGGAAAAAAAATCAGGAGGAAAAATTGGAAAGATAGCCGTGTTACCATGGAGGAGACTGATTGAAACCATAGAGATAACTTCTAACTCCTCATGTTTTCCCTGAGGATGGGTGGGAGGTAAGGGGCAGGGTGTGGGGCAAGGGCTAAGACAGCACAGGAGGTTCTAGGACATTGTTAAATGTAGCTTTGCCTAGAGCTGTGGCAAATACTTGCAGGGTAACAGAAGGAGTAAATAGGAAGCTTCGGGAAATTAAGAAGAGGGCGGGTAAGTGGGCAGAGCTTGAATCCATAAGGCCTCATTTTCCACAAGGACATTAGAGTGTTGTTAAGCAAAGGAGAACCATTAGCTCCAACAACCGACAGTCGTTCCTCTTGTTATGATGCCTTTGGTGGTGTTTTTATTACTTTTTGAAACAAAGGTTAAGGAACAACTTTTACCATTGTAACTGGAACAGCTTTTACCATTGTAACGGACAAGCAGGACTCATAGGGTATAATCACAACAGAAACTTTGTTTTTGGCTTCCACTGTTCCTTTAAACTCTGCTCAGTAGAGATGGTTTCTGCTCCTGGAAATATGCTTTTCTTACAGGTATTAGGAAGCCCTACAGTCACTTTACTTAGTAAAACATGATCTTGATTAGGTACTTAACATGTTCAGTCCAGGTATTGCCAATGTTTCCAAAGTTTTTCAAGATTAAGCTATTTGTCCCTCTCATCTAGGTCTTGCTGGCAAGTGAAGAGAGAGGATGTGATCCTTCTTTCTTCTCTGAAGTTTCTGACCCTCCCAGTATTAGAGAAAGGAAGTAAGAGGTGGCAGGAGATATTTTCCTTGTCTCACATTGCTGAAGTTAGCTCTGTGCTCTGCAGGAAAGGCCAGTGTTTAAATCTGACTTACTCCTGGGGCACTTTTGTCAGTTCTTCAGAGATCTGTACTCCCCAGTATGTGTACGTGCGCGCACACGCTCACACACACACACACACACACACACACACACGCTTGACCTGTATGAGTAAACTCTCCTCTGTCAGCTGCTTTCTTCCCCTATAGCCCCTGATAATTCAACAGTTCGTTTTCAGTTTCTGCATGAGACAGGTTCTTTGCTCACACATGCTCTGAGACTATGGGCAGATTCCAACATTGCAAAGTAGCTGCTTGGCTATACAGTGGCCCCTATATTTCTTGAGCTAGAGCCAGAAATTGGTCCACGCTGCCCTTCTCATTAGGCTTATGGTAAGATGCAGGTACCTCTCTTTTTCTTTGGAAGGGGGTACCCATAGCATACCAACACTTCTCATGAAATAAATCTGTTTCAAAAACTTTCTTAATATCTAACAGCTTATTTTCCCCCTTGATGTGGGTGAGGGTTTTAGAATTTACTTTTTCAACTGCTTTCTATGAAAACTTGCATATTTACTGGCACCTCTTTTTGGTATGATATGGATACTAAATAGTGGAGCCTGTTGAAACTTCCAAATAAAACCATGCAGTTACTATAGTTAACAGGGATTTTAGGAACCAAATAATTAATTTCTGAGTAAAGGTAGGTAATATCGTTTTATCCTTCTCTCTTCTGTTGAGGAAGCTTAATTGTTCTCATTTATAAAATGAATGTCCATCCTTTCCTTGCCTCAGTAAGAATAGATAAATAAGAAACTGTGAGCATAAAGATGACTCTGGATGGATTACAGGCCCTGGGGAATAGTTAAATAATCTGCAAAGGATTCATTTTTCATAAAGAAAGGAAGTAGAAATGAGGGGCTTGATGGAAAGAAGAAAAGAAAATGCCTAATTTCATTAGCATTTTTCTAAACCTCATCCTAACCCCTCCCATCCCCACCTTGGTTTATTAGTTCCCTGTAATAGCACTAATACAATGCTTGCCCAGATCAGAGCCAGCTCCTGTTGGATCAATTATCCTTGGCTCTGTGTTTTCCAGCTGTATTTGTGTCTGTGACTGTGGGTTTAAGGTACAAGGGGTGGATGTCATCACTTTTGACAAAATGGCTGAATATTTTTACTCTATCATGGTGAAAGACATCTTGGTCGCCTGGCTTAGAGCCAGAGCCTGCCTTGTAAGGAATTCAAAGGCTCTGGAGCTGCTGTCAAGCCAGCAGATGGAGTAGCAGTCCTTGTCTGTGTGCCTCTGTGCCTACCTGGGCTGGTATACTGGGTGGTACGGGCCCAGCCTGTGGCCAGAGGAGACAGGGAAATGAATACAAATGATTGTACCCTATTGCCATAACTGTTGTCTTGGCCTCAGAGGAGTTTGGTAAAATACGATCCTGGGAAAGTTGTTTTCATGTGCCTCTCTGGAGTTACTGCAGAAGAAATTGTATGGAGTGAATGCTTATATGCTTGAAATAACTATAGGGCGGAAGAGAAAGGAAGATAGATAATAGAGATGACAGAATTAAGTCCTGGGGGGTGGGAGAATATGGCATGATCCCCTCACACCTAGGAATACAACCAATGGCTCTTAGTGGGAAAGGGCAACCTTAAGAGGAAAGTTTAGACAATGAAGCTGAATTACCATCTGCCTAACTCACTCTTGTCTATTTGAATTGCAGGCACTGGAGTCCCTCCTACTAAAATCTGTAGATTGCTTAAGAAATTTACTTTGAGGCCAGTAGTAGAATTTAAGCTTCCCTGAGGTTACTTCTTCCTATTTTCTAAGAACTCACCACACAGCTGAGTATGTGGCAGCTCTTAATAAATAATGAAGGTATGAATGGCACTGTCATTGAGAACTTTTTTCTGCTCTCTCAGGCCTACAGGACCCCTTCTGTGAAATGGAGAGTCTTCCCCACCTTTTCCTAAGAGAATGGAAAGGGGCTGTAAAATGGAGGATGGGCAGTGGATGGATTTCATCTCTCTGAGGGCAGGGCCTGTGACTCTCCAAGCTTACTTCCTCTATCTAAATAATCCAAATCCAGAAGTAGAGGTGTATTTGGGTACTCAGCAGAATAGCCTCCTCAACCCAAGGCCTAACCACTGCAGACTGCCCAGGAAAGTGGCTTCCTGGCTAGTCCTTTGCTCAATCCTGAAGTGAGGGGAGTTGGGGATGCTTGGGTTCTTAGCCGTAGTGCAGGCAGCACAGTCTGTTCTTCATTGGGAATCCAGAGGTATCTGGCAAGTCTCATGGCCATAGGACTCCCAGGAGCCCGGAGCTCTTTGAAGAGAAGAAAAAGTTCTAAGAACAAGGAAGCTGCTGCTCTTGATGAAAAAGTCAGGAGGGAGGAAAAATGAGACTAACAAAGGATGAAGAGAACTGTCTGCTACTGAAGAGAATGTCAATGGTTCTGCTTTTGAGCTTCAAAGCCTGAGCTGGGTAGGATCACACACACATGCCTCTGCTGTCACCTACAGAATACTTACTGAGGACAGAGGCTTGCAAACAATCACAGCCTGACTTTCCCAGGGCAAGAAGCAGCGCCTGCCGAGACTGGGAAAAGAGAAACTGTTGGAAGATCTTAGCCTGACTCAGCTTGTCAGGATTTAATTTATCTCTTCTGCATCAATGAATGGAATTCTGGAAGAGTGTAGGTACGAGAGAAATGGTTCTTATTGAACAAATTGGGTAACAGTTGTCTCTTTTCCCTGTTTATAAAATGGAAGCTGTTATGGACTGAATTGTGTCCCCCTAAAATTCATATGTTAAAGTCCTAACCCCCAATGTGATGGTATTTGGAGAAGGGCCTTTGGGAGGTGATTAGGTTTAGATCAGGTTATGAGAGTGGGACTGGACTGTCATGATGGAATTAGTGCTCATATAAGAGGACACACCAGAGGCTTGCTATCTACCCTCTACTACCTCACCCACCCCACGTGAGCACATAGCAGGAAAGCAGCCTTCTGTAAGCCAGGAAGAAAACCCATTCAAGAACTCAACTATATTGGCTTCTTGCCTCTAGAACTGTGAGAAAATAAATTTAAGCCACCCAGTCCGTGGTAGTTAGTTATGGCAACCAGAGCTGACTAATACAGTAGCTCTTAGAGGATGCTATTGGTACCTAGCCCAAATCTCCTTTACCACATTAAAGTATCCATTTCCCCAGCTGCTGTTTTGGCTTCCAGTGGCTCACAGATGCCTTCCCTTCTCCAGAAAATTGCTTTTGGTGGATGGAAAACCCCTTCTGTACCTCCCTACAGCTTTTAGCCAAGGGGGACAAAGACCAGCCCTTTTACCTCAAGGAAGGATCAATTCTTTGGTGCTATTCATGCTCCCAAGTTCCCCTGTTGGATCAGGCTGAAACCAGACACAAAACTGTGACCACATCTTTCTTTTCTACCATTTCCTGCTTTCTTTATTCTCTTCTTCCTGAGGGTACACCTTGATAAATCATGTGACTTGAATTTTGTCTCAAGCTCTGCTTTTGGGGAACCCAACTTAAGACAGCACCTCTCTCAAGTAGTACAATAGTGAGCAACCCAAATGACTGTATAGTATTTTGTGAATATAGTGATGATGATTAATGCCTGGTTATAATTAACATTACGAATAACAGCCCCTATTCCTGTGTCCAAAAAGTGTAGAGGAATAAAGTTCTGCTGAGAAAGAAGATGAGGATGTGTTCTAGGAATAGATGGCTTCTTCAACAGGCATCTGGAAAACAGCTGTACTTTCTTTGACAGCAAGGGTTTAAATAGCCTTGTTAGCATAGAGCCACAGGCTGAAGTTCCATGGGCTTAAACAATTATGGAAGCATCTTGACTGCAAGAACCCTTGAGCCATGACTAGACAGCAGAGTCAATCAGGCAGGTCTGCACTCTGATTTGGGAGCCAGCCAGCTTCCACACTTTCCAGACCAGGGTCCAGAGTTCTCTGAAAGGAGAATCCCGGTACCTGCCTAGAGAACTGCCTGCTCTGATAGGGCAGCTTCATATCTTCAGGTTTTGCCACCCCTCAGCAAAACCTCAGGTAGGTTTCCTCATGATGCTATTTTGTTCTTGGGAGATTCTTTTTCGCTTTTCTTTTTTGTAATAGTTCCCTTTGGTTTCCTTCCATCTTCCTTTTCTACCTCCTGCTTCCTGAACCTCTTAGTTCAGGCCTTATCATCAGAGCCTATAAGATTTGGAACTGGTTCTATCTTGGGAGGATGAAGGTAGATTCTTTCAAGAACGTCTCCACAAGACAATTCCTATTGCTTTTGGTAACCTCTTAGAATTTAACTTCCTTTCCACTAACACTGAGGATAGGAAGGAATGGAGTAGGCAAAGGGGTAGAAAACTCTCTCCTGACATACTCTATCTTGGTCCTATCATGCCACTGACATACTTTGGCCCATCTATTTTGATAGTGGCCTCAGGAAAAGTATAGGAGAGAGCAAAGTAAATGAATAACCATATGCTTCTAAAGATTTAGGGATATGCCTCAAATATTTCTAACCTCTTTAGCAATTTACTTAGTTTACTTGCTAGTTTTCAAAATGAGAGTGGTTCCTGATTCTTGTTCTCAAGAGATCATGGGTCTTGCATTCAGATCTTAAAGTGAAAAAAGGAATTTTGGATAACGCTTACCCATTTTCATAACTTTTCTCTCCATATATTTTCTGTCAGGGACTAAAATAAAGGTAGTGTAAGGATCTTATAGGCAACTGAAAGACAGCTATCTGCTTTCTTCTCAAATATCTGCAGTGAAGAGTAGACTTGCATGGTGCATCAAGGTAGTAGTTTATTTCTATCACTTGGCTTTGCTTGCTGCTGTATTGTTCCATTCTTAAGCTCTCCACATTTGACAACCAGATGGCCACCAGCAGCCTTAAACCAGTGCTACCCTTAGAATTCACCATTCTGGAGGGAGAGAGCATGTGTCTTTTCTCATATCTCCTACAAAAGCCCAGAGAAGAATGTGATTGGTATGGTTTGAGTCATATGTCCCTCTCTGATGTGCCCAGAGGTGTGGATTAATTTGGTGGGCTAGGCCTGGGTCATGTCCTTACCCCTTGGCCATTATCTATTCTCCTCTTTAACTGTAGAGCAGTGGTCCCCAACCTTTCTGGCACCAGGGCCCAGTGAGAATCTAATGCCTGATGATCTGAGGTAGAGCTGAGGCAGCAGCCACAAATACAGATGAAGCTTCACTCACTTGCCCACCACTCAACTCCTGTGTGGCCTGGCTCCTAACAGGCCACAGACTGGTACCGGTCTGCAGCCCAGGGGTTAGGGACCTCCCCTGTAGAGCGCATCTAACTCATTCACATGAAGAGTGCTTACAAAACACAAATTATGGGTTTAGCAGTCAGTTATGAATGGTGCTTTCTAAACTCAGGTGTGAATAAAGGCCAGCTCAGCTCAAGAAAGGATCAAATCAGTCCACCTGGTTTGAGGAGACTCTAGTTATAATATCCAGGGAACCAGCTAGGGATGTTGGAGAATCATAAGGAAGAGACAGTCTTGCCACGAACCCAAGAGCTGTGCCAAGAGAAGAAGCCTGGCACATAGTGACACTCAACTAATATCTATGGAATAGCTTATCTGAGAATTATAGGTCAAAGAGAGCTGGGAAAAGCAGGGAGAACCAAGAGCTCCAGGCAGACTCCTGCGCTGTACCAGAATTTCACCCTTTGACTGAGCTATGTTCCCACAATTTGCCAGATTATACACAGCTGATACTCTGGGATTTTCCCATATTATAATTCAAGGTATTGCTTTGCTGCTGTAAGCATGTGACTTTCTAATAACTTACAGTGGAAGACAGGGCAGGTACCAGATAACAGTGATAGGTGAATGCTGATTTCAGGTCCAGAGTCTTCAGAAACAGGCAGTGTTCCTCTTGAGAGTGGCCTTTAGACTTTGTGACATTGTAGTAAATTGTCACAACTATAGACAAATGTCAGAGAAAGAGTCCACAGTTGGGGCTTTTTAAGCAACGTTTTCTTGGGCATAGGTACTGATTTACCCTTCCCACCATCCTCCCTCCCATGTCTCCATGCACTGCTTCTGTGGCTAATGGACAGGCAGGCAGCAGTGTATGCTCCAGGGAAGCATGTGAGCTCTCGGAGCGGGAGTTGGCATTTAGCGACCTAGCTGAGGCACAATGTGGAAATGAAAGGATAAAAACCTGAGATATGTGATGGGGCTGAAGTTTGGAATAAATGGGTTCAGGCCCTCTGCCCAGTCAGCCTAACACTCTGACTGCTGCTGCATTTAATGGATGACTTTATTGACATCTCCTTGGAAGGAGGGATAGAGAGAAGAGAGAGAGCGTGTGAGCGCGAGCGCGAGCGAGAAGGGAGAGAGAGGTGAGTGTATGCTGGGAAACACTAAAAAGCTTGGAGCTTTCCTGATGTCCCCTGGGGGAAACTTTATGTGGTTCTCTTAGTTTGAATGACATTCCAGGTTTTGACAGCTTAGGTGGAGCTGGAAAGCATAGCAATTTGGATAGGGTAGAATCAGGGCTCAAACTACCTGCCTTCGGATCCCCACAGGATAGGGAGGATAAGAAGGGATATATCTTTTTTTCCCCATATGATAAAGAAATTGTAGGTCCTGGAATTCAGAAAATACAAACATGGGGGGTTTGGGGTGCCCTCTGAGAGATTCTGTGATAATGCTGGTGAATGAAGATAAGAGAGGGGAATGGAGAAGTAGAGTGAATCCCAGGATTCAGAGATTGTTTCATGAGTGAGAAGAAATTGGTTCCACTGCAGGAGGAGAAGAGGGACATGTCTAAAGAGAAAAACAAAGGAAGCTGATACCCATCTTCTGCCTGAAGGTCCTTAGGTTCAGGCCCTCTCTGAAGGCTAGAGGTCGAGATGTCTCGCTTAACCGTGGCTAATGAATGAGACTCAAAAACCTATCAGGTAATCGTGACACCTGAGATTTCCTGAATCCTTAGTGCACAGAGAACACAAAGGGTAATAAAGTACCTTCTTTTCCACTGAGGGATTTTTCAGTCTTAGTATCTTCCCACTCTAGCCTTTTAGCTGCTGTCAGACTATATCAGGGCAGGATATTGAACCCAACTATATCACAGCTGCTAGGGAATTCCCCAGAGGAGAGTGTGCAACAAGAATGGACTGAGCAGCTCTGATCCAAGACTTTGCTTCTGGCCTCTCTAAATGCCCTTGCCAGTTCATCTCTTCTCAAAAGTCACTTCCAGAGTCAAAGCTAGGTATTTAGGGTGCTGCCTACTCACAAATATACAGAACTGAGTATGAGCAGCCCAGAGGCAAGTTCTTTTTTTCCTTATTTTTATTTATTTGTTTGTTTATATTATGGTGACATTGGTTAACAAAATCTATTAAGTTTCAAGTGTATAATTTAATAGTAAGGCATATATATACATATATTTGTGTGTGTGTGTGTGTGTGTGTGTGTATTGTACTTATGTGTTCACTGCCACCCATAGTTAGATTTCTTTCTGTCACCACATATTTGACCCCTTTTACCCCATTCGCTTCCCTTTCCCCCTTACCCTCTGGTAACCACTAGTCTATTGTCCATGTCCATGAGTCTCTGTTTGTCCTATTCATTTGTTGCTTTTAGGTTTATATCATATATATAAGGAACATCATGTGGTTTTCAACTTTTTCTCTCTGGCTTATTTTGCTTAGTATAATTACTTCCACATTAGGTCCATCCATGTTGTTGCAAACGGCAGTATTTCATCTCTTCTTATGGCTGAGTAATATTCCATTGTATATATGTACTACAGCTTCTTTGTTCAATTGTTTGTTGTAGGACACTTCGGTTGCTTCTATGTCCTGGCCACTGTAAATAATGCTGCTATGAACATCGGTGTGCAAATATCCTTTCAGATATGAGTTTTCCAGTCTTTGGGGTAAATATCCAGTAGAGGGATTGCTAGATCATATGGTAGATCAATTCTCAGTTTTTTCAGGACCCTCCATACTGTTTTCCATAGTGGCTGTACCAATGTGCAGTTCCACTAGCAGTGTATTAGAGTTCCTTTTTCTCCGCATCCTCTCCAGCATTTGTTATTTGTCTTGTTGATAACAACTATTCTAACAGGTGTGAGATGGCACCTCATTGTGATTTTGATTTGCATTTCCCTAATAGCTGGCCATGTTGAGCATCTTTTCATATGTTTGTTGGCCATTTGTATATCTTCTTGGGAGAAGTGTCTGTTAAGGTTTTCTGCTCATTTTTTCATTGGATCGTTTGTTTTTTTGTTGTTGTTATTGAGTGTATGAGTTCTTTGTATATTTTGGATATTAGGCCCTTATTGGAGGTGTTCTTGCAAATATATTTTCCCATTTGGATGGTTTTCTCTTTTCCTTGTTGACAGTTTCTTTTGCTGTGCAAAAGTTTTTTAGTTTGATATAGTCCCATTCACTTATTTTAGCTTTTGCTTCTCTTGCCTTTGAGGTCAAATTCATAAAATCCTCTTTAAGTCCAAGGTCTATGAGTTTGGTTTCTATGTTTTCTTCTATGCAATTTATTGTTTCAGGTCTTATATTCAGGCCCCTAATCCATTTTGAGTTAATTTTGGTGTATGGTGATAGACAACAGTCTAGTTTCATTCTTTTGCAGGTAGCTTTCCAGTTTTCCCAGCACCATTTATTGAAACAAGATTAAGGTTATGATTCTTGAGTGTACAGACCTGACTCTGAGTTGGGGTGGAGGCCAGATTGGAGGGTACAGTGGATAGGCCTCTGGCTTAGGGGTGAAAAGTGCTGGGTTCATGTCCTGATTCTTCTCCACATAGCTGTGTGACTTCGAGCTATTACTCGAGTTCTTTAAACTTTAGTTTTTCATCTCTAAAATAGGGGTAGTAATACCTTTCTCAGATAGCTTTTATCAAAATCAGGTAATATGCCTAAAAGAACTTTATAAAATGCTTTATTGGTGGAGGAAATTATTCCCCGCTTCCTTCATTTTGTCTAATAAATCCAATGGCCTCTCCTTGGAATGTGTGACAAATGTTGAGTTCAAGGTAGGCATCCGAAAATGTATGTGTGTTTTGAGGGCAAGGAGAGATGAAGGGAGAATAAATGATGTGGCGAAGTGGTATCCCCTATAATGGAGGATGTGACATGAGTTTCTTACTCATGCACTAGGAGTCTGTAAACACCTGTTAAGGTGTTACCTGTGATATAATAGGAAATACATATTTGGTTATTCTCAGTTTCTGACAAAGAGCTCCTCAAACCCGTGTAAGTTTCTGAGTGACAGGGGCAATAACAGAATCTTTTTTTCCTGACACAGACTTCCTAAATCCATTGGAATTTCCAGGGTGATAGAAGCCTCTTTTGTTCTAATGAAGCAACTCTACATAGCATCAGGATGGGAGCTGGTCACTAGAAAGACTAAGTCTTGATTAGAAGCCTAGAACTTTCAGCCTCATTCTCCCTCTACCCTCGAGGAGAGGATAAGGGCTGGAGATTGAGTAAATAGTCTATCATATCTGTGTGATGAAATCTCCATAAAAGCCCCAAAATAACAATGTTCAGAGAATTTCTAGTTTGGTGAATGCATCCACACATCAGGAGGGCAGTGTACCCCAAATTAATAGAGTGAAAAGCTTGTCCACTTGGGCCCCTTCTGGACCTTCCCCTATGTACCTCTTTATTTGGCTGTTAATTTGTATCTTTTATAATATCCTTTATAATAAACCAGTAAATGTAAGTAAAGTATTTCCTTAGTTATTTGAGCTGTTCTAGCAAATTATTACGTCTGAGGGCGGGTCATGGGAATCCTTAATTTATAGACCTATTAGTTAGAAGTACCGGAGGCCAGAGACTTGTGATTGGCATTTGAATTGGGAGGCAGTCTTGTGGGGCTGAGCCCTTGACCTATGAGATCTGATGCTCACTCCAGGTAGTTAGTGTCAGAATTGAATTAAATCATAGGACACCTGATATCCAGAAAGTTGGAGAATTGGTTGTTTATATAAGAAAAAATCCCACATATTTGGTGTCAGAAGTGTTCTGTGGGGAGAAACAGATCTTAGTAGTAGTACTCCAGCCAGGAAGCCACTGGCTTAAAATGCCTTATGGCCTGATGCGTCTCTGATAAAGGAAGGGTAAACAGGGACAACAGAAAATGGGAATCCAGGCATGGAGAGTAAGGGGCAGATTCTGAACCAAGTTGCTTGCTGTGTGGCTCTTCATGTCTCCACCATATATCCCAGCTCCTCTGTCTATGATCTTTTCTGCTTTTACTCCTACCATTAATCATTTAGCCCCATGTTCCACTCCTAATTCCTCAAAAAGAGCATCTGACCCCCTCACCTTTTCATACCAGGCCTCACCAGGTTATTTCAGTTCAGAGCTGTGGTTGGAGGGCTTGGAATCCCATCATAGAATATGTGTCTGCGTATAATAAAAAGAGCAGCTCACATTTATGAGGGATTACTATGCATCAGGCACAGTGCTCAGTGCTCTTCACAGATTATCTCCTGAATATAATCCTCTAAATAACCCCATTGAAGTTGGTTTTAATATTTTCCGCATGGTGTAGATAAGGTAACTGAAGCACAGAGGGGCTAGATAACTATTCAGTGGTAGAACTAGGATTTGTATCCAGGTAAACTGACTTCAGAAGCCGTAGCTTGTAAGCAGCTTCTATACAGCTTCTGAGGTAGGGCTACTCCTCTAAGCAAGGGTGGTGGGTGTGCAGGCAGCGTGCTTGACATATGGAGTCCAGATTTGTCCTGCAGGAGGCAAGACAAACAAATTTGATTTCAGAGTCTTCCAGCTGTTTTGTGAGTGCTCCTTTAGGAGCTGTGAATGGGTGTGGTGTGAAAAAGGCTTCACTGCCATTTAAGGTTGAGAAACACCAGAGAGTATATGGTCCACCTGAGATATTACAGTAAAGAAATGGCTTCGCTCTTTGTTGAATCCAGAGTTTCCCAAAATTATCTGAGCAGAGAACTCATTTTTTTCTCTGCAAGATACCTACTAATATACAATAGACCACTAGTCCAGGACGACTGGTTTGGGAAATGCTTTCTTATACTTACTGTCCACCCCACCACCATGCAGTCCCCTTGAAGTAATAGCTGCACTTAGGATGGCAGCTGAGATTTCTGCAGAGAGCAAAAGGTGCACAGTGGTCAGATCAGATGGCAACAAGAAGATGCTAATTAACGGAGGTCAGGCAGTAGCTGACGTTCCTAGGCTGCATGAAGAAGCCATCCAACAGAGTTGGGTGGTTTATTTCTTGCTTTCATTTCCTCTTGTCAATGCTCTTGTCTAGACCCTTTACATGTCGAGTCGGGACTGTCAAAACAGCCTCCTGACTAGTCTCCCTGCCAGCTGGCTCTCTGCTCCAGTCCATTCTGCACACCTGGCCAGATCGGTCTCCCTAAAATGCTGCTTTGAGCTTGTCACTCTCCTGTCCTAAATGTGTTAATTCAGCAGTCAAGACTGTCCTGGCTGACCTCGGCCTACCTTCTCTGCTCCCTCCTTGTATCCTACATTCTAGATGAAGTTAAATCATTCTGGAACCCCTCTGTGCTCTGTGTGGGCTACTTTCTCTACCCAGTGCTTGAAAAGCTCCCTCCCACCTCTCCTGTTTCCTGTCAGAATCTTGTATTCTCATTCATTCAGCAAACATTTATTTTGTGCCTCCAGTATGCTAGGTCCTGTGCTAAAATAAGACACAGCCCTTAAGCTCAAGGAGCTAAGAAAAACAGATGAATACATGCAGGGCGATGTGTACTATGATATAGTGATACGCAGGGTTTTAAAGGCACGGCACCTATCCCTGCCTGGGGCACAGGAGGCAAGTCCGGGTAGGCTTCCTAGAGAAAGGGATGTTGACACTTAAAGGGTCAAAAGGTATTAGTCATTTGAAGGCATGTGGTGTGCCTGGAAATGGCCAAGGACATGTTGGGTACCCAGATCTTTGGTAGAGGGCAAACTGGACAGGTTCTCACTAACCTCAGGGAGATTCCTCAGAGAGAATCCTCAGGAAGAATCTCAGGCTGATCCTGTTGACCTGGGGAAGACAGGTGAGGGGAAAGCACTTGTACTCACCAGGAAAGTGGAGTCCGGGGCCAGGAAGAAGAAAGGACAATGACTGACATGCTCTCTGCTTCCTATGGTTCAGCAACCTGCCCTTCCCCCCAACCCCGCCCCCCAGCTCCCAAGTCTCATCTAAGAGATGCCACTGGAGCAGCTTGGTTGCCAGGGGCAACCCAGAAAGGCAGCCTCATTCTAAAGGCAGTCACTGAGGCCCTTTGCCCCAGGCTCTGATAGACATCAGGCAGATCTCGGTCAGTCCCATCTGGAAAGTGACAGGACATGGTCGATATGCTCAGGTGGGTCTGAGCGAAGGGTGTGGAAGATAGCTCTTCCAGCCACTCAACAGGATCCTGAGAAAAGAAAGGACTTGAAAAACAGATGGTATTTTAATCCACTCGAATACTTAATATGAACAACATAACCTTGTTTTTCTGAGACACAGCCTAATTTACTTCAGGCCTCAGGCTTAGTAAGTTACCATTGACAACCTGCAGGTCTGATGCTGTGTGTAGGTCTATAGGGCTAATGAGATTGTAGAAGTGGTGAATTTCTCTTGGTCAGTTTTCCAACTCTGTTGAGGTTGTCCACCTATAAGTTTTTCCTTTTTCTGAGTCAGGCAGGACGTGTCATCTGGGAATATGGGGGTCTGTCTTGGGGAGAAAGCAGAACTTGTAGGGAGAGAGAGAGAGAGAGAGAGGGAGAGAGGGAGGGAGGGAGGGAGGAAGAGGGGAGGGAAGGAGAGAGAGAGATCCTTGTGCAACTGACATGTAATTTGGTTTACCAGGTCTCCCTGCTTCTTTCTCTGGTTCCTGCTGTTCTGCCTGCTTGAATTATCTGCTGCTCTCCTCACAATGAAGGAAGCCTGCACTATGTAGATTTAAAGCACCTGGGTTTCAGTTTCTACTCTATGATTTGAGCATTGTATTCAATCATCCTGAGCCTCAGTTTCTCCACCTGTAAAGTGGAAACAGTAACACCTGCTCTACCCAATCACAGGGTTATTGAAAATATCAAATGAAAAAATGTATGAGATGGTGTTTTTGTAAACTCTAAGTAGCAATAATAACAAGAAGAAGAAAAAGAAGAAGAAGAAGAAGAAGAAGAAGAAGAAGAAGAAGAAGAAGAAGAAGAAGAAGAAGAAGAAGAAGAAAAGAAGCTGCCTATTATTGAGTGCTTACTGTGCAATTGCTGTCCTCTTTAGTCACATTATCTATTTTTAATCAAGACATCATTTTTATTCAGATCCTCTTTGTCCTTTAAGACTCACCTCACAATTCGCTTTCCCATGAGAATGTCTTTGACAGCTCTTGCTCACGTTGGTTCCCAGCTTCTCTGAACTAGTTTGCATCACCATTATTTCACAAGCTCAAGTTTTCTCTCCTTAGTTGAATTATACCCTCCTTCAGGGTAGGGACTAGGTTCACTTGCCTTCCCCAAGATACTGAACACATAGTAGGTGCTCTAGAAAATTTTGAGATTGAAAATTTCTGGCCACACAGCTATTGCGTAAGTTGAGAATTCCCTACCTTTTACAAAGCAAAGCCCTAGGTGTAGAGTTATTACTCTCTGTCTTTGCCATCAGGAAAGGACCCATCTGCTCCATTTAGGTTATAGTCACCATCTTTTCAAAGCCTTTACCAAGCTCCTTAGAATTCTGATTGCAAGACATGCCTCTGGAAATGCTAATCATGTTCTCCTCCTCCACTCCCCCTTTCATCCGCTTGTCCTGCTCCATACCCTTCTCCATGCTCATAAATATATATACAGCACATACAGATGAATCCTTTTATTAAAAGACAGTGACTCCTCTTCAAGGTCAAGAGGATAGTAAAAAAGAGACTAGAGTTAGGTACTAGGAATGACTTCTCTCTTTAGGGCGGAGATTCAGGAGCAGGGGTATGTGGACAACTAGGGAGCCTTTAAGAGGAGCCTCTTTCTGTTTCCTAATTTCTCTCTAGCATATCTCAAATCACTGCCTTCTGGCCCAATGTACCCCCAGCAAATGAGCCTCCTTTCTCATCCGAGGACCTGCCATGTCCAGTCTAACTTTAGGGCCTTTGTACTATCTGTTCTCACAACCTGGAAGCTGCTGCTCAGAGATCTTTGCCTGGCTGGCACCTTCATATGATTTAAGTCGTCTTAAATTACGAGTCTTTCCTATTCTCTCCATTTAAAATAGCTTCCTTGCAGAGAAAATATAGACTATACACATGTATCTGCTTTTCATATGAATAAATTTCTCTGGATGGATGCACGAGAAATTAACATTTGTTGCTTATAGGGAGGGTAACTGGATAGCTAGGAAACAATTGGGAGAGGGGCTTCTCTGTATGTCATTTTCTATTTTCTCTTTTAAATTTAGAATCATTAAATATATTATCTATTCAAAAACTTAATTAAAAATACAAATAAGAGAAAAAAGAAAGAAGCCCCTGCTGAGCATTCTTTATTAATTTATAAATTTTATTTACAAAACTGATAGTGAGCGAATTTGCCCCATGGGCTGTAGTTTGCTGATCCCTGCTCTATCATATCATCTTATTTGATATTCATTCTGGGATTTACTCGTTTCTTATCTACCTTCCCCCACTAGAATGCAAGCTTCATGAAAGCGGAGTGCTTTTCTGCTTGTTACCATTATATCCTTTCACCTAGAACAGTTTCTGGCTCATAGTAGGTAGCCAATAAATACTTGTTGAATGACTGAGTAGTTGAAAGAATCATGTTTGTCTGGACTGAAAGAAAGAGCAACCCTATTTGGAAGGAGATAAGATGAAATAAACTTTTAATGGCAGCCCCTCCAGGAGGAGTACAGTAGACCCCTTATCCAGAGTTTTCCTTTCCACAGTTTTAGTTACATACAGTCAACTGCGGTTTCAGAAATAAATAATTCATAAGTTTTAAACTGTGTGCCGTGAAATCTCACGCAGTCCAGCTCTGTCCCACCAGAGATGGGAATCGTCCCTTTGTCCAGCGCATCCATGCTGTATATGCTACCCTGCCTGTCCTTCAGTCTCTTAGTGGCCAGTTATCAGTTTGGTTATCAGAGAGAGAGAGAACACATTCACATAACTTTTATTACAGTATATTGTTATAATTGTTCTATTTTATTATTATTTTTATCATTAACTTCTTACTGTGCATAATTTATAAATTAAACTTTATCATAAGTATCTACATATAGGAAAAAACATACTATAGATAGTGTTATATATTCTATCCAGGGTTTTAGACATTCACTGGGGGTCTTGGAACATATTCCCTATTGGTAAGGGGACAACAGTAATCTGTAGTGTGGTCATTCTCAAGAAAGCCCAACCCATAGTTCTTGCCTCAAGTAGCTTCTGATACCTGCTTCTTGAAAGCAGATTCGAAATTGAAACCGAGTACTTTTCCTCCTAGGACATGTTTCAGAAAGTAGAGAAACCAATGGAGTCACCGCTTCTCAGTTTAGGAAGAACACACACACACACACACGCATCGTGCACACACACACACACGCACGCACACGCACACAATACTTACATGCACACACTTCAAATTAACTGGCAAGTTGAGCTTTGCAAACAGTCGCCCTTGAGGGAATAAGGGAGCAACTCTCATTGCCAAAACGACAGGGTTAACAGCCAAAACCTGTGGAGGGGGAGGAGCTGGGGGATGGGGAAGGAGGGAGTTTGGCACATTATAATTTAGGCAACACATTGCCCTGAATAAACAGCTTGCATCACCATGTGCCGATTAATTTTTTAAAAATTTCTGAATCAGCTCATTCTCTGCATGTCCAGGGTTCAGCTTTTTGCCGCCAAATAACACACTGGCCAAGAAAGTATGGGGTCCTGAAGGAGAAACAGCTTTAAAAGAACTGCCCATGCCACTAGGCACTGCCTACTCAGGGCAGGGCCCTGCTCCAGAGGAGCTGGACCAAACCAACAATGCTTAGAGGTCGAACAGAGAGGGTCTGGAGACCCAGGCTGCACTACTTTTTTCTCCCTTGGAAAGTCAGCAGGCGGGTTTCTCCTCTTCTAACTCCTCCAACTCTATCTTCACTGCCAGCCACAGTCTCACACTTACTCAGAGGCAAATGGGAGGGTTCCCCATGGAGTTCTCTGGAGAAGCAGTGGAAAGGTTAAGGGTTTTGGAGCCACCCAGGGGTAGGGGTGAATACTGGCTTTTTCACTTGCTGGCTGTGTAATCTTGATCAACTCACATCAAATCTCTCAACCACAAGTTTTCTCAACTTTCTCTACAATAACACGTGTGGAGTTATTTAAATTAAAAGAAAATAATGTGCATAAAATACATGGAATAGTATAGATGCTTAATAAAGAGAAGGATTTAGGGAGATGAGAAGGCAATGTACCTGCCCAGCAGAGGCTAGGAAGAAGAAGCACTGAGTCCATCTTAGACTGGCCATCTGCAGCTGAGCTCATAAAGCCTCATCTCACACAGTTGAGAACCTTTTGATTTTCTTGATGAAGGTCTAGTTAGGCAATGTTGGGTCCTCTATACTGCAGCCTTGTATTCATATGGATCAACTAGCTTTCTTTCGCTGGTTCTTCTGGAGCTTTGAGAGAGCTTTGAGTGGTCATTGAATCCTTTCTCCCTTCATGTAGAGGACCTCTCCCTCGGACAAGCCCAGGACATCAACTGAGCCTGAGAGAGTGCTAGAAGCCACAGCCTCTGGACTGCAGCCCATACTTCCTCTGTCCTCTAACCAGGACTTGAGTGTGTTTTCCAGGACATGCTTCTGGAGCCCTGTGAAGGAAGGGTAGGTTCTCTGAGTGGAGACTACTGAGGAGAAGGTTGAGCAGTCTACTGGCCCTGTCGCTGGTATTCCTGTTTGAAGTGCCAAGTGACAATAGACTAGACTCAAGACTTGCCATTCTCTTATACCACAAGTATACCCAGCACCCAGCAGCATTCTCTGGCCCATTAGAAAGGAGAGGGATCAAATGAGGGGAGACCTGTGTCATGTGTTGCTTTGGGTGGATCTGTGCCAGTGTGACATGAGATTTCCTACCTGAGTGTTACTGAATGTATGGTAGTTGTATGTGTGTGTGTGTGTGTGTGTGTGTGTGTGTGTGTGTGTCTATATGGACTGGAGTGGGGGAGCATTGCATGTGCTCATGGTGGGCATGGATGCTCTGAAGGTAAGGGGGTTTAGTCTAGTATATTTGTGGCTTTATCTTCCTCCCCCAACTTCCTCCCTGTTCTGAGCTGTAATCCCTGCCTCAGGCTACTCATAGCTGCTCCCCTCTCCCCACCACGGACCCCACTAGCCTCTCATTTTGTCGCTGCTGCTAGATCTGGCAGAAAAGGGAGGAGCGAGTGGTGCTGCAGAGAAAAATACACCCCAGTGCTCTAGCAAACGGTAAGAGAGATTGGAAGCTAACATTAGGGGAGCAGGAGCTCCAGTCAAAGAGACCGGGCAACTAGGCTGAACATACACAGACCACACCTTCTCTTCCTTCCTTCCTCCCTTGTTCTCTCTCACAGCTGATATCTAGGAAAAGGGGAGAGCAAATTGGGCAGTGAGGGAGAAAGCAGGTAAACATGACTTAGTAGCTCAACATTTTCAGTAAACCACCAGAAGAGATAGTCTGTCTCCTGGGTTTGTTTCCGCCATGGGCAAAGTGGGGTGCGTGTGTGTGTGTGTGCAGAAAAAGTGTGAGGAAACAGAGGCCAGGGCTGTGTGCAGGATGTACATCCAGGAATGCGTGTGTTGTTATACATGAGGCGTGGAGATAGCAGGTGTATTGCTCCTTTATGGGGGGGCGGTGGGGCTTTAAAGATAAAGGCAGGTGAGAATAGAATCAAAGCAAAAACATAGAATATTGATTATGTATCTGCCTTGGATAGCCCACCCACAAATAATTGAAAATGGACAGTATTTGTGCAATAGGTTGGCCATTACCAAATATTTTGCAAAATATTTGCAAAAAATTTTGCAAAAAAGACGTATAATAGGGAAAACCTCAAGATAGATGTTTTCCCTTCATGCTTTAGAAATTAGGGCATTTCATTTGAGTAATGGCTCCTTTTAGATAGGGTAAAACCTCATTTACTCAAAGCTCAGGAATACAGTTTTGTGATCATTTCACCTAAATAAGGGCTGGAGTTCATTTTAGAACTATTTGCTTACGAAATATTTGAGTCTCTAAACACATAAGATTCCAATGGAGAATGTTTATTCCACTCAAGAAAACAAGTCACTTTTCACCTCTTTGAAGTATCTATTTGCATTCCAACAATATAGTACTTATAAATCACTCCTTTCTAGCAATTCATTAAAACAACTCCTAGAGGCAATACTTAAAAAAAAATAGTAAGACTGTATTTCTTTATTTAAAAGCCTATAAGGGGATTGAACAGTTTATCTGACTTATTGATGTCTATTCATATAAGATCATAATAACTTCTAACATTTATTGGATGCTTATCATGTACTAGGCACTGCTTTAGATGCTTTACATATGTGTTCTCTTTTGGTTCCTCCAATCAAGGAGATACTGTTACTTTGTAACTAAGGCATAGAGAAGTTCAATAGCTTAACCAAGTTCATGTAGGTAGTAAGTGTCAGGACAGAACTTAAATTCGGGTTTCGACTGAAGTCTCAAGCCTTCAATGCTCTATTGTGTACCTTTATATTTACTGCTCAAGAATGTCAAAGCATGCCAGCAGGAGAAACAACTGTGAGGTGCCTACAGAAGGACTGTCCCACAGAAATCTCGGCTCCTGTTTCAGACACAGTGTGCAGAGACAGTGCCTTGGTATTTAGGATCAGCCTATCTTGGAGAGGATAATTCCTGTTGGGGAGGTGGGGGAGGATTCACCCAGCTTGGTTATGGCCCATGAATTCCCTTGGGATTTTTCAATTCTCTCTTGGGACAGCAGGTTTTTGTAGGGTCATCTCTGATAGATGTATAGCCTGGGAAACTGACATGAGGAAATCAACCAATACAAAGTGTATCACAATATATGTATTTAGCACTGTGATCATCAACCTAGCTAAGAACACTTTCAGAAAGTTCTAGGAACAATGCAGGACTTTGAGGAAAGGTAATGACCCTGAATGCCCTCTGGGAGGGGTGAGGAAGAGGAAGCAAAGGCAGAAAAGGAAGGTGATGGGAAAAGGTGGAGGAGAGGGTATGTGGGGTATGTGTGACAGGAAGGAAGTATACAACCCAATGAATAATGGAGAACGGCTTTATTACTTTGACTTTTTGAAATAAGAACTGGCTTATAAAGGCGGAGAGGGAGCAACCTGGGAATAAATGAAATGAGGAAGGAAATTGAAGCCATCATTTGTGGCTTGCTGACGAGCAGATGTCAGCATGCCCTCAGCCTTTTGCTTTATTCAGTGTTTTTCTAGAGATAAATGTTGGAACTCAAAGAGGTTCCAGTGGGGCTTGTACTGAAAACTCAAAGGCTCTAGGATATTTTGGTTATGAGAAAAGAGGGCTGGAAGTTGAAGATGAGTCAACTAGTCCCTGGAGGATTTTTTTTTCACATGAGCTATTTCACTATTACCACCAGATTTAACTGCAAAACTGAAGGGAGATCAAGCAAGAATTTATTTTTAAAAAGGGGATTATAAGATGCTGCAATCTCTACCAAGATGACTCCAGGGATAAATTGGTTGGAGGATCTAGCAGAGAAGGAGTTGAAAAGAACTTCACCAAGCCGTTGAGAAGCCTAGCAGAGCAGAGAATACATGAAGCAATCCTGTCTTCACGCCTTCCCTTAGAAGAAGCCAGGCCAGGGAGCAGGGGATAGAGAGGAAGCCTGGCTCAGGGACCTAGGCTGAGAAAGCAGCCCCTGTGCTGAAATTATTGAGAAGTTCTCTCTGAAGACTTATTTCCTGCAAGGGGACACAGGCAGAGTGTACACCAGCCAGAGACCAGGCACCTTCATCCAGAATTCTTTATTTGACTAACCACTGCATCCAGCCAAAGGGAGCTATTTATTAACATTTGGGAGGAGTGGACAAATATCACAACTTGATAGGTTAACCAAGGTCTGCAGCCACCTTGGGGTGTACAAGACCAGAACAGGAGCAGTTTTGCCCCTGGGATAAACTCTATTGACTCAAAGTCTACACGGCCCAAAATCCTGCCTTAAACAGACAAGACTGAGAGCCTAGAATGGAAAGAGAAATTTTGTTGAAAGCCTTATTCAAAAACTGTACTTGTTGAACACTTTTGGGGGTTTATGGGAGATACATTTAAAGTATGAGATTGCTCCTACTCTCAAAGGAATTAATGTGTCTTCTGATGGGATTGGCCCCTTCTTCTGCTGTCTGTTCCCTCTTCATTGTTTTCACCTATGTGATCATTTACCTCTAAACTCTTTCTCCTCTTTTCTTGTCATCTTTGTTTTCTGGCCCTTTCTTTCTCCCTTTGGTCATTTTCCTCTCTAAATATCTTTGTTCTCTCTCCTAGTTGATCTTCTCTAACCTCTGTGTACTTTGTCACTTGATCTTCCCAACTCTCCATCTGCCCTGAGGTGATGATAAGTTGGCTGAACCTTTGATTCCAGATTGCTGTAGGACCCAGGGGAAGTTAAAATTCTGTGGCTGTGCAAGTGTATCTGGTAGTGGACAGACACCGATATCCCTGAGTTCCCAGAATTTAGAAACTGCTCTGATGAACTAATCTGTCAGAGGCAGTGGAGCCTGGGTCAGAGGAGTCTTAGCTATGTCCTAACCATATTAAAGATATGAGTCAGAAAGAGCATCCTGTCCCTACTTTTTAAGTGTAATGGCTAAAAGACATGGAACCAGTTAATGTGAAATCGATGGGGGGTGACTCATTAAAATGATAATAATTAGGAACAAGCAGGGAAAGACTATAGGAAAAGATAGTTTCATGGGTGAGATATTATGTTTTCTCATATTTTATATTTGTCGAGTGTGTAGGAGTGATCAACACACTCAGAGTCTACTCACTCTTCAGTTACAACTTCAATTTCAACAAAGATCTAAATGTGAAGCCTCAATCTAGACTCTTTTTCCTTTACCGAGCACTAAGGCTCCTGTTGGTGCTCTTGGCACTGTTAACTTCAATAGGTTTGTGTGAGTTTGTGGAGAAAACGACACCTGAATTTTTCTTGCTCAGCCTCAGCAGTAAAGATAGTGAAGAATGCATTCAGATTTTAGTTAGGGAGTGGAATTGTCTCAGATGGCTTTTCATATCCTATGGGAGAAGGAACCTGAATTTACTCTGCTAATCCATAGTTGCTTCTAACCCTGGACTGCCCAGCAAGAAAAGGAAGGTTAGCTGGTTGGTTTCTTTCCTTCCTTCCTTCCTTCCTTCCTTCCTTCCTTCCTTCCTTCCTTCCTTCCTTCCTTCCTTCCTTCCTTCCTTCCTTCCTTCCTTCCTTCCTTCCTTCCTTTTTTCTTTCTCCTCCCTTCCCCCAACCCACATTCATTCATTTATTCACAAATGGTGCCAGACCCTGGAGATGTGAGAATGGAAAAAGTCATGGTCCCTGTCCTCCAAGAGGTACAATCTTGTGGGGGACACAGGCATAGGAATAATCACAATCCAGATTGGTGATTGCTATTGTACAGGTAACATGTGATCTCAGAGAAGAAACAGCTAACATGAAAGAAAGAGGCAGTTAAGCTGAGTCTTCTTAAAGAATGAGTTGGGAGTTGGCCAAACTGAAAGGGAGGAGAAAGCAGATTCCAAGCAGAGGGAATAGGAATTACAAAGGCACAAAGGAAAATGGCGAATGGGGAGAATGGTAAGTTTAGTATGAGTAGAGTTTAGGGACATCCTGTGAGAGTATTTGAAAAGGAAAATTGTGGACCAATTGTGGAGGAACTGGTGTACTCTGCTAAGAAGTTTGGACTTCATCACAAAGCAATGGGGAACTACTGGAGGCTGTTAAACAAGGGAGTAAGGTGATCAGCTCCTTGCTTTATAAAAAGGTCACAGACTATAGTTGGGGTGGAGACAATTTGTTCCAGGGTCCCATATACAGTAGGGCTTAGATAGAAGATAGGAGACATCTATCTTCTATCATGGTCCTAATCCAGGGAATTATTTCCTTCTTGCATTCCTCTCTTCTTTCATAAAAATGTGCTGAGCACTTATCATAAACCAGGCCCTGAGTTAGGTCCTGGGAAAAGAAAACACAAATGAATACAAAGCACGCTCTGCTCAAAGGAGCTCACAGTCTGGTTTAGTTCTTCCCAAACTCCATATTAGAATATTCGCCAATCCCTTTCACTACCATGATGAAATGAGAAAAAACAAGGACAATGTAGTGAGTCTTTAAATAAAGCTAACTATATTCAACATGAAATCCTTCCTCTTCAATGTGAGGTTATATTCATATGTCCATACTTTCCTGAAAAGATAATAGTAAATGGTAGTCTTTTTGTTTGTTTATTTGTTTTGTTTGCAACTTACTTACTTGGCAATTTGAAAAGTCATCAATCTTTTGTCATATCTCAAATATTGTGTGTGTGAGGGAGATTTACTGTTAAAGGTTAATTTCCTCATTCCAATGGTGAGACTAAGCAATGGCCTTTTCACCCAAAGGAGTGGACCTATACTGGGATGTGGATTTATACCAGACAAGACCGAGACAAAAGCAAGCTCTCATGCTACTTCCCACCCTTCCCAGACTCGGATATGAGGGAAGGGGAGAGTCCCTGGTCCCAAGAGAGTCAGGATTCAGCAATTTCCTCTCTAGAGAGTGGCTGCTCCTCCCATAACATAGAAGTGATGGCTGATGTTTCAAGAGCCCACGGCCTCAGGAAGTCTGAATTTATCTTATATGGTTGGATGAAGGACGTAATTCTACAGAGAGATCCAGCAAGTGTAACAAGAAAAGCTGGTGAAACAGGAATGGGAGGCCCTAGAATGAGGAGCCTCTGGCCCTGTCTTTCATGGGATAAGGAATGTGGTCACCAGCTTTTATCAAAATTAGCCAAAATTAGCCATGGCCTAGCCACCAGTAACCCACCCAGCATTCTCTGTTTAGTCAGCACCACTTAGACAGCACCTAAAGTCAAACTACTGTGCTATAATAAGGCTGCATCATTATAACTTAGGGTTTGTAGATTTAAACTAATTCAGGAGTCAGTCGGGGGACCAAATGGAGAAAGTTTTGTTATTAGGTGGCAATTTGCTTAGTGAGTAGGATGCAATGCATGCTTGAAATCTAGAGGTTGGGGAGCCACTGCTCTCATGGGAGAGTTAAACATGAAAGCAATGATTTCAGCACAGTGTAATAAATGCAGGTACAAAGGCACAAAGAACCAGGGTATAAGAGAACAATAGCTTTAGTATGAGTAGAGGTAAGGTGCATCTTGTGGGAGTGTATGAAAAGGAGACTAGAAAGGAAGATTGGAGCCTGATTGTGAGGGGCCAGACCAGGAGTAGATCCTTAGGAAGTAGAATTGCCACTGGCCCAGGAACTAGGGATGTTGGGGGAGGCTTTCCCAGCTCCTTGGGAAGGATTTCTTGCCTAACGCTTTGCTTTAAAGCTCTCTTCTCTCCTTCCTTTCCTCCTGCCCCACATTTCCCGTGTATTGCAGACCCAGAACATCCTCACAGCCTGCTGCTCTAATTACTTCATTCCATTTTAATTCTGCTGAGTTAGGAGCCTATGAACTCAAGAGGAAATTCATACAAAATACCCACCAAATTGAACGTGCTGGCATTTTAGAAACACATCTGACCCTATCTGCCCCTTCATGTTCCTTCCTCTAGCACTGCCTCGACCAGCCTCAGATTGAAAGAAAAATCAAGGGTAGGATATGCTGATGGGAAGAGGTATGATAGCTGTGATGGAGTAAGATGTTGGATTTGACTGACTCGTTTGAACCATTACTTTGGGGGGCGGGGGGAGAGGACAGGGTGGAGGCTTTCTGATGCGGGGGCACTCTTCCTGGACACTTTTGGAAACTGATGGGGCCCATTTCTGCAGCTCCAAAATACTGTAAGTATATGTGAGTCATAATGTTTATCTTTCCCAGAGATACTTATGGATTAAGAGAGATGGATATTTTATTTCAAGTTATTTTTTCATGAAGATAGAATGACTTCTTACAATGAGGGGACTACAGTTTGTAAATCAGTAGTTCTCAATTTTTTTGGTCTCAGTATTCCTTTACAATCTTAAAAATTATTGAGGGCCTCTCAGAGCTTTCATTTATGTGGGTTATCTATCGATATTTACTGTATTAAAAATAAAAACAGAAATTACAAGTATTTATTAATCCATTTAAAAACAACAATAAACCATTATATTTTAACATAAATAACACATTTTGGTAAAAATTGATAAGATTGGCATGTTTTACATTTTTGCAAATCTCTTTAATATCCAAAGGGATATACATTTCTACTTCTGCATTCAATCAGTTTCAATATGTTGTTTTGGTTTAAATCTATGAAGAAAATTTGGCCTTAATGGAGTTAGGAAAGGGAGGAATATTTTATCTTTCAAATAATTGTAGATATATATTTTTTGATACTACACCAAAACTCGACACAGGTTCTTAAAGGTTAGATGCAATGTGGAATCTGAAACCGTATCAATCAGATCCTACTGTATTACATTAAAATTCATTGATTTATCTTATACTTTGAATAGATTTTGTAAGATCATGTATTTGTCATTTAAATAGTATAGATTCTCTGAGTCATACAGATCTTTCTAATGTTGATACATTTCATTATGTGGTATTTAAAAGTCACATTCATTGTCTCACCATCAATCTCTTTGGAGAAGTCTTTAAGCATTGGAAAGCTGTCAAGTTCATGGTGGCAGATATAAGTGTTCCAAAATTCTAATTTTCTCTTGAAAGCTCAAATTTTAACATTGACAACAAATGCTTTGAGTTGTTTTCTTTGAAGTGACAGGCTTGCTTTGTTCATTTTTGGGAAACTGTCTGCCAAACACTCAAATCTGAATAATCTTAGTTTGTCTTTCAGTCATTCTTCGAAGAAAAATAATGTTCCATGAAAAAAGAGGTTAGTTCAGCTTGAAACTCAAACAATTGCAGATGTGCTTTTCTTGGAGACAATCATTGTAGTTGGAACACAGCAGAAGCACTTTATGTGTACTTTCTATTTTGTCAGACAGATTATTAAACATACTCAATTGTTGAGATTTGGTAAAAATTAATCATTTTTACTGTTTTATTAAGAATATTCCTAAGTAAAAATAAATTTTTTACTGCATATGTGTTGCAGTGAAGAGTACAAGGACTACTAATACAGTTTAGTGCCACTGCTTTGATTTGTGTCAAGGTGTAAGCTGTTTTACTAACTGTTGCTTTTGCACCATTAATGCAAATGTCAACACATTAAAAAAAAAAGCAAATAATATCTTAATAGAGTTAGGAAAATCATTTTAACCTTGTGGACACATAGAGTCTTGGGAACCTCTCAAGGGTCCATGGATCATACCTTGAGAACCACTGCCCTAAATGATATGTCCAAGTTTCTCAGGGTTTGACCCTAGGTCCTCTTTTCTTCTTATTGTCTACTTAGGTGAACTCATCAACTGCTTTGAACTACCTCTGAGCAAATGACTCATATACTTGTTATCTTGAGCCCTGACCTCTACCTGGAGCTCCAGACCCATGTATCCAGCTGCCAATTCAATTTCAGCACATGGATGTCTCAAGGGCTCCTAAGACTTCACTTTTATTTTCTCTTCTATCCAGTTGTATAAGCCGAAATTCTTGTCCTCACCACATTCGACCTCCCCTCTTATCCAATCAATCACCAGGTCTGAATTTTACCTCCTAAATATACTTGGAGTCCATAACTTCTCTCTCTCTCTTTTTTTTTTTAAGTGAGGCAACCTTTGGTTGACCTCATAGATTGCAAGGATGCTGTCAGCTTACAATCCCCCCACCCTTTTTTTTTAATTTATTTTTTACGCCTACAGCACCTGGTCTTCCTAGGTACTAACCAGGCCTGACCCATCTTAGCTTCTGAAATCAGACGGGATCAGGCTTGTTCAGGGTAGCATGGCCATAGACCATAACTTCTGTTTATTGCCATCATCACCACCACCACTACCAAAGTCAAAGACACCATTCTCTCTTTCTAGAATCCTATAACAGTCTCCCTGTAATCTATTCTCCTGATTGTAACTGAGTGATGTTTTCAAAACACAAATCTGACCATGCCAAAACCCTGTTTAAACCCTTCAATGACCTCCCATTGCTCTCATGATGAAGGTCAAAATCTTTAACGTGGTCAGACTCCCAGTCTAAGTCAGGTTCTTTGGTATATGCTCTCCTAGAACATGTTCCTGCCCTTCATAATGTTTATCATGGTTTGTACTTATATATTCATGAGTAAGATTGTTTGATTATTGTCTTTCCCTGATGAAATTATAAGTTTCATGAGAGCAGACATTTTATAAATATTTAATAGTTGAGTTAATGAGCAAAGGCCTAGGAAAACTCCCCTGGGCGTAGATTAACCACTGAAAAATAAGTCTTTTGTCCCAGGCCCCTGAGTTGGGGGAAGACCTATTTTTATTTCTATTGTCTCATAGGATTTCAAAAAATGCTGCCTTGTCCTAGGCTTTCCATCAAAGTGTCTTCCTAAGCACAGGGGCACATTTATCTTCCTTTTGACATAGAAGCCCTCTTTGCTCCCCATCATTCATGCTGCCAATGCCCCTTGGAAAAGGTTAGCTAGCAATACTGGCCCTTCAGGTATATAAAGGAGGACACCTCATCTCTCTCCTACTAGGTGTTTGGTTAAGAGGCATATTTTAGCAAGAGAAAATAAAATATATCAAATGGAGTTGCCAAGAGGGAAACAAAAGGAGAATGAGTCATGATGTTTGTCTTTGGGGAGATTTAATCTGCTGCAGAAGACAGAACCCCATCTTGGTGGTGTGTGTGTGTGTGTGTGTGTGTGTGTGTGTGTGTGTGTGTGTGCATGTTTTGTTTTGTTTTGTTTTGTTTTAGCTGAGAACCATATAGCACTGGAAGTGGCCTTTCCTACAGAAGGGAAAAGAAACCAACATTTATTAAGCACCTACCAACTACTTTGAATTTTGTTTTTGCATTCAGTCTCTACAACAACCCTATGAGGTTGGAATTATTGTCCCATTTGTATAGATAAGAAAACCACTGAGGCCCAGAGAGATTAAGCAACTTATATAGAATGTTAAACCTATTTACCCACCCACTCCATAGCTCCCTTTAAGAGATTCTGTACTGGCCAAAACTTGGCTTCAGTCCACAATATATGCCATATTACACACACCCTTTCTGGTGTCTTAAACCATCACTTAACCACTTCCACCCTTCTCTGCCCTAGGTGATTAGACCACAGGAAGGTTCTGACCAAGGTCAGTCAGTAAGTACGTAGGCTGGTTAGTCATCTCTAATTTATGGCCTAGTGGGAAAAAGACAACTGGGCCAATCAGATTCTTTATCTTAGAAACCTCAACCTAGAGCAAAGAGTTCCCTGGCAGCAACCAGAGCCTGGAATAGAAGCAGACTTGCCCAGTATGTTTGAATCCCATGAAGGGCAGTTGGAATCTGACAAGGAAGAGCCATGGCTTCCAGCTGCTAAGGAGTCTTGCATCTAGATTCCTTCCCAGCTTCAGCACCTGTCTTATGAGAGACCCCACGTGGCTTCTCATGTATTCTAACACTAACCTTCTATGTCTGAGCTAATTTGTCTCATAAGAGTTGGACTCAAATGGGTATAGAGTGAGAGTCAGAATCTAAACCCAAGCCCATCTGACCCCCCAGGCCTTGCTCATTTCATTATTCCACACTGTAGGGGGGTAGTCTGAGCAGTCAAGAGCCCAACACCTTGGGGATGAACACAGTCACCTTTGGAGAGAAGTGCCAATTTAAAGGAGGATGTGTGAGGGACCCTCTCCTGCTGGATGCTATGAAGTAGTCAAAACACTGATTAATAGTGCCTGATTTTGCTTTGGGAATCTTTCCTGAGAAGTATAAACCATGCTGACTAGAAGCCTTTTTACTGCCAGCCACAGTTCAGTGTGCGACATAGTGTGTTAAGTCATCAGTCGTCAGTGGCATTACTCAGCAATGCCATTCCTGAAATGGCCCTAGACCTTGGGCAGCTCAGGGTGGGGAACCGCAGAGAGCACAGGCTTTGGAGTTGGGCAGACTGGGATTCAAATCCTCTTCCTGCCTGCCTGTTCTCAGGAAAGGCAGCACCACTTTCCCAATCTGTTCCTCGGTGTCTTCCTTGTAAAATGGAGATTTCTATCTCACAATAAGGATTGTAAGAGATAAATATGTAAGTTAGTGTTTAATGGGTATAGATTTTTAGTTGGGTAAGATGAAAAAGTTCTGGAGAAGGATGGGTAGTGATGGTTGCACAACAGTGTGAATGCACTTAATGCCACAGAACTATACCCTTAAAAATGGCAAATTCTGTTATGGATATTGTACATTAAAACAAACAAAAAAAAGACTTTACATTGGTCTCCTATGTAGCAGGTGCCTTATAAATGCTGGTTTCTGTCTTCATCCCTTGTTGCAGAAGTCGAGGTCCAGTCAATCCCAGTACCCTTAACCCAAAATAATCCTCTGGCCTTTCCTTCAAGACCCTGAGGCATGGGACCCACCACAGCCCCCTACCCTAGAGAGCTGGAGGCCCACTGGGGCAATGAAGTAAAATCCTCAGACCTGAGAGAGTAGGACTGCTGTGAGATGAGCATTTTCCAGGGCAAGAGGCCTGGATTTTTGAGGCTGCTGGGACAGAAGAGAGCTGAGTCTGAGATTTTACCAAGCTCTGCCTCAGGATGCCAAAGCAGTGTCTGGGGATCTGACTGCTGAGATTCTCTCTCCTGGAGAGAGGAGTGCCGGGGAGGCTCCTCGTCAGGGAAGAGTGGATGGTTGAGCTGCATCTCTGCTGGAAACTCCAGAGTTCTTCTGGGAGGGCTGCTTTCTCTCTAGCCATCAGTTTTCTGATTACGCCACTAGCAATGTTTACTGTGCACACTGTGGAGCTAGCCTGGTGCCCCTACCCCTTCCTCACAGCAGTCTCCCTGCCTTCTCCAAAGCAGTGCCCATGTTAATGTGATAATGCCGTGATAATAGTCAGGAGATGACTTCAGCTAACTGATTAGGCCCTTTGGAATGGCATCTGAGGCACTGCCTTTATTCTCTCTGGTGAGGTGGCAGCCAGGGCCCAGGGCTGGAGCACAGGGGCTGGCTGGGAAATTAGATCCGAGAAAGCACTGAGGGGGAAAATTGGAAGTATAAGAATTTCCCAGATTGTTATTCCACAGGGGCCAAACATTGTTAGCAGCAGCACTAATTATAATCCAGGAGAGTCAGGCCTGGCTGCCTAGTCCGCCCAAGTAGTTCTTGAGAGTGGCCTTGGGAGCCAGCAGAGCAGAGGCAGAGCTGCAGGGAGGCCTGGACTCTGGAGCCTGGGGACTTTAGAGAGAAGAGGCCACAGGGTCATTCAAACACTTGGGGAAGAGGAGCTGAGTAAGGTTCAGTTGCTGGGTACCCTCATGTCTTTTAGAATGCTTGGTACTGTGATAGAAAGGGTGGAAGTTAGATTGCTGGAATGATTTCTACCTGTCCGGAATTCAGAGTTGTCTCTATTTCCTCTCCTCATTCTCTCTTGTCCTCCACATTCCACTGAAAATTCTCATGTCAATGTCACCAGTGTCTTCTCCTGTTGCCAATCCAGAGTTCGTCCCTTCATCCTCATCTTACTCATGCTAGTGGCAGCATTTGCCATGGATGATCACTCGTTCTGTCTTAAAACACGCCCTTCATTTGGCTTCTAAGACACTCCTCTCTCTGTTCTCCTACCACCATAGTTTCCAGTGCTGGCTCCTTCTCATCTCCCTCATCTCTGGGATGCCCAGGACTGTTATCAAAGCTCTATTCTTCTTTATCTACTCTCACTTCCTAAATAATCTCATCCATCTCAAGACATTAAAGCCAGCTGCATGTTGATAAATTTCAAGTGGATATCTTCAGCCCCTACATCTCCCCTGAATTTAGACTCATATCCAGCTGCTACTTGACATCTCTATGTGAATGTCTCTCATAGTCCTCTTAAACTCACTGGTCCCCCAATTTTCTCCATTGGAATAAATGCAATTCTATTCTACCAGGCCCCACACTTTGGAGTCTTTCCTGGCTCTTCTCTCTCTCTTTTTTTTTAATGCTCCCTTATCCAATTCCTCAGAAAACGCTGTCAGTTCTGCCTTTTAAATTATTTCCAGAATCTGATCATTTATCTCGTTATACCACTCCCACCATCATCAGAGCCACCATTCATTACTTGTTTAGACAATTGTGGTCACCTCTGAATTAGTTCCAATACAGATGAGGCTGCTATATCAGAGTCTGCAAAATACAGTGTTTTATACAAGATAGAAAATTTCTTCTTTCTCAAGTATGAACCTGTTCATAAGTAGTCCGGTGTTGATATAGTCACTCTACATTGTTAGGGATCCCAGCTTCTCATGGCTTGCCACTCTGTAATCTTCAACATGTAACTTCCATCTTGTGGCCTAAGATAGCTGCTTCAGCAGCTGCTATCATTCCCATGAAATATTAGCCTGTGGAAAGGGGAGAAGGAAGAAGTGGAGGATAGGCGCATCCTTTTGAGAACATGACCTGAAAGTTGCAGACATCCCTCTGCTAACACCCCATCAGACAGCATTTTGTCACATGGCCACACATAGCTGCCAGGGGGGTTGGGAAATGTAGTTCTTTTTCTGAGCAGCCTTGTGCCTAGATAAAAAGTGGAAGGAGAAAATGAATTTGGAGGAAGGGGGAGGGGGTGGTGGTTAATGAGGAGGCTCCCAAGTGGTTTCCCTGCTTCTGCTCTACCCTCTACAGGTTGTTCTCAACATAGCAGCCAGAATAGCACTATAAAACAAGAACATGTCATTCTTCTGCAGACTTTCTAATAACTTCTCTCCAACTCAAAATGAAATCTAAAATCCTTACTGTGCCCTATAAGGCCCTCTGATCTCATCTCCGATCTCTTTCCCTCTTGTTCACTCCATTCCAGCAAGCCATGATAGACTCCTTACAAGATGCTCCTAACTCCTACCTTAAAAGGATAGGCCCATCCTTTTAAGAACATGACCTGAAAGTTGCAGACATCCCTCTGCTAACATCCCATCAGACAGCATTTTGTCACATGGCCACACTTAGCTCCCAGGGGGTTTGGGAAATGTAGTCCTTTTTCTGAGCAGCCTTGTGCGCAGTTCTTTTGCAGTTGCCGTTCCTTCGGCCTGGAACATTCTCCCCCCAGATAGGTGCAAGTCTAGCTGCTTCACTTCCTTTAGGTATCTGCCCAAATACTACCTCCTCAGAGCAGCTTTCCTTGACTCTTATTTTCAATTTGTTTCTCCCCACTTCAACATGAGATCTAGGGTTCAAACATAGCAGGCTTGCTCTGCATGCTTATTGAATGAGTGAAAGGATGAAGATGGCAGTGCCTGGACTCTAAGGTGGCAGGAAGGAGCTTTTTTCCTAATTAGTTCAGGGACGACCCATTTCTTGATCTCTGTTGTGGTCCCAGCTTGGAAGTAGAGATATCTTGGTTTCTTGCTTCTGGGTGCTCCCTTCAGTTCAATTTATTAAATATTCATTAGCCATCTAGTGTGTTAGGTATTTAGTATGGTGAATATAAAAGGAGAATAAGCTTTAGACCAGTACTGGCCCTGAGGAAACATACAGGTTGGTTAGGAGCCTAAAATTTGTCCTTTTTTTTTCTTTGCAAGTACAACCATTTAGGTACAACATAAAAGACCAGTGGCTCCTTTCTTTCTTTATTGCAGCACCGTGAACTGGTGTGGTCTAGGTGGGGGAAGAGAGGAGGATATGAAGACAAGCTGCCCCATCATAGTTTATAGTTCTAGGTTATGGTGGTCTTCTTTCTCTTCTTCCCTAGGGAGTAGGGCCTCACTCATTTCTGATCTGCTTAAGAAACAGTTTGAACCAGTTCTCATTCAATGGATGAAGGAAAAGACATAAGATGAGTAGGGTAGCCAGAGAGCTAGGGAGATAGAGAAGAGGAATGGGAGTCTCAGCGGGGCTCAGATAGAGGACAGGTAGCTCAGACAAGCAGGAAATATATTACCTGATAATATTGTTCCATTATCCTTTCCTGCTCTGGGTAAAATGCAAAAGGTCAGGGTTGGTTATTCTCCCCAGACTCCTCTCCTCGGGGCCACTTAGACACTGCTTTGACATTTACAGCCTGAGAAGAACAGAGGCCTCCTCTGAGGCCTGGTTTTGAATTTCCACTTTGGGAAAGTTCCATTTTTTTTTTCCTTTTGGACAAGACTGCTTGTTGTATCCCCTCTTAATTCTTTCTCTTTCGACATTCCCCTTCCATCTGAGAGGTAAAGCCAGGAGCAGTGGTTCTCAAACTTAATTGCATTGAAACCACATGGAGGGCTTAATAAAACAAGATTGCCCATTGTCACACTAATTCAGTACATCCGGGGTGAGGCCTGAGAATTTACATTTACAGCAAGTTCTCAGATGCTGCCGTTGCTGCTGTTCCCAGCCACATTGGAAGAACCACTGGCCTGGAGCAACTAATTTGAGTCTATAGGTGTCCCACCCCTGATCTTCCACTCCAGTCCTTTCCTTCCACTCTGCAAACCACAGGGAGGTGGGCCTTGAGTTATCATAAGATTAATTCGAATTAGATGTCAAAGATTTCCTGACCCTCAGGGTTGTTGGCCAAGTCAGTCCCAGGAATCCCCCTTCCTGTAAGTCTTTAGGAATCTCCTCCGTCCATATGTCTAGATTAGTGAAGATCTATTGTCTGCAGCCCCTCCTCCACCTGTACAGCCCTATCTAGGGCAGGGAATCCCTGGACCTGAGAACTGTAGAAACTGTTACAGGTAGGAGATGAGAGAACAATAGATTCAGAAAAAGCAGAGGGAACCCCCTCCCCTCTTGTACTTCTATTTCTTTGAAATTAAAATATTTGTTTCTTCCTGTGTTTTGCTATGCTGATGTCTGGGAAACCATTTAGGCTTAATGTCCCCAACCCATTAGCAGCCTAGCATGGGGTTCTGCTAATCAGGTTTCTTAATGGCAGCACTGTAAAGAGTGAGGTAGTGAGTGTCTGCACCAGCTTCCCAGCCTCAGCTGGAGAGGAAGCATCTAGATAAAGATCAGGGCCCAGATAGTCTCAGAAGTGTCCTGAGATTGATTCAGGCCAGTATAGGAGGCCCATCTAATAGTAAGCTGTCCTCCTACCTCCGTTTTGGTAGAGATGTCCGAGTAGGCCCCCTGGTCACCCTAGGTGAAATAACAAAACCCCTACTCCTACTCCAGCCTGCTTTCTCCTCACATTAGAGGACAATGGGCTCCTTTGGAAGCATATTCTTGTACCAGTGACCCTCACCCAGCATTTATTGAGCACCTCTATGCATGAAATTCTTTCTCACGTCACCTGCTTCCCCCTTTCAAAATCCAAAATCCACAGTTTATTTTGTCACCAAATAGGTGGTGAGGGCCTTTGGTCTGGAATTTAGGGAATCCCTGAGGACTGTTTAGCTCTAAGACTATGAGGTTCTGTGCTGGCTGCAGAGAGGAGGCTATGCCTTGAATCCAATCTTGAAGTTTTGTCTGTTGTTCCTCTTGACATCTCATGTTGCTTTTTGTCCTACTAGATAACTCAAACTATTGGCAGTTCCACAAGATCCTGGTAAAGATTACTCCCCTGCTTCCCTGCCCAATGAAACACCTGAGATAGGAGGCATGGAAGGAGCCAGGAAGTGCCAGTGACTGGTTCATGCTCACCCTCTCCTTATTTCTGGGGACTCCAGGGCCTGAGGCAGGTTGAGTACCTCTAATGGGGATCCCAGTGCTGGGCCCCAACAGCCATCAAAGTCACAGGGGTGGACAATGCTGATTTTTCTCCTTCCAGGCAGGGAGAGCCCATATGGACATCTGTATTCCAGGCTACCAATAAGCTGCTGGTTGGCCAAGAATTCAGGGTCTCCTCTTTACTGCTTTGTCCATCCTGGCTCCTCAACCTCAGGTCTGAGCCATGGAGAACCGTCCCCAATCTGCTGGAACAGAACATCACAAGCTGCTCCTGCTGTGGTCTGGGCCACTAGCTCTCAGCCTGCTGCTGTTGGAAGAGGACTACGATGTGAGGAATCAGTCTGCAGCATCCCTCCACATGCCAGTCCCTTCATGGGGGGTGAGGGGCCCATTTGGAAAGAATCACATTTGAAGCAGGCAATTTAAAGTGAGATGGGGAAAATGAAAAAAGGGAGAAATGCTAGGTTGCCAACTGGGCAAAGCCATGTTTCAGCCAGGCCACATTGTGCCTACACTTTCTCCGTAGCCCAGCCTTCCCACATGGCCTGTTCAGGCCCATCTGCTCAGCTCTCATCCCCTCTCCTGCTCCTGGGCCCTGGGGAAATGCCAGCATTTCTCTTCTCTGTCCCTTCTGCCTGGCCTATCCCTAAGATGTACAAACTTTTTAGCTGGAAGCTGGCTTGGAGGCAGGCAGTATAAGCAGGGCAGGGGCTAGAAATGTAGGCTTGAGCTCATGATCCTGTGTTCTAAAGTCAAGGGTAGGTTGGCACACTTAGCAACTGAAATGTCACCTGCTTCCTGGCTCTCTTCCCTACCAGGACATGATCTCGCCGAAGCTGGCTTTAGAGGTGGAAGACCAGTGCTTGACGCAGATCTGTCACTTTTCTACCTGGTAGTCTTGGGCAAATCCTGTCCAAGTTGACCCCTCTGAGTCTCCACTTTCCCATCTGTAAAATTAGGGTGTTAAGTAGGGTGATTTGAGAAGGAATGAGTAAACCTAGAACTGCAGTAAGATCTTAGTTATCCTTCTCATGCCCTGTCCCTTTGGGTCCCCATGGATGCTAGTCACACTGGAGAGACTCTTATCTACCTGAGGACGTAGGATTCTCCCAGGAGGCAGCCCCACCCTGCCCATGAGCAGCCAGAGCCCTGAGACCTCCAGGAAGGGGTGTGTGAGCCCACATCTCTTGTTTTTCCAACGACTCAAGGGAGGAGGGTGGGTGGAAAATAACTTAGGTCAGAGGAGGCACTGTGGCGATGTGCGGAAGAGGTAAGGAGGCAAGGTCTCATTTTCATTGCTTTGTCCTAGAAGCCCCCAGAATATGTGTGGGCAGGGTTTTTCTCCTGCCCACCCTGGCCATGTTTGAAGGAGGAATCTCCACTGAAGATTGATGTCAAAGACTTGCCTTTCCCTCCCCCAACCTCAACCTCTGTGATTTAAAGAAATTATTTGGACATAGGAGTTAATGGAAGTAGGTTGCTAGTATGTGGGCGAATTCATCACTGTCTCCTTGCATTGCAAGAGCAGATCTGTCTTTCAGGGTAAGATATCCTGAAGTGACTTTCCAAGGTCTGAGAAATATAGGTTACCTTGGGAGGGCAGGGCTGGGGGTAGCCTTGGTAGGAATTTTGGGAAGCTGGGGTGACTGCAAAGTGACTGTAGAGAATGACTGGGAGGGCTTTCCTGTTTGTTCTTTAATTATAGAAGGCAGGGAGGCAGAGGGTATGGTATTGGCATTGCTGGGAATGCTGCTGCCCGAGGCCGCCCCCACTCCAGTGCCCCCTTCCTATCCTCCCCCTCCCCCAGCTGTCTCTTGCCCTAGGAAGTAGGCATATGCCCTGCAGCCCACTGCTCGGGGTGAGGAGGGCTGTTTTTGCAGCCGCTGTTGACAGGGAGGAAAGAGGTGGGGGAAGGGAAAGGGAGGTAAAGGGGGTCTGTTTGGTGGGGGTGGTGCTCTGGAGAGGACTAGCTCTCCTCCCTTCCATTCTCTCATTCAAGCAGCTCAGCACTTCCTGAAGGTGGCACTCAGGGAGGGAATTGTTTTGAAAGCAAGAAGACCTAGTGCTGTAAGGCTTGGAGGCTGGGAGGTGGGTGGGTGGGTGGGTGGGGGATGTGAAGAGAGAAGATAATTATGTAGGTGGGGGCGGAAATCTCTGGGCAACGAGAGGACTGCTGCCCTCTCTAACACCACACACAGCCAGGCCTTCCCCACAGTCTGTGTGTGTGTGCGTGTGTGTGTGCGTGCGTGTGTGTGTGTGTGTGTGTGTGTGTACAAGTACTCATGTACACTCATTTCATTTAGTGTGAGTGCAGAGACATGGCTATGAAATAAATGTTTACAGGGAGAATGACTAGAGACTATCCTGAGGCTGTTCCCCACATCTCCAGCCAATCAGATGGTTTTTCTCAGATATTTATTTGGGTCTTATTTGGTCCTCTCTCCAGTCCTTGTTCTTGCTGTTTCTTCCTTTTCCCTTGGTTTCTCAGTGTTCTCTCTTTCCCTTCTCTCCCCCCACCAGTCTCTCTCATCACAAAAATGGGAAGTGTTAGACAGAGACACTTCTTCTAGCTGCCACTATTCAGGATGCAACAAGATGAATTTAAATCAGGTAAAATAAAAGACCGGGAGTGGGAGTTGTGGAGGTCAGGGGGTGGGCTATGGAATTCTGTCGAGTCATAGAATGTTGGAGCTAAAGAGACCTGAAGAGTCCACAGATATGGAGCCAGAGGTCCTTGGGGAAACACCTATTATTTTCTGTTATAATCTGTATTATCAATGGTAAATTTGGATGTGTCCCACTGGTACCTGGGGGAGTTGCTGGGGAGAAGTGGGGTCTTTTTTGTGCTCCTAGGGCTGGCAGACCCCCCGCCACACACTCACTGAGATATTCACTGAGTGGAACAGCCTCTTTTCTCTGAGGCTCAGAGGAGGCAGCTGATTTTGCTACGCAGAACATGACTTTTCTCCTGAAGCCAGGGACATCTGCAGATTGGATAGCCTCATCAGAGCTCTGGGCATGAGCCCAGAGGCCGGGCTGCAGGGTGCCAGTGTGTTGTCCTCCTCCCAGATCGACTGCTCTCTGGACATTCCCTTCCTCAGTGACCTCAGGGGAAGTCCAGCTCTGATTCAGGCTCTGGCAGTGTATAGAGGGGGCAGCATAAAGCGTGTGCCCTTCTGCTGGGGCAGCTAGAATCTGCTTTAACACTCCTCCTTTTCTTCACCCCACAACTGGCTCAGCCAAACCAGACAGCAGGGGGAGCTCCTGGGTCATCCCAGGGGAGGATTCTGGGCTTCAGTCTTCAGCCTGAACTCTAAGAACACTGGAACATTTGTCTGTCCACCTGTCAATCTGAGGGTGAGCAGGGCAGACCCTTTGAGAGCTGGAAGCAATCTTTTTCTAGCAGACAGAGACAGAGACTTGAGAGAAAGCTGGCTTTTCTTACTTGTTCCTGAGATTCCTTGGGCTGGAAGGAACCTGATTTCTGCCTCCGGGAGATCAGCTGGCAGGGCAGGTCTCCATCCCTGGGCCATGGCCAGTGCCAGGTTGGTCCCATTGGGGACGGTGTAACTCCTGGTGCCTTACCAGCCCCCAGTGACTGACCCTGCTTTGGCTACCTTTGGGGCTGAATTTCCTTCAGAATGACTTTCAAATCAATCTTTGTTGCTATTGCCCATGCCCTGCCCACTAGGTTCTTTATATTGGGAAAAAGATAAAAAGTCTTTTTCTCTTTCTCCCAGATCTAACACAGTCCTCTGTGACAATTCCTGGACCTGTCTGAGAGTCAGATGGGAATGGGGTAAGGTGGGGTGTGGCACATTCCCAACCTGTAGCTGACACAGCCAGGGCTTTCTGGGCAGCAGCTCCTACTTTCTTTCTAGTTGTCTCCCTCAGACTTCCTCATTCCCCATCCAGTTCTTCTAAAGTGACTGACACTCAGACACATTCCTCCTTTCCAATAACAGGGCCTGTGTGGGCACAGATTTAATGACACAGGGAGAGTAAGATGCCTGTATCAGGTTACATAACCCCAAAAGAAAAGCTCCAGCATCTCTAAGTTCTCTGTCCAAAGAATGGGGAGAATCCAGGGCATGATGCCTGGTGTGGAGAACAGGATCTCTGGGCTAGAGACAAAGGTTTTGTTGCCAGCAGAACTGAGGGCATGGGCCCGAGTTTGCAAATTTATTCTGGGGGAGGACATGTCCAAGTCATCTTCAGATTTGGTTTCTGACATCAGAACCCAGAGTCACTGGTTCTCCCTAGAATCTAGCTCTGCAGGGCCTTAGGCTGCTGGGAACATTAAGGCAGTAGGCCTTCCAGGCTACAGGGTAGGGAAGGGAAAGATGGCCAGTGTTGGGGCCCAGGCCAGGTCTGGCATGAGAGCTGCCTCACTTTCCTCAGTGTCTTAGGGGTCCTGACAGCCCTAGCTCACCCCCACTGAGGCATTACCTTTCAAGGTCTTCAGAGCAGTAGAGGTTAGGGTTGGAGACTTTTCTGAGGGAAAATCTGCAGAGAAGTGGATCCTGTAGCTTGCTTTTAGCTCTTTCCCTGTAGCTTGCAGCTTAGCTCTTTCCCTGTGTCTCCCAGCTCTTTCAACCAGGATATTTTCCCTGAGGTTTCACCTCACTTCTTCCAGCTTCAATGTTAGCCCACCCTTTAGCTTGTGGCACACCCTGGAAACCTCTGGGACACCCACCTGTGCAATTCATGTGCAGTTTGGACCAGTGAGGCACACACGTGTGGCAAGAGCTGAGAATGAGAAAGACTGCATCCCAATCAGCCTGTTCATGAGTCTCAAAGTTTGAAAGTGTGACTGGGCACTGGATTAGTGTTGATGTTTTCAAGGAGGAAGATGGTGAGGGTTTGAGAGCAGTCCGCAGTTGCTCAGCCATATCTGAGGTCTCCTTATGGAAAGGAGGCCTCATATGGACCAAGAAAAGACAGGAACCTTTAAGAGGCATTGTAACCTCACCTACATGGTCCCCTCATTCATTCTCTTAAGAGTGTCCCCTACCCCAGCCTGGCATCTGAACTTCTGTGTAGGAGCAAAACCTTTTTCCATTCTAAGTGACCATTTACCCCTTTCTCCGGTTTGCTGGGCATTAGCAGGACGTCATCCTGCTTAGGGAACCTCAGGCTCCTGAGAAGGAAATGAGCGAGTACAGAAGTGAAAGACTCATTCTTGGTCCAGAACTGAGTTGGAAGTTCACTAGCGTGGCCGTTAGGAATGACTACTCCCCATCCACCCACCCACCCACTACAGTTCAGAAGGCTTGTTTTCATGGCCCTTCCTGCTTAGGGAACTAAGAGTTTGGGCCTGCTCAGTGATGGCTCCCTCGTATATAATCTTGAAGGGGGATGTAGAAATCATAATGATAACAGCTCTTATTCACTGAGCACTTTCTATGAGTAAGGTGTTGGTCTAAACATTTCACAGAATTTGTCTTGTATAATCTTTAAACAACCGATTAAATCATTATCCCTATTTTGCAGATGAGGAAACTGAGGTACATACGTAATAACAATAACAATTAAAATTGTAACAATAATGATAAAATTTTAACAGGTTTAATTTTTTTAAAAAAGACCCAGTGCCAAGCCCTGCGCAAGCGTGTTATACGTATGATATGTTTAAGTCCTGGGAATTCATCATATTATCCCCATTTTCAGCTAAGGAAACTGAGACTGAGAGAAAAGTAACATGCCCAAGGTCACATAGTCTTAGTGACAAAGCAAGAATGAAACCCACTTCTGTCTGATTCCAAAGCAGTCTGTGCTCATGATCCCTTAGCAGTACTGCCTCCCAAGGGGCCATTATGGAGAGAGCAGGTGGTTATGGAAGAGAGTCCCACTGGCCTTTAAAATCAGAAGGCCTTTGGGCTGGGCCAGGAACCGCAACGTCTGCCATTCTGGGAAGCTGTGGAAGAGCACCCCACTATTTCCACCTGACAGTGAAGGAAGCTTTGATGCTGTCTTCTTACCCACCTGGGACTGGGCTATGTAAACCCACAAACTACAGGAAAACAGATCCTGGAACAGGCTGGACAGGGAGGTGGGGGATGTTTGCTCTAGCCAGAAACCTCTGCCTTCTTCTCACCCCTGAGATGTGTGCCCTCACCCTGACAGCCACTCCTGGGGCTGCTATCAGCCTGCTCTCTCTTAGTCATCACTGTGAATCCTGCTGGGCTGCGGTTGCCTTGGTAACTTGATGGGAAACTCTCGAGTTTTTCTGGAACCAGAGAGGGTTACTGAGGGAGAAACCAGGCTCTGTTAGGCTGCCGGTCACAAAAAGGGAAGAAACCAGTGCTCACTGCTCCTGCCATCAAGGTAGCCAGTCCTTCCTTGGGTCTGACCTCATTCTCTTCTGTTGCATCTGTGGTAGCTCTGCAGCATTTGGAGCTGGGCCTAAGAGAGGGGAGCTGTCAGGTACTGCTCTGCCCTTATAGTTGGCTTCCATTGTCATCAGAGTTACCTGGACTCCTGCTTGCTGCTCCTGTGCCCTGGCTCTGAAGTCTTAATTGGTTTTATGAAGTTCAATGCCTATTTTTTATGAGACAGATAATTACGGTGAGGAGAGGTCAGGCCCTCCTCTGCTGGACTTGGTGGGGCCTCCAGAATTGCTGATTCCCCAATCAGCACCAGGCAGATTAATGAGATCAGAGTAATCTGGAGCAGGCCGGTTGGGGAAGGGGAGATACACTCACAGTAGGACGGGAGGAGGGACCAAGTATCCTGGCTCTTAGTCCTTGTGATGGGATCAAGGAGGAGAATGTGCACCACCAGCCTCTTGAAGATGCCTGCATACCTGAGGTGGGCACCTGCAGATGCTGTCCTTTGTAGGGGTGGAAGAGAGGTGGCTCTCCTTCCAAGGGCTTATGGCAACTCTCTGAGGCCTCCTGGGGGGATTCCTACCTGGAGCTGACCCTGGCTGTGCCAAGAAATCCTTAATCTTGACACCATTGTCACCTGTGGAGCTGTTTCTTCTTCCTTCTTCTCTAGTCTTCTTTCTTTCCTTTGTCTCACAGTCTCAGTCTGAAATATGGCTTATTTCTTCCTTAGGTCAGTCTCTATAATTGGTTTCTATTTCTCTCTTGGTCTTTTCTCTCAATCCTAGTCCTGAATCTATCTATCTATGTATCTATCTATCCATCCATCCATCCATCCATCCATCCATCCATCACTCCGACCCCCCCTTTCTTTCCCTCCTCAGATACAAATTGACTTGCTGCCAGTTATAGGGCATCTCCATTTACTGACTCACTGCTGGCACAGGCAGGGTCTGATGATGGTGGGGAGTAGATGCGGGAAGAGGGAGTGGTACAGTGCAAGAATTTCCACTGGTGCTGGGATGGCTTCCCTCCAACCCTCATGCCCAGGAAGACCATGCAGAGCAGAGGTTTACGTGCTTCTCTCTAGTCTTGAAGCTGCTGTCCAGATCTGTGACTCCCAGATGGGCTGAGAGATTGGCCCTGTTCCTAGACTAGGCCAAACGGCTGTGTGCCCTGCTCCCCCTAGCCCTCTGGGAAGGATCTTTGACAATCTGCTCTGGCTCAAGTTACTGTCTGTCTGATCTCATGTCCTCCTCCCAAGGGGGAGAAGTTGGCCTACCCATTCATGGCAGACACAGAACAGCACTTACAGACCGAGCCAGTTGCTGAATATAGCTGGGAGTGGTACAAAATGACCTCAGGAAGACACTTACCTACTCAACATATTGTCAAACTCTCTCCTCCTTTTGCTTTTTGACTCACTGGCCAACTCCCCAGGAGTCGCTTCCTCCTTAGAGTACGTCCAACCTTGCAGAGAAAGAAGAAGGGAGGAATGAGACTGGAGCCACTCAGGTCAGGAGAGCCTAGAGTCCCTGGCTACAGAAGCAGGGCCCTCCTCCTTCTCCTCCTCCTCCATTTTATTAGCTCATGTCTGTAAAGGGCTGGGCGTCAGAAAAGCCCTATACAAATGTTGAGCACAATTTCATTTCCAAGACTCGCCAAGAATATATTTGCAGGCTTTAGTGAAAGGTCACCAGGCCTGTCTGGGACAGAGGGAAGACTCCCTGCAGGGCCCAGAGAGAGGACAACACTGGGGCAGGGGAAAGGAGAGGCCACAGTGCAAGCCAGGATCCCTGCCTCTTTGTGGGTCCAGCATCTTGGCACCATCCCTGCTTCGCACTGCCTACACCCTCCTGACTCCCAGGGTTGTAGAGGCTCAGCCATCTCTGCAGGGACCATCCTCAGAGACTTTCCACCAGGAGATTATGCTAACATTCACAACAACTAATATTTACTGAACACTTACTATGTTGCCAGGCTGTACTAAGGGGGCTGGAGCTCTCCAGCTTGGGGCGAAGTGGCTGCTTCTCAGAGGTAGTGGGGTGGAGGAGCCTTCCAGTGAGGTGAGCCCCTGTGTGCTCCAAGCCCAGAACTACATGAAGTCTCTCTAAAACCTGACCAATGAGAGGAGTTTCTGTTTTGTAATCCAAGTCCCTTTAGCACGGGTGTTCTATAAGCTTCTGGACTCTCTTTTTCACAGTGACAACTCACCTGGCCCTAAATCCATTATGAAAGATCATTGAAGTCAATTAGCCTTGACAGGCTCCATGTCCAAGGAGCAACTTACCAGTTTTTGGTGCTCCAAGGTCTGCTTGTATTTCCCTGTCCCTCTCAGAATTCTGTTATCTGGTAAAGAGGAGCAGTCCCCTCTCTTTATCTCTGGGCAGGACTTGGCTTTGGGTGAGGGCCAGAGAAACAGAGGCTGAGAGAATGGAATAGTCAGTCTTATCTCTCATAGCTCCATAGTCAAGGTGAGTGCTTTGAGAGGGTGAGAGAGTCAGCAAAGCAGGGAATGGAGTGTTCCAGAAGAGGAAGGCAGGCCAGGCTGGGAATATTGATAACGTATTTCCAACATCCCTTGAGCCTCTTTTGTCCAATTCCCTTTACCCTCTAAGATCTGAACTGAGCTGGTATGGGCTTTCTGAGGACAAGGTCCTTTTGCCCCAAAGCATCACCAGTCTTTACTCTGTCTCCAGTTGTTCTCTGGTTTCTCTCTAGAGCCCAGAGGCCTCCATGTGTCATCAGTTCATTATCATTTTGATAAAAGTCCTTAGTCTTTGAAAAAGCATGACTCCCCAGCTGAGGCAGCTCCCCTGCAACCTGAGAAGGAGTACAAATGGATGGAGATGAAGGGGGTAAGGAGGAGCGGTATACACACACATCAACTCAGAGGCACAAACACAGTGGTGCTTGGTCTCATGGGTGTGTGTAAATGGACACAACTCCCCCCCGCCCCCGCACCCAGTGCATACAGTACATATACCTTTATATACAAGCAAGGGATTTATTACATGCCCAGGTGTAGTTATACCAGAAAGCCCACAGAGCTGTGTTCACTGTAGCCACACTCAGTTGCTTACAGTTCCAGAGATTCATCTAGACTTGCAATGCAGCATCCAGCAGCCTCAGCCTCCTGCAAACCCAGAGGCCAGGCTCCCCAGACTTGGGGTGGGGGAGGGTAGTGGAGTGTGGAAGCAGAGGTTAGAGATCTGCAAGTCCATTAGCCATAAGAAGCATGTCTGGAATCTAAAATCACAGAGACAAGGGCGCTGCAGAGTGGTTCCAGACAGCGAGTTCACATTTCCTAGCCCCTCCTCCATCAGGAAGCTCCTTGTGGTCATAAAGCCATTTGGGGATTAGAGCAGCTCCCTCAGTAAAAGCTACTTATTCAAAAGATGCTTTCCGTTAATTTGCATGTACTAAATGGACATTATAATGTATGGAAGAGCTGCCTCCTCAGCCTGCCTTCAGTGTCCCTTTCTCCCACACTCCTTTCCTCTGCCCCTATTGGGGCACAGGTACCAGTTTGGCTAGGCCATGCTTTGCAACCACCCAGGGATCTTGATGGGGGTTTGGAGGTGGTGAACACTGGACACTGACCGGTGATCCGTGGAGGGGCAGCTCCAGGGACAGCCTGAAGGGGCCACAGCTGAAAGAGTTTTCCAAAGGAGAGGAAGGAAGGCCAACCAGAGGAGAACCCTCCCAGTTCCCCCAGAAGGCTACAAGCCTGATCTAGGGAAGTATGATTCTGACTATTTGCTGTAAGTGGGGTTGCAATGGAGGATAGATAAATCAACTTCAACTTCTAAGACTTTCTGTCAGCTACCTCCTATGCATTCAGTTCTTTCAAGAACAATTAATATCTCCTCTGTGCCAGGCTTTATGCTAAGCACGTAAAATACAGTGGTGAATAAGACAGTGTGACCCCTGCCCTCAGAGGATTCCAGTCTAATGGGGAAAACACACAAAAAAGGAGGAAACCAGCTGATGAATACAGAATTACAAATTATATAATACATAATAAATACTGTAAAGTGAACAAACAGAGTGCCAAGATAGAATGGGGGGCCTACATCAGATGAAGTAATCAAGGGAGGGTGGTGACATAGGAACAGACCTAGAAGAGTAGGAGTAAGGGGAAGAGCATTTCAGGTGGCAGGAATTGCCAGTGCAAGGGCCCTGTGGCAGGAGTGTTGGAAAAGCAGAGAGTGATGTGGCTGGAGTAAGGCAATGATAGGAAGAGGAGTATCCGGTGAAGTTTACATGGTTAAGACAGGCCGGGTCAGGTCTTGGGAGCTACGGCAAGGAATGTTCTTTATCTTTAGGGAGGAGGGAAGTTTGCAAAGAGGTTTAATCAGGGAAGCAAGAGGCATGATCTGACCTCCATTTAGCAGGACAATGTGGGTAGACCAGTGGGGAGGCTATTACTGTTATCCCAGCAAAGAGAGGAAGGAAAGGGAGAAGGAAAGCAACCAACTTTTTTTTTAAAAGGGAGAATCAAAGTCCTCAAGGTACCTGCTCCATAGAAATCAGGAATTCCTCTCTTGATTTGTTCTTTATTGCCACAATGGTATACCACGGGATTTCCCACCCCAGCTCTGGGAAAAACCATGGCTGGACTCTCCTCATTTCCTCATCATCCTACGGTCAGGGTACTGTCTTTTGGAAACTCTCCAGGGAAGGCTCTGACCTACCTCTGTGCACATCCTGCAGGTCTAGGAGGAGTTTGCCAGTCTGGGAGGAGGGGTCAGTCTCAATGCCGTATTGCCCACTTGATCCAGAGCATGTTCATAGTGCTACATTCTGGGCAGTGTCCAGCTCAGACCTGGTTGAGTCAGGTGGACACAGCCACTCACCCCCACTCTCCAAACTAGGGCTCCAGAGACCTTAGAGCCAGTTCCAGCTTTCAGCCTCCCCTCCCACCATCAATCAGGGATAAGAAGCATGTCAGAATCAGGACTGCGGGAAGGAGAAAAGGCTCAGAGCCTGAACCATCCCCTAGGGATGCAGGAATATGAGGCTAGTATCCTGAGCTTGAACATTTACAGGTAGCACTCAGGATTGAAAACTGATTTATAGTCTGCAGGCAGGCAGGAAGGAGTGGGAAGAAGGTGGGGAGCTCTGTGTACAGTGCAGCCTTGTTGGGCGGTGGTAATTATATATTACATTGAACTGTCCTTGCAGCACAGTGAAGGGCAGTGAGAATGAGACTCTAAATCATCCTTTCCTGATGCTCCCCTCCCTATGATTTGGCTCCAGAGCCCATGGCTGACACTTCTGGACACACACACACACACACACACCAGTGGGGACCAGCCTGACTGGGGACCCAGAGAGCAGAAAGATGAGATGTTATCACCTCTGGCAGCTTCCAGGGGCTGCTCATCCTACGGGCCTCATTGTTTATTACTCCCCACTCCTCCCACACTCTCTCTCCTCCTTCTTCCACTGGGGCCTGAATGTGAGCTGTGTCATTTGAAGACAATATCCCTGTCCACCCTTCATTCATTCGCTCCTGCAGTATCTCTCTTCTCCACACCAGTCACTGCTTTGGTTTGTTTGGGACCTCATCACTTTTCTCCTCAATTTTTGAAACTGTCTCACCCTCACCCCTTACCCATCATCCTTTACTTTGTTGCCATAGTGATCTCCTTAAATATTCCACTGACCATAGTCTTGATCTTCTTTGTCAGGGAATTGCAGGTGTGGGGAGAGATGGTCAAAGACTGGGTTCTTGAGAGCTCGGGAAGGAAGAAGTCTCCCCAGGCTCTCTGCAGGTCCAGGTCTGTGATTGCTGGCTCACTGCCCGCCCTGAGCTATCAGCCCAGGATGGATACTCATTCTTCCTTCTCCGGCTGGACCCTGGTCCTTCGATCAATCACTTGGATTTGCCACCAATTGCCTTATCCCTGCTCCCAGGGCCCTGGCTGCAAGTGCCTGGTACTTCCTGGTTCATTAGGGAGGTGGTAGTGTTTAAGGGTGGTGAGAAAGGGCTCTGGGGTCAGACAGATCTGGATTTGAATTCTGGCCCAGACTGTGCATGAATTATTCGAGTAGCGAACTGATTAAGAGCAAGAGCTCTGCAACCCGATTGCTTGAGTTTGAATCTTGGTCTGCTACTCTTTAGTCTATCTAGGGTGGTTACTTAACCTCTCTGTGCAGTTTCCCCATTTCTAAAATAAGGATAATAATGATACCTACCTCATAGGGTCACTGTGCAGATTAAAGAAGCACAGTATGTAATACTATTTATAATCTTCTCTAGAATCTGAGCTATTATTATTGTAATTTCACCTCTCAGAACCTGTTTCCTTGTCTGTAACAAATCTTCACAATACATCTCCCTGCCTCAAGGTTGTTGTGAAGATCAAATGACACATTCCCTTTAGAAACTCTCAGAGGTTCTACAAATGTTAGATATTATTATTTATCATCAGATACTTGCTCCCTGAAGTTCTCAGGGTTTGGGCAATAGGGTCACTTTCCCTTTAACACCAAAGCAGTTACCTTCATCCTCCTCCTCCTATACTAGCCTCAAAGCAGAAAGTTGTGGCATTCTGGAGCTAGGAGCAGCCTTGTAGGTCATCTGGTCCTTTTCTATCTAGAGGACTGCATGGCGCAGTAGGCCATTCTGACAGATGGGCATCTCTGACAAAGAGATGGTTTCAAAGGAGGCTGTTAATTAAGGACAGAATTTACTCTCTTCATTGCAGAGGTGGACCCAGGTTTTGTGGGACCCCAAACTAATACAATTTGGGGAAGCCCTCTTTAAGAAAAATTATAAATATAAAATTAAGTACAGGCTTTGAAAAGGAACTGTGCTAATGAGGAGCCTTGAAGCTTAAGTTTCATTAGCTTCAGAAAATTCACTTCTGCCACCATATCAGGTAGCAGATAAATACTTGATAAATACTTGTCAGTTGGTTGCTTATGGCCAAAACAAACCATTTTCACTGTGGTATATGCCAGGACCCCCAGAGCACTAGGGTGGGCTCATTCTCCACCCAGATTCTGGTAGTCGCCCCATTATGTGGGTTGTGGCTCCTCCACTGCCTTCACCTCAGGCTAAATTGTTCTTTTTCAAGACTCACAGGCAATTTATTTTTGCTTTCAATTCATTTGCATGTGATTTACATATCTTTAATATTCTCACTCATATTTGGAACCCTTCCTCTGTCCCAGTTTAAGCTAGATTCCTGGGACTTAGTTAACAAATAAGACTGAACTTTCTTCCAGGACGTAGAGGGGAAAATACAGTCAATATGGGGATGGATGGGCTGATGATGACATTTGTCTTGCAGTCAGTTTCTGAAGTCTCTAGCCCTACTCAAATTGTCCTCCTCCATATATTCCTGTCTCCTGCCAACCTCATCCCTTCCCAATTTCCCCATGATTATGAAGTTGGAAATGCACATACAGTCAAGGACACACATGCCTATCCAGATGCTGGGCTTACTGTGGCTCACATGTGTGGCCCCTGTAGTCAAGAGGCATAAAACATCAAGATGTCAGCAGACAAGGGCACACAGAAGTTCTTCCTCCTATCCCTCCCAGGGAGAATTAGCCCCCTAGCAGCCCCTAGCTTTGTTTAGAAGTCCAGATTTTCCCCCTTACTGACAGAAACAGATGGCAGGTGGGAGTATGTATGAGTGAGTGTATGTGTATGTGCATGCGCATACGCATATAAGCTGTACACACATACAAAAAGTGTGCACACATTTGTGAGACGGTGAATGCCCACATGCACATTAGTACATTTACTAAGACAGGTGGGCGGAGGAAGTGGAAGAGAGGATGTGGGAAGGAAGGTCTCGATCTAAGAAAACCGCAATGTGGTTCTAAATACCATCAAAGGTGAAATCTCATTCCTCAAATCTGCTCTGTAATGGGGAGGCAAAATGAAGCTAGCAAGGCAAGAAAAGGTCTCAGGGCAGGGATGAGGCACAGCTGCCAGTGTCACCACTGGCTCCAGCAGTGACATCACCCTCCTAGATCCCTTCTCTGAAGTGGTGAGTCACCCAGAGCCCAATCAATACTGCATTCCATTTGTCTGTGCCATCTTTATGCTCTCATGAGCCAATTCATACTTTCCTCTTCCACACACTCCAGTCCCTGCCCCCCATGTACTCCTGAGGAGCCTGAGCCTAAACCCTGGGGCTTAGTTCTTATTTAAGCCTCTATCAAAGAAGACAGGAATTCCTGCTTTTGGGTGAGGCATTCAGAGAGAAGAGAGGGAACGAGAGAAACAAAAAGACACTCCTGCTGTATGTGGGGGGAGGGGAGGGGAGTGTCTTACAACAGAAGCTGAAAACTTTCAGAGCCAGCTTGTGAATAAGGACTGAGGAAAAAGAAGAAGAGGCAGAGAAAAGAGAATGGAAAGCAGACAGTCAGAAGAGAAAGAAGAAGTGGAACTAGGATTGAAGAAGAGAGATGAGGCGAGGTGAAGCTAACAGCTGTGAATTCTTATTTCTCAGGATCTTAGGATTGCTCCCCCATTTCCCTGGCTCTCCAATCATATTTGGGTCCCCAGACCTAGAGATGTAGGGGGCGGCCTAACATTCCACACTACCTCCCTGGGGGAGGAGTCCCAGTATCTGCCATATGAGGTTTCACCATAGTCCCACCCTCCTTGTTAGAGATGGGGGTGGAGGAGCTAGAAATGAGGCAGAGAAGGAACAAAGAATGAGAGGCACAAAAAGGAAGGCAGTTCCCACTGGGGCAGCTCTGATTTCTCTCTAGAGACCTCAGTTTTTTTCTAAGGACTTGGCACCTGCCCAACCATTGTTTCCTCTGGCCTGGCCCTCATGCTCAGTGACAGCCTGAGCATCATCCCTTGCCACTGACGGGAATCAGAACAGGGGCCCCTTTATTTGAGTTGGACTTGACTGCCCAGTCTCTGTGACCCTAATTTCCCAAGATGCTGTTTGTTCCCGGTGTATAGTGAACTGGTGCAGGGAAACTAACCTTTGGGTTTATGTCTGAGTCAACAAGATGATGCCAGAGAGGTAAGACTGAGCTTTCATGAGATTGCAGAGAGTTTCAGGTGGATATCTACCATTTGGGGATTTCTTCCCTTCATGTGCTGTGGCTGAATGTATTTACAAACAAGAAAGTCTGTCTTCAATCCCAGATTTCTCAATCAACAATAATAACAACATTGAACCAATAATAATAATAATGGCAACCATTTACTGAGTGCCTAATATTTGTCAGAGACTTTGGTAACTATCTTCTTATGTACATTATCTCATTTGGTCCTGTAAAAACACCATGGGACAATCACTACTGTGGAAAATGAAGGAGTACACTGAGGTTTCCAGAGGTCAGTGTCCATAGCTTGAGGTAGAGCTGAAATTTGATCCCAGATCTGTCTGAGTTTTTCTGCTTCAACATTGCGGGCTCCCTTTCCTTTTGAGTTGCAATCCAAAGGAATCTAATGCGGCTTGAGATGCAGCCCCACCTGCATTCTTTATCTCCAGGAAGTACTCATTCCCTCCCTCAGCTCTCTCCCCTACACCAGCCTTAGGAAGGCTGCCTCAACTGTCCTTCCTGCTGGTTCAGGTTAGGTTTAGAGTTCTGTTTGTGACCTTTCGGGTTCAGAGCAGTCTGGCTTCAGCTCCCACTCCCCAGGGAGAGGGAATGGTGAATGAGAGTGGTTGTCATTTCACACCAGGAACAAAATCATGAGGTTTTGGGAGAGGTTTAGGGTCACATGCTACCTTGGGCTCCTGTCTCTCTGGAGCCCCACAAAAGGGAGGAGAAGAACATGGAAAACTACCAGATCCTCAAGGGAGCTGAGGATGAGGGCAAAGGTGGAACGCGAAATTCCTTTTCTCATCAGAGCTTGTGCCCCTAGAAGGCTGGTGCTACCGTTTGCTACAGGGCAGTCACATCTTCTTATGTGGCTTGAGATGCAGCCCCACCTGCATTCTTAGATCCTGTGTCCCCCAGTGAAATGAACCTGTTCCAGACCTTGGAAGGCCACAGGCACCTCCTGATATGTTTAGTGAAAACAGTGTGCTGCTAGGGTTTGAAGCAATCCCAGAACCTTCTACTAGACTGCCTTCTCCAGGCCCCTCATGGAGGGGATGTTCTGGAGCTTTACTGGGAGACCCCATGTGTACCAAACATCCCTCTCAGACTGTGAGCAAATCAGGGCAAGAGCTGCATAGGGAAAAGGAGAGCAGGGCAAAGACGGCTGGGTGTTCTCACACAGGGAGGAGAGTTGCCATGTCACCCAAGGACAGAGAGCCAGAAACACAGAGATGGAGCAACGCAACAGAGAGAGCATGGTTCTCCTTTCCCCTGGGGTCGGGGCACATGTGGCTCTAGGTGGCTCCAGACATAATTTAGGGCAACCCCTCTTTTCAACATAAGGAAGTCGAAGCTCAGAGGGGGACAGGAGCTGCCCTAGATCATACCACTCCTGAGCGGGTCTCCCAGTCAGGGGTCTGGGGGCAATGAGGAGAGGTGGCCCTGCCTCAGCTATCTTCTCAGAAGCAAGGAGACCTAAAAGGGAGGGGTCACAACTTCGACTACCCCACCCAGGAACTTCAAGGGTTTTGTCTCTCGTCTGTAAAATGCTCTGGGCCCTCGGTTCCCTCATTAGTGAAAAACAAAGACAAGAATATCTGCTTTCCTTCTTTGCAGGGCTGTTGTGGGAATCAGCTGGAAAGAATACACAGAGGAGCTTTACAAGCTCAGATTGTTATTAAGTTTGTGATTAGGCCAGGTCATTGAGGGCTGCCAGAATAATGGGAGGATTAATGCCTACGCTCTGAGAAGGAGGGAGGCTAAAGTCTGCCTTGTCTTCTTCTCTCGGTCATCTACCCTGAGAGAAAGCAGTTGGTGTGTCCAAATCGACTTAAGTAAGAAATATGCGGTAGCAGCAGTCGTCCCTCATTCAGCCTTCACTTGCCCAAGGCAGAGAGATTTTAATTTTCGAGCTGTAATGAGAAAAAGAAACTCAAAATTAAAGAATATTCCAGTGAAGCAGTCAAAATAGCTGTCCAGACTCTAAATTGAGGGGAGAAATGTAAATTAAATTTCCTTCTCTCTCCCTAGCACCAACTGGGCTTGAAGAAGCAGGTTGGGCTAGGACACAGCTGATCAAGGTCCCCACAACCCTTGCCTTGAGGTCAGATGGGCAGGCAAAACCCTGCCCCACTCCAGGATGCTGACAGAACAAGTAACGGAGACCTTCCACCCACTCGCAGGAGAGATTTACCTCCAGCAAGGTTGTCTTTACTCAGGCTGCCATGACCCTGCTGAGTGAGGTCAGGCCCCAAATACTGAATTCAGGAGGCATTGGATGATGCTCTCGTCTCCTGTGGTCTAATTTTCTGAGGCACAGAGATGCTGTGGCCTACTTTTTTCTCCTCTTCTCTCAAATTTTGGTTCACTCATGTATCATAAACATCTCTCTGTCTCCTACAACTCAGACTAGTAGTCCTGGGGATAGGGAGGGGCTGCCTAGGAGGGAGGGAGCACCTGAGCCCTCAACTCACATTCTTTTGAGCTTCCATCTGTTCCCAAGGGAACACCCTTTCAGACACTGTTGGAAGTTGGGATGGTGGGAATGTCACGGTGCCCCTGACAATATATGTCAACCTAAGGGCCAGGACACAGCCTTCTTCCTGGGCCTCTTCTGGCCTCACCCACTGATCTTCAAAATGAAAGATGTCTTGCCCCATCCCAACCCTACCACCTGCTCTTGATCTTTTCCTTTCACTCTCTGTTTTTCTTATCTACTTATCTAAGAAATATGGACTGAGGTGGGGGGAGTGTATGTGCCAGAATCTGTGCTGGCATCAGAGGCTACATAAATAAACCAAATCCAGTACCTGTTGTCAGGTAGAAAAGATAGGTGAACTGAGGATTGTGATACAATATAGAGCATGCTCAACAGTCAAGTATGGAGTTGTTCAAAAACTCTGGAGTCAGACTGACCTGGTTCTGAAACTGCCTCCCTCCCTCACTCCTTACAGTGTGACTTAAGGCAAATTGTCTAAACTTCAGTTTATTCATCTGTAAAATGGAAATGATAACACCTTATAGGATTGTTGTGAAGATCAAGTGAGATAATCCTGATAAATTGGAACAGCGCCTGGCACACGGTAAATATTCACTAAAGGCCAGTTAGTTTTATCTGAAGTATCCTAATGACAGTGCTGACATTTATTACCTTTTATTGGGTGCTCACTCTGAGCCAGCCAGGGTGTTATGGATACAGCAATGACTCAACTGTGGTCTTTGTCCTTAAGGAGTCCATAATTTCTTAGAGATGACAGATGTGTAAACAGACCACTGAAAAAGTTTGATCACTGTCATCATCACTCTAAGACCTATCATTTTCTGAGCCCTCGCCATGTGTCAAGCACAATACTAGGTTTTAAAGATACATTATCTCTAATTCCTCCCTAACCCTGCGAGGGCTATCTCACCCCCATTTTACAGAGGGTTCATAATAATTAGTGATTTGCTCAAGATCAGGCCATTTGCAGAGTGAAGTACTAACTTGAAGGAGAGTGATCTGCTCTGTCTGAAAAGGGATCGGGGAAGGCTTCCGAGAAGAGGTGATGTTTAATCAGGATTTTGAAGAATGAGTAGGAGTTTTCCAGGGCCAAGATGGGGAAGGAACGAGATGGCACAGCACTTCTGTGGGCCTACTGGAGTACCGAAGCTGTGAGCAGCAGCAACAGCAGTGGCAGCAGCAGGAATTCCCTAGTCCTGGAGGTCTTTGGGTCCCACATCAGAGAACAATAACTGGGCTGTGGTTCTCTGTATCCTCCCTGACAGCCGTTCCCTTATGTCTGTTCCTCAAGACCATGTCATAACCTACATGAAGCATGGTTATTTTAGGGACAATATCGTCAATAGGCTTGTGATCCCAGAGGATTTCAGCTAAGGCACAGAGCTAAAATAATTGCATGGAAATGGAGCCCCTCTCCCCATACTTGTTGACCTAGCCAGGGGCCCACCAAGTCAAGGGTGTGATGCGGGAACCCCAGCGAGGCTGGGAGGCACTGACTGGGCTGGAGCCAGCGAGATAGTCTCAGTGGCCTTGAGAAGACTCCACTAGATTTGGGGCAGATAAATGAAACCTCTTCCTTTGTTACAGTCATCTTCCCTCCATTCTTTCTCTCTTCCTGTTCACTCCCTTCACATCTGACAATAGCTGCAGAGGAGGTGACCATTTTGGTGCAGTCACGGAGCTGGTGGACTGAGCTAGAATGTGGCATTGGGATCCATCTGGCTGGCTCTGCACTCAGGAAAATCTGGACTCATCATCATTAACATTCTTTTTCCCTAGAGAAGAGGAGACGTCCTGCACTAAGGGTAGTAGCAAAGCAGAGACTCCAAAGCAGCCTTCAGAGCTCAGCTTGAGTCTCAGAGCCACCCGCCCTCAGCCAGCACAGCAAGGGACTTCCAGGGCAGCGGGGGGTTTGAGACAGACCTTGGGGGAAAGTATGTGACCACAGGGTACGGAGGCTCTGGTGCATGTGACAGATAGATTGCAGATGCTCTCCAAACTCCTGCTTGAATAATGTGGCTTTGGAGGAAGGAGGATGGACAGGTATGTCCCTGAGGCTGACCCACTCTACACCCTCTCCCTGAAGCAGCCCCCACCAGCCTCACGGGCCTAACTCATTCCTCACATTAGGAAGCAGCCCTATGAGGGGATGGCCCCCACAAGCAGGAAGCTCAATAAAATGCTCAAAGAGGCAATTATTTCTGGGCTGCCTATCCCAGGCCAGAGTACCAGCAGCCAGGTTTCCAGAGCTGCTGTCATTGCCTCTGGCTGTTGGCAAATTAAACTTCCTGAGAAATGAGAATGAGCTGGCCTCCCGCTCAAGAGGGTTGGGATTGTTTGCTTGCTGGGGCTGTCAGTGTGGGGGTGGGGGTCCCGGAGGAGTAGGAGTGGGGACAAAGGTAGATTATAGAGGAAGCAAAGCAGCATCATAGGCCTCCACCAGGTAGTACACACCTGTGCCATGTGCCATGGAAACATGTTCGGAACATATACCAAGTCTGCATGTCGCCTGCTGAGATGTGGGCTTGGTGAGGGCAGTGGCCATGGGGCTCTTGACAACTGCCCGAGTCCCCAGTGCCTGGGACAGTGCTTGGCACAGAGTAGATGCTCAGTAAACAGGTGCAGATTCCTAAATGAATGTGCGTACTTAGACACCAAGCCAGAGTCTCATGGTAAACACTGAGAATCCTTCCTAGCCTTTCATCCAACACAAGTCACATGCAGGTACCTTGAAGAGCAAGTTAATGCCCTGCTTCCTCATCTTTCCTGTGGTGTTATGATGTGGGATACTTAGTAAGTTCCCCAAAAAGTGAGAAATGGCCTCCTTGGCACATGAGAGGGTTGGCGGTGGCCTGGTTGGGTACCCTGCAAAGAGGAGATATCCTTGGGCCTCAGACCACTACAGTTTCCTCTTTCATTTATGTATGTCAGGAACATGTGCCTGCCCAGACCAGCTTCCACCCCTGTCTGTTGACATGTACAGCTATCCCTCATATCTCTAGCCTCCCTTTCCATTGTCACGTAGTGTCCTTCTTACTCTTGAGCACTACTTCAAATTGTCCCAGCTTTAACTCTTGTTCTCCCACTGCTGTGACAAACAGTTTCAGGCTGGCTTCAACCAGTTCATGGGGCCAACCTGATAGTGCCTTCTCCTCAGGCCTCTGACCTTATCCTCTGGCTTTCTGCTCCAGGGCTTCTTTGTGGCTAGGGAACTGCTGGCTTTGCAGCCTGAATAGCAGCCTGAAGTGCAGGGTAGTTAATGCCCTGGGGATAACTCTTTACAATGGGGGTGGGAACCACTGAATAAACAGTGGCTTCTTACTTGTTCTGGGACCTTTCATAAATCTTTTCAGAATGCTCCCTGGTTGCTTAAAGCTGTAACCAACCCAGTAACACAGTCATACACTCTCACATGAGCTTCAGGCTCTGACCCCCGCCCCTGCTGCCTGGATCACAGCCTTTGTTCCATGGTTGGCTTTCAGGGAAACTCAGGCTAAATCACTTCCCTTTTCTCTTTGCTGTTTCTGCCCCAGCCACACTGATTGCAGTTTTTCAACTTTTTTCCCACCTCAGGATTTTCCCACCACCTGGAGTGCTTTTCTTTCTGCTAAGGAAAGCTTAGTGAGACCTAAATGACTAGAAAGAGGCAGTGATGAGAAGGAAGATCTGGGAGAAGAGTGGTCCAGGCAGAGGGAACAGCTAATGCAAGAGCCCTGAAATGGGAATGAACTTGGCAAGCTCAGGATGCGACAAGAAGGCTTTTGTGGCTAGAGCAGAGTGAGAGGGAAGAGGACCACAAAGCTCAGTTGGAGAGGAGGACATTTTTAGAGGAGGTGATATTTTAAATGCATCAGGAAGCAAGCTCTAGGAGGGCAGGGATTATGTTGTCTGATGCACCTTTGGCCCCCAGTAAGTAATAGGTACTCAATAAATGTTTGTGAAATAAATGAATAAACATCCTTGCCTGTATCCATGTGGATATAAGAAATGTCCAAGCCTGTAGAGAATTTTTGTGCATTTATTGAGCCAAACTGATGACAATTACTGGGAAGCAAGATCTCAAATGCTCCTGAGAATGACAATTTCCTAGTTTCTTTTATGCATTTGAAGTTAAGGAGCGAAGGTAAAAACGATTACATGGAGGTGGGAGAAAGCAAGGTGGGTGCTGGATTACAGGATCATTAACATGATTATGTGCTTTCTTGAGGGTGGTGATGCTTATTTCAAAGGCATGTCAACCTAAATGCACCAAAACAATGGACAGGGCTTGCTTAAGGCAAAAATAAACCTTTTACTAAAAGAGGTTATATGACTGGGGCCTGACTACCCACCATGACCTGCCCAGTTAGGAATTTATGATCAGATCATCCTGTGAGATTACTTTCTATAGAACCCTTTTTTCATTCATACTATGTCCCAGCCACCTCTTGCTCCATGCAAGGTGACAGAGTAGTTCTGTTTTCTAAGATGACAGGTCCTGGAGGAGAGGGTCAGCCTGATTTTGTTTTGTCCTGAGAGAATCCTTTGGGAATGAGAGCTCTGCCTGCTCTGGGCACTGACTCTCCTCTTTTCTCCCACAGTTAATTCTGATGCCGTTGCTCACTTCTCTGCTTGTTCTGGGACCTGCTCCTGACACCATTAGTCACCTTGCTTGGTTCTCAGCTTCCTTAATGAGCAGCTGTCTTGTCTTCAGTCTGAGACAGGCCTCCTCCTGCCTGCTGCTTCCTGGGGAAACCAAGGTCTGGGTGGTTGTGTAAGGCTCAGAGAAGGGTCTCAATCTTCTTTCCTACTCCCCTTTATGCTCTGAAGGGGTTGGGGGGAAAATGATTATCTCTGGGTAAAGGAGGAAGTAAGTGGAAGACAGCTGAAGTTTAAGGGTAGAATATAAAGGAGACCTGGCTTCCCAGGAGAAAAAGTCCATGGAGGGTACAAGGAACAGAATGAGATAGCAACAGGAGTAACCGAGAGAGGGCTGAAGGGGAGAGGATCCCATTCTGGTGGGAAACTGAGGCCAGAGGGCCTTGGTCTGGCTGATAGCCTTTCCTGGGCTGGCCGGTCTCTGCCCTGATACTGTTCTCCATGTTTGGAAATAGGGAGGTGGCAGAATAACTTCTTAAGAGCCCTGTCACATACCAGAGAACACTTGATTGCAATTCCTTGATTGTTGTTGGTCCATCTAAAGCAGCCCTGGGCGGGGACACCCACCAAAGAGCTAAGGTGACAGAAGGGTTCCACACTGCTGTGGCATAGTAAGAGGCTATACCTGGCAGGGGCCCTGCAGAAAAGAGATGGCACACTCAGAAGGTAAGTTGAAGAGAAGCTAATGAAGGGAATATTTCCTGGGCGGGGTTATCGGAAACAACAAAGGACGCAGAGGCACCCAGGGCCTAGCCACAGAAGAAAGACTTTACCAGTTCTTGGCTGGAAAGGGAAAGGGGTAAAGGAGGGATTGGTGTTGCCGGAATCTGGTGAGAACTGTATGTGGGAGAGCCATTGTCCTACAGGAGCTGTGGCCTTCTGTAAAGGACTGTAGCTATTGCTAATACCAAGGTCCAGCAGGAGAGCTTGTCTCCTGCTGGGGCCTCCTATTGGCCAAGCCCAACAGGGAGCTAAGGCCACGGAGCCAGGATGATACATTGTCCATAGAGGTCAGCTTCCTGGGGGCACTGAGCAAAACAGAGGAGAATGGAGAATGAATCTGGAACTCTGGCCTCCTCCTGATGTCACCTACCCCTAGGCCTACCTAGCCCCTACCTGGTTCCTAAAAAGCTTACAAATCCCTGTGCCACTTGTGCTCAAGATCAGCATCAGGATTCCCAGATGGGCCTGTTTTCCTTGCTCTCGGCTTTGGGAACAGGCAAGTTGGATAATTATACTTTCCTAACAAACCCTTGCCCCCATTTGACTCTCAGTTAGATGAGGCAAGAGATTTTTCCCTGCTTCTCCCTGCATGGGCTCTGGCTTCTGTCCCTTATCCTCTGAAATTCTATTTTGATCTGTGGAGCCGGGGAAAGCTGGGGGAGCACCCTGACGCTCTCAGCATCTCAGAGACTGAGAAAGGGCCTATTTCTGCTTGACTTATCTTAGAAATGCCAAGTCTCTCCTTCCTCCCCCTTGGAACTATTAAATTATTAAGTCCTATGGGTTCACTTCTCAACACTGTCTGGGGTTCCACCTTGAAACGTAATTGGTCCCTTCTTCCACATCAGCTCATTTCTCACCCTGGGTCACCCTGACGGTCCCTAAGGGAAGAACTTGAGGTGTACTTTAAGCTCTGAAGCCTAGAGGGTCCAGTCATAAATGTATATTGTATTATTCAGGGTTCTCCAGAGAAACAGAACCAATAAAAATGCTAGATATAAATATAAATATAAAAAATATATATATTTTACATATATATATATATATATATATATATATATTTTTTTTTTTTTTTTTTTTCCTAGGGAATTGGCTCATACAATTATGGAGGCTCAGAAGTCCCATGATCTGCCATCTGCAAGCTGGAGACCCAGGGAAGTTGGTGGTGTACTTTGAAGGCCAGAGAGGCTGAGAGCTGATGGTTTAAATTCCAGTCTGGATCTGAAGGCGTGAGAACCGGGAGTGCTGAGGGCAGGAGAAGACCAAATTCCCAGCTCATGCAGTAAAGAAGAGAGAGAATCCAACCTTTCTCCATCTTTTTGTTCTATTTGAGCCTTCAACAGGTTGGTTAATTTTATGTGTCAACTTGACTGGGACACAGGATGCTTAGATATCTGGTTAAATATTCTTACCCATCCACACTGGGGAGGACAATCTGTTTCACTCAGTCTACCAATTAATGTCCTCCAGGAACACCTTCACAGACATACCCCTAAATAATGTTTAACCAGATATCTGGGCATCCCATGTCCTCGTCAAGTTGATCCATAAAAATAAGCATCTCATATACCACCTCCCTGTTCTGGTACGGCTCCATCCTTCCTCTCTCCCTAGCCTCCAAGACCAGATGGGCCCTAGGTTTTCCCAGTAGACATATCTTATAATAGAAGACTACTGTTTTGGCACCTGCTTTGGGGATTTGGTAGGGCACTGCTTCAGCAATTACAATCTTGGTGGACTGTGAATGAAGACACTCTCCATTCCTTGGCTAAGGAGTTGGCATGTGACCCAAGCTAAGCCAAGTAGATTGTTTCTCTCCCTCGAATCTTGAATGGAATGACATGAAAATGGAATTAATTTATCCCCAAGGCAGTACCATGAAGAGATTATTCCTTAGTCCCAGCTCCCTTGATTTCACTGTCTTGGTTCCTCATCTTTCTGGAACAGCCACTTCAGTATTTTCTTTGATTCTGTGATTCCAGTTCTTTCTAGTATAATCATTTTTTGCTTAAGTTGGCTAAAGTTTTTCTGTTAATTGCAACCAAACATTTTCACCAATACGAATTCCATTTTCTTAGAGGAGCTGAGCGAGGTGCCCCTCTAGTGGGCTCATGGCTAGAATCTGGCTTAGATTCAAGTCTCATCTAGTCCTGGAATGAAAGGAAAGAGAACTCTTGCTGCTAGTAGTTGCTTGTCACACCTCATCTCAGGAACTTGTTTTTTATTTTATTTTTGTTTTGTTTTAAATTAGTTTCAAGTATACAGTACATTGGTTAGACATTTATACAGTTTATTAAACGATCTTCCTGATTACTCTTTCTCTCCTTTGGCTCTACAAATAGCCATTAACTTACCGTTCTCTGCATTTTCAATGCCGTGCTCCCCATCCCCCGTGACCCTCTATCGACTTCTAATTTATACTTCTTTAAACCTTCACCCCTTTCTCCCAGCTCCCCCAGCCCCTCCCTCTGGCCATCACCCCAATTGTCCTCTATATTTGTGGTTCTGTTTTCGATTAGTTTGTTCTTTTTGTTCCTTAGATTCTACATATAAGTGAAATATGGTATTTATCTTTCTCTGTCTGATTTATTTCGCTCAGCATAATAACCTCTAGGTCCATCCATGTCATCGCAAATAATAGGATTTCTTTTTTTTATGACTAAGCAGTATTCCACTGTATATATAAACCATAACTTCTTTATCCAATCATCTGTTAATGGGCATTTAGGTTGCTTCTATATCTTGGCTATTGTAAATAGTGCTGCTGTGAACATAAGGATGCATAGATTTTTATGAATTATCATTTTGGTTTTCTTTAGATAAATACCCAGAAGTATAATTGCTAGGTCAAAAGGTATATCCATTTTTAATTTTTTGAGGAATCTCCAGAATGTTTTCCATCGTGGCTGTACCAATTTGCAATCTCATCAACAGTTATATGAGAGTTCCCTTTTCTTTACTTCCTGCTAACACTTGTTCTTTGATTTATTGATGATAGCTATTCTGATAGGTGTGAGGTGATATCTCAATGTGGTTTTAATTTGCATTTCTCTGATGATTAGTGACCTTGAACATCTTTTCATTTGTCTTTAGCCATCTGTATTTCCTCTTTGGAGAAATATCTATTCATTTCTTCTGCTCATTTTTTAATTGGATTATTTGTTTTCTTGTTGTTGAATTTTATGAGTTCTTCACATATTTTAGATATTAACTCCTTGTCCGATGTATCATAGGAACTTGTTCTTTGTTGCCTGACTCATCAAGACCCAGATTTTAGCTTGACTTCCAGGTCTCCACACTCAGGTCACAGCCTAAAATACCCAATCTTATCTCCCATGACTCCCTATCACAAGTTTTATAGTCAGGTCATGCTAGTCTCCTTGTTATTTTCCACAAATGGCAAACTCATTCCTGTGCTGTGCCTTTGCTCATGATATTCTGACACCTGATAACTGGTGGCCTGCCGCTGAGTGTCTGAGCCTCTCTCAGACCTTAAAATCTTAGGCCACATTCTGACTCTTCCTTAAGTGTTCTGAGCACCATACTGTCAAGCCCACATCTGTTTCCCAAGCAAGCACCTCAGTGAGCTCTCTTTCTGTTGTGGGACAGAGCAGGTGATTTGTGTGGTTGAACTTTGTTTGCTTTGTAGCCTTAAGTCTTTGAGGACTGAGGAGTCTTGGTACTTTTCCTGTATGGGCCTCAGTGTATGAGCCTGAGCACACATTGGCTCATGTTTATTTCTCTATCCCTAGTTTGGCAATTGTCTTGGTCTTATGACACATGTTCTTCATTCATTCATTTACTCACATTTATCACGCACCTAGGTGTGTGTTCTGTGCTAAGCTCTGGAGGTACACAGCGAATAAACCACAGCCAAGGAATTCACACAGCCTAGTAAGGAAGATTTATTGAGAATTGGATGAAGCAGAATGACCTACTGAGAAAATAACCCTGTTTAGTTTTTCCTTTGATTCACCTCAAAGGAATGAAAAGCATTCCAACCTTCCTGGGGAAAAAGCCAGACTTTGTGTTCTTGACGTTTTGACTTTCTTGATCCCCAAGAGATTTGTGTGTTTCTAGGTAAAAAGAAAAGCTACAAGTAGCAGGCTATCCAAAAGACAACTTCCACACAGGCTTTTTTAATTAACAGAGATTCTGATTAGAGGCTTACTGCTTCCCAGATTAAAGAGGGATGGGTCCAACTCAGGAGGGTTAGTTGGAACTCTTAAGACTAAAAAAGGAATGAAGATATGAATTCCACCAGAGCAGAGACCTGAGCTCATATGACTGCAGGTCTTCTGAGATGGGAGGACCTAGGAAGAAGAACACTTGAGCAAACAAACATATAATGGTAGTAACAACTGGCATTCATTTCACACTAACTATATGCCAGGCACTGTGTTAAGCACTTTATATGTATTCACATATTTCTTACAAGAACCTATGAAGTAGGTACTACTATTGTTTCCATTTTATAGATGAGGCAAAAAAAAAAAAAAAAGATTAAATGAATTGTCTAAAGTTATGGATTTGAGAATCAAATTTAGGTTATCCCTGAGGGCCATGAATGTCTGTAAGGCCTGAGCACAAAGGGCTACAATTTTTGGAGCCTTGGCAAAGGTTTCTATGGCTGGACTTTTCACAGAGGGGATGGAGCTGCCTCAGAACCCCCACCTTCAGATGTATGTCACAGTGCAGTCAAGGGTATACAGCTGTGGTACTGGCAGAACTGAGGACCTGGTCATCTTGGTAAAAAGGGGCTTGTTATATCAGTTAACTATGGCCACAATAATGCTGTATAACAATCATCAAATTTCAGTGCATATAATAGTAAGCATTTATTTCGTTTATGTGTTTGGGGCCTAGCTGGGGGCTAGTTGCTTATAGGCTGGCTTTGGCTAGGGTGGTTTGGCTCTGCTCCACGTGCCTTTCACCCTTTTCCAGGACCAGCAGGCTAATCAGGGAATGTTTATCTCATGGAAACAGAAGAAGCACAAGACTAACAGCCCCAATGTTCCAGCCCATTTTAAACCTCTGCTTATCTTAAGTCTGCTGAAATACTACTGGCCAAAACAAATCATATGGCCAAGCCCAGAGTCGAGGGATGGAATAATACACTCCACCCACAGAAGGAATCTGCAAAGTTACCTGGCAAAGAATGTGCATATATAATCCTATTACCTAGGAGGGAATAGAGATGGAACAATAATCTAGTGTTTCACAGAACTTAAGTTAGATTTAATTTTGATTTAGAGAGATAATAGAATCCTACATTATATCATAGAGTAGTTCATGCCTGTTATAAAGATAAAATCTGTCTTCAGGGATCACAAAGTTTGCTATATGAATATTTAAATTTTTAGTTTTTATTTTAGTGAAAAATCTTAAAAATACCTTTTAACAAGAATATACTCTGGATGATCTAGATGACTACAATAGCTATCTTACAAGTTTCAAAGCCCCAGGGATCACTTAGAGTGCCAACATTTAACTTTTTGATGCAGGTATCTCAAACTAAGGTCTGTATTCTTAGGGACCCATGTGTTTTCAAGGTTGGAAAACATGAGTGAGAATCACACACAGCAAACAATGTATAGAAGGGGCCCAGACACAGTGCTTTGGGCATCTAAGGGTGCAGAAGGCCAGGGGAGCTATGGGGATCAGGGAAGGGTTTATGGTGTCCTACAGAGAAGCAATGGTAGCATTCGAATAGGTCTTGAAGGATAATGGGATGGGGTCCTGGGGACAATCTCCAGGGTCCTTCTCTGTGTGAATGTAACCAGATTTCTTGTTTCTAGGGCTTCCCTGGGCAGAAAGAGCTTTATCTTCCATCTCTGCAAATCTGGAATCTATACTTTTTTCTTTTTCTTTTTTTTGCATCAAGGCCTTGTCCTTCACCTTCACATATATGCTGCTAGTTATAGCATTTGAAGAGGAGGCTGGGGAATGTGAATGGCTAAACTCCCCGGCTTTGAGCCTGGATAACCAGGGTTCAAATCTTGCCTTTCATATTTACCAGTTCTGAGCCCTTAGGCAAGTTGCTTGGACTCTCAGAGCTCCAGTTTCCTCATTTGAAGAAAGGAATTCCATTTCTCTCAGAGGGTTTAAAGAATTAGAACTTGCCAGTGAAGCCTAGGTTTCCTTTGTAGAGATTTTTTACTTCTGATTCAATTTTTTTTTTTTTTTGGCATTTTATTATTTTATTTTATTATTAGTTTCAAGTATACAGTACATTGGTTAGACACGATCCCTTGATTACTCTATTGCCCATCTGGCTCTACACATAGCCATTACATTACTGCTGACTATATTCCCTATGCCATACTCCCCATCCCCGTGACCCTCTATCAACTACTAATTTGTACTTCTTTAACTCTTCACCCCTTTCTCCTGGCCCCCCAATCCCCTTCCCCTCTGGCAGTCACCAGATTGTCCTCTATATTTTTAGTCTGTTTTTGATTAGTTTGGTCTTTTTGTTCCTTAGATTTCTCATATAAGTGAAATCATATGGTATTTATCTTTGTCTGACTTATTTCTCCCATCATAATAACCTCTAGGTCCATCCATGTTGTTGCAAATGGTAGGATTTCATTTTTTTATGGCTGAGGAATATTTTATTGTATATATGAACCAAAACTCCTTTACCTAATTGTCTGTTAATGGGCATTTAGGTTGCTGCCATATCTTGGCTATTGTGAATAGAGCTGCAATGAACATAGGGATGCACAGATTTTTAAGAATTATCGTTTTGGTTTTCTTTGGATAAATTGCACCAGAAGTGCAATTGCTGGGTCAAAAAGTAGATCCATAATTTTTTGAGGAACCTCCAGAATGTTTTCCATCATGACTGTATTAATTTGCACTCCCACCAAGAGCATATGAAGCTTCTCTTTTCTTCACATCCTCGCCAACTCTTGTTTTTTTTAATTCAATTTCTTTGATGGTTATAGAATTATTCAGATTTTCTGTTTCAGATTGAGTCAGCATTAGTATGTTATATATTTCGAGCAATTTGTATATTTCACATATATCTTCTATTTTATTGGTATAAAATTTATTCATAATATCCTCTTATTTTCTTTCTAATGCCCAATGCATCCATAGCAATATCCAGCTTTTCATTACTGACTTTGTCTATTTTTGTCTTCTTTCAACTTTTTCTTGATCAATATTATCAGAGATTTATCATCTTTCACAGAATTGGATTTTGGCTTGGCTCATCCCCTCTGTTGCTTATTTGTTTTCTATTTCTTCAATTTCTATTCTTCAAGTTGCCTTCTGTTTCCTTTGAGTTTATTTTGCTGTGTTTCTTTCTAACTTAAGATAGATCCTTAGCTCATTAATTTTCAATCTTTTTCTTTTCTAAGATGTGAATTTAAGGCTCTACATTTCCTTTTGGAGGTTTAATGAAAAAAGATATATTTAAGTGCCTGGTCCCAAATAGGCACTCAGTAGATATCCATCACCACTACCATGATCATTAACCAGTGTCAGATGTGATGAGACTCCCAAGTGATTTCCAGCTCTCTTACTTTCTAATGTGACACTTGTCCTCTGAGCGTTTAGTAGTGAACTCTCTGAAGACTTATTCTGGGCCAGAGATTTCCTCCCTTTTTGGGTTTTTGGGAGGCTTCCACTGAAGATTAAGGCAGGACACAAACAGGGGCATGTGCCTTTGACCCCATCTTTTCAGGGACCTCAGACCTTGTCTTTCTATGATGGATAGCAAGGTCCCAGGCCCATGCGAAGTATGAGTTCTAATCTGTAGGCCTGTGGTAGGTTTTACCTTCTAATAATAACCCCATTAATATCTTCCATCTCATATGAACCTTATTTATTCCCCTGTCAAGAGGTGGAAAGAGCTCCCCTCCCCTTGAGTTCAGTGGGCCTGTGGCTTCATTACAGATTATAGATTATAGACCAGTAGGTTGCAACAGAAGTGATGCCGAGAAACTTCTGAGCTTGGTCATAAAAGGCAATGCACCTTCCACCTTGAAAAGTCATGATTAGAGCCCCGAATCACTACACAGGAAGTCTGACCACCCTGCAGCTGCCATGTTGTGAGGAAGCTAAATCACCTAGAGAGGCCACCTTTAGGCACTCTGGCTTCCAGTAATCATCTTTAAGTCAACTCAGCTCAGGTGCCAGACATATGAGTGAATAAGCCTTTGGTGATTCCAGCCACCAGCTATTGAGAGACCCATATTCTTCTAATCTTACAAGTAGGGGCCCTATACATTGTAGAATAGAGATAAGCCATCTCCCACTGTGCCCATACAAATTCTTGAACCAGAGAGTCATGAGCATAAAAAAAGAATTGTTTTAAGCTCTAAGCTTTCAGGTATTTTTCTACACAGCAGTAGATAACTGGAACAATGCTCATTGTCTGTCTGGTACTCAAATCCTCCACCAGACTCCTTCAACCACCATCATACCCCATTATACTCTAGATTTTCCACTTAGGCCCAAGTAGAGCCTACTGAAGCAGAGCAGCAAAGGTCTTCTGTGTGAACCCTGTGGGAACAAACTGGACACAAAGACTCTCTGATTTTATCAATTTGTCTAGACTTAGCTCTCTTAAGACCCTTGGTTCCCATTCTTTCTAAGTGCTAAGACTGCCTTTATCCTTTATCAAAAAGTCTGGGTGTCCCCCACATGATGTTGGTTGCACTTTCAGTATAGCTTCATGTATAGCAAACCCTTACTAAGTGCCAGGCACTGTGCTAAGTATTTTATATACATTATCTCTCTGTATCCTCATAACTAACCCATGACTATTGTCAGTCCCATTTTACAGATATGATGTGAGGTGATCAAATTGCCTCTGCATCCTATTCTGCATATTAAATGCAGAGCTCCTGAAAAAAAACCTGTAGAATGATATCCAAACCTTTACCCTGGTGTAATAGAGGATATCATCAGCTGGCTTTCTGTTTGGTTCTGCAGTTAGAACCACTGGCTGGAGACTAGAAGGCAGGAGTAAGGGAGAAGCCATGTTCTTTTCTGCATTTTGATGGCACCTCTAGAAATGGCCAGTTGCTTGTTCTTGGTTTTCTGCTCAGGCAATTCAGTTCCTAATAGCAGCATCAGTGGCCCAGCGATTTTCAGCTATGGTTATCACCATTTCCCGTTTTGCTCTTCCAGCCTAGGGCTGACAGTGACTTCCTATAATTATGAATCTTTGCAAAACCTCATCTCCATCTTTTTGCTCCTCCAGCCCCTCTAACATGTTTGCAACTGATTCCTCGAATTAAATTTTTTCTGCTTGAAATACCTAGAGTGATTTTTTAAAAATTTTTCCTGATTGTTTATTGAATAAATACACTTAGCTTTACAAAACTTTGTATAACCTGACCTTTATTCAACTCTCCAACCTCAACTCCAATCATTTTACCTCTCGCTCACTATGCTTCAGTCACGCTTGTCTCTTTTATGTTTCTCAAACAATTGCAGTGTTTTCCTGCCTTGGGGCCTTTACACCTGTTGTTTCCAATATTTAGAATGCATTTCCCCCAGCATTTTGCAAAGCAGTTCCTTCCCATGCCTCAGTCTCAGTATAAATGTTAACTCTGCAGAGCAGCCTTCCCTGACTAGAAGTCTAGAGTAAGTCTACCCCTCACCCTAAGTACTCGTATCACGTTATCCTTTTATTGTCTACCCAGCACTTATTACTAACTGACCTTATTTTGCTGATTTAATCCTTAACTTTTTTTTTGTCCGTTTCTCAGACTAAAATGAAACTCCGAAAGCACAGAGATCCTGTCTGTCTTGCTTATTACTGTATCCAGTGCCTGGAAGAAAGTTGGTGCTTAACACATATTTTTGAGTGAATAAATGCTGGAATAAATGATATGCAACCCTCTCCTCAGGCCTGAGCTGTGCCCTGGCACCTACTGAGATGTTTGACATTGGAGGATACCCAAGGGAGAGATCTTCCTGCCTCCCTTGAGGCAGGACTGACAAAGATGTTCCTAGCAACAGGGCCCTGAGTTCCACTTGTACCTTTAGGCAGGCCCCTCCTGGACAGTGGGAGGCCCCCTGTGGCCCTATCCCTGTCTTCTCACATGTCCCAGTCAGCCTGTTTCTTTCCATGCTTCCAGCAGGCTGCAGGGCATTAATGATTAAAAGTGCAAACCTGCTCAGGGACAGTATCAATTAGACCACATGCCCACTATGTAGGCAGCTCATTAATTCTGATAAGCCAGGATCCACTCACAAGTTTTTTCCATCTGTGTACTGTATTTGATAACTACAAAGAAAACAGACAAGATTGTTATAAAATTAATTTTATTGATCATCACATGATAAGAAACAGAAGGCTTCTGTTACATAAACATTTAACCCAAATCATTGCTGTAATAATAAACTAACTGAATCCAAAAAACAATGAAATTCATACTGGAATGCATGCAACTATGAATAGCCAATATATTTTTTCTTTTCTGACATTATGAGCAAAATAAATTATGGGATGTTATTCTAAACAAAACAAAACAAAAACTCATTTTACTGCCACAGTGGAAGAGAGAAGCAAGCAGGATGAAGACTGAGGTTTGCTTTGCAAGGATGACATCTTGTCATCTTGTCCATCTCCCTGCCCCTGAGAAGACTCTTTTGTGATTTTAGCATATCCTAGTTTGAGAGTATCCTCTAGATATCAGACTGGCTGACACAGGCGAGGAAACAAACTGGAAACCCATGAAAACCTCTATAAGAATATTAGAAGTACAATTTCCAATAAAATTTTCAAAGAGGTGTTGAAAGAGTCTGACTCTGGGCTAAGACCTGAGCCTGACCAAGCCAAGAAGGGCAGAAGAGTCTAACCAAAGGTTGGCCTGCTCTGGATCTATTTATCAGCCTTTGCAGACGCTTCCCCAGTCTAGGAACCCCTGGCTGGGCAGCTGGATGGAGCGGGGCTGAGAGCTTCTGTATTCTCTCAGAGGCTGGCAAACAGACTCATTTTGCTATCTGTCCATTATTTCTTCCCAATTTCTTCGCTTTAGGCTAACTAAACCATTCACTATTCTCTGTTTAAGCACCCCACTTTCTCTCTTCTATGGCTTTCTTATATGGTTCTGCTAGAATGCCCTGCCTTCTTTTTCTATATACATCTAGATATTCTAGTGCTGTTCAAAACCCAGCCCCAAAGCCTCTTCCTTTAAGAAGCCTTCTCTGATCATTCCAACTGGAGACAATTGCTCTCCCCCTTGACTCCTAATGCCCTGGATCATAGAACTCTGGTCATTTTCTATTGTATAATGAGTATTCATGTGCTTCTACCTCTTTGTAATAGTTTTATTATTTTTCTCAATTATTTACTTTTCCTCTCCGTAAATGTATTATAAATTGCCACCTATTGCCACATGACTTTCAATACCCCCCTGTAGAAGGAGGATAGTTCATTATCCCATTGTTACCAGTTTTAGTCGTGTGACTTGCTTTGGCCAATCAAATGGGAATAGAAGCGATCAGAGCAGAAGCTTTAGGAGCCATCACAGCATCCTCATTACTTTCTGCCACAAGAATGGCGTGAGCTAGAATGCTAGAATGAAGAAAACTCTTGGAGCAGAGCCAAAGCTGACCTGAAGCTGATGAGCAAGAAATAAACCTTAACTGTTATAAACCACAAAGATTTGGGGGTTGTTTGGTATCACAACATAACCTGGCAAAGCTGACCATTAAAGCTTTACTAAACTACAAGCTCCTTCATTGGGAGGATCACATTTGATTCATGATTTGTCTCTTCTCCTTCATGAACCTAGCACAAAATTTCACTTAAAGGATCAGTAACTGTTTACTGAGTGAACAAATAATCAAATCCATCATTTATTAAGCGGTACTGTAATAATGTAGTGTTATGCAATCCACAATGCAATTTCGCAGACATTGTTTCACTGGGCCTCAGAATAACCCTGTGAGAACAGTTGAGGATAGTGGACATCTTTTGATTTTTGTCTAACATCCCTGTTTTCTTTGGGGAACTACCCCTCCCCTACTCCATGTGGTTCTGCTGGGGCTGCTAGTCATAACACCAGCTCCTCTAGTCACAGGTGTAGGCATGTGGCCCAGGTCTGACCAGTAGCTCATTCTCTGGATACAGTGATTGGACCAGAGATAGGCATATGACCTAAATAGGGCTATCAGAGCTCTTTCCTGAGAGGAGCTGAAGACCCAGAGAAAGATGTCTAGAAAGAGTCCCAAGTATGAATGGGAAATCTCAAGAGGACAGGTACTGTTCTGTAATCGAATATATTCACTTTCCCACTCGTCAAAACTTCTGCTTCATAACTTCTTCTGTCTCTTCAAACATCTTTCACCCCTTACTTTCAGCTGATGACCTTGACTCATGCCTCATGGAGAAAATAGAAGCAGGTCTATGGCCATGCCACCCTGAACAAGCCCCATCCCATCTGATCTCCGAAGCAAAGCGGGATCAGGCCTGGTTAGTACTTGGATGGGAGACCACCTAGGAAGACCAGGTGCTGTAGGCATAAAAAATAAAAAATAAAGGATTGTAAGCTGACAAGGTCTTTGCAATCTGTGAGGTCAACCAAGGGTTGTCTCGCCTAAAAAAATTTTTAAAAATAAAAAAATAAGAAAATAGAAGCAGTTACACAAGGTGCTCTCAAATTTTTTGAGCACCAATTCTACTTACCTATCTGTATGTGTACTCACATAATTTGCCTTCCCTCTTTATACAGTGGATTGAGTGTCCCTGCTCCCATCAACGGCCAACTGCTATGCTAGAACATGCTCAACATCATACAAATATTTTCTAGTGTATTCCAGCTTTAAAACATAAACGAACAACACTCCCTACATTCCCCTCTTTTGCCACCTAATTTTTCTACTGTGCTTTGTGGCAAAAATTCTTGATGGAGTTGTGTATAGTTGCTGTCTCCACTTCCTCACATTCTCTCTTCAGCTCCTCCAGGTGGACTCCCATCCCCATTACTGATATTAATCATGTTAGAATCGCCAATGGTCAACGTGCTGCTGGGTCTGAGAGCTACTTCTCAACAAGATTGACTGCTACTTTTATCTTGAAATATGATCTCTCGGCTTTTAGGACACCATTCTCACCTGTTTTTTTTTTTTTTTTTTTTACCTCACTGATCACTTCTTCTCAGTCTCTTATGTTTGCTCCTTCTCTTCCACAAATCACTGAATATTGGACAGTCCCAGAACTCAACCTAGCACATCTTCTATTCTCTGTGTCAAGTCCCATGGCTGTTTTTCTATGATTGTCAAATTCATATCTGTAAACTGGATCTCTCCTCTAAACTTCGGGCTTGTATACCTATCAGCCCACTTAACATCCCTTTTGATGTCTATTGTGTCTCCCAAAGAGATATATTGAAGTCCTAATATTTTGCACCTGTGACTATATGATCTTATTTGAAAATAGGGTCTTTGCAAATATAATCAAGTTAAGATGAGGTCATAAGGGATGAGAGTAAGCCCTAAACCCAACGTGATGTGTCCTTATAAGAAGAAGAGAAGGCATCGAGACATACAGAAGGCGGGAAACACACAGGGAGAATGCCATGTGAAGATGGAGACAGAGATTGGAATGATGTGTCTACAAGCCACAGATCACTGGCAACCACCAAATCTAGGAGAGAGATATGAAACATTTTTCTTCGGAGTACCCAGAAGGAATCAGCCTTGCTGACACCTTAATTTTGGACTTCTGGCTTCCAGAACTGTGAAAGGATAAATTTTAGTTGTTTAAAGCCACCTAGTTTGTGGTTATTTATTAGAGCAGCCCTAGGATACTAATACGACTAACCAGCATCTCAAATTTAATATGACTAGAGCAGAACTCTTATCCCCACCTGTCCCCAAATCTGCTCCTGTCCTAGCCTTTTCTCTAAACCCTCCTTCTACTTTGACCTCTGGTTTCCTTTACATACAGTAACCGGAATGTTCTTTTAAAAACTTAAGTTAGATCACCTCCCTCTATTGTTTAAAACCCTCCAAAGGCTTCCTGCAGTCCTTTGAATATAATAAAAATTCCATAGCTTGGCCTACAAGATCTTTCTTTACTGTCATCTCGTACTATTCTCTTCCTGGCTCACTGCTCTTCATCCACATTGGCTTCTTTCTGTTCCTAGAACAAGCTCATTCCTGCCTTAGGACCTTTGCACTGTCTATTGCATTAACTCTGCCTGGGGCTGCCTCATCCACAGATCTGCCCATAACTGACCTTTTCTAGCCTTCCATCGTAAAGTGACCAAGTCTCAATCACGTCACCAGGTTTTAGTTTCTTCATGGAAGAGCACGTCCCTCTATATTGAGTCCCTAGTTCCAGTCCCTGTGGCCTTGGTTCTGGGCTTCCTTTGACCCTTTGGTTATAATTCTACCCAAGCCTATGAGTCATTGCATCCAATTTTTACTTAAGAATTTGAGGGCAGTTTCTGATGTAAAGTCTTAATCAAATGCTGAACCCAGTCTACAAAGGACCCCACCTCAAGAAAGGCTGCTCAGAAGCCCAGACCCTTCTTGTATAAGAAATCCGGCTGGCTTTAAATTGACATCCTCAAACCTTCCATCCTGTGATGGAAAAATCTATCTCTAATTTCTGCCAAGGGTAGAGGGAGGCAGAGCTCACAGTTTATCTCCAAAATGTCATGATCCCACCGACCAGCTACCAGAGCTTTCCTGATTCTGGCCTCCTCACGGACTGAGGAGGAAGCAGAGCAGGACAGAAGAATTTAGGGAGAGAGGAACCTCCGGGATGTGTCTGGGTGATCTGCAGTTTGCTACCATCTCCAAAGAGTTGAAAGGAGCGCTGCAGCTCTATATGTCCTTTGGTGGATGATGATCACAATTGCCTTGCATTTACTGAACACTTTCTGGATGCCAGGCACTGTGCTAGGACATTAATAATAATAACAAACTATGCCATGCGGGGTGTACAGTCTCTGGAATAGGCACAAGGCTAGGCACTCTAGAAGCATTACAGCACCTAGTTCTCCCAACAGTTCTCTGAGGGAGGTATAATTATCCCCACCTAACAGATGAAGAAACAGGCTCAGTGAACAGAAGGGACTTGCCAGGTGGTTCCTACAGCAAAGCTGTAATCTTCCTTTTACATGGCATGTCTCTTTGCTAAACCTCCTGGCACCTGATTCCTAGCATGAGAAGAACCTGTGACTAAATGCAGGTACTTGGACATGCACCCCAGCCAATGAGTCACCAGAGTGAGAACCTGCCAGCTTAGGAATCTGACCTTCAAAGAAGCTGCCCCTAGCCCTTCTACAGCTGTGCTTCAGAGAGAGATACCAAGGCCTGAGTCACTTCCCTGGGAACTTCCCTGCAGAGACAGTCCTTGAAATAAGATCATGCAGGAATCTGAGCTGAACTGTCCAGGGGGCCAATTCCTGCCAAATGCCTCTTCTTGTTTGGGTAGCTGCAGCTGAGTGAGCTTGGAGCAAGGCCCCAGCAGGAGCTTCTCCAGATATGGACAGGCCTAGTAGATAGAAGCTTCTAGGATGGGACTAGTAGCTTATGTAGAAGGCCCCTGGGGACAGAAGTCTGAGACAGATGGAGTGGGCATCTGTCACCAAGAGAATGATTCCTAAGGCCTCTTCCCAGGGGCTTAACCGGAATCACAACCTGAGATTCTATGGGTCAGGGACAAGACTACATTAGTGAAAGGCTTGTGGCCTGAACCCCTGTAGGAAATGGTAAGGCCATTGGTATGAGCCTATTCCATGGCCAAGAATTCATCAAGGATTTTGTGGGCAAGAGTCAGGAGCCTCACCCTGGATGCTGACACAATCTTGAGGGTCCTGGGAGAGTTCTGTGTGCCATATTGGCAAGTGAAGCCTTTAAGAAATGAATTCCAACCTCCTTCTTGCACAGATGGAGAAACCACAGCCTGGGTAGGGGAAGTGACCTGCTGAAGGTCCTATGGCAAGTGAGTGATAGAGCTGGCACCTCCCATACTTCTGTACCTTCAGGTGAGAAATCCCCCGCCTCTTCCCTGCTCTAATGCTAAACACAGAACATGGAATACAGGAGGGGAGCAATGTTAGCCTGGCTGCTTTGGGAGGGTCCACGTGTCTGAGCCTATGTGATGCCCCCTGAGTATCTCTGGAAAGCCAAGGTGGTGTCTTGAGTTGTGTGAATGGGGTTCATGCTTGTGCCAGTCACATACCAACCCATCTCCAAATGTAGAAGGGTATTCCCCAAACCCTCTGGGCACGGCATCTTTGCCCGTGATTTTCCGCTGATGATATCTTGTTTTGCCAACTAAATTAAGACTATGACAGAGAACAGAGACTACCTCTAGCAGTTTAGTTCAATTAAGATTTCACATCAACAAATTAAAATGCATCCCCACTGTCTGCAAAGTAAATCGGCCTGCGTTTAAAAAGAAGCTCTGACATTTGCTATTCAGGCACCTAGCTGATGTGAGCTGACTGTGAATGAGGGCCCACCCATTCTGGAACTGGTTTAGGGGGTCAGGGCCAGGGTTGTCTCCAGGGACTTACAGCTTTTGGGTTAGGGCTTCCCAATCATTAGTGTGAAGACTAGGCTGAACCTTTGATGAAGTTTTCACTGGTCCTCTGTAAAATGACAAAAATGAGAAGAATGTAGTCACATTTTCCATAAGACTAAGTCAATTTAAATTAAAGTACTGTCGACAAATACTTTTTGAGTGCCTAATTTGTCAATCACTCTTCAAGGGACTTGAGGGTACAGCAGTGAATAAAACAGACAAAAATCCAGGCTCTCTTGGGGTTTTTACTTTGTGGAGTAGAGATAGATAATAAATAAGACAAATGAGTGAAATGTGCAATAAGTTAGAGAGTGATAAGAGCTATGGAGAAAAATTAAGCCAGGAAAGAAGATAAGGAATGTGGAGAGCAGAGGGATTTGTGATTTTAAATAGGGTAGTTGGGAAGACCTCTTTGAGAAGGTGACAATTGAATCGAGACATGAAAGGTGAGGGAGCAATCCATGCACCTTTGGAGTGTGTGGGAGACAATACTCCAGGCAAAGACTAATGTAGGATTGTGGGTAGTGTGTGGTTGAAGCTGAGTGAGCAGGAAGGTCAGGGGAGAGGAGGAAAACAAGAGGTTGGAGAAACGGGACTGTAGACCACTGTAAGGACTTCTGATCATCCTCTGAGTGAACGGGAAGCCAGTACAGGCTCGGAGCAGAGAAGAGGCTAGCTCTGTCTTAGATTTTAACAGGATGACTGTGGCAGCTGTGCGGAGCACAGATGAAAGGAAGGCAAGGTTGGGAGCGGGGAGACCAGTCAGGAGATTATTGTGATGACTGAAGTGAGGTATTATCGTGGCCAGAGTGATAGCTGAGGAGCTGAGGATGACATTGGCTCAGAATGTTTGAAATCAGTAATATCCTACAAAATCGAGCATGTAAGTTTGGCATCCCCTTGAGATCTTTGCCAAAAGGCAATTTCATTGGTGCTTAGCTGTGGGAAATTGTGACAGGGCCCTCAAGTCCTTTATAGACAGATGCACATGGACTGCCCACAATGTGATGCCCTGAAAAATGGACCTTTTCCTCTGTAAAATGAGATGGAGAATCCTTTCTTTCTAGAGAAGGCAGGTATAGAATATTACTGCTTTGAAAATTAGATTAGAGAACCTGGTAGAATGCAAACCTTGTACTGTGCCACATCCTATTTTCAGATGTTCTCCAGCACCTACTTCAAGGCCCAGGACATACATGGATACTCCCAAAATAGTTGTTGAACAAATGAATGAGCAAGTATCCTTTCTCCCACATTTTAGGTAGGAATTTAAATAGTTTTAACTAAATCTGAAAATGTGTACATATGTGTGTGCGTGTATATATATATATTTATATTTTAACCCAGAGGGCTGTTTGTGTGAGTGGGATTTTATTTCTTTTTGTTTGTTTTCTGTGACTATAAAGAATTATCATTGTATAGACAGATCTTGCTTCTAAAGGGTTTGGGTCATTTGAGAATTGTTTCTCAATCTCTCCCTTCCTCTTGTCTCTTTCCTTTTTCTATCTTCCTCTGTAATCTTAGTTGGCCATTACATAAAACTGAGTAGAGTTTTATGCTTCCTGTCTCTACTATTTAAAGTCGATAAGTGGAATGTTTTTTATTTCTATCTTTAAAAAAAAACCCAACAACTAAATTAAATTCTTTTTTACTTGTGTAACTCTCAATTGATTTTTCTCTCACTATTTGTCAGCATCCTCACTTTCTGAGCCTAAGAAGTTGATACCACTTCCTGGTGAGAAGGAAAACGCACTCAACATGGGACTCTGGACTTCCCACTACTTCAAACTTCTCCCCTATTTAACTTGCATGGTAATTTGCATAGATCTACATATGTTATGTAATCAGCCTGCTCTCCTGTAACATTTAAGCCTAAAATAATTTTGCTTTTATGATATTTTTCTTTTCTGCTGCCTTCTTTATTTCTTACTGGTGCTGAGATTTAGATTTTTGTAAAAGGAAATGATGAAAGGCCAAGGATACAGACATATTACCCAAACAGCCATAGGGGAGAGGGAGACTGGGGAGCAGCATGGTGAGATTGTCTCTGGGATTCATTTATTCATTCACCAATTATTTACTGAGCACCTACTATGTGGGAGGCTCTGTGCCAGCTGCTAGGAATACTATAGTGGTGAGTAAGCCAGGCACAGTTCTTACTCACATGGAGCTTACATCAAACTGAGGGAAGTAGACAATAAACAAGTAAACAAGTAAATAAAAACATGATTCCTGATGCTAATAAGTGCTAAAATGAAATCACAGTGACTAAAAAACTGATTTAGATGGGGTAGTTCATAGAATGTCTCTCCAGAAAAGTGACATTTGAACTGAGACCTGCATGATGAGAAGGAGACAACCATGTGAACATCAGGTGGAAAAATGTCCTAGACAGTGGGAACAGCCCTGAAATGAGAACAGTCTTGGAGGGTTTGAGGAACAGAAAGGTGTATCATTTAGAATGCTTTCAGTGGAAAGAAAGAGAAGTTACCTCAATTTAAAACGATGCGAAAAATAAGGAATTTTATTACCTCACATAAAGAAATTGGGAGTAGAGAGGGTAGGGTTTTAAGACTGGTTAATTTAGCAAATCAACATCATCTAGGGCCAAACCATTTCCTTCCTTTTGCTCTTGTGGTGACTTCCTTCCAGATGCCAAGATGGCTTTAAAGCTCCAACCTCATACAACTTCCTCATCTTCCGTGTCCAGAGGCAGAGAGGAAGAGACCAAACCCTTCCCTTTTGAGAACAAGGAAACCCTTCCCTTGACTCTGCGTCAATTTATGTTCACATCTCACATCTCACAACATAACAAAATTTCATCACACGCTCATTCCTAAACTGATTATTAGCAAGAGAAATGAATGACTCAGATTGGGTTAGAGTTGGGCAGGGGCGCAGCCTAGCTTCTACTTAACATTGGTTGAGAACCAGTGCTCAAAATTTCTGACAAAAACCAGGCGTCTGAAAGTAAAACTAGGCTTCTGTGACCAAGGGAGAAGTGGGGCACAGCTGGCTGTACGTTGGTGCTCAAGAATATTGGCAGAAAACAGGAACAAAAACAAAAAACAAAATAAAAAAAAGAACAAAGACAAACAAACGAAAAATCAGCAGCAAAAAAATTACAGGCCACAGGAGCACTGGTATAAGAGGAGTTCATAGAGATAGGATTGAGGGAACTCAGAGCCTGTTTTAAGTTCTTCAAATGTAATCTTTCAGGACTGTGTAAGTCCCTACAGGCCTTACCAACAATTTTGTACCATTACTCCCTCCAGGGGTCATCCCACCCCGGAGTGTGGAGTTATAGAAATATTGCCCAGTTCAGGTATCAGACACTGACTCTAACACTGACTGATGACACTGAGTAAGTCACTTCCCTTCCTTAAGTCTTAGTTTCAGTATCTACAGAAATTACACAGTAACATTTATTCTGTTAGCCTTTCAGGGATGTGGTAAGGATCGAATGAGAGAATATCTCCATGTCCTTTGAAAACTATAGATTGTCATAGTTATTGTTATCGCTATTGCTGTCATTCATGTTCCATGAGAAACAAAGGGTTTTAAATTTTGAGTAGTCACAGCCTTTAGCTCCTTGGGAAGGAACAGTGTCATTTTGGAAAGTCATATACTCTGAGGGAGTAAGAAGGGCAGCCTTGGGTACCCTTTTGCCCTTTGCTCCCCAGACTTTTTCAGTGTCTCCCAGCCTCTACCCCGCCAACAGCTTTCTGTGCTTCATATCAGAGATGTCCTTAGAAACAAGCTGGGCTGGTGTCCAATAAAATGTAAGCTAAAGCTGGCTGAGTTATTATCCTTTTTTTTTTTTTTTTTTTTTGATAAAAAGAGTGGATGTATTTTCATTACTGGCAGAGTGCTTTTAGCTGGTGGAGACAATTAAGCCCTGGAAATGCAGCTATCCATTTCGCACTGAGAGAAGATTTGAGAGATGACTCTCACCAAACATCCAGGACTGGAGGAGCCAAAAACATGGCCATCATGACCAACAATAAAAAGCCATAGAATTTTTATGGTAATCAGGTAAAGCAGACCCTAGTTGCTCCCAAGAGAGTTGCCCCACAGTGGGATGCTGCTGTCGCTGCTGCTGCTGCTGGCATGAGAGCTGTGACCTTGACACTTCTCCACATAACTCAAGACACTTCTTGGCCATCCTCTTCTTTATTCTCACCCTTGGGAAGGTAGGCAGAGAGGAGTTCCATGTCATGGGTGACAGCTTCTACCAAATGTTACCCTCTAGGTTCAGACACTCTTCTTGGTTTTGTTTCATAATCTTTTGTTAATCTCCCTCACCCCTTACACCAGACCCTATGCCCAAAGAATCAGACCTCTGAGACCAACCAAGTCGTGTATTCCAAAGCATGACTTTGTCTAGGACAGGACAACTCTCCTCCCTCCTCTCTCCTTACTCCTTTTTTCCTTTCTCTTGTCTTTCTTTCTTTCGTCTTTTAAATGATGAATTAGCAGGTCGAATTTCCAGCCCCTAGAGGCAGAGGTGAGATGACCACTCCCTACCTTTCCTGCACCAACCCGAATTGAAGAGAAGAAAGAGTCTTAAATTACAGGTTCTTGAAAGCAACAAATTTGCCAGTAGTATAGCTAATCTGGCTACACATTCACCTCTCCCCATAGCCTAAGAGCAACTTAGTGGGCAGAGATGGTTTCCCCCACTTCCTTCATCTCTGCATCTCCTGCAGCCGGCTCAGTGCCTGGGACAGTCAGCTCTCAGATGTTTCATGAACTAATGATGAATGAATGAATAAACAAAGCCACCTCTGTGTTAGTTTATTTCTCATGAATTTATCTCTTTGTTCTGTTCAACACCCATAGCTCCCCGCATCATAACTTAGAGAGTGGAAATTACTTCAGAGACGCAGGGACTAAGTATCAGTGGAGTGATAGCAATCTGGTACATTATTACATTTTTTTTCTTAAACCACTTAAGCAATAGTTTTCCTCCCATTTACTGTTAGAGGGGATCCCAAATCAGTTGTGAACTTTCACCTGCCTTGAGGGAGTAAGAGGAAAGGGCTGGGGTAGTTGTCCAAGCTTATTATCTTCTCCATTACTCAGGCATGTTCCCCTGAGCTTTTGCATGATTTTATTTTAATAATGTTATTTGTATTAGGCGAGTCTCCAGCTCAGCCAGGCCAGAAATGGAGGTGGGGAAAACAGGGAGAAGCTGATGGAAAAAAAAATACCCTGAAGTTTCATAATGATCTAACCATGGCTTTAATATTAATCGAATTTGCTCTAACCTGCCTTCTCACAGTCAGTATTTCTGTTAAAAAATAACTTGTAATTATCAAACTGTAGTTAGGCCAGAAGACTCTTTGCAAAGGACTTTGATGTGATTAGGGAAAGGCTTAGAAATATACTTTGCATGGTGTTTGTCCTCTGTTAATGACATTCTTGGAGAAGGCACCTTGTCCTTTTTGGCAAGGGAAATGTCAAGGGCAGATAGGACCTGGGGACGAGACTTTAGGGTCACAGGGGCTACTGCTCCAAGGCTAGCCCAAGAAGATGCTTTCCTGGAATGGTAAGCCTGACAGATTTCCCATCTCAGTGTTCAAGAACTGAGAGTCAGCAGGTGACCCAGAGTAGGACAGTGCCATGTTCACACTGACTAACAGCTGTTCCTAGCACTTCAGCATGAAGACCCTTAAGTAACTGCCCAGCAACCAGCATGAGTCATCTCCTGGAAGCCCTGGTCTTGCCTCTGGCTAAGAAATAGTGACAACCCCCCTACGCCTTTTCGTATCTTAACCCTTGAGCTCTACACCAGCTGAACCAGAGAAAGACAAAAGTTAAGCAAAGGTACACCGAAAAATAAAAAATATTGTTGAAAAGAATTAAAGAAAATCTCAATAAGTATAAAAACATCCCATGTTCATGGAAAACTCAGTATTGTTAACATGGCAATACTCCCAAAATTAATCTACAGATTTAACTCAATTCCTATCAAAATCCCAGCTGCCTCACAATAAGACAAAAGCTGAACAAGCTGAAAATCAACAGCTTTTCTGAGACCTATCAGAAACTAGTTCACGGGACAAAAATGCCACTCTGAAAACTGGAGAAACAGGAGACTACAGAGGAAATAGATCAGTTTATCTGAAACAGAAGCTGCTGGAGCTAGGAACCAGTAGCAATGAAGTACTGATCCATGCAACAATATAGATGGACCTTGAAAATATTATGCAAAGTGAAAGAAACCAATACACAAGAGATTACACATTACATGATTCCTTTGATTTGAAATATCCAGAATAGGCAAATGCATAGAGACAGGAAGTAGATTAGTAGTGGCCAGGGGTGAATGGGAAATGAGGAACAGCTGCTAATGCACATTGTGTTTCTTTCTGGGGTGATGAAATGTTCTAGTGTTAGATAGACTTGTATGTTTTAAAATAGTATGTTATGTGAATTATATCTTCATTAAAAAGTAAATGTTAAACAAAGATGATTTGGGATGGCAAGTTCAAATTTTCCTTGAGATTGAGCCTGCAGACCATTTTTGGGAACCATAGACTTTGTAGATCATTTCCCTACCAACCGACTGACTGGCCCTGCCCTTGACTATCCTGCTTTCAACTCTCCACAAGGCCCTCCCTTGTGTTTTGCTGATTTGTTAGGAAAAAGTCTGGGAAATAGAAGGAAATAGAGAGTGAGGAAGGAGTCTGAAAAAAGGGGGTTAAGGCTGAGAAATTCTTGAAATGAGACTCCAGGGCCTTGTGATCCCAGCCTACCGTTCTGTAGGAGGCCACTTCTTCCATGAATTGTCCCTGGTTTTTTCTTTCCCTAAAGCATTTCATCCAACATATATCATTTTGACCCAAAGAACTCACACTGGATTTTGTACTGCCTTGTTGCATGGTAGGCTCTCTGACTATTCCCTAGAAAGCTATTTAACTTGTTCCAGATATGTGTCCCCTCCACAACACCAGAGTCTCTTTCAGGGCAGAACCCCTGTCTTGGTCTCACAGATCCTTAACACAGGAAAGGACTTTGGCTATCACCTGGCCCTACCTTCCTAATTTAAATGTAGCCCAACTGTCAGATTCTTGAGTTTATCCAAGTCTCCCAGCCTCCTGGGGTCACCCTTCCCTCCATGTTCAGTTAGAAGGACTCACCTTATGCTGCTGCAATCCCCGAGTATAATAGGAAACCTATGTCCTGAACTCTGTCTTGGTAATTTTTGAGGGACGGTAGTATTTAGTGTTTAAGAGAATGGCTTTGGAACTTGGGTTCACATCCCAGCTCTGCCACTTGTGATGTGACCTCGGATAAGTTATTTAACTTCTCTGTGCCTCAGTTTCCTTGTATGTAAAATAGGGAGAGTCGAAGCCGCTCCTTTGTTGGGTTGGTATGAGCATTAAATGAGTTACCAGTAACATATGAATATAAAGCACTTAGCACTGTATCTACCACTCCATAAGTGCTATAAAAATATTTTCCCTTATTACTTGTTTCTGCTGAATTCTTGACCTGTGTGTGCGCCTTAGGTTTTTCTCCTCTCATGCTGCCAATATCTTTTCACTCTCCAAAGTGAGTGTGGTATGTGTGGTAGACTTTCACTAAAATTTGAGGGAAACAAGGGGTCACATACCACACAGCCAACAACTTAAAATTGTGTCTTGGGCATCACTATTATTTAAAGTCCCCTGGTCATTCCTGCTCCTAGAAATCTCTTAGCCACTGTCTAACTTTTCTTCTCTAATACCAACTTGCTACCTTACTGTGGACACCCATTTTCCATCAAAACCTTCTCACATTTCTTTTCTCTTTTCCCTAGCCTGTCTCCCTGGAAACTCAAGGTTTCATACAGAGGAATTCTGCTCTCTTGTTGAGCCTTATAGCATGAGGAAGGTAGGAGGCATGCGGAGTGGCAGGGAGATATAACTTTTTCATCCAAAGAGGCCTTGGAGGTAGTTTCCTATTAAGGATCACTCACTCACTACCAGGACTTAAGGAGGCCTGGTGGGGACCAGGGACATCCCCAAGTTTCCCCAAATAGAAAGAAGTTACCATCTTCCCAAGGAAAGCATTTCACACCCAGCAAAACCTACATAAAACCCACACTGCATAAAGCACTAGACAGAAAGCAGCATAAATAAAACAAGCTTCTCTGTGCCACTTGCCCTGCATAAATTGTTACTAGGCCCAGATGACTGGGGAGTTATTGTTTTCGAGGGAGGGTCGGAGGTGATATTTTAGCCCATTAAGGCTTCTGCTTCCAAAGGCCTGATTTTCCTCTGGCAGTGCACTGAAGTTTTTCTCTAGCTGCCAAGGAAGGCAGGATTTTAGCGGAAGGTAATTTATGTTAATTTTTTCCCTTTCTGGTCCATTAAGTTTTGTAATGTTAATGTATCTTACAAGGGGCCTCACTGAACAGATGCTGCATCCTTCTTGGGTGCTGCAGGGCCTCCTGCCAGCACATCCTCCAGGGGCCTGTGCCTGCCTTCCCTTCATGGCCTGAGGACTCTCCACCATGGGGGTGGGGGGCATTAGTGGGAGAAGGGGTTGGATCCCATCCGCTCAGATGAAAATTAATGGTTTCCTGCAGTGGGACTCCTGGAAGCTCTGGGAGGACAATGCTCCCAATGCTCTCCTTGGGCAGTCTCTTCAGAGTTCTTTTAACCACTCCAGTTCCAAGCTCAGGTTGTTCGAATCTAATGGCGGATCTCCTGAAAAGAGGCTAAGTGGAATAAATTAAGTAACATACATTTCCTGAGTAGCTGTTACATGTGCTGTCTTGGGGTGGCGAGGGGGACTTGGGGATTAAAAAAGGAATCAAAAACCCTTTCTGCCCTTCAGGTGCTTTCTTTTTAGCTGTGGGATGGGGGAGAGGATAGATGTGCCCAAGGACAGTTAGTTTTGTTATAATGTGACTTGTGTGCTCCTAAAAATCATGGAGGTTTGCAAAATCCCTCAGGGCTTATGGGAAAATGGAGATGGGGGCTCAATAGTGAAAACTTCACCAGTGATACATTAAAAAGAGATAGGAACCTAGCAAAAATGGTAGCACAGCTTTATAGATGTTAAATAGTTGAGAAAAACATAAATACTATAGTAAACATGGCTCTTTGATTTGAAAAAGACTTGAAGTTTGTTTGTGGAAATGGTTGTCAGAAAAGCTGCAGCTTGTGAGTTATTGTGAAGTAGTAGAAGGAGGGTTACCTAAAATTTGATGAAAAGTTGTAAAGCCAGATGTCGATGGGTGTGGCTCATAACACATTAGGTAAATTGAAGTAGCTCAGTTCACTACGTATGTTATGGGTGATGTTTTGTGTATTTCTATGCAGACTGGTTCAAGTAAAGGCAATTATCTGTGCTCACCTAGTGTTTTTTGTCATGAAGTGGTACAGAAGCAAATGCAAAATTTGTATTTTTACACAGATTGTTTCCTAATATATCAAACTTTGGACCAAATGCACTTTTTCAAAACAAGCCTTGTATAAGTATAAAATACAACATGTATCCTGTACACCAAATTCTATAATATAGGTTTGTAACAGGATAATTTAAAATACTAATTAGTTTGTTCTCTACACATTTTTTTTCCTCTTCCCCATTCCAAGAAGGTGGCCAAGTCCTGTGTAATTCTTTGCCTCAGGTACATTTGCAGTACAAAAACATGCAGTCAGTAAATCAATAAACAATTCATGGGTCTCTCCTATGTGCTAGGCAGAGTTCTAGGCACAAGGGGATAGAGCAGTGAACAAAGCCACAAAGCCTTTGTCTTCATGGAGCGTGGGTTTTAGTGGGAGAGGCAGTAAACAAATAAATATGTATAGAATGTCAAACAGTGAGAGGTGCTGTAAAGAAATATAGAGCTGAATAAGTGGCTAGAGAGTAACTGAATTGGAAGGAGAGGACATGACTCCTTTTTCAAAAAGATGTGGTAGTTGTGGGAGAGGAAACATTGGAGCAGAGGTCTAAATGAAATGAGGGAGTGAGCCATGAGATATTTAAGGGAAGAGTGTTCAAGGCAAAGGAATAGCAAGTGCAAAGGCCCTGAAGAAGAAGCATGCTTGGTATGTGTGAGACCAGAGGCTGCAACTGAGTGAGAAGTGGAAATGAGACAGGAGACATTGCAGGGGACCTGGTTACATAATGTCTGTAGATCATGCTCAGGTCTGCAGTTTTTGTTTTGTTTTGTTTTGTTTTCATCACTATGACGGGAAATCATTGGAGCATTTGGAGCAGTTGAGAAACATGATCTGACTAAAGTGTTAAAAGGTTCACTATTAGTGCTGTCCAATAGAACTTTCTTCAACGATGAAAATGTTCCTTGTCTACTCTGTCCAATATCGTAGCCATTGGTCACATGTGGCTACTGAGCATTTGATATGACTAAGGGAATAACATTTTAATTTATTTAATTTTAATTTATTTAAATAGCCACACATAGATAGAGGCTATTGTATTAGACTAGATGTGTAAATCTAGATGTGTTTAAAATAGACTAAGAAGGAGTGAGAATTGAAGTAGGAAGACTAGTTAGGAATGCAATAGTTCAAATAAGAGATGATGGGCACTTGAACAAGTTGGTAGCACTAGGGGTGTTGAGAAGTGGTTAGATTCTGGATAAGTTTTGAAGTAGAAGCAATAGGCTGATGGATTGAATATTCTACAATGTAAGAGGAAGTAAGAGATTGGAAATAATTCTTAAGTTTCTGGCTTGCAGCTGAATGAATAGTGGGTTCATTTCCTGCCGCAGGAAATTATGGGGAATGAACAGAAAGTTTCCATTTTGTGTTGTTTTGTTTTCTTCTCCCAAACCCATGCTCACTGATGGGACTGCATTAGGGTCCTAGAGTTGGCGGGAGAGAGGAGGGTGCCCTGGAGGGCAGCCAGGTTGGGAAGAAATCTAAAGTCCGGGATCTTCCAGGCTGCACAGGCCTGAACCCCACTCCTCGGCAGTACCTCTGAGGGAGTGTGCAGGAGAGCGTGGGCCTTCAAGGACCCTCTGCCCTATGTCCGGCCCCAAAACAATAGAGCTTCCTGATCCAAAGGGACCGGTGGGCTAGGATGATGGCTGTGTCAGTGCTGGCCTATGTGGCTGACATGTGGAATAACCTCCCTAACCCTTCCTGGGAACCAAGCTTTGTGAGGGTAGGCAAAATGTCTGGGCATCAGTGTTCTGCCAGCCTCAAGAGATGGGTATTTGAAGTTAATTTGTATTTTTACACAGCAAATTTAAAGAGAAAGAAGTGTAAGTAATCGAGAAGCATTATGGATAGGCTGATGTTTAGGCTTGGCTATGAAAGAGACTGGAAAGACTAGGAAGCAGAGTTGATGGGTGCTTCTACAGCACAGATTCCGGCTTCTGAGTCCAAGTGTCAATGTTCAAAGTTTCTTCTGGGACCTTCTCAAGGGGTATGAAAGTTTCTTTAATTCAGGTCATTCTATACACGTGTTAGGAATCACTTTTTTATTCTTTTCTTTTTTCATTTTGAGGAGGGTAGGGGGTCACACACTGGGATACTGTGCAAAGGCAAAGATAATAAATACTTCTCTCCAATAGTAGGTAAAATAAAGAATTCAGAGTAAACAAATTTGGAGTTGAGTCCCAGGTTTCTCCCACACTAGCTGTGTGATTTGGGACAGGTAACCTCAGTTAATTAATTGCTTTTTTCTGAGCCTCAGTTTACTCATTCATGAAATGGGATCTCACAGGTTTAAAACGAGGACTATGTAATGGATGTAAAATATCTTGCGTGGCACCTTACACGTAGTAAGAGCTCAGTAAATGCTAATCTACCTTTCCTATAGAATTGGGAAGTAGCTTTGGCTCCAGAACCCTCTTTCAATGTGTTGCCCAGTGTCTCCTCCATTTGACCTGGATTCTCCGTGGCTTGCTCAGATCCCTTCATGGCTTTTTCTCTCCTGCATTAATTCTAAGTGTGTGCTTGTTATTAAAGCAAATTTCTCTCTTTGCCTAGTACCTTGTGATCTGAAAAAGCAGCTGTAAATAGGTGTGCTCCCTATGACTCATCACTATTGGCATTTTGCTCTTTAAAGGTTAATGGCCAGGGCTGTACCTTTGGAAAACTCGGCCTACAGCACTCACCAGAAATTATTGTGCAGGGAGGTGGGCTGAGAGGATGTGGGGAGGGTGTTGAAGGTCTGTGGAGTGGCATGGTGAGCCTCTATAGGGAGAATGAGGCATTCTGAAAAAAAAAAAAATGTGCCACTGGAAGTCCCCAGCCATGAGAAGTAGCAGGACTGTGGCTTCTATCCAGCCCTCATCCTATACTGAGCTCTTATTGCCTGTCCCTTGCTGGAGAGCGAGAGTTCCTGAGAGGACTTGTGGTGATAATTTGGTGCCTGTTCATGCTTCACTTGCAATTCATTTAAAGTTGACAATAGGGTTCCTGCCTTTTACAAGCAGATTTCCAGTTCTTGAATCTCTAAGGCTGGATTTTTTGCTTGGATGAAAAAGTAGTTAAATTTCACACTTATTATAGCACCTGACACCTGGCACCCTCCAGACACTTTATGAAACTAATGAAATGAAACTCTTAGCACCACTGTAAACAAGGAAGAGAGAGGAGAAAACCCTATATCCACACCCCACAAGAGGCAAAGGGCCAAACATTCTCACCTCCACCTCACAGGTGGATCTAGATTTTTTTCAGGCCAATCTTCAAAGGCTTTTGATTGATCTTCAGAGACTTGCTAGGTCAGAGCATCTCCTGGAAGTCAGGCTCTGCCTGAAAAATGGGTCAGTCTGGCAAGAGCATGCAGGTCTAAAGTACCGGAGATGAAGCCTCCAGACCCAGCAGTTCTGCTCCAGCTGCCTCATGTTCAGCATCAAACAATATCCAGTCAGAGACTCTAGATTAATCTTTGCCAAATGTCACCAAGAGTTGAAATATGTGAGCATGTCTGCCCTGAGATGGGAAGGTGAATACAGGATTCGGGGTGTGGTTCAGCTAAGGAAAAGTACAACCATACGATTCTCTCCAACCTCACCACCCACCTAGTTCCGATATCCCATCCTTGATTGGGTCCCTACTGAATAAACAATGAGCTTCGTAGTCAAGAGACCTGTGTTCAAATTGTCCTCTGACAGTTACTAGCCTTAAAATTTAATTTCTCCAAGTCTCAGTTTCTGCATCTGTGCAACAATATTAATTATTCTGTTATGGTCTTCTATAACTGTGTAACAAACAATCCCTAAGTTAATGGCATAAAAAAAAATTGTGATGGATGGTGGCAGAACTTACTGTAGTGATCACTTGGCTGTTTATACAAATGTCGAATCATTATGTTGTACACCCGAAACTAATATAATGTATGCCAATTATATTTTAAAAACCCCACAAATTGTCGTGCTCATAGATTCTGTGGGTCAATAATTTGGATAAGGCACAGTGGGGATGGGTTGTTTCTGCTTCACAATGTTTGGGGCTTCAGCTAGGATGACTTGAAACTGGGCTCAGTTGGGACTATTAAACAAAGCATGTGTCCATGGCCTCTCCACATGGCTTGGGTTTCCTCACAGCATGGTGGGACTTCTTACATGATGACTCCAGGTTTTAAGAGTGAGTGTCCCATTCAATAAGGCAGGAAATTTATGGCCTTTTATGACTTGGGAGTCAGATAGCATAATTTCCACCATATTCTATAGTCAAAGAAGTCATCAGCCTACCTATATTCAAGGGGAGAGGACATAGAACAGATCCCACCTCTCAGTGAGAGAAAGATCAAATAATGTGAAGCCACATTCTAAAACTGCCACCAAATCCTCCCTGTGAGGAATGAGATAACACTCTTGTACATAAAAGATACTCAATAAATTGTATTCTGTATCCCTCTAGCTTCTTTACGCCTTTCAGAATAATTTGCATTCATTCTAAAAGAGAGGAACATGACCAGTTTTGCCAAAGTAATTAAAACTGCTTCTATCTTTTCTGTCTTACATTCTACTCTGGACTATCACGAAGCCTGGAGAAATAGTCCCATAATGCCAAATCTTAAGGAGATGACCTGGAGCAGGTGGGTGGTTTCATATTCTTTGAGGATTTTCAGATTTACTTCTTAGGATAGAAAATTAAAACAAAACGGTGAAAACCAAGTCCAGAGCTTGACTCATCTGGTGATAGAGAAGCTAGCCCTATGATTCTGTTCTAAGCATGTCCAAACCCTGTGTTTAAAGAGTTAAGATAATTTTGTATTCGAGTGCATCCTTCCTTTATGAGGGAGTGTTTGCACATCTCCGATAGAAAGAGCAGTCCAATGAAGCAGAGACTGAATCAAAAGAGGACAAGGAAGCTACAAAGTTTGGAGCCCTCTTAGAGAACACAAATTCCAGATTTAAAAGCCAGCTCCAATTTTTTAAGGTTCGAGTTACATTTATTCTTGGCAAGCTCAGTTCTTTTGTTCACAGAGAGAGTAGTAGTTCTAAGGGGTTCGGAGAGAGACCTCTCTCACACCAAATCACTCTCACAGGGTCACAGAGAAGAGGTGAGTATAAGTGAATCAGAAATTTATAGCTTCTTTTTCTCCCTTGAATTCTATAAGGGAACATAAATTAAGGGAAAAACTGCTAAGGAAAAGAAAAGTGTGTGGGGTTTGAGCCAACTTTTAATGTCTGAAAACCTTTGGAATTATGTCGTGTTGCTTTCTGCTGGGCTCACCAAGAGATGCTGGTGAGCAGGTGGACAATGAGAAACCGTATGGGACAAGCAGAAAGGCCCTGGATATCAAGGAGAAGGTGATAGGGTGAGAGGTGGTATATTTGTTGCTGTATAACAAATTATCCCAAAATATAGTGACTTAAAAAAATAAACATTTATGATCTCACACAGTTTCTGAGGTTCAGAAGTCAGGAAGCAGCTTAGTGAGGTGGTTATGGCTCAGGATCCCTCAGGAGGTTGCATTGCCTGGCCCTGCAGTCATCTTGAGGCTTGACTGGGGCTGGAGGATCTACATCTAAGATGAGTCAAAGATGTGGCTGTTCGTTGGAAGTCTCAGTTTCTCCACAGAGATGCTTATGATATGGCAACTAAATCTCAGAGTAAATGATCTGAGAAAGAGAGAGAGAGAAAGAGAGCCCAAGACAGAAGCTACAGTGTCTTATAACCTAATATCAGAAGTGACATACCATATTCTATTGGTCATATAGACTGCCTCTGACATAGTATGGGAAGGAGCTATACCAGGTATGAATATTAGGAGGCCAAAATTATTAGAGGCTAAATACAGATGGGAGGGGTGCAGAGAGCAGAAGGGCAGGTGGTTCTCAGCCCCGCCCCTGAATGTTTTTTGATTCAGAGAAGGGCAACCTTCCTGTGATCTTCACCCTGTCTTATCTTCTTCACCCGCAATGGGCTATTAACTCTATGAGGACAGGGACTGTGTAATTGTGTCTATATTATTCACTGTTCCTCCTGGCGACTGGCCCATGCCTGGTGTACAGAAAAGTCCTCGATAAATGTTTGTTGATTATTGTGACGCACAGGAAAAGACATCTGAATTCCATGCTCTAGAATGTGGATTTTGTATTGTGGGTCGTGGGAAGCCATTGGGCGGGGCACCCTTAGACTCAGGTTATATGCAGCCTCTTGCTGCTTCCCCTACCTGGAACACTCTTCTGAGCTCCTGCTCATCATTCAAGAAAGGTAACTAAACAGAACAAAGCCTTGGAGGAAGTAGTGTGTGTGTCCGTGTGTGTGTGTACAAAAATTCAGGTGAGAGAAAAATATTCTGAGCCCAGAGCAAAGGGAAAAAGACTGGGCGAAAATTCAAAGACATTTTGAGGTGGAGAAGAGGGAACTTTGAAGGCCACTGAGATGAGAGTGAGGGGGCTTAGCTATTAGGAGTGCTGAAGGAAAGGGGAGTATCTTAGTGAGGGGCTGTTTAGTTTCAAGGGACAGAAATTCAAACTGGCTTAAGTTAAAGGGTGTTGATCGGAAGGCTACAGCAGTTTGTAGCAGTTGCCCTGCTCAAGTCCTCTCAGTACCCACCTCTACATGCCAGAGACTGCTTACTGCAAACACCTGGGACTCTGCCTGAGAGCTTTGTTCTGGGCACAGGAGCACACTTGGCCTCTGTGCAGGGAAAGTGAGAAGTACCAGGGAGTTAATGGCTCAGCTCTGGAAGCAGCTCTCAACAAATGACAGAGCGTGTGTGTAGCTGGGCTCCCTCACCCTCAGCAGGGACAACCTTGAGGCACCTAGCACATTGTCTTCCAGAGTTCCCAGCAGATCTGAGCTCCTGTTGTCCATGTTCTAACTTAACACCTTATAAGGCACCTGTTAGTGGCCTTCGTCCTCTCTTTGTCTCACTTCCTTACTCCCCTCCAGCATTTCCTGGAATCACCTCCCAAATAAACAATTTGCCCTCGAACTCCTGTTGTAGGGTCCCTTTTGGAGGAACCCAAACCAAGGCAGACATTTCACAAAACAAGATCTTGCTTGTTGGAAAGACAGAGACTGCTTTTCAAAGAGCAGCATTAAGATGAAACACCTACGAGATGCTTTTCCTTCTTATAGTTCTGGTAATCATTATGCTAACATTCCCTGTCTCTTTTTCTCTATCTTCCCCAAAACTGCCTTCTACTTGCCTAGTTTGGTATATGCCACAGTCCCTGCTCTGTCACTTATGCCCCTGAACTCATCACGTCTGATGTATCTGAAACAGCTTCCTAAACTGTAAAGTGCTGAGCAAATTGAACAGGTGAGGAAGAGGGGAAAAGAAGAAAGGGGAAGAAGAATTTAAAAAAAAAAAAAGGAAAAGGAAGATGGAGGCACTAGAAAGTAGAACATGTAATGCAGAGTCAAATACAGAAGGCAAGGGCAGGGTGAGGGAAGGCAGGTTACAAAAAGCAGCCAGAGCTTGGGTGCTGAGCTTTGGTAGGAACCCAGTGTAGAAATAAGGCCTGTGGAAAGCAGATATAGGCCTTAGATTGTAGCTGGTTCTTCAATTCCCCTCGGCTCCACCAGGCTGGCATGTGGCAGACTGGAGCTGCGGTACCAATGCTGGGCAACTCACAGCTGTGCTGGGTGACGCTGTGGGGCCTTTCTTCATTTTCTTCTTTGGCTTCTGTATCCACTGGCATTTAACAGGATGGTGCTGGGACAGGTAGCTCAGAGGACCTGCAGAACTGAGTCGTGTGCTCTCCTGGGTGCGTGGCACTCTAAGCACAAGGATTCATCTCTGGAACTGGCCTGCAGACCACAGACACACAGTATGGGCTTTCTTCAAGGCTGACATCTTGGGCTAGGGCAGGGCTCAGAGTGGGACTGGGGTGTTTGGGGAAAGCAGGGTGGGTCAAATGTCAGCAAGAGCAACCTAGCCCTCTGGGCTTCCTGGGGAGATAAGGCAAATGTGATGAACAAAGAATGCAGGGGTGGCCCGATTGAAAGCTCCCCTTGCCTTTTTCCCAAGAGGAGCCTTTGTGCTTCATGCCTTCCTGAAATCCTCCTGGGAAGTTGGACCCGAGAAAAAAGACTGAATTTGAGGAAAAGGGCTGGGTTTTCTGCTTCTTGTGGTTGGGAGGCAGAGAATCATCAGTACATAGAGGAAACAAGCCTGGGGAGAGAGAGGTAAAGTGCTCAAATCATAGAGTGAGACCATTTTGAATGGGGAAAGAGTCTTTGTTGTGTTCATGAATTCATGCATGTATTCATTCATACATTCATCTACTTGCAGGCATTTCTTAGATGCCTAGGAGGTGCTGAGCTCTGATGCACAAAGCTCTCTGCTTGCTTGTCAGGTTGCTGCTGCCCCTGGGGATAGCTCCCCGACTGTGGTGAAACCAATGTTTTCTGTTCTCTGAGGAGCAAATTACAATTGTTCAGGCACAGTGGGTAGGTATAAATTTCAGACTGCTGCCTGTGGAGGGAATGAATTTATCAGGGCAGGAGGCCTGGCAGGACATGCAGACCCCCCAGCCAGTACTTTCCTGCCCATCCCCCATACTCCCTGTTCCATAAGGGAGGGCACACTTGTGTCTTTTGAAGCAGGTCCCTTTTATTAGGGCAATCTGTGTTTTTGCTTCCGTAGTTCTCCACTGCAGTACCTTTCAGTCCACAGAATGGGAGAGATTTGTAGGATGAGATGTTTTTTCTTTTTTCATCCTTTCTCTTTCCTTTCCTTCTAGTATTTCCTGAACCTCTACCAAGAGCCCTGCACTCTGCTAGGTGCCTTCTTTAAAGCTGTTGAGGAGAAATGGTGCTTTCCAAACAAGAAGTATTCTGTTCTTCTCTCTGGCCTCAGGGAGCTAGGCAGAGATGTTTTTCTTCCCTCTTTTTTTTTTCTTTTTTTCTTTTCTCTGCCTCAGTTCTGTTCTCTGAGGTCACAAAAGCTGGCCTTTGGCTCCCTCCTTGGGGAGTCCCTTATAACCCTCCCTTCCTTTCTCCACTTTCTCTGGCATCTCTGAGCCAGAAGAAGCTGAGGCACTATGAGTCTTGCTATGTGTGTCTGTGTCTATCCCATTAGCACTTTGGTCACTTTAGGGCCTCTGAGAGCCAGGGCACTTTCTATCTCCCAGAGGAAACAGAAGCTACTCTAGCCTTCTGGATGCCAAAGGTTCCCTCCCACGTGGCTCCTGCCTCAATAACCTACCCTTATTTGTGTGTGAGTGTGTGTGTTGGGGGGTTGGTTTGTTTCTGCCTCAGGCACATTTTCTCTGTAATTTTTGGAACCCAAATATAAGGGAAATCTCATTTGCTCCGTTCTGACTCATTTACAATTAAATACACTTGTTCCCATCTGTGTCTGTATACATCTGCATACATTTGCTATAGCATCGCTCTTAATTTTGGAAAATGATGCGGCTGGTGTTATTTTTACCCTGACTGTCAAATTGGCTGAGAAGACCAGTGGGTGTTCACCCACCCAGTGACAACCCCCACCCAGGCCTGTTCCTGAGGGAAGATGGTGACATTTCTTCCATGGATGGGACATGCAGACCACTGCCCCATACTGGTCTTGTGATTGCCTATCTCATAGGGTCCAGTTGCTAGGACTGGGCATATTCCGGTCCATCTCAGTGCCAAGGCCTCACTGATTACAGAGATGGGCCTTGACTCCCTAGGCCACTTGCTGGCAGCTGCTGTGACAAGCATTGAATTTGGAGGTGGGAGTGGGGGGGCTTGTGACTCTCAAGGAGGGTAACATTGAGGAAACACTGCCAGGTCATCTCAGCCCATTCCCTCCTAGGCAGGGGGAAGTGAGGAGCTGTGTTTACCATTCAGAGGGATGTGGTGGCATGTGTGGGTGCCTGCTTCACCTACGTACCTAAAAATACCATACCATGGTTAGCTACTGCTTTTTTGTTTTAAAAATCCGAGTTACATCATAGAGATATTCACATTTAATTAGATGGTAGTGCCTGTCAGCACACTTTGAGCCCTTTTGATATTATCTCATTGAACAATTTTATTTATACTTAAATGTTAAAATAAAACTTGGTCAACAAGAATTATAGAATGTAGAAAATAAGATGTCGATTGTTGCGAATCAGAAAAAAGTTAATATCAAAAATCATTTGAAACAATACTCACTTTCTGCTGACCTACAACCTTTCTTGGAAGTTGTGTGATGGGCAGTGCTGCTGCTGCTGTTGATAAATAAGTCAGATCTTTTTAGGGAAAGGCTGGGCTTTCGTATTTTTTCTGTGCCACTTCTGTGATCTTGGACTCCATACTTCATATTGAAACAACTGCACTCCTAAGAGACTTAGGATGATGCCAGAATCATCCAGAGTGCCTTTCTATAGAGCTATGTAAAGGCCTCTTAGGCTCAGAAACAATGATTCCTTGGACACCAGTTAAAACTGAGGTTCTTTTTGTACTTGGCATTGTCTTGAGCCGATGGACTCCACAGAGGTGAAGAAGCTGCTCCGTGCCTTCAAAGAGCTTAATGTTTGGCCAATATTTCCAATCTAAGGATCAGTTAGTTTTTCTCCTCCTGTTAGTTCCTGGATATCTGCTTTCTCCATTGAGAGTCTCTATCCAAGATTCCTTGATTGGTCAGGGTCTAATCCCATGCTTAGTTTGAGTGGTCAAGTCTGAGAGGTTGCTACACGCACACACACTCACACACTCATACACAGAGTTATTAATCATTCTTGGCACTTCTGGGCAGAGTCAGCTTCTCTTTACCCAACCAAAGCTATTATTCGTGCCCCCCTTTGCCTAGCTTCTAACCCTACAATGCCTCTTAAAATTTCCTCTTTTGCCTGGTTAACTCCTTGCCATCCTTCGGGTCTTGACTTAGATACTACTTTCTCCAAGAAACCAGGTAGGGCTGGGTGGCCCTGCTCTGCGTCCACACAGCAGTGTAGTGTAATTGCCTGGAGATATGTCTACATGCTTTCTGCAAGCAAGAGCTGTGTCTGTCTTATATACTTCGTTCCTAGAGCAGAACCTGATGCTTGGTAGCTGTTCTACAAATATATATTAAATGAATGAATGAATGCATTCATAAACTAAGTCAGTTTATGAATAGAACCTAAGCTCTATAAAGTAATCTCCATCCAGTTCACCCTATGGGAGAAACCAGTTTCCTTAAAAAGAAACTGATATTGCATATGTAGAGATAAACATCTAGAGTGATTTACCCCAAAATGAAATGTTAATGACAGTAATGATTGAAAACAATCTGGGGTAGCAGCATAACAGATGAATTTAGTTTTCTTCTTTTTACTTGCGTATTTTCTAACTTTTCTACAATGAGACATTCATAAAACAAAAGAAGTTCAAAAAGTATATACTGTGCACAATTACATAACTGTCTTAAATGTTTTTACAAATTTGCTTTAAATGCCTCTTTTCCTTTCCAAGAAATAATAATAATGATAAATAATGTTTATTAAGAGACTGTTTTGTCAGTATTATCCCCTGAGGAAAAGACACCAAGATGTGATTAGGCATGCAAGAGATTAAGGGAAGAGCATCTGTGAAGGACAAACCTCTCAGGGGAAGATGGCGAGAGTCTTCTGACTGTGACGCAGGTTTGACAATCTGGAAAAGAAGATGGACAATAACGGAAGAGCTTCTGACTGAAGTACAGTTCTGAAAAAGTCTCAGTCGGGCTGATTGAAAGTCCCTGAGCAAAGGTTGCCTCTCAGATGAAAGGATAAATAAAATCTGGTAAATATGTCCTGTGGAATATTATTCAGCCTTAAAAGGAAGGGAATTCTAACACATGCTATAAGGTGGCTAAAACTGGAAGGCATTATGCTAAGTAAAATAAACCAGACGCAAAAAGACAAACACTATATGATTTCACTTTTATAAGGTACCTAGAGTAATCACCTTCATAGAAATAGAATGTAGTATGGTGGTTGCTAGAAGCTGGTGGGGGGTGGGAAATGGGAAGTTAATGTTTAATGGGTATGGAATTTCAGTTTAGGAAGATGAAAAAGTTCTGAAGATGAATGGTGGTGACAGTTTCACAATGCTGTGAATGTACTTAATGCCACCGAACCGTACACTTAAAAACAGTTAAAGTGGTAAACTTTATGTTATGTATATTTTATCATGCGCAGAAAACTGTTGCCTATCAGAGGAGTCCCGTGTCGGGCAGGAATGGTCCAACTCTGGTACCCCTGCTATGCTCAATCACAGGCTGAGAGAAGCCCAGAGAAAGCATGGCTTTGATGTGGACGCTGTGATGGATCCCAAAGTCAGTGAACTCTGCTTGCTACAATAGCTCTCTCAAAGAGAAATCCCAGCAGCACATCTCCATGGCTGCCATAGCTGTGTAATGCCTCTGGAGTCAGACCATCTGTGTTTCAATACCCAGCTCTGGCACTTTTTGGCTCTGTGACTAGGGACAAATTATTTAACTTCCCTGTACCTTAGTTTCTTTATCCAGGAAACAGGGGTGTTGATGTTAGGACTTAACTTATAGAGTGTTACATGAATGAGATAATATATGTAAAGTGCTTAGAACATTGCCCGTCATAAAGTATGCTGTTTGTAAAAATTTGCTAGTATCATCATGAAGCATTTTCTATGATATAGCCACCATGATAATGCTTTACAGAGACTGTTTCAAAAGAGCTTCCGAGTATCTCTAAAATTCAGCCAATAATCTCTCCATTTAGAGATGGGGAAACTGAAGCTTGGTTAGACCACACAGTCAATAAGAAGTAGAGGGCTGAGGAGGTCACAGGTGGCCCAGCTGGAGAGTTCAGATCAACTACTAGACAATGCTGCATCCTGATCAGCCCTTTACCTGTGGTGTTGGCTCTAGCTCCAGTCTAAGATAAGGGTTCCCTCCTGATCCTTGTCTTCAAGTATAACATCTTTATCATGATCATTATCAAAATTGCTGTCATCTTCAGTATCATTGGCATCAGCATCAGCCAAAAGGACTTTATTAAAGCATCTAATTACACATTCTGCAGTTCTGTATTTTAGACAATAATACCTAGACTTCCAGAAGCTTAGCGACTAAAGCTTGGATGAGCATGTTACGGTCTCCCAAATAACAGAATAATGGCACAGCTAGAGAGCACCTTACTCCTAGTGGTTTCTCCTTGGGCAGGCTGCTGGACCTCCCTGAGCCTCACTGATATATGAAACCTACTTTCCTTTCCCCCAGACCCTAGTGAGATAAGGTTTGAGGACATGTCTGGTTGAGTGTGCAAAGCACTGTGCAAACTTTAGCTGGCACTTCTCCCAGACCTCTTTGATTAATCCTGCCAGAGTCAATAGTGAGAATGCTTCTGTACTTCTCACCCATGGATTGGTGAGATGTATAGCTCTTTCCAGTTTGGGATACATAGATGGTGAAAAACAGGGTCTTTTGGCCATACCTACGCCTTTTGTTTTTAGTTATCGGAATTTAATAGGGTGATGTTTTTCTGGTTCGGCCCATAGAAAGGGGCTGCCTGTCTGCTGCAGGTCTAGAGTTATGACAACCCCTCTCACTACTGCCATAAAAATGATTACGGTTTTCTAATCCATGTTTCTCTGAACCACATTTTTCTATGTAGTCAATCAACAAACATTAGCGAAGCACCTACTGTGTGCTGGTTACTCTGTTGTGTGCTTGAGATAAGGAGGTAAATGGATGCCTTTCTTTAGGAGCTCGCAGATGTGAGCTGGTGGGGTGTGACAGGTAAACATATCATTGCGATCAGTGAGGTGAGCCTTGACAGAGGTGTGTACCAGGCTTGAAAATCTGAGAGGATTTCAGAATCTGGAGAATAAGTGTGGGGGCAGGGTTGTAGGCAGCTAGGAGAAGAGGAAAGTCATTTCAGGCTGAAGTAATTATGGGGTTCAATTAGCAAGGCAGGTCTCAAGACCTCTACAGACCTCCATCTCTCCAAAGCTCAGGAAATGAATGCAGGAATGGAGTGGGAATGAGGTTGGAAAGGGATGCCAGATTCTGCGCCTACTATGTGCTAGACATTGTTTTAGGTATTGGGGACAAAACAGTAAACAAGACAGACAAGGTCCAAGATGTCAGGTCACATCCTAGAGGGAGAAGACCAACAATAAGCAAATAGACAAACAAATAAATAATTTATAGATGGTGACATGTACTGCGAAGAGAATACAATAGGTGATGGGATAGAGGTATCCAGCTACCTTAGAATAGGTAGTCAGGGAGGTCAAATTGAAGAGGTGACATTTGAGTTGAGATCTGAATGCACTGTCACAGGGAATCATGGAAGAAGAGACCCCCAGGAAGGGTAAAACTGGTAGAAAGGAGTAGATCCCAAAGTGTCCTGGAGGACAGGCTAAATTTTTTATAACAATGAAAAGCCATTTGAGGTCCTGGTGTTGTAGGCCTCAGCCTCCATGGAGACACAGGACACCTTCTTCCCAACTCTTAAACCCAAGACCCCTTAGAGGGCATGGCAGTCAGAAGACACTGCCCACTACCATGTAAAAAGGGCTTTTGTTCCAAGAGCGAGACATTTGAGTGAAAGTTCAAGGTGAGAGCAAAATGTTGAGGGAAAATGATAGTAGTCAGGGCATCACATTCTCTCCTTCAGCAAATTAATGAAAGGAATAAATGCTGTGCACCACATTTTGGCCCATGAGGCAGAGGAAACTGAGTTCCCTGGTGTGCCCAGTACTGGAGGCGCTGATGGGTTGTTGCTCAGCACAACAGGGAGATGTCTTCCACATTTATAGCTCCTGCCAGTCCTGGGCTAGGCTGCAGGCTGTGGGCAGAGGCAGTAATAAGGTGGCCAATGTCGTTTGCTAAACTGTTGCTCAACCTAGACAATCCCAAGAGAGATTTCGTCGAGGATATAATGCCCACTTTCCATAGGATTTGCTCTGTTAGATAAAGTGTGGCATGTTGTGGAGGTTCAGCCCAGTCTCCTCTCTGTGTCCAGAGAAGTTTCTAATATTCCATCTGTCCTGGTTTCTCTCCTGCTTGAAATTCTTTAGCAGTTCCCTGCTGTCCTCAGAATGAAGTTCAAAAGAATTTATTAGCATGAAATGATTCTAATCCTGGTCACTTCACCATTCTCTTGGACCTCGTTTTACCTTTCTACATTGTAGGCTAGCCATATTGAATACATTGCTTTGTCCCAGAATCCACTATGTTCTGTTGCCTCCATGCCTTTGCACAGGCTGTTCCTTTATCTGAAATGCCTTCTTTCCCCTTCTGACTTCCCTGCACTTGGCTAATTCCTACTTCTCCTTCAGGCCTCAGCTTAGATATCAGAAAGCCTTTCCTGATCCACAGAGCTGGAGCTGAAACCCAGAGGGTCCACAGCACTCTTCTCTTTTTTTTTCCCTCCAACTTTATTGAGGTATAACTGACAATCTCCCTATCCAGTTTTGCTAATTTAACTATTTACATGCAGCTCATCCTCAGGCCTCCTGAGTCCTCCCAGACTATACCAGGCTTCCCTACATCTTCTCACGTTATTTTTCTTGCAGAGCTCATATCACAATGGGTAATGATAGGTCTGTAAGAATGTTTAATTAGTGTCTGTCTCCTCCACTAATCTGTAAACACCATGGGGGTATTTGCCTTGTTTGTTTAGCTCACCATTGTATCCTGAGAGCTTGGCACATAAATATTTACTAAATGAATGAATGAATGAATTCCTCCCCCAATACCTGGAGCTTGCTCTCAGCATAGCACTTTGCTTATGATAAGAGCCTATGTACTTCTCTGTCTCTCTCTAGCTGTCTTGTAAGCTCCATGAGGGGTGGAATGTTTTGCCTACTGTGATGTCCCAGTGCTTGACACATTGCCTGGCAATTTGGCACTCAAAAAATATTTTTGAATAAATGAATAAATGAGTGAATGATGGCAGGCACTCACTCATGCTCCTTTACAATTCATTCTTTATACTGCAAAGTGACCTTTTAAAAATGCAAATTAGATCAGGTTCACTCTACTTTTTAATCCCCCAAGGGTTTTCCATTGTTCTTAAAGAAGAACCCAAACTCCCGTACCATCTCTTACCTCCTTCTCTGACCTCATCTAGTACTACTCTTTTTCTTATTTACTACCTCTCAGTACACTGGGCTTTCTTCTGTTCCTTGAACATGCCAGGCTTATTCCAACCCTACGGCCTTTGCATTTGATATTTCCTCCTCTGGGATATTCTGCCCCATCAAAGGGCTCATTCTGGTCATTCAAGTCTTAGCTCAAACATCACCTTTTCAGTAAGGCCTTTCCTTACCATTTTCCTAAATGAGCACGCCTCCTTCCCATCACTCCTAGCACTTACCCCTATCTGAAATCATATTGTTCATTTAAGTATTATGTATTGCCTTTCTCCCTCTCTAGAATGTAAATTACATGAGGGCTGCCCACTACTGTATCTCCAGGGTCTAGTACAATGAGTATCACATAGTAGATTGATTGAGCAAATGAATGGATGAAAGAAAGAATATGATAATAGCCTTCTGTGATGGAGGGGTTGGTCCTGCCAGACTCAGAGGCAGACAGAAGAGTGATTTATTATGATTAAAAAAGCTAGATTGGTAAGGACTGATAGAGGGAGCCAGGACAAAATGTAGGTTTGCCAGATTCCACTGTGAGCTCATGGAGTCCAGGAATCCCAGGGTCAACTCAGCCTTGACTCAGTCAACCCAGAATCAAATTCGCCCTGGGTAAACGAAAAACAAAGGCTGCCCTAGCTTCCACTTTAAGTTCATCTATATTTGGAATGCTCATATGGGGGATATACAGGGACATGTAAAGGTTCCTGAAAGGTGTATCTCTCTGCTGTGTTCTGACAGATTTTCTTTTTCTCAAAGTTTCTTGGAATTCAGAAAAAACTGTTATGTAACAGAAGCAATGAATGGGGACAAATGACTCATTCATCACTACATTGGAGATCTAAAGTGTATTAATTTAATTTGGTTTATATTACAATGCAACAATTCTTATTTTGATAGCACTTTTCATACTCCTACAAATATCTAAAAATGCCAGACAAAAAAAAGAATTTTTAGAATGGTGAATACAAAGAATCAAGTTTCCATAATAAAGCCCACTGATACTTTAAAGAGAATAAAGCACAACCTCCCTCCTTGAGCCCCCTCCCCTTTTTAAAAGACTTCTTTTTAGATATCTTTTTGCTTGGTTGTCACCGTCTAACTTTTCTCCTTTCAGATTCTCTTTCTCCATTGTTATCAACAAAAATACGAGCATGAAAGGGGCAGGAAATGTTTGTTTTTGTGTACTTATCTTTGATCATATCAGAGAGAAAAGAATCGTGAACATCTGCTGACTGATTTTAAGAACGAAATGTTGATTTTGTTTTCTGCAGGGAAGATGAATAATATGAATAAAGAGAACCTTATACTTCATAAGTATCAAGGGCCTAAGTTTGGACTTTTATTTAAAACTTAACTCACAGTTAAAGCCAGCAGCGTCCTCTATTAGAAGAGGGCTGGAAGGAAGGCAAGTGAGCCTGTCCTGACCACCTCCAACCCACCCCGCCACCAAACCCCCCAAGCAACCCCGCTTGTCAAACTGCTTGAAGTTATGCTAAAAGACAAAATATACACAGCATAATAACCAGGCATTTAAATTATAGTATAGTCTTGACATGAAAACTATTTTGAATGTGGCTTTTCAACAAAGAGTTTTTTAAAAGTCATTGACATTTCAGAGGCTAAGTGGTGGTGGTTAAGAGCCTGATTCTGGATTCTGGCAGATCTAGGTTCCAGCACTGCCATATACTTCCAGTGTGACCCAAGCATCTTTTCTCACTTATAGAGTGATGAACACAATAGTAACTACATTAGGATTGTTGAGAGACATGTATAAAATGTGCAGCTCTTAGCATAGAACATGGCATGTACCAAAGACTTAGTAAATATGAGCTATTATTACTCCTAGTCATTGAGTGTTAAAATAATTATCACTGTATGAACAAATGAATTAATGAGCAAATTTTAAGTATACTTTGTTTTCTGTTCAATTTTAGACTAGGTATCAGTGATTCTCAATTCTGGCTGCACATTAGAATCACCTAGGGAGATTTTAAAAATGCTTAGTCCCTACCTAAGAATAGTTGACTCCGAGTCTCTGGGGGTGGTTCCTGGTATCATATTTTTAAAAAGTTCTCAAGGTGATTCCAATGTGCAGCCAAAGTTACTGAGCTACACAGAAATGAGGAAAATACCCTGATGTTAACTAATAATAAATAAAACTGCCAGGGTGGGCAAGGCTTTACTACTTTCCCCCAACCCATCTGAAAAGGAACTAAAAGGCAACTAGGGCTACTAGGCATCCAATTGCCTTTGACCCTGATGTGGTCCCACACTTTAGTTTTGCCTTTAGTTTTATTGACTCTTGTTCAGATCTGACCCCCTTTGTTGGCTTTCCCCAGGCTAAGCCAAGAGTCCCTTTGATTTCTTCTATGGAATTTGCTGGGGGAAAGGGCACTCATCATTTCATGGCTATGACAAGACATAAAGATTTTCCAACTTTTCATTTCAAAGCTGCCAAATCAGTTCTTATCTTTACCATTCTTGGATCTTCACTCATTTTGGTTCTACCTTCCTTAAGGATTGTGGAGTGCCTCAGATGAGGTCACATCCAGGTAAGTGCTTTATACACTGTAAAGCTATTATTTAACAGCACAACATAGATAAATGATAACGAAGCCTTCATAATATAGAGAATCTCTAAAATGATCTCTCATAGTTCATCTTTATTGACATTTTGACATTATTTTGTGTTACTTTTTAGAATAGTCCATAAAGTCTTGCTGATCGACTTTTACTGTTTTTTTCCTTAACACTCTCGGTGCAGCTTAACCCTCGTCATTATGTGCACTGTGTTCAGTAAGTCGAAACCTGAAGTTTCAACCCAAATGCCATCAATTGATATTAGTGACCAAATCCTTGGTTTCAATGACACTTGATTTTCCTCCTATATCTATGGCCATTTATTCTTTCGTCAGATATATTTAAAATGCACTTTATGTTCCAAGCACTGTGCTAAATTATAAGAGCAGAAAAGTGAAAAAGTAAGACAAGATTCTTGTCCTCATGGAGCTTATAGTTTAATGGAAGAGACAGAAAATAAACTAGTAGACAATTCCAGAGAAGGATGAATACTATAATGAATACAAATGCAGTAATCTGGTAGGGAATGACTGGGGTGTTGGGGAGTGTGGTCAGGAACTGATCAGGTGATGTGAAAATTGGCCCTCAAGAATGGGAAGTGGTGGGGAGGGATAAATAGGCAGAGCACAGAGGACTTTCAGGGCAGTGAAAATATTTTGTATGATACTATAATGATGGATCATGTTATTACACATATGTCTAAACTTGTAAAACGTCCGTGAGTGAGCCTTAATGTAAACTATGGATTTGGGGTGATTATGATGTATCAATGTAGGTTCATCAGTTTTAACAAATGTACCAACTCTAGTAGGGGATATTGATAATGGGGGAGGCTATGCATGTATGGGGACAAAGAATTTATGGGAAATCTCTATTTTCTTCTCAATTTTGCTGTGAACTTAAAACTGCCCTTAAAAAAAAGTCTTTAAAAAAATGGCTTAAATGTTGGAAAAAAACAATATAAGTGATCTCAAAAATTTAATACATAAATAGGCACTAAATAAAATATTTTATTAACAAAAAGAATAAGAATAAGCCAAGCTGAAGAGTTAGGGCAAAGAGATTTTCAAGTAGTGGGTACAGCAAATGCCAAGCCCCTGCTGTGGGAAAGGAATTGGTGCATTTTAGGAAAGGAAAGGAAGGCTCTGGGTTGCAGAGGGGAGCTCAGTCTCCTGTTCTGGCTTGTCTTCCTCTCAAATGTTGGTCCTGGGTCTCCACCTCTTCTTGCCATATATTCTCCAGGTGCAGATGACTCCCACAACTCTAGTTCCACTTGGAGCCTTTCCTGAGTTCAGATTTGGATATACTCTGTGTATAGGATATCTCCTCCTAGATGTTTGGTAGGCCCTAAAACTAAGTAGCTCTTTGTCTGCATTGTTTTTCACCCCCACTCCTACGTGCTTTACCTCCAGGGCTCATATGGGTAATTGGCACCACTATTTCCTCAGGCTGATCAAGTCTGAAACCTTTACATCCAACGACTGGCAAGACTGAGGATCCTCTGTCCTTCTGCATAGCTCCCAAATCTACTCACTTCTTTCCATCCCACTACATTTGTATATTACATACCATCCTATATACAGAAAACCTACAAGTACCCCCATATCCCTTCCTGCATGTAACTACTATAACACTTCACTGTGTATCTTCACAGACTTATAACCATTCATTCAATTGAGTACCTGCTACCTACCAGGCACAGTTCTAGGTGCTAGAGCCACAACAGTGAACAGAAGAGAAGAATATCTGCTTTAACTGACACATGCATTCAAATAGGGAAGACAGACAAGATATTCTATGTTAGGTGGTGACAAGTGCTAGAAAGTACATTAGGGTAAAGAAATAAAATGGAGAGTGGAGGGAGGGGAAGTGGGTGCTAGCGTTAATTTATGAAGGTGGATAGGGAAAGCCTCTAGGACAATTGAGCAGAGATCTAAATGAATCCATGGAGTGAGCTAAGGGGCTGTCTGGGGGAAGATCATACCAAGCAGAGGGAACTGGAAATGTAAAGGTCCTGAGACAGGAAAGTGCTTGATGTGTTAAGGGAATGCTTAGGATCCTGGTGTGGGCCGGAGTGGAAAGATAGAAGGGAAAAGCCAAAGATGAGTCTGAGGTTGATGGGCAAGATCATGTAAATTTTATTCAGAGTGAAATGGGAAGAACTGGAGGGTTTTGAACAGATGATACATTTTAAATGGCTCAGCTGCTATGAGAAAAAAGCATTAAAACAAATATGTATTCATTGTTTAAACATAAAAGGGATATTATGTGTATTGCTTTACAATCTGCTTTTTTTCAAAGCAAATTTTTAAAAAACAAAATATGGTCATGTTATCTCTTTGTTTAAAATCCTTTGTGGCTTCCCATTTCCCCTCACAATAAAGTCTAAAGCCTTAAAAAGCCCTGTCTAGACTGGCTTCTGCCTACCTTACCAGCTCCCAAATCACAGTAGTTCTTTTCCTGGAATGGGATTCAGGGTCTTCAAATGTTCTTGCCCCTTGGTTTAGAGTCAAACTCTTTCCTTTCTATCCACCTTGTCAATGTCTTTTCTAGATCCTGCTTATTAATTCTTTCGTCTATTTAACCAGTATTTATTGAGAGACCTACTATGTGCCAGGTACTATTCTAGGTACTGGAACATAGCACTGAACAAAATAGACAAAAATTCTGGCTCTTGTGGGGCTTAAATTCTAGTGGGAGGAAGACAGGGGAAAACAATAAGTTAAAATATGAATATATACATATTCATATATAACTATAAATATATATGTAACTTTATATGTCAGATGGTGATACACCCTAAGGAGAAAAATAAAGCATGTAAGGAGGAATGGGATATGAGGGAATGGGTTACAACTTGCAATTTCAGGTAGGGTGGCCAAGAGGAAGCCTCACTGAGAAAGTGACAGCTGAGCAAAGACCTGGAGGAGGTGAGAGAGTGAGTCAAGCAGATATTTGGAGGAGAGCATCTCAAGCAGAAAGCAAAGGCCCTAAGGTACGAGTCTGCCTGAAGTGTTCCAGGAACAGTGGTCTAGAAATAGTAAAGAGGCCAGTGTGTCAGAGAAGTGTGTTGGGGGTAGGTGAGCTCCAGAGGCCCTTATAAGGACCTTGCCTTTTATTGTGAGTGAAATAGGAGCCATTGGAGGGTTGTGAGCAGAGTAGGAGTGACATGACACATTCTGACTTACATTTTAATAGGTTCACTCCAGCTACTGAATTGAGATTAGACTGAGGGAAGCAAGGGCAGAAGTAGAGAGACCAGTTAGGAGGCTCCTGTAAAATTCAAGTTAAGTGATGATGATGGCTTGACTCAGGATGGTAACAGCAGAGATAGTCAAAAGTTGGTGGATTCTGACTATATTTTGAAGGCACAGGATTTGCTGAGGAATTAGATATGAAATGTGTGAGAGAAAGAAAATGGTCAAGGATGACTCTAAAGTTTTTAGCCTGAACAACTGGAATTGCCATTTAATAAAATGAAGAAAACTGTGAGATCAGCAGGTTTAAACTGAGATATAAGGAAATTAGTTTTGGGCATATAGACAGATAAAGTGTGAGATGCCAAGATGTTTACTGGACATACAAGTGGAGGTATCAAGTAGGGAGCTGGATATGGGAGTTCGGAGTTCAGGAAAAAGTTTAGGTTGGAGTTCAGAATTCAGGAAAACAGTTTAGATTGAGATATAGTTCAGGTTCGTTTTAAGTATGGAGTTGTCAACATACTTAAAACCTAAAGACTGGATGAGATCACCAATGGGTTAATGGCAGACAGAAAAAGAGGTCCAAGGATGGAGCCTTGGACTCTATAACAGCAGTTTTTAAGCTTTTGATCTCAAGATCCTTTTATACTGTTATAAAATTTTAAAGATATCTAAGAGCTTTTCTTTGAGTTTATCTATCAGTGTTTACTGTATTATCATGTTATCATAAATAACATTTTTAAAAGAAAAAATGTTTTCTAAAATAAAGGAAAATTCGGGGAGAATTATCATTGTTTTGCATTTTTGTAAACTTTTTTACTGTCTGGCCTTATAAAAGGTAGGTAGCTGGATTCTCATATAGGTTTCTGTATTCTGTGTGATGCTGTGTCATACGTCATGTAGACTGTGGAATACTCTACTATACATCATGCGAGGTTGGGAGTGAAAAAGGCAACTGATATTTTAGTGGTATTATGAAAATAGTTTTTGCCTTACTACCCCCTGAAGGGTTTCAGGGGTCCTCAGACTGCACTTTGAAAACTGCTGCTCTAACATTTAGAGGCTGGGAGGATTTGGAGGGAATCATCAAGGAGACTAAGAAGTTGCAGTCAAGGAGGATGGAGGAAAAGTAGATGAGGTTGGTGTCCTGGAGGCCCAATAAAGTATTTTAAGAAGAGTGGTCAAATGAAGTCAACTGTGGATGGAGACTGACCACTAGATTTGACATCATGGAAGTCATCAGAAACCTTGATAAAAGCAGTTTTGGTGGAGAGGTGAGTGCCAAAGTCTGACTGGAGTGGGCCACAGGATAAAGGTCACTTCCTCAGGTCACTGAACCCTAGACTAGGTTAATTTCCCCCAAATCTACTTGTACCTCTTCCATCTCCACTATGACCTTTTTTTTTTTTTTTTGTAGTTTATCTGTTTTAATACCTGTCTCTTCCATTACATTTTAAGTTGTGTGGGAACTGGATAAAGGCAGTCTTACTCACTGCTGCTTCCTCAGCAAATAGCAAGTGCCTGGAACATAGTGAATACTCACATCTTCCCTAGTAAGCTTTTCTTAGAGGTAGAGAACTGACTCCCCTTATCTTACAGGACACACTGCAAGTCTCATTACATTCTTTCTACCGCCTGACCCTTCTTTTCCCAAAACAAACTTTGCACTTTCATTTTTAGGGTCTATCTTAGTCCATTTCAGCTGCTATAACAAAATACCACAGACTGGGTAGTTTATAAACAACAGAAATTTATTTCTCACAGTTCTAGAGGCTGGAAAGTCCAAGATTAAAGCATCATGTTCTGGTGAGAGCTTTCTTCCTGGTTTATAGTCAGAGCCTTCTTGCTGTGTTCTTACATGGTGTAAGGGGCAAAGGATCTCCCTGGGGCCTTTTTTTATAAGGCACAGATCCCCATTCATGAGGGCTCTACCTTCATGACCTAATCACCTCCCAAAGGCCCTATGTCCTAATACCATCACCCAGGGCAGTAGATATTTAACATATGAATTCTGGGGACACAAACATTCAATCTATAGCAGGGCCCCCTACTTAGAAAGGACCCACACTTGGTTTAATGCTCCGCTGTTGCTGTCTTGAAATTGTTAATAATTTTTGAACAAGGGGCCTCACAAATTAAGTAGCTGGTCTCGAGTGAAGTGATGGATATACAAAGTTATGGAGCATAATCCTTTAACTTTGTCACTTGTTAGTTCAAACAAATACTTACTGATTGATCACTATATTATTAGGTAGCCAAGTGTAGTGGGGGAAGCCATGGCCACTCTAGGCAGGGGAGGCTTCAGGAGCAAAGACTCTGAAGCCAGAAACAGAATGGGATATAGTTGGACAAGAATGGCTTTGTTAAGGTTTGTCTTTCTCTTGAAGGTTGTTCTCTCCCTTCGTGGTCCTAGTTCCCTTTATTAGCATCTTTTAACTAACACAAACCCATAGTGCTTTGAATTACAGTGAGCCCATTGACCCACAGATGATAACTGGGCACTGCTTAGGGGATGAGCATTGAGCTGGGTGCTGTAGGGGATATAGATCCTGTCTTCCAGGAGTTTGCATTTCCTGAGGGAGGGGGAGATATGAGTAGTAAAGGCTAAACATGTTGAGGGCTGGTCTCCCTAGCATCGTGCTCAGTGCTCAGCACCAAACCAGCAGTGGATGTTGTCCTGCAGTATTTTGGATTTATAGGCCAATACTGAAATCGATCTCGTTCATTATCCTATGGTAGAGAAAAAAAAACAAAACAACATTAGGTTTTCTATACCAGGCTGCTTGTGAATACAATGTGTGTGTGTGTGTATTTAAATTTTTTTTGTAGTTTCTTTTTTTTTGTTTTTGTTTTTTCTTTTTTGAGCATTCACCAGAAAGATAAGGAAGAGTGGGAATAAAATTTCCTAAATGGCCAGGGGGATAGGGGTAGAAGCCAGGTCCTCTCGCTTGCCTCATCAAACGAAGGGATGATTTCTAGGTCTTCCACCTTGCATTCTGAGGTCCCTACAGTCGGATTCCAGTGCCACTCTGCCTCATGCTGTGAGACCTCAGTTTCTCCTGTAAAATAGGGGATGGGCCTAGAGCACTTTTCTGGAACCTGTGACACGGGAACACCTGTGGCACTCCTCAGAGGAGCATACCCAGGTCCCTGGGGCACCAGCCGGGGGTGGGGCCTGCGAAGGCCTCTCCTGGATATTCACCTGTGCGCTGAGAGGTGACTCACCTGCAGTCCCCGGCTCTCGGGCTGTTCCAGGAATCACCGCTCCTCCTTCCTCTCGAAGGGTCACTCCCAGCCTGGGCGCCCACTAGGGGCAAGAGATGAGGTAACTCTGGGGTGAAGTGCGGGGAGCAAGAGGTCCTCTTTGGAGTCTTGGCCCGGCGTCGCCAAGCTCTTTTGACTGGGGGCTCGCCCCGAAGCCAGGGAAAGCCGGGCAGCGGCGGGAGGCTCCCGGAATAGCGCGCCGGAGGGAGGTGTCGGGAAGAGCTGACGGCACCCGGGCGGCGGGGCGGGGGCCGCGGGCGGGGGGCGGGCCAAGGGCGGGGGCGTAAAGCGGCCCATTTCCTCCTTGGAGTCGGACGGGAGGGAGACAAAGCGGCCGCCGTCGGCTTCGGGCCTCGGGAGTCTTCCTGTGCTCTCCCAGCTCGCCGCAGGTAACTCTCTTCGTGCGGGCGTGGGCTCCCCAGACGGGCCGAGGGGCTCCTCAGGCGGGCAGAACTTCATCTCCTCCGCGAACCCGTCGGGAATCCCGTTGCCTGAGGGCGCGGCGGTCGGTCCGCTTTCCCTGCGGGGCCCGGGGCCTGGGCCCTGGCCGGCCGGGCGGGGCCGGGCCGGAGCTTTCTAGCGCTCGGGAAGTTGAGGGGCCACGGCGGCTGGAGCCCAGCGAGCCGCAGGCCCCTGGCGCGTCCTCTCGGGAAAGTTTCTCCCGGTTTCTGAAGTTTGTTCCAGTGGACTCGGCGCGCGCGCCAGGCCCGCGCTGGGCCCCCCTGGCCGCCTTTCCTGTGGCGAGGAGTCTGCACGTTGTTTCCGGTGCGGGAGTGTTCGAGAACTGACTTTCCAGGGAAATGATTGTGGTTTGTGGTATCTGTGGTCGCCTCCCCCCTCCCTCCGCCGAAACTTCCCGGTCTGCTATCCAGGACATCGCGGAGCCCGCACCCCCGCATTCCCGGGCCCGAGCAAATGTGAAAGTTCGAGCGCTCTCTTTCGCTGACACAGCTTTGGGAAGGTGCGCCACACCCGTGTGGACTTTTGGCGTGTACCACTTTAACCTTTGTTAAGTTACTCAGGCTTCTTCTTGTGCTGGTTAACTGGACGCACTTAACTCAGATTAGTCCTACTTCTCTTGAGTGGCATTACAGTCTTTTCTGTTGACTTCTAAAGGCGTGTGCGTGCGTGTGAAGCACTTGTTGAAAAAAATGTTGACCGAATGCCTAACTTTGGCTTGGCAGGAATGGCTTCCCAATAATGCAGGCGGCAGTTGGCTCAAATCCAGTATTGACACCCTTTTTTGTCCTCATGTGTCTTTGTAACATTTTTCGTGTTTGTTTTGTACCGAATTTACAATAATTTAGAAAGGATAATGTTAAGTCTCCAACTAAATAAAGGGTACTTCAGATTTATGTTGAAGGATATGATTACATCACTTATTATTGCAACATGATAGGCAATTTGATGAGAGGATATTTTATTTAGCAGCGAATTTTAAGACTACACAGGTGCTTGTTACTTTAACAAATTTGTAAATCAAATTAATTAAGATGTGTTATTTTGTTTTACAAGAGAAACGAATGGAAAAATATACATAATCTTTGTCCACTTATTTACCCTTCTTGACTTTTATTAAGTTAAAAAAAATTTTTTTTACCCACTCAAGGGCCCACAGATGATTAAGATTGGTCTCTGCTTCTAAAAACTCACAGTTAATGGGGAAGGAACACACCCAGGTGTAGGACAAGGCAGGTTGTGTTAAGTGCGGTAACAGTACTGATGAGAAACTTGCGTGTGGGTCAAATCTTGCATAATACAAAGGGTAAGAGAAACTTGTGGAGGCGTGGAGAGGGGTCTGGTTGTTTGGCTAAGACTAGAAAGGGTTCCAGGAGGGGTGGTATTTGAACTGGATGAAACAGTAGGGTTTTCACAATGAAGGAAGCATAAAAGGCATAGAAATTTGTGGAATTGTAAAATTCTCTCCTGGGTTTCCTTATACTTTTGGCTATCGCTTCTCATTCTTTCTTTTTTTTTCTTCTTCCTCCAATCCACTCATAGTCAAGATTCTATCCAATATATCTCAGTCCTAAACACCATTGATGTGGCATTACCCTTGCTCTCATCAGGAACATCTCACTCCATACAATGCCTTAGTAATCAGGGAGACTTTCCTCTAATTTGAGAATCACTTCTCTGAGCAGTCTCCCTGTCATCAAACTTATGTGCTAAAGTCCAGGCTTCTATTTTGAATGGTTGTCTTACCTGCACCAGACTGCTGCTTGAGTATCCTAGGGGCTTCTCAAAACCACTGTGTCCAAAATGAAATGCCTTTCTCTTCTGGAGACATAAGTTAGAGGTGGAGATCAGCAGTGACTGACAGAGCCGTGAAATTTCTTTGAGAGAGTTACGGTATTGTGAGACATGACAGACTGACCTGGCCATTGGTGGTAGTGGTGTGTGCGCTGGTGAAGATCTGGACAAAGGGGAACAGATCCTTCGCTTGTGTAAAGATCTCAAGACAGGAAAGAACTAAATGTGTTTAGAGACCTAAGAGACGATCAGTGTAGCTTGAATTCTTTTGGGGTGGGGAAAGGCCTTAAATGAGGTTGCCAGGAAATGCCAGATCACATGTTTGGATTTTATTCTAAGAAACCATTGTAGGGATTTTGATGAACTGATTTCCTTTTTAAGAAGATCATTCCCACTAGTGCTTGTAAGACTTGTATTTTTGTACAAGTAGAAGTAGGAAGTTGAATTAGGAGATGGAGTGAAGGTGGTGGAGATGAAGGAGCTGTATTTTGGAGAAATGAGAGCTTAAGAAAAGATCAGACGTAGGGGCCTAGGCTTATCTGTAACTTGTTTTCTCAGTGATGTACCCTGAAGGCTCCTCTAATCCATTTGTATTCCATCATTTTCATGCTGAGCTCTTAGTCATATCTCAAGACTCACGTTAGCACTTTGCCTTCTTGTAGCAAACCTCTTCTTACCAGATGGTGTACTCTCTTGTACTGTACCTTATTATTAATGTTGCTGTTTGAAGTTCCTGCTACCAGTGAGCTCTTTGAAGGCAAGGACAGGTTAGCTTTAGCTTTTGGCATGATAACTGGCATGGAGGGCAAATAAAATGCTAGTTGAATGGAGGAGGAAAAAGTTTTATGCCTGGAGTCTAGCTTGTGAGTGGAACTACAGATTATGTAGAGCTTCGAATACCAAATTGCTGTTTTGGGCAAATTGAGAATCATCTCTGTTCCATTCTTCTCTTTTCTACCTAGATCTAATCTGAGATGAAATCTTCTCCATCTGGTTTTTATCTTAAATAAATTCCTTTTTCCATTCTCTATGCTTTCACTCTCATTTAGATTATTTTATCTTTGAGCTATTGAAATTACTTGTAGTTCTCTGGATAAATTGTTCTGTTGCTTTTTTTTTGTCACCTTTTTCCTATTTATTTTTTTTCTTTGCCTAGAGTACCCGTTTTCTTTCCTCATCCATTTGACGAACTCATTCTCTAAAACCCACCTTAGACGTCATGCCTCTGGGTTTTCTCTTGTGTCTCAGTGCTTCTTGGATACCTTGTATAAATTCTGTGATTGGATGTTTCATACTGTTTGGTAAATATTTTTATGGAAGATTTCTTCCCAGCTGGGGGTTTCTTAAAAGTGAGGTCTAGGTCTTTATTTTATCTTTAAAACTTTTTAAAATTAAAGTATAACATGTATGTAGAAGAGTGCTCAAGTCATGAATACCTGCTTAATGAATTGAGTGACTACTACCCATATCCACCATCCTGATCAAGAAATAGAAAATTACTGGTACTCTAGGAATCCCTTTTTGTCCCTTTGCAGTCGCTACGTGTCCTTCTGCTCCCTTCAGTTTTTAATCTGAGAATCTAGAACATATGGTTGCTCAAAAAGTGTTTGCCAAAGTTACTTGAATTTCTTCTTATCTTCTCCTCCACTATTCAAGCAAAATTCTCATTTGAGAAACTTACTGCTGTCTCATTGCTGCACTGGTTAGTCTTAGATTGGCATTCAAGGCCTTCTAAATTCCGGCCTTATCTTACTTTTTCAGCCTTATTTTCTACTGTTAATTGTTGCTACATGTCCTCTGCATCTTCCAGGCATTTGTACTGGGATGTACTGGGATGTTTGATCCTTCTTTGACACAAATGCTATCCATCTCTGAAAGCATTTGTCCGTTGAGGCATTGGTCATCATTGCTGAAAGTGGTCTTTAATTTATCTGAAATTATAGAATTTGCACCTGATTATGACATTCTTACTCATATCCTGTTTGTTTGTTTCTTTTGGTGTAAAATATGCATAACAAAATGTACCATTTTAACTATTTTCATATGTATACTTCAGTGGCATTAAGTGCATTCACATTGTCATGCAGCCATCACAACCATCTGTATCCAGAACTTTTACATTTTTTTTTAATACCTACAGCACCCAGTCTTCCTAGGTGGTCTCCCATCCAAGTACTAACCAGGCCCGACCCTGCTTAGCTTCCGAGATCAGACAGGATTGGGCGTGTTCAGGGTGGCATGGCTGTAGACTTCATTTTCCCAAACCAAAACTCATATTAAACAACTCCCGTTTTCTCTCCCTCAGACCTTGGCAACCAACTACCTTTGTACTTTCTCTTTGAATTTGACTACTGTAAGTGGAATCATACAATATGTGTCTTTTTGTGACTCGCTTATTTTAGCATAATACCTTTAAGGTTCACCCATTTTTTAACATGTGTCAGAATTTCCTTTTAAGGCTGAATAATATTCTTTTATTTGTTTTTTGATGGATACTTGGGTTGCTTCAACTTTTTGGATAAAAATGCTGATATGAACATGGATGTACAAAATGTGTTTGTGTCCTTGCTTTTAAGTCTTTTGGGTATATACCCAGAAGTGGAATTACTGGATTATATGGTAAGTTTATTTTTAATTTTTTGAGAAACTGCCATATTGTTTTCCACAGTGGCATGGCTGTGCCATTTTACATTTTTTACTAGCAGTATATAAGGATTTCACTTTCTCCACATCCTTACCAATACTTGTTATTTTCCTCTTTTTTTTTTTTTTTAAATAATAGCCATCCTAATGGATGTAAGGTGTGATATTTCATGGTGCTTTTAATATGCATTTCTGTAATGATTAGTGATGTTGAGTATCTTTTCCATTTTTGGTAATTGTATATTTTCATTGAAGAAATCTCTAGGTCTTTGCCCATTTTAATTGAATTGTTGTTTTTTTGGTTGTTGTTGAGTCGTAGGAGTTCTTTATATACTCTGGATATTAATCCCTTATCAGATAGATGATTTTCAAATATTTTCTCTCATTTTATGGATGAGAGAAAATATGTCGATAATGTCCTTTGTTGATAATGTCCTTTGATGCACAGAAATTGTTAATTTTGATCAAGTCCAGTTTATCTGTTTTTTTCTTTTGTTGTCTGTGTTTTTGGTGTTATATTTGAGAAATGATTGCCTTATCCAATGTCATGGAGCTTTTGTGTGTGTGTGTGTGTGTGTGTGTGTGTGTGTGTGTGTGTGTGTCCTCTTCAGCTGAACTTTGGATACCTTGAGGACAGAACTAAGTTATTATTGTAGCTAATTTATCCTCCAGCACAGTGATAACATGGTGAGCAAGGAAAACCTGGGGAGAGAATTTTTTAAAAATGTAATTCTTGAAAAGTCATAATAAACAGTGAAGAATTATTTAGTACGGTTTCTTCTGTTGCTAATGTCATTGATTATATGTCTATTACGTGATAAACTATTATAATGTGCTTTTAGTTTTTAATCTGTGAGTCCCAGACAAGAGTTTAAAGTTTGAACTTTGTCATCTGTGTAATGAATAAGATTGTTTATAAAGACTATTTTAACTTCTTATGTGATAAAATGCTAATTTATCCTTTTAATTATGGAGTGCTGGACAAGACATGTTTTTATTCATATTAAATGGTTTGTCTTACGAATAAAACTAGTTAACCAGTGTAGTATTTAAATAGCATTAAGATCTATGGCCATGTCACCCTGAACATGCCAGATCTCATCTGATCTTGGAAGCAAGGTCGGGCCTGGTTAGTACTTGGATGAGAAACCACCTTGGAATACCAGGTGCTGTAGGCATTTAAAAAAGAAAGAAAGAAAATAGCATTAAGTTGACGATTTACTTTCCTTAAGACTCTTCTAGACCATAAATTCTTTTGTCAGATGCTGAGCTTCTTCAAGGCAGTTACATTCTTTTATATCTTCTTGCCTCCTGTGAGACCTGTCTCATTTTAAACTCATAGCAGATACTATTTAACAAATACTGAATTAATTATAGTAGATGTACTTATGCTATGTGTAGGATTGTGCCAAGTTGATATGGGTGTGGAGGCATGGCTTTACATCCAGTTTTTTCAAGTTTTTCTTTATTAGATGAAGCTCAATTTTACATCACTTAGAGATAAATACTTAACATTTTGGTGTATATCTAATCTTTTTTATAGGCATGTATATTAACTATGTAACTTTTATAAAAACTATTTTACTTTACATACCCTTTTGTAATCAACTGTCCACTCCACTCATCATAACTTAAACATTTCCCCTAATGAGATTAACCTTTATGTCCGACTAAGAAACACTGCCAAATAAACTAGGAAATGCCATCAATCGTAAGACGTATCCAGATTTTAGAGATTTAAAATGTGAAATGTCTGCATTAGAACTGATGAAATATAATTAATGGTACAATTTTAACTGACATAGCATATTAATGATTCCTTCTTATTATGTAGCTTTGCTTCCAGAGCTGCTTTAGTTTGTAGCCAAATCTTTTGCCCATCCTCGATTATTTTTTTTAGGATAACTTCTTAGAAGTGGAATTCCTGAGGGAACAGGTTTGCTACTCTTTAAAAACTTTTATTTTATTGTGGTTAAAAATACATAACATAAAATTTACCATTTTAACCATTTTCAAGTGTTCAGTTTAGTGCCATTAAGTACATTTACAGTGTTGTGCAACCATCATCACTATTTCAGAACTTCATCCTCCTAAACAGAAACTCTGTACAAAACAGTAACTCCCCATCCTCCCCTCTCCTCACTCCCTAGTATCCTCTATTCTTTCTTTCCATCTCTGAATTTCCTTACTCTAGGTACCTTATAAAAGTGAATCATATATTTTCCTTTTGTGTCTGGCTTATTTCACTTAGCATAATGTCTTCAAGGTTCATGCATGTTGAAGCATGTGCCAGAATTTACTTCTTTTTTTTTTCTTAATTTTTCTTGTGGTATATAGTATACATATAAAAACTTACCATCCTAACCATTATTAAATGTACAGGTCAGTAGTAGTAGGTACATTCATATTGTTGTGCAGCCATCACCACCATCCATCTCTAGAAGTCTTCATTTTGCAAAATTAAAACTATTAAATGAGAACACCCCATTCCCCCTTATCTAAACCGTTGCCAACCACCAATCTACTTTCTGTCTCTGACTGCTGTAGCTACCTCATTAATGGAATCATACAGTATGTGTCTTTTTGTTACTGGCTTATTTTACTTAGCACAGTGTCTCAAGGTTCATCCATGTTGTAGCATATGTGAGAATTTCCTTTTTCAGGCTGAGTGATATTTTATTGTATACATACACCACATTTTGCTTATTCATTCATTTGCCCATGAACACTTGGTTTGCAATATCTTAGCTACTCTCAATAATGCTGCTGGAACACGCGTGTACAAATACCTCTTTGAGACCCTGCTTTCAATTCTTTTGGTTATATACCCAGAAGTGGAATTGCTAAATTATATGGTAAAGTTATTTTTAAGTTTTTGAAGAGTTGCAATACTGTTAAACCACAGTGGTGATACCATTTTACATTCCTACCAGCAATGCACAGGATTCTAATTTCTTCACGTCCTAACCAATACATATATATATTTTTTGATAGTAGCCATCCTAATGAGTGTGAAGTGGTATCTCACTGTAGTTTTGACTTGCATTTCTCTAATGATTAGTGATGTTGAGTGTCTTTTTATGTGTTTATTGTCCATTCGTATATCTGGAGAAATGTCTGTTCACATCCTTTGCACGTCATCCAGTTGTTCGGTGTTTTGATTGTTGAGTTTTATGAGTTCTCTGTTCTGGATATTAATCCCTTATCACATATATGATTTGCAAAACATTTTCTTCCATTATCTGGGTTACCTTTTCACTCTGTTGACAATGTCCTTTGATAGTCAAACATTTTTATTTTGATGAAGTCCAATATATCTATTTTTTTCCTTTGGTTGCCTCTGCCTCGTGTCATATCCAAGAAATCATTGCCAAATCCAATGCCATGAAATTTTTGCCTTGTGGTTTCTTCTTAGAGTTTATAGTTTTAGCTCTTACATTTAGGTCTTTGATCCATTTTGAATTAATTTTTGTATATGATACTACGTAATGGTCCAATTTCATTATTTTACATGCAGATTTACAGTTTTTTCAGCACCATTTGTTGAAAAGACTGTCCTCACCTCATTGAATGATCTCGACACCCTTGTCAAAAATCACTTGACTCTGTATCAGAAGGTTTGTTTCTGGACTCTATTCTGTTGTGTTGGTCTCTATGTCTTTATGCCAACACCACATGGTTTTGATTACTGTAGCTTTGTATTAAGTTGGCGTCAAATTAACTCTTGAAGCTAACAATATTTTGTGCATTTATATACTGTGGTTTAGTTATATGTACATGCATTGTGAAAGTAAAGTCATTTGACTTTTTTATATCTTTATCGTGGAGGTGATTACACAACTGTTTGAGTTTATCAAAACTCATAGAATAGTACACCAGAATTTTGCTGCGTATAAAATATGAAAGAAATGAAAGTTAAATTAATTCAAAATATCTTTTTTTTGCCAGTTCAACGGTCTCTATAGAGATAAACAAATAGTGAAAAATGTGAAGTCAATCCCAGCTCAAATTATTTTTTCCTCATGAGTGACTGTGAAGCCACACCCTTAGAAGTCTTAAAGGAATTTTGAATCTATTGTACATGTTGGAGGATTTAAATCTTATTAGTACTTTCCGTTTTCTCTTAATAAAGTTAAACACATCAGGCATCTGGGAGACTCTCAGAGCAACAGTTCCAAAAATTTGCCCAGATGCCTGTGTGCTTGCATCTAGACCTGGAGAGACCTGGAGGGTGTTGATGTGGAGCATGGTAGTCCCCTCAACCTCCCATGTTGTGGGCGTGGGTCCAATGGGCGGAACATTGTAGGGAAGCGGACAGTCTGGTTTAACTTGCCTCATCTCATACAGTTTGCTCACTTGCAAGAGCACTCTACTAAATTCATCCATTATTGAAAGTTCAAATTGTGCAGAAATAACTACGCTTTAAAATAAAGCTTCAACAGTGCCCTTTCTCTGTGGGAGCGTCTAAATGTTCATTATTTTCTTTAGTTTTTTCCTATCAAACTTTTTCTTCTCCATGTGCAGCCATGCCCCAACCTCGTTTCTAATGGAGCTTGAAATTGCATGCATTTCTATTTACTTGTTGATAGCCTGTCATCTATCAATCCCACTTTTTGATTGGGATTTAATTTGTGCTTTTTCACTGGCTATAAGTTTGGAGTAATGCATATAATGTAAATATAGTTCAGAAGGCAGCTTCGAGTGTTATTCTAAATATTTGTAACAAAGATTTGATCATTTGGAACAAGTATTATATGGGTAATGTGAGTTGATTTTTAAAATTTCTTGTCATCTGTTCCATGTTCCCATTATAGTAAAAGAAGAGAGGAAATTATATTATAAAAGTTATTATAATTTTCATTTGTAAGAATGTTTTTAAAAGACAGCTTTACAGAAGAAAAAAATCATTTGCATTAAAATTTTGTAATGAATAACTTAATTTTGGGGGGAAGTAGGTAAAATACAGTTTTTAAATTTTTAATTAAGTTTATTGGGGTAACATTGGTTGATACAATTATATAATTTTCAGGTATACATTATCATTTGACATCTGTGTATTCTATTGTGTGTTTACCACCCAAAGTTCAGTTTTCTTCAGATACCATATATTTGATCCCCTTTACCCACTTTGCCCTCCCCCAAACCCTATATTTGACCCCCTTTACCCTCGTCTACCTCTCCCCTCCTCCCTCACCCCACTAGTAACCACTAGTCTATAGTGCTCTGGTAACCAGTAGCCTATATTTCATGTCCATGAGTTTCTGTTTGTCCTGCTCATTTGTTGCTTTTAGGTTTATATCCCACATATAAGTTACATCATGTGATTTTCAACTTTTTCTGTTTGGCTTATTTCACTTAGCCTGATTATCTCGAGGTCCATCCATGTTGTCACAAATGGCAATATTTCATCTTTTATAGCTGAGTAATATTCCATTGTATATATTACCACAGCTTCTTTAGCCAGTCATCTATCGTGGGACATTTCGGTTGCTTCCATGTCCTGGCCACTGTGAATCATGATACGACGAACATCAGTGTGCAAATATCTTTTCAGATATAGGTTTTCAAGTCTTTGGGGTAAATACCTAGTAGAGGGATTGCTGGATCATATGGTAGATCAATTCTTAGTTTTTTGAGGACCCTCCATACTGTTTTCCATAGTGGCTGTACCAATTTGCAGTCCCACTAGAAGTGTAAAGGGTTCCTTTTTCTCTGGATCCTCTCCAATATTTGTTATTACTTGTCCTGTTGATTATAGCTATTCAACAGGTGTGAATAGTATCTCATTGTGATTCTGATTTGCATTTCCCTAATAGGTGGCCACGTTGAGCATCTTTTCATGTTTGTTGGCCATTTGTATGTCCTCTAGGGAAAAGTGTTTGTTCAGGTCCTCTACCCATTTTTTGATTGGATCATTTTTTTGTTGTTACTGAGTCGTATGAGTTCTTTGTATATTTTGGATATTAGGCCCTTATCGGAGGTCTTGCTTGTAAATGTATTTTCCCATTCGGATGGTTGTCTCTTTACCTTGTTGACGATTTCTTTTGCCGAGCAGAAGCTTTTTAGTTTAATGTAGTCTCATTCATTTATTTTAGCTTTTACTTCCCTTGCCTTGGCGGTCAAATTCATAAAATCCTCTTTAGGTCCAAGGTCCTTGAGTTTCGTTCCTATGTTTTCTTCTATGCATTTTATTGTTTCAGGTCTTATATTCAGGTCCTTAATCCATTTTGAGTGAATTTTGGTGTGTGGTGATAGACAACAGTCTTGTTTCATGCTTTTGCAGGAGGCCTTTCCGGTTTTCCCGGCACCATTTATTGAAGAGGCTTTCCTTTCTCCACTGTATGTTTTTGGCTTCTTTGTTGAAAATTATTTATAAATACAGGTTTATAAATAATTTGCCCATATAAATATAGGTTTACTTTTGGACTCTTGATTCTGTTCCACTGGTCCGTGTGTCTGTTTTTCCGCCAATACCATGCCGTTTTGATTACTGTTGCTTTGTAGTATAATTTGAAGCAGGGCAGAGTGATGCCTCCAGCCTTGTTCTTTTTTCTCAGGATGACTTTGGCAGTTTGGGGTCTTTGTGCTTCCTTACAAATGATGATTTTTTTGTTTTATTTCTTTAAAAAATGCTGATGCGGTTCAGATGGGGATTGCATTAAATCTGTATAATGCTTTAGGTAATATGGTCATTTTAACTACGTTGATTCTTCCAATCCAAGAACACGGAATATCTTCTCATTTCTTTGTATCTGCTTCAATTTCTTTTAATAGGGTCTTATAGTTTTCATTATATAGGTCCTTTACTTGTTTCATTAAATTTATTCCTAGGTATTTTATTCTTTTTGTTGCAATTGCAAAAGGAATTATTTTTTACACTTCTTTATCTGAATCTTCATTATTAGAATATAGGAACACTATGGATTTTTGAACGTTGATTTTTGTATCCAGAAACGTTACTGTATTTGCTTATTGTTTCTAGTAGTGTTCTTATGGAGTCTTTAGAGTTTTCTATATAGAGTATCATGTCATCTGCAAATAGTGACAGTTTGACTTCGTTTTCTATTTGGATGCCTTTCTATTTGGATATCTTTATCTTGTCTAACTGCACTCGCTTAACTTAATCAAATTTAATCTTTGTGTTGAATAACTACTATCATTTTTTTAATTGTTAATTTAAAGTCTAGTTTTTTCCTGGATGGTTTTGGCTATTCCTTTTCATTATATTGAGCTGTGGATTTCCTTCATTTTTCTCGTTCTGAGATTTTATTATTAAATATCGTCATAAATAGGTCGTCAGTTTTATTTTGAAAATGTTTTATTGCTCTGGCTTACTTTGTTAGCATTTGACATTATGAATTGAAGATGCAAGTGGGAAACCTGGTTAATTATGTTATATAATCCTGTACTAGTTTATTAACCAGGTTAGCGTGCAGACTGTTCTTGAAACTAAAAGTGCTGTCATAACTCAGAAAATGTGTGGCCCATTTCAAGTGACGTGAAGAATAGGAGCCTTCGTTAATAGTCCATTTGCCCTGTGCAGCTCTAATACCTGCTTTCTTTCTAAGTAAAGATACATTGTATTCTCTCTCAGTATGTTGAATATTTCATAATGTTAAATATTTCAATATTAATCCAGACTCTTAATCAAGGTTTCTGAAAAGTGATAGTGCAGTGAATAAGGCAGAAGCTGAAGGGTTAAGTTACTGTTACTGATGAGTTATTGTTAGTGGGGATTTCCTGTTGCTGGGGAATCTCTAAATTGGCAAAGCTTGCTTTTAATCATCTGTTATCATTTTTTGCTTTCTTGGACCTGGGGTCATCAGGTTCTTAGAAAAGCTCTGAACTGACTTTGGAGTGTATCTTTAGAAACCTGTCATTTTCCAGAGAAGTGGCTAAGTGAAATGTGAGTTTGATACCTTTGGAGGAGGAGGAAAAAACCCAAAGAAATGGATAATGGCAATCCTTGGGAGAAATTTAAGCTTCTTTAGGGTCATTAAGGCCAGTAAAATATGTGATGTTTTCTGGGTATCTTTATTGAATCAAGGTCTAAGGCAGTATTTAGTTTGTTGCGTCTTAACTAATGGGAAAGGTTCAGTTAAACACATTTATTATGAGTCTGTCTTTCAAAGCAGGTGCTGGGTGAGATGTTAAGAATGTATGAGTTGCCATTGCAAACTTCAAGAAGTTTATAAACTAATGGGATTAGCTTTAGTAATATCATTGATAGGTAAGAATCTATACACATTTTTGCTAATCTGTAACAAAAGAGACATTTCTTTCCACATGTTTGAAACATTTGAGTCAATTCAGTTAATTGTTTATAGAATGTTATTAGATGGAAGTTATGATGCTCAAAAAAAGCCATAGTCTCTTGGATAAATGCCTCTCTGGCTGGGAAGGCACTTGCTGGCTGCTCTTGGCCTTCACTATGGTAACTGTAAGAGGTGGGGTTTGTTCCTTTGTCTTTTTTTGGGAGGAGAGTTCTTTAGGATTTCTTAAGTAACTATTAGTAAGAATAGGATGGGTCCAAATATTTTTAAGTTAGGAAAGATAAAGTCTGAACCTCTAATGCTTTCTTCATTTCTTTATCTTTTAGCCTTATCTTCTGCTATTTCACTGTCCATCTTCTATTTTTCACTCATATTTGTGGTTCTCGGAAGGTGCCAGAGTTCTCTGGTGTCTTTGTCCATTTGTGCAGCCAGAAACAGCTTTTCCTTAACCCACATCCTGTGCGTTATATCCTCGGTGAGGACTCCCTGGCCTGTTGGGTACTCCTTCCTGGGTGCTCCTGTTTTGCATTGATGGAGCACTTTACAACTTTATACTTTCTTGTTACTTACTATTTTTCTGTCTACACAGTGAGAATTCTCCCCCAACTTTTTTTTGAAAATCTTTAAATGTATTGAAAAGTGGAAAGGGTAGTACAATGAACATTCGATTCATCATTTCACCTAGATTCACCAATTGTTAACATTTTCAAAGTTGCTCAATTTCTCTGTATAATATAAACTTTTTTTCTGAGGTGTTTGAAAATAAGCTAGATTTTGGGTTGCTTCACCCTTCTTCAGGATGTAACTCCTAAGAATAATGATATTGCCTTTATATAACTACAGTATCACACGAGATTTTACATTGATGTAGTAACATTATTGAATTCCGTTTAAAGAGTGGTCTAAGAACAAGTGTTGGCGCTCCCTGGGAACTTGTGGGAAATGAAGACTCTTACCTCTTATTCTAGACTGCTGCCTTTTCACAAGATTCCCAGAAGTACTGATCTCATGCACAGTCCATAGTCATATTGAATTTTACCAATTGTTCCAGCGATGTCCTTTACAGTCTTATTTTTTAAATCCAAGAATCAGTAACATCACATACTGCCTTTAGTTGTCGTGTCTCTTTAGTTTTAATTCCCAGGTTTTTTTCCCCCAGTACATTGACACTTTTGAAGAGTTTAGAGCCAGTTCTGTAGATGTTCTTTCTATAGTTTGGATTTGTCTAAATGTTTTCAATTATTTATTTATTTATTTTATTATTTATGCCTACAGCACCTGGTCTTCCTAGGTGGTTTCCCATCCAAGTACTATCCAGGCTCGACCTTGCTTAGTTTTCGAGATCAGACATTGGGCTTGTTCAGGGTGGCATGGCCGTGGACTATGGACCATGGCTCCACTGGGGCATGAACCCAGGACCTTCTACGTGTAAAGCAGACGTGCTAACTGCTACACTAAGGAACCATGTCTGTGTTTTCAACTTTTTAAAAATTAAATTTATTGGGGTGACATTGGTTAGTAAAATATAGGTTTCAAGTGTACAATTCAATAATATGTCATATGTATATTGTAATTGTTTCCACTTTTGGCAAGAATACATATGTGATGATGTACCACCTTTTTCAGAGCATTGCAGTTTTTCAGGTGGTGTTACTAAGTTTAAACACTTGATTAAGTGGCATCTACCAGATTTCTTTATTGTAAAGGTACCTGTTTACTTTTATACTTAATCATTAATTGCTGTAATGATGATCTGATAGATATTTCTAATTAGTCTCCATGTCCTTAGCACCTAGCAGAATCCAGGGACATGGTAATCGTTCAGTCATTGATGAATGAATAACAAAATAGATCATCAAATGTGTATCCTACCATACAAGTTTTGGAGATAATTCTTTCTTGTTTTCTCACGCAGTCTGGGTAACTTCCTAGACTCTAGTCAAGTGCAGGTACAGTCTTCAAAAAAAGACTCTTCAAAAAAAGTACAGTCTTCTTACTGTGAGCTTCTCCTCAGCGGTGTTATAGTTTCTCTGAGTTTTAGTCCCATTGTTCTAAAACAAAAACCTCTTTTCCCTTTTGTTCAGATGCTGGTTTCATCTTTGCTTTGCTTTTCAGACCAGAGTCATCAGTTTCTTATGGAAACAGGAACTTTCTGTGCATCCAGGATAATTGTTTGTTATGAGGCTTAGTGCAGCTTCAGCTAAACATGTTCATTGTTAATGATCTCAACCATGTAGGGTGGAAGCTAAGTAAACGAACATAGATATCTGGTCCACACTGCAGTCACTTCAGCAACTCTGGAGTTTTTTTGTTTTTTCCTTCACTGGATCTCTCTCACCTCTTGCTATGTGCTCCAGCCACATGTTCTCCTTTACTAAGTTCTAGGAGATGCTGCCTTGTCTCTGTTAACCTTTACCTGCAAAGCTCTTCCCCTAGATCCTTGCTTGACTGGCTCTTCCTTAGACTTTCACATTTCAGCTCAAGTGTTATCAAGACAGAAAGGCCCCTCAAAGGACCCTACATAATTTTGTTATCATTACTCTTTAATTTTCTTCCTAGCACTAATGCTATCTTGTTTGTTTATTTATGCCATTACTGCAGTGTATTATGAAGGCAGAGTTTTTTGGTCTTGTTCTCTGCTGTCTGGATAGTGCCTATGTGGAGAAGGCACTCATATTTACTTATTGGCTAAACGGTTGACTGAATTTTTTATGTTTACTGTTGGTCTTTTCTGTGTTTGGTCATCTTTGTGTCTCCTGATACTTATAGCATGGCAGTTCTTTCATTCAGCTTGCTTCAAGAAAATAAGGAACAAAATGAGTGGTTAAATCTTTTATTATGATTGAAAATAATTATAATCTTTAAAAAATTATAAATATAATAATCTTTAAAAGTAATGAATATCTAGCCATGTGTCTTTTTCTCATAAATCTGTATACCTGGAAGGAGAGTGACAACTTCTGCCATATGAGTGCCTGATGTAAAATGTATTTGTGCATGATGAGTTGATCGCATACAAATGATCGTTTATGTATAATCTAGGTACTCTGCAGTAGATGGGAAACTTTTTACTACTTTGATTATGTTTTGGCCCTTAAGTTTGACCAAGGCTAAACATTTTTTTGAATGGCGATACGGTACTTGTGATTAGAAAAAGAATCTGCATTTTTGGTGGAAAAAACAAGTTTTTTTTTTTGGTTTGTTTTGTTTTAGTTTACATGTAACACGTGTTTTTATATCTCTTATTTTTAACCACTCCTCCCCCAGTCCCCAACCACTTTACATTTTATAAGACAGTCTTGGGGGAGAATTTCGTAAAATAGGCAAATGTCAGGGTGAGTCTTAATTTTAAAGGTTACGTTTTTTTGACAGTTACTGGGAGATTTGAGAGTTGAGATTCCAACAGCTGTATTAACTGTTCAGTACAGAGGCAACCTGGCATCCTTGTGACTGCACTAGTAATCTACTATCCTACATCTTGTACAGTGTGACAGTTAACATTACTATGGGTACTTTTAATTTTGGAATTTTCTGATTTGCATTTAAATGAACCATCTAACATTGCATTAACTTAACCTTGCTCTTAAAAAAATTGGCATTGAGTAGTGTGGTAAGGATAGTCTAAAGCTTTGGAGCAGACACGTTTTAAGAATGATGTGGCTATTCTGTTGTAAATGAACATTAAATGTCTTGGGAGAAGGTATGTAGCCCTTTGCGGGAAAGGCAGTTTGCCAGCAATCAGCCTCCTTGGTTGTGATGGAGCTGTGCTTTTATTTTCTGCTTGTTGCTTCTTCATTTCTCTTTCTATCATAAAGATTGCTAATCAAACACCTACATCTCTGCCCCTTTCTGAATTTATAGTGAACTTTTGCTTTATAGCCAGGGTTGCCGTTTATAAGATAATGAAGACTGAATAATTACAGCTTAACTTTTTATTTAGTTCCACTAAGCATGATCCTTCCTGGGAAAACCTAAGGTTGCTGTAATTCATTAAGGTTGGCTAGCTCTAGTAGATTTTGTAATAGATCTTGTGAAGGAGTGCTCTGTAAGTTAATTGGAAAACTTAGAAACTGCCAAGAGTTTAAAACTTATTTGTTTAGCTACTCTAAACAGTACCATTAATTGTAGAGAAGCAGAAGATATGACTAAGATTAATGCAGAAGCTTTGTGTTGGTAGGCTTGTAAGTATTTTAAAAACAGATTGCATAAATTTAGTTTAACTAATACTGTGTCTGCTTTGCCTAAAGTACCTTCCTTGCCAGTAACTTAAGGATATAAAGAAGCATAAACATAGTTATCATCCTTAAAATACAGCTAGAAAGACCACAGGCTAAACCTGGGGAAAATTATGTTTAATAAAACAATTTATAGGCTATAGAGAAATAATATAAATGAAAGGAACACTATAATTTCAGGGCTGGAAGGACTTGGAACTTAGAATTCAACCCCTTTTATTTTATAGATGAGAAAACTGGGGATCCAGAGAGGTGAAATGACTTGCCCAAAGTCAGATAATAAGTTAATGACCAGAAGCCACGTTTTTTCCAGAGGACATATTCTCATTTGATTTTAAATACTTCTGCTTTTTAGGGTTGGGGTCACCAAAAGCATAGCTTGGCTCAGTTATAGTATAGTTTAATAATGTGTGGTTTGGTGTCAGTCTTGGCAGGGCCTTTAAAAATGATGCACAAAGCAGTCTGCTTCCATCATGGTTATTGAAAGACTTGAGAACACCATGAATGGTTTCTAAATTTTCTGGACTGGGCCGCCCAATATGTGCAGGCTCACCTTGGGCAACTTCTTTTCTCTTTCCTCCCTCTTCCAGATATCTCCAAACAGCCTCCCTTTTCCATAGGTTCCCTGTGGCCTGAGACTCTCTCTGACCAATACTCTCATCTTGGGCCAGCGCTGTGGGTTCTAAAGCAACACAAAAGCCTGTGAGCTGTTTGAAACTTGATTTACTGGTTTTCAAAAATTACCAAGTCCTCAGGCCTAGTGCTTCTCCTCAGGCAGGGTTGGGCTAACTGCCTTTCCCTGGGTTCCTGCTTTTCTAGAAGGCTTTTTATTTTAAGAAAAAATGGCAGAGTGTATTTCTTTGGGTAAATGAATTGTATGTTGTACTTGTTTAGTAATTAAAACACAGATGTGATCACATGTCTACTTGCAGCTGGCTTTATTTTAGTTATCTCTTGGCTCCCTCCCTGTGCAACCCTTGAAAGGTTTTCTGTTAATTTCTGTCGATGCAGACAGAATGCTAGGATACAGTAATGCAGAATCCATGGGGCAAATCATTCTTTCTGAAATGTCTTATCTGTGACATTTGATGACATTTGCTTGAGTTGTTATTAGCCCTTCAGTAATCTAGAGCACTTCATCTTCTAAAGTTTACTGACTTGGGTTGATCAGTTTAGTGGACAAATAACCTTTAAAAACCAAAATATAGGCCTAACATAATATGAATGTAGAGAACATATTTGCCCACTGCAATGAAACGGTTTTTTTTGGAAACTGTCATTCTGTTACCAGATTAAGCAAATCCAAATTCTTTTGGCACCCCATCTCCAGTGATTCCAGGATTTTTTGATGCTTAGATAAATCTTGGTGAAATATTAGGTGATTCCTGCACTAATATTTTCAGCAATATATAAAAGAGTCCACCTAGTTGTGCCTCAGGTGTGCATTTCTGGGAGATGATACAGATAATTTTATATTAAAGTTGTCAAGAGTGGGTTAGTCACAGACACGTGCATTTCTATATTATCCTGGTCATCATTTTAATATAGAATTTGGGTGTTTGATGTTGCTTTCTGTAGAGTCTAGAACTGTGCTGTCTGATAAGATAGTCCCTAGGGGCTGTTTAACATTAATTAAAATCAATTCCTCAGCCACATTCCAATTCATCTCCATCCCTCTCCCCACTCCTCTTCCTTTCCCTCTTTTTTCTCTTTCTTGCCTTCTCGTTCCTCTCTTCTCTCCTCCTCTTCTACGGAACCTTCCCACTCTATCCCTCTTCTTCCTATCCCTCTTTCCCATTTTCCTCTCTTCCTTGTCCTCCTCTCTCCCTTCTCCCTTCCTCCAACTGTCCCTCCCACTTTCCATTCCTGTTTATATACATATATTTAATACATTATTTTTTTCTGAACTATAAGAGAGTAAGTTGCAGACATCATGCTTATTACCTGAAACAAGGACATAACTACAGTATAATGATGAAAATTTGAAAATTTAACATTGATACAATACTATTCTCTAATTCAGAATCTATTTTCACATTTTATCACTTGTCTCTGTTTTTCCTTCCAGTACAGTTTCAGTCCAGAATTACCGTGTTTAGTTGTGTCTTTTTAGCCTCCTTTAATTTGGAAGAATTTTTCCATTTATCTTTGTTTTTTCTACCTTGACCTTTTGAAAGACTGTAGCCCGTTATTTTGTAGAATTTCCTTCATTTTGAGTTTGTACAATATTTCCTCATGATGAGATTGAAGTTATGTAATTTTGGTAGGAAACACCACAGGAAGGCGATGTTGTATCCTTTCTCAGTGCATCATATCAGGAGCTACATTGTAGGTTATTAGGGATGTTAATTTTGATCAGTAAGAAGGCATCTGACAGATTTCTCCACTTCAGAGTTACTATATTTCCCACCTTTGTAATCAATAAATAATCTCTTGGGAGTTACCATGAGACAGTCATACTCCGTTTCTTAGTAAATTTTCACCCACTAGGTTTAGCATTCTTCGATGAGTCTTGCCTGAATTATTATGATACTTCCTAAGTGGAGATTTTTTTTCCTAAATAACATTTATTTCTTCTATATTAGTTGGGTTTTTATTGTATGAAAGAACTTTCCTTCTTTATTCATATTAGCATGGACTCATAGATTCTCATTTTATTCAGTGGATCTCATTTTATTCATCAGATTAAATTTAAATTTTCACAAAAGCCTACAAAATCTTCTGAAGGTAATGAGATTTATAAATGAGGAAACAAGTTCAAAGTGGTTAAGTGATGATCAAGCATGCCTTTTGATTGTATTATCCTTGCATCTTATGGATTCTATTTTTTTGTTATAAAAGTAATTTTTTCTAAATACCTATGTAATTTTATAGTATCAGAACATAGTTAGGCAAAAAGAATGTTAAAAGCACCTATAATCCCCAACTCTTAGAGATAACATCATTGTTATTAATATTTTGGTTTATACATCCAGATAACTTTTCCCCCTACAGTTATGTTTCATATTGTATATGAAGTATATATATCTTTAGTAATAATGCATTTTGACCATTTACTCATAAGCTTCTACATCATTTCTCCCATTAAAAAATTATTTAAATTAGCTTCAAGTATACAGTACATTGGTTAGACATCTTATAGTTCATAAGACGATCCCCCTAATTGCTCCCTCCCTCGGCCCTTCCACCTAACCATCATATTAATGCTAATTGCATCCCCTATGCTGTGCTCCCCATTCCTATGATCCACTATCAACTACTAATTTGTACTTCTTTAACCCTTCACCACATTCTCCCAGCCCATATCTCCCCTCCCCTTTGTCAGTCAGCAGATTGTCCTCTCTATTTGTGAATCTGTTTTTGATTACTTTGTTCTTTTCGTTCCTTAGATTCTACGTATAAGTGAAATCACATGGTATTTATCTTTCTCTGTCTGACTTACTTCACTCAGCATAATAACCTCTAGGTCCTTCCATGTCGTTGCAAATGGTAGGATTTCATTTTTTTTAATGGCTGAGTTATATTCTATTGTATATGTGAACCATAATTTCTTTATCCAGTCATCTATTGGTGGGTATTTAGGTTGCTTCCATATCTTGGCTATTGTAAATTGTGCTGCCATGAATATTGGGTTGCACAGATCTTTATGAATTATCGTTTTGGTTTTCTTTGGATAAATAGAAGTGCAATTGCTGTGTCAAAAGGTATATCCATTTTTAGTTTTTGAGAAACCTCCATACTGTTTTTTATAGCGTCTGTACCAATTTGCATTCCCACCAACAATGTATGAGGGTTCCCTTTTCTTTGCATCCTCGCCAACACTTGTTTTTTTGATTTATTGATGCTAGCCATTCTGACAGGTATGAGGTGATATCTCATTGTGGTTTTAATTTACATAGACATCTTTTCATATGTGTATTAGCCATCTGTATTTCCTCTTTGGAGAAGTATCTGTTCGGGTCTTCTGCTCATTTTTTAATTGGATTTTTTTTTTTCTTATTGAGTTGTTTAAGTTCTTTATATATTTTGGCTATATCAGATGTATCATTAGTCCCCCATTTTTTTAAATGAGAAATTTCAGGTACACAAAGAGCCTAAAAGAATAAATCTCTGAATACCCATTCACATGTCCTCTACCTAGATTTAACAATATGAGTATTTTTTGCTAATTCATTGATCTGTGTATATATTTTTACTTTTGCTGAACCATTTGAAAATTGCAGACATTTTGACACTTCCCCCCTAAATATTTCAGCGTGTATCTCCTAAAAATAGTCCTTTTTCTACATAGCCACAGTTTCATTATCACACCTATGAAATTGAGCAGTAATTCCATAATATCTAATATTTAATAAATACTAAAAATTTACCAGTTTTCCTACAAATGTCTTAATAACTCTTTCAAACCAGGCACCAAATAAGTTATATGTATATATAGCAGTAGAGTCTTGTGTCTCCTGGGCCTTTTAGTCTAGAATAGTCCTCCCATCCCCTTCTCTCAAATGTTAACTCTGAAGACTTAAAGCCTCCTTGTAGAATACCTTGCCTTCTGGGTTTGTCTGTTTCTTCGTGGTGGTTTTTTTTTTTTTAAACATGCATCTGTATCTCCTGTAAACATCTGCTTCCTGTAACTTGAAATTCAGTCTAGGTTATGGTTTCTTAATGTGCAGTGATTTGCATTAGAAAAATCTTTGTTTTCACTATTAGCAGGAATTTAGCATTTCTGTATTAATGTAGACCACAAACTACAGTTTTCAGTTGAACCTGTAAAATTGTCATGGATAGAAATCTCAGTGCTTTTCATAGCTGCATAATTTGAAAAAAAATGCATGTTTATTATTACTTTGAAGTAGTTATAAGACCTCTTGCCAGATCTTATTTAATGTTAATAATGAAGCACATATATTGCTGTATTACAATTCGTTCATTAAGTATTTTGATAGCTAAATTTTAGTATTTCCTTTATAATCTTTTGAATTGTATTTCATGCATTTAAAAAAAATTCTGAGGGTCTATAGCTGCACTGTCCAATACAGAAGTCAATAGTCACGTGTAGCTATTGAGCACTTGATGTGGCTTGTTTGAATTCAAATGTGCCCTAAGTGTAAAATACATCCCAGCTTTCAGAATACTTAATACTTAGGTAAAAGATCTCTAATTTTTAAAAATACGATTGTATATTAAAATATTTGAGATATATTATATTAAATAAAATATGCATAATAAAATAAAAAATAATTTCATCAGTTTTTAAAAAATGGTTTTTAATGTTTCTACTAGAAAAATTTAAATTATATAGGAGGCTCATGTTTTATTTCTATGGGACAAGCTGGTCTATAGGCTTTAGTAGAAAGGGATCCATGCATGGCATTGAAAAAGGTAGAGGCTTTAGTAGACTCAGGTTAAACATTTAATTTAATTTCGCTGTTACACAATTCTTTGCTCAGTTTATAGTAATACTGAGGCTTTTGAAAAACATTTAAAACTTTTATTTTTAATTTATTTTTAATTTTTTAACTTTATTTTTTATAAAACTTCATCAACAATACTTTTATAGATAATGTGGGATGTACTTCATATTTCATCATATTAAGAGGTGTATAATACCAGGTTTTTCATTATTAGCAATGCTAAGCTTAATTATTTGTTTAAGAGGGTGGCCATTAGATCTCAGCACTGTAAAGGTATATCTTCCTCCTTTGTAATTAGTAAGTGACCTGTCAGGTGATACTTTGGCACCCACAAATATCCTGTTCCCTAGTAGCTTTCACCTAATGGTGTTAACATTTATTGATAATCCTTACCTGAATCATTTATCATACTAGGGTTTGCAAAATGGTCATTTTCTACCTCAATTATACATTCATAGTAAAGAAATTTACTCCCTATCCTCTTCTTTTGATGTTCCCTATGGTCACAGGATATGTCTGTTTATTAATCATAGTTACTATCATTGTTCTTGATACTCAGCTTGTAAATTTGGCTAATAGAGCCCTTTGTTCCTGTGTCTTTTTGATCTGATCTTGTTAATCTTTGTGCCCTCCTTGCCTTCTCAGACCTGGAATAAGCCTCCCCCACTCTCCCCACACACCCACCTTTTTCAGAATCTACAGGCTGCTTCTGAAAGTTTAACAGTCCATATCCAAGTCTTCATTAGGGGTTCTTTTATTTTTACTTTTATTTTTCAATTAGGGTTGACATTCAGTATTACATTATATTATTAGTTTCAGGTGTACTGCATTTTGGTTAGACATTTATGATTTACAGAATGATCCCCCTGATTAGTCTAGTACCCGCCTGCCACTATGATTATTACAATAGTATTGACGATATTCCCTATGCTCTACTTCACATCCCTGTGACTATTTTTTAACTGAAAATTTGTACTTCTTAATTCCTTCACTTTTTTCACCCAGCCACCTAACCCCCCACCCATCTGGTAATCACCAACTTGTTCTCTGCATCTATGAGTCTTTTTGTTTTGTTCGTTCATTTATTTTGATCCTTAGATTCTACATATGAGTGAAATCATATGGTATTTGTCTCTATCTGACTTACTTCACTCAGTGTAATACCCTCTAGGTCCATCTATGTTGCTGCAAATGGTAAGATTTCAATTTTTTATGGCTGAATGATATTCCATGATATATATGTACCACAACTTCTTTATCCAATTGTCTATTGATGGGCAGTTAGGTAGTGTCCATATCTTGGGTATTGTAAATACTGCTGCATTGAACATAGGGGTGCATACATCTTTGTGAATTGGTGTTTTGGTTTTCTTTGGATAAATACCCAGAAGTGCAGTTGCTGAGTCATAAGGTCGTTCTGTTTTTAATTTTTTTTGAGGAACCTCCTGTTTCCATAATGGCTGTACCAATTTGAAGTCCCATCAACAGTAAATGAGAGTTCTCATTTCTCTACATTCTTGCCAACACTTGTTTTTGATTTATTGATGATAGTCATTCTGACAAGTGTGAGGTGATATCTTATTGTGGTTTTAATTTGCATTTCTCTGATGATTAGCGACATTGAGCAACTTTCCATATGTGTGTTGGCCATCTGTGAGTCCTCTTTGGAGAAATGCCTTTTCAGGTCCTCTGCCCATTTTTTAATTGAATTGTTTTTTTTGCGTGTGGTTTTTTTTGGTTTTTTTTTTTGTTGTTTTTTGGTGTTGAGTTGTATGAGTTATTTCTAAATTTTGGATATTAACCCCTTATCAGGTGTATCATAGGCAAATATCTTCTCCCATTCAGTAGGTCATCTTTTTGTTTTGTTGATGGTTTCCTTTGCTGTTCAGAAACTTTTTAGTTTGATGTAGTTCCATTCGTTTATATTTTTGTTTCCCTTGCCTGAGAAGATATCAGAAAAAATAATTACTAGGAGCAATGTCAGGAGAGTTTACTGCCTATGTTTTCTTCTAGGAGTTTTATGTTGAGTTTGAGGAACTCTGATTCCCTTTAATGGGAAATGGTATTTATTCAGTTACCTGTTTGAAATTTAGTTTCCAATTTTTAATAATTGTATACAATGCTGTTGTGAATATCATTGTATCCAAGTTTTTACGTGCACCTTATTCTCTTTAAAATAAAATTTTACAAGTTGAATTTGGAGTTAAAAGAATGCACTTTTTAAAGCTTTTAAATTTCTATTAAGTTTGTTTGGAAAGTTCATATTGTTTACTTCAACTATATACCTCTTCTTTCTTTTATTCTTTAGTCTTTAAAGCACTACTTTTAGAAGCAAACACTAACTGCTCGATATTTTCATTGAAGTCTTTTTCACTGGTCTTAAAGCCTCTGCCTAATGGAAGTTTACCTTGACACTGATAGTGATATTTGACCAAGTGCAACTTGAAATTTCTTCTGGCTTTGAGTGATAATAACTGTAGGTGCAGAGGGCAGCAGAGTTAAGCCTTATGTTTAAATATAGTAAGACAAAATGTTCTCTAAGAATCCATCAAAAAATGAAGTGGGGTGTACTGTTTAGATAATATTGTACTAAAAATGTTGTGTAAGAAAAATCAGAATCTTATGTTAGCCTTCTTCACTTTAGCTTTTCATTCTACTTATAAGTCAGCATGGAAAAACTGGAAGTAGAAATGTCTTAGTGCCAGAGAAACCCAAAGGGAAAAAGCTTTGTGTGTTTGGGAATGCCCTCTTGTAGTATACTCTAATGTTGGTAAACTAGAAATCCTAAGAGATTATAAGAGTTACTGGGCCCACATATACAGGCAGGCTAGTAACACTTTTTTTTTTTTAATCTCATGAATATAGCTTTCCTGATACTAAAATCCTTAAGTAGAAAACTTGTTACATATTGCATGTTTGGATTTGATGTTTGCCTGACTTTTGGCTTTTTATTTCTCTTTTAGAAATGACTGCTGTCCACGCAGGCAACATAAACTTCAAATGGGACCCCAAAAGTCTAGAGATCAGGACTCTGGCAGTTGAAAGACTGTTGGAACCCCTTGTTACACAGGTAAGAATTTGCAAACAAATACATAGTTGTTATAACAGGTTCCATAGCAGTTGATCTGGGTAACAAACACAGAACAAGATTATTTAGTTAAAGGCCTAATTCGAGTGGTTGAATATAGGTTCCACTATTAATTATTGATGTATGGGTTCATTTAACCGTTTAGAAACAACCGTTCTTTTTGAGTCTTATTGACAGTTATAGGGGATAATGGTATATAGTGCAGCTTTCCAAATGTTTGCACTTTATAAACATTTTCTTGGCATCACTTTTCTTGGAAGGTGTATCCAAGACAGATGGGATATGGAGCCTTGACTGTTGAGTCTCTTCACCCTGTTTAACACACCTTTCACTGTCTTAACTTCAGGGTGGAGATTTGGATGTTCTGTTACAAATACAAATATCACAGTATGATGACATTAACTGTTAGCAACTAGCTATGCACTTTCAGTGTTTTGGCACAATTTACATGGTTGTGTCTGAAAGAGAGAAAATGAAATTTAGTGGCATGTACTCTCTTTAAAATTGCATTCCAACTGATAAACTAGTATTTTATATACACACAAACATATCTATATAGAAAATTAAAAAAAATATATAGAAGAGTGTGGTGTAGGACTCAGGAATATATACTTTTGTGTAGCTCATCTACTATAACTCTCAGGTCTTTTGTATGGCAAATTATGCTAATAAATTTTTAGTCATCTTCAATCTACAAGATCATCTGGTAGTATATGTATTTGTGATAGTTATTGTTCTGTTACTTAAAACACCATCACAGTAGGCTACTTCAGGCAGTCCTTTCTTTCTTTCTTAAGGGCCTTTACTATTTGCTGAGATTTGTGTGAATAAACTGTGAAAAGATTTCAGAAGTAAGCCATCTTAAAAACATTTTGCACAGGTTGCAAATAGGAGGAAAATGTGACCCTCCAGCTAAAGCTAAGTTCATTGTTGACCTCTTTTTGGATTTTGATGACATATAGTAGAGATGTATGTCTAACTTGTTTCTAATCAGTTTTTAATTTATAAAACAGAACTAAAAGCCTAGTGGTCATGTTTGAAGAATTATTATATTTCTTACACATTGAGATAGCTAAGTTATTTTGGAAACTAAATAGAGTATCTTTGCTGTATATCTTCAGTGTGGAGAAAGTTGTATGTTATTTGTTAATCCTTGGTAGAATCTCGTAGACGTAATGTTTCATTTTGTAATCAATAATTCTTGCTATCTTTAAAGATGTTAGTATTTCTGTTTCATTTTAATTAACTCAGTTTAATTTTTAAAAATGAAACTTTTAGGTTACAACTCTGGTAAATACCAATAGTAAGGGGCCCTCTAATAAGAAGAGAGGTCGTTCTAAGAAGGCCCATGTTTTGGCTGCATCTGTTGAACAAGCAACTGAGAATTTCTTGGAGAAAGGGGATAAAATTGCAAAGGAGAGTCAGTTTCTCAAGGAGGAGCTTGTGGCTGCTGTAGAAGATGTTCGAAAACAAGGTAGGTCAATATTGCTTTTTCTATGTAGAGAAGCAGGGCTTTCTAGAAAATCCGTGAAGATAACTTTTTGTGGTCAGTATTCTTATTCTTAAGCTTGACAGTTGCTCGATAACTAATAATATTCAGTTATTGGAGATGTATTAAGTTGTACTGGCTTAAATTTTAATCAGGAGCGATAGTTACAAAGGAACATATTTTTTGGAGAATCCGAATCCACTTCTCATAGATGTTCTAAGTAAAATTGAGTCTCAGAAGTGTTGTTTACACAATTCGATAGAAAAATCAATGCGGCAGACGTTTATCTTTCATTCTATGTAATACCTTTTTTGAGTTCATGCTGAAGATATAAGGATGATAAAATGGAAAAATGTTCAGCAGTTCTGAAAATACCACAGAAATTGCCCCATTTTGTCAGACTGCTATGCTAAATCATCCATGCATATTTGTGCTGGTGTGAATTTGAAATAAATTGAAGATGGGCTTAAAAGAATCATCTTTGAGAAACTCAGAATGAATAAAAAGTTATAAATTATGACCCACAGCTTACCAATAGTTACTATTAGAAAAACTGTCATCACTATGATGCTACAAGTATAAGAGGACTTTAAATGTGGAAGATTAACTTCTTGAAACTTAGTTTTGTGTTAAACTTCTGGTCCAGCAAGAGGACTTCAACAAAGACATAGCTTTCTATAGAGTTGTTGGATATCGAGTATGGTGAACTGACCCCGATTCTGTGCAGATACTTTACTGGCCTTATGGGAGAACCTCAGTGGATGACCTCTGATGGCTGACAGCAAGCAATGTGCATAGTCCATTGGAGTCTTAAGTCAAATTCGTTTCTGTAACAGTACCCAAAAAGGGGCAGTGAATTAAATGGAGATGCTATCTTCAGTGGTTCTGAATTAATGAACTAAAAACCTTGAATGGTAAATATTTTTCTTAGTTTTTAGGCTGAAGATAAATATTTCTTGCACTGCAAATGAGATTATTTAAAGTCCATAATTCTAGCTGGGTGGGTGTATTAATTTTCTAAGGCTACTATAACATCAGTTACCGTAAACTTGGTGTCTTAGAATAACAGAAATTTATTCTCTAATGTATCTGGAGGCCAGATATCTGAAATCAAGGTGTCAAGGTTGATTCTTTTTTGTTTTGTAGGCTCAGAGGAAGAATCTGTTCCATGCTCTCTCTCAGCTTCTGTTGGTTGTTGCGTCTTTGGTGTTCCTTGGCTTGTAGACACATTACTCTAACCTCTGCCCTGTTGTTGCATGGCATTCTCCCTATATGTCTTTGTATGCAAAGTTCCCTTTGATAAGGGTATCAGTCATTCAGTCATTGATTTTGGGTGCATGCTTAATTCATTATCACCTCATCTAAGATCCTATTTCCAAATAAGGCCATATTTGCAGCTTCTGGGTAGACATGAAATTTTTTGGGGCACTATTCAACCCAGTAGAGTGGGTTTTGAATTAATTTATTTTAAAGCAGTTTAATTGTCCACTTCAAGACAATTTTTGAGCTTCCTGTTGAGAAAATCAGGATAGCTGTTATTTCATTGTCTACTGTGTGAAAGTTTAATTCCCCAGAACTTTCTTGCCTTTTGCAAAGAAACTCAATAATATTAACAGATGAATTTGGCCAAAGTGTTCCTTGAGTCTAATGACTAAGACATTTATTTTCAAAATACATTTAATTGTTTATTTAATTAACTTTTTATTTCACTCTATATATGTTCTTTGTTTTAGAAGTTTCTCTGTTGGAAATCTGTAGCAGTTATGGTAACAATACAGGCATCCACCCCACCCCCCCATTTTGAATGCATATCCAAATTTGTTTTCTTATTATTTTTGTTTATATCTGATAAAATCTTTTATGTGCCTCTCAATCATAACTACTTGTCTGTCCTAATCCAACTTTGCACTTATTTATGATCATGATCTATTCACCATAATTTGCCGCCTTCTTGGAAAAAAGCTAAAACAAAAATATAACTGCCTCCTATCGTCATTACTGCATCAGATATGAAAAGCTCAAGTGCCTTGCTTTTTTCTGTTGGTTTACTTTTTTATTTGGAGTGTCTTAACAAAATGGTGAAGAAACCTCTTCTATAATATATAGAACAAGATATGTGTTATGAAGATGGTTAAGCATAGATTTTTTAATCAACTAAGCCTTGTTGGTTATGTTGTTGTAGCCGTTTACTCATCATTTGAAACCTTGTAGTGGTGTTAATATGTCTGCAGATTCTTTGACACCTCTTCCTTAAAAAAGTGGAGCTTAACTTTGAGCCTCTTGAATATGTGTTGGACATAGAGACTCTTGCTTCTATAAAGAATAGAATGTGGTGGAAATGATACTGTCTACTTTTGAAGCAAAGTCTTAAAAGGAGGATAGTATTCTCCTGGCTCTTTCATGGATTGTTTACTCTGGGGGAAGGTGGCTGCTATGTTGTCAGGACACCCAAGAGGGCCTATGGAGAGGAACTGAGGTCTGCCAGCAGCCATTACCAGTTTGCCAAGCATGTTATTAGGCAGCCTCAGAAGCACATCCTAGGGCTTCAGTCAAGTTTCAGATGATGGCAAATCCATCCAACCCCAAATTCCTAAGCCACAGAAAACTTGAGGAGATAATGTTTATTTTAAGCTACCAACTTTTGGGGTAATTTATTAAGCTGCAAAAGATAATTAATGCAGACACCTTTCCCAGACTTGGCTTTAGTGGTCCTGAGTCCTTAGGCAAAATTGAACTTAACTGCTCTCAATTTAATTGGTATATAAAACATAGCGTAATTATGATTTACCTAAAGCTCTGTAGCAAATTGAAGTAGATTTAGAATTCTTTGCATTTCAAGTCTATTGCTTATCCACTGGAATACTTAATTGCTAAAGGATGTATAAGATTTCTTTGTTCTGAATCAATGTGGACTACTTTTGTCTAGTTACAAGTTGGCAAATTTGTTTGTAAAAGGCCAGGTAGGAAATATTTTAGACCTTAGTGGCATTAAGGTGTCTTGACTGTCTTCAGTTCTGCAGTTGTGTTGGGAAAGCAGCTTTAAAAATATATAAACAAACGGCATGACTGTGTTTCAGTAAAACTTATTTACAACAATGGATTGTCTAGATTTAACCCATAGGCTATTGTTAACTGACCTCTGATCTAGGGTTTTCCCTGACTACTAAAGATATGAGCTTATTGTTTTCAAAAAAAGTATTTATGTATTTATTTATAACAAACACCATAAATTAGACCTTTATCTTAGAGTTTGTACAAGCCTATACTTTCTGTGCAATCATAATTAATAACCAGAGTTGAATGTACACATTTTTTAGCATAACTTAATTTCCTTTTTGTATTTGCCCCAGCTTACATGAATAATAAACATAAATATTTGTGAGTACACCAAAACCTTATCATTAACACTGTCTGTGGGTAAAAGATTCACATAAATGCAGAGTCACTTTACCTCAAGGCCAGTGAAATGTCCAAGTGGGCTTCCTGTGGTGGGCTTTACCTCAAGGCCAGTGAAATGCCCAAGTGGGCTTCCAGTTATCAATTGCATTGTATCCAAATCCCTGTGATCTAGGGGTTTCATTGTACTGACAATTAGCCCAAACTAATTGTTATAACTACTTTATATGGGCTGAGGCGTAGATGTGCCTCATAGATGTGCTAGTTTCTCTTTCTGGGACCTTGCCCACCCCCACATTCCTCCCTGATTAAATCATTCTTACTTTATACTTTTTTCCCTAGCTCTTATCACAGTGGTAATTAATTTGTTGTCTTTATGCTCCAGCAGGGCATGTTCTGTGCTAGTCTGGTGATCATTGTCTGTGGTTCCTATCACATACTTATTGAAGAATATAGTCCTTGTTTTAGGAAGAAACACTTGTTTTAGGAAGATAATTGACTATATTCACCAATAAGTATGTGAGGAAAGGCTCTTGTCTCAAAAATTAAATGTTTTCCTGTCCAGTGCCAAATGTAAATATAGGGTAGGGGTGGAGAATCTTACCTTTTAAAAAAATTGAGATATAATTCACATGACAAAATTGACCCTTTAAAAGTATATAATTCAGTGGTTTTTAGTATATTTACACTTTTGCAGCTATCACCATGATCTAATTCCAGAACATTTTCATCACCCCCAAAAGAAATCTCATACCCATTAGTAGTCATTCCTCATTCATATGTATTTGAACAATGCCTAGAAAGGAGTATCATTGTAATTTTATGAATTCTTGAATAGGGCTCTGATGAGAAAAAGAGGGCCCTTAGCTGGGTATAGGAGACATTCAAGCAACAGAGATGGGAAGGCTTAAATGAAATTTGTTTGAAAAAGGAGAGACATTGGAAAAAGAGAACCAGTGATGGTAAGTTGGAAGAAGAGTAATAAGGAGAATAGCTTCTACCAGAATAGGGATTTTTACAATTCACAGTTGAATCTCAAAGGCCAAGATCAGAGACTTGTAGCTACATCAGTACCTTCTTCTCTGCAGTAGCTCACAGGTATATCTGGGTGGATGAAGCAGGGTGGGGAGAAGGCCCAAAGAAGCCGAGATGTACACCTTTATGTATTCCTGCACTGTTTCTAATGACATTCTGCTCAGTGAAGGGGCTAAATAGATGATTGGTACACTGGGCAACGATGGATTTCTTGGAGAAAAGCTTGTGTCAGAGAAACCAGAATGAGGAAAGGGCTGGGTGACCATGTGTGGACTCTGATGAAGAGAGACTGTCTTCTAGCAGGCAGGAGACTGTTTTTCCTATTTTGTCCCAGAGCTTATAATCAGACACATGGGCATGAAAAGCAAATTAATAGCATGAGTGACATGTAGGAATGGAATGGGAAGGTAAGTAAGGGATTGTAAAAGCTTTCTGAAGGTGCACTGGATCTTGAAAGGAGGAAGAAAGGATGGGAAAAAGTCATCTAGGTAAGAAAAATAGCAGGTATAAGAAGTACGTGGGGAACAGTGAGTGCCCAGACTGGATAGGGGTGCTGAGAGAAGAGATTGGAGTTAGATATTAGAGGGTGGTTTGAAATGGCAGGTAAAGAAGAGAAGACCAGGGAAATAATACAGAATCGGAGAATTCTGTCATTGGACTAGGTTTCACAGGTTCAGATTCCCATATACTCGAATGTATCTTGTGACGCAGGACTTGCTACCCATTGAAGCAGCTTTTTCTAGCATTGCTTTGTGTTTATTTTTAAAGCCTTTTTTCTTAAATTGAACTGAAATATGTCTCCTTAACTTCCTGTTTTAAGAATTCTGCCATCTGGGCAACACAGAATATGAGGAAAAGTGTTTTGGGGAGATTAGTTTTTCAGCTGTGTTCAGGAAGAGTTAAAGGGGTTGGGGGAGAGCCTGGAGGCAGAACCAACAGACAGGAGAGATGAGGCTAAGAAGGGGGAGATGGAGCTATTAAGAAAAGGGAGGATTGGTCAGTTGTCAGGCAGGTTAACTGCCAGCTTGGTCTGTACAAATGGCTAATCTTTATAGATAAAGCTAAGGGAAAAATTGTTATTTACTTATCCGTGACTTGTGTTATTTAGGGGATGTGTTGAGGCAGTGTGCGCTTCTGAAACTCCTGGTATATTACCTAAAGTTAGCATATTTTCCTCAGAGCCATTAAGATTCTGCTAGGCCAGTTTTCAGTTACGTTAAAAAAAATTCTATTACAGTATTTGCTCTAATGTTTATTGACAGTAATAAAAAGTCAACTAACTGCTTATTTATGTTTCTTGATTCACAGGAAGTTACAATAGTACAGAGTGGTTCAGTGTACCCTTTACTCAGTTTCTCCTAATAGCTTGTCTTTTGACCCTCTTAACCAGGTGACTTGCATAGTAAAAGTTTTAAATATTGATGGAACTCCAATTTATTAACCGCCGCCCCCCCCCGCCCCCGCGTTTATGGATTGTGCTTTTGGTGTCATGTCTAAGAATTCTTCACCAAGCTTTAGCTTATGAAGATTTTCTCCAGTTTTCTTTTAAAAGTTTTATAGTTTTACATTTTACATTTAAATCTTTGACTCATTTTGAGTTAATTTTTGTGTAACGTGAGGTTTAGGTAAGTTCACATTTTCCCCCTCAGTGGCCATCCAGTTGCTCCAGTACCATTGTTGAAAAGACTATGTGGGATTATTTCTGGGTTCCCTATTTTGTTTCATTGATCTATGTATCTATTCTGCCAGTACCACACAGCCTGTATTGCTATAGCTGTGTATGAGTCTTCAAATTGGATAGAGTAATTCCACCTACTTTATTTTTTTTCTAAATTGTTTTAGCTATTCTAGTTTTTTTGCTTTTCCATATGAATTTTAGATAATCTTGTCTGTATCTATGAAAAACTGAGATTTTGATAGGAATTACATTAAACTTGTAATCAGATTGGGGGAGAATTGACATTTTTACTATATTGTATCTTTCAATCCATGAATAAAATACATTTCCATCTGTTTAGATCTTTTTTGATTTCTTTCAGCAGTGTTTAACATAGTTTTCTATGTTTTCTTACATTTACACTAATTCATTTTTTGAACCATTGTACATAGTATTTTATATTTAGGTTTATATTCCCTTTCAAGTCCTTGGCCACAGGCATATACATTTTACCATAGTTGTAGTTCTAGCTTTGATATCATATTATTATTATTATTTATTTAACTCTAATTTCAGGCATTTTTAAATGATTTAGTATAACCTTGGTTTATAATCTTTAAAAATTATACTTTCTATTGCATTATTTCTCTATTATTGGACGTTAAGGTTGTTTTTATGTTTTTGATATAAATACTAATGATGTAGTGAGTGAAAACCACGTACATATACTGTTTTCCTTTTAAAAATGTCCTTAAGGTACATTTCCAGGACTAGAAATATGGAGGCACAAATTTTTTTTTTACAACTTAAATATATTAACAGCAAAGTGCACAAATCAGTGTATAGTTTGAAGTTTTACATACATGTCTACCTTTATAACTACCATTCAGAAAGTTTCTTCAGGAACTTTTAAAATGTATTAGTAAGTTGTTCTCTAGCAGAGTTCTTCAGTTTGCTAATGTTCGTATAACCTCACCAATTACAAGTTACAGAAATTCAGCTCAAACTTGTTTAAGCAAAAAGGGAATTTATGAGCCTTTGTAACTGGCAATTCCAGGAGTATAGTAAGTCCTCACTTAAATGTCATCCACAGATTCTTGGAAACTGACTTTAAATGGAAATGACATATAGCAAGATCAGTTTTACTATAGGCTAATTGATATAAACAAGAGTTAAGTTCCTGCGGCATATTTCTGGTCACAAAAACATCATTAAACTTCTAAATAAAGACCCCAAACACCTCTAATATTAAACATTAAAATGTGAGCTATACACATGTTTACGAAAGATTAATAAAAACAAGATAATTGTTTTCTAACTCTTTTATTCCAATTCAGGGTCGTGGGTGGTTGGAGCCTATCCAGGCAGGTCAGGGTTCAAGGCAGGAGCCAGTCCTGGGCAGGTTTCACCCTCAATCAGGACAATGTAGATATGCTAATTCATCTCATTTGTATGTTGTTAGGATATGGGAGGAAACTAAAGTACCCAGAGAAAACCTATGCTGACATGGGGAAAATGTGCATATTCCACATAGCAGTGGCCCTGGCTGAAAATTGATTTTTTTTTTCCATTAACATTATGTATTGAAAAAACATTGAATGAAATGATGTTTTTCGAGAACTGTAGATCCTGAGTTTAGGCATGGCTAGATGTGACTGACTCCAAGGATATGAGGCTTTCTTCATCATCTGTCTCCATGTATTTCAGTTTACTTCTATTTTCATAGGTACACAAAATGCCCACCTTAAGTTTGAGGTGGTCATCTTAGTTTTGTCATCCAAGCAGAAAAAGAACTTCAGTATTTATTTCTTAGCCAAAGAGGGGACTGATTAGCTTTGCTTTGGTTACGCTCAGAGCTGAACCAGTTTGTATTGCCAGGGGAGACCTATTAATTAGCCAGCCTAGGTCACATGTTTACCCTAGCACACAAGGAATGGTGGAGAGTTCTCTGAAAGAACAGGAGATAAAATGATGTTGAATAGAAACAAATTGTCCTTTCCAAATAATGGGATGGTCTAATAAAATTTTTTTGCTATCTTTATAGGTGTAAAATGCTCCTTTCAAAAAAATTTTTTGCATTATTTGGAGCTAATTGATGCTGTTTCTTCATGTTTATTAATATATCTGGAACATTATGGTGCTTGTGAGAGCCCTTTGGGCAGTGATACGTGTCTATAAACAGTAGTGCTCTTGTTGAAGCCCTGTTATTTTTATATTGATTAGAATTCTACCAGATTTTCAAAAACTGAGACAAGGCTTATTGAGTTGGAGGTGCTAATCTTTTATTTTCCCATTACTAATCAGTCTGTTGATATTGCAGAGGTAGAATAACTTGGAGTTGAAAATTGAGACGACTGCATGTGTCTGTAATGATTTTAATGGTGGGACCAGATTTATGGTAGTCCTGGAAAAGGTGGTAGAATTCTGTTGAATAGAGCAAGGACTATAGCTAAAGCCAGTGACTTTTACTGCCTACCAGATCATTTGTCTTAATTTTTCTTCATGATTGCCATACCACACTAGTCAGTCACCTCTTATTTTTGTGCTACTATTCACGTGGTGGACAACATGAAAATATCTGGATAATTCACTGCAGCCTCTTCTGCAGTATTGAAAAAACATTTAACAGTGACACCTACATGTAACTCCTTTCTAAATGGCTAGAAGATGAAAATAGAGTAAATTCTTTTTCCAGTAAATATCCTTGTTCAATAAATAGAAAGCAATTGTTGGCTTAATTGTTGGCTTGTAGTTTCCCCCGCTTCATGTCTATTTATGTTTAGGCACTATTTGTCTTAAGACTTTTTTGAAGGCTTTCTTTTCAAGTTCTGGTGTTTGGATAATTATTTCATTTCAGGTATACTTTGATTATAGTGCAAGTGCTCTGTTCTTGAGTAGAAGTAGCATTTCAACTTCTTGAGAGCAGTCAGTGTTGTTCAGTACTAAGTCTCAATTGTTCTAAGAACCACTTTTTATGTAGAGAGTGTCTTGTTACTTTTAGAGCAAGAAAGCAGTATTTATTGGTCTACTAAAACAATAGAGTTAAAACTATTGAGTTTGCTAGCATCTGTGTGATCTTAGCAGCTATAGTTGATTGGTGAGCTTGCTCTCTAACATTTTGTTGCACAGATAACTTCTCAGCTTTTTACATCCTGAAAATATTGAATTACCGTTAACATTTAACATTACCCAGATAAACTGAGTCTCTTAGGACATTGTCAGAAAGAAGAAATAGGCAATGAGGGTTTTTAATTGATATTAAGAGAGATACTTTCATATATCTCAGTAATTGTGTAGTGAAATTGAGGACATAGATGCCATCTTCCTTGGTACAGCTTGAATGATTTGTATAGGGGGAAGAAAAACATGGAGTGGTGTGTATGTGTATGTATATTTTTTCATTATGAATCTTGGCAAGGCAATTTTAAGGACAATTATGTATTTTATTCCTGACAAAAGGATGGATATTGAGCACAAGCTGTTGGGCTCTTGAGATAATTTTCTTCCTAGCAACTGACTAAAGTCAGATTGAAGGAGGTGATAATTAGTCTCCTGTCAGGTGAGGATGTTCACAGCTTCAGACTGACGTACCCATATCTCATATAGGCAGCATGGAATGTAAATGTATAAAGGCAGATGTGGGGCAGTGAGCAAGGCAGGTGTGATCAGGACAAAGTAACTGTCAGTGATTGTTTTGAATAGGGTTTGAGAGGTAGACAGGAGACAGAGTGGAGTCTGGGTTTGCTAAGTTTACGATGTGAAGACTTGAAACAAATCTTTGGGAAGCTTTGTGTGGGTGAGATAAACATTTTAATTTGATCTTGTTAGTTTGGTTTTTAGCTATCAGGTTGGGATCATGAGCTTGATCTTGTATATGGGTTCTTTAATTTTTCACAGGGGAAAAATGACAAGTATTCCAACCCTGGAACATTGAGTATGGGTTTCAAAAAGTGTTAATAATGCTCTGAAAGAGCAACGGCAGAGAAACATTAAACATTTTGAAAAAGTTTAAAGTTAAGTTAATTAGGATTTCAGATTAGTGTAATCACTTTCTTCATTAAACCTAACAAGAAATCAGCTGATCTTTTTTATACTCATGCTTTGAGTTCTGGCTTTTCATTTGTCATCTTGCCTTTTTTTCCCCTTGCCATCTTGGTATATTTTTCATCCCTTTTTCTCTTATTTTTGTAGACGTCTCTTTTCATGTGATCTTGATGGCTGGGTCTGTTGTTAGAAGAGCTCCCACTCCAATTCCTACCCTTCATGTATTCCTGAAGGCTGATTAATTTAAAACTGGTTCATATTGACTCCCTTTCTTCCACTCTTATTATTTAATCCATTTTCTCTTATTCTTCATTTAACTTGAGCAGAAAAAGCAAAATATAAATCTAAAAAGTCATTAACTAGTTGTCATTTGGGTGTTTTATTTCTTAAAGTTGCCCATCTGACTTAAACTGTAAGTCTCTAGGGTGGAGGCTATATTTTCTGTGACTTAGGATGTTTAAAAGATGCTGTCTGTTTCTGGTTCGCTACTCTTATGTGAGCATATGCTGCTTTGGAGACTTGGGTTCTGGTTTAGCCAGCTTGGAAATGAGGAAAGGAAAATGAACTTATTAAATTCTAATGTTTTCTGTGATTTTGAAATTGCTCCTCTTTTTTCTTGTCTATCTTGTTAAACTCACAAAAATAAATAACAGCAGGATAATACTACTTTTAAGTTACAGTAGATAATATTATTGTCTTAGTATATTTGTCTGGTGTAGCCGAGGGAGTTATCTCAGGTATTATAATTTTGACTTTGACATGACTTCAACCATGATGTTGCAGTAACATGGTTTCTACTAGTTAATTTCTTTAAAAAGTGATTCCAAGTTGAAATGCATATTATGCATTTATTTGAATGTAATCAGGAAGTAAGTGCCTCTCTTTAGAGTGTTTCTGTGTAGCAGCAGGGTACACTTGAATTAGTAAGGAAAATGAGAACATGAATATGTGTGGTACTCTTAACTTTTTTTTAAGTCAGTCCATTCTGTTGACTGGAAAAAGTAGAAATTTCAAAGCTCTGTTCCTTACTCCCAGGGAGTGGGGAAGGATTTAGGTTGAGAGTTTTTCTAGGTGTGCTGTGAATGGATTCTGATGGGCTTATTGTATTTAGATAACATGATATTAAATGTTTATTTCCTGGGTTGTTTTTCCAAAGAGAAGCATTTTTTATGGGTTAAAAATGGCACCCCAGGAAAGTTCTCTTAAAGCATCTGTCAAGAATTCTTCAAATCATTGTCAATTTTTCTGTAATTGTGGAGAATTTTGCCAAATGTTCCCCAATGATGAATGGAAAGGTGAAAGTGGAGAGGATTCAGTGTTTTATTCAGGTTGATTCTCATGTCACAGGACAAGTAGATTATGCCAGATATATACCACCATTTGGTTCCTTTCCATAGGACTGTGTTATGAAATCTGTTATTCTTTGCAACTGTATTGCCAATTTATCTTCATCGACAAGTGTGGGAAATGTCTTATTACCAGATCATGGAATATGAATTAAAAATATTTGTGGTAGGGCAAGGGGAAAGGAGTGGGAGCAGCTTGGGAAATGGGTATTAATTCTTGATTATCTTGACGTTAGCAAATGATTTTGTGAAGACTTGATCCTGTCATTGTATTATTTTATCATTGTATTATTTTACATTATTTTATGTATTATTTTATTATTTTATCATTCCACCAAAGGTTGGTGGAATGATAAATAAGAATAGTTATGTCACTTTTTGGTGAGATCCCTTAATCAGATGTATTTAAGAGAATTTGGTATAAAGTACACTTATCAGTGGAGATAAAGCACTAAAAAAAGTAACTTTCAAGAATCAGGAATGCCATGATAGGGAACTTTAAGGTATTCAAAATCCAGGACTAGATGTTTATTTTCTACTGTGTAAAAAAGATTCCAAGCTGTTAAATATGGGGGTGGGGTGATAGAGATGGTGGTTATAATAGATTAACCTGTGATGTTGGTTGCTTGCTCTTTTTTTTCCCCGCCTTTCCTCTGGCTACTCCTTGGGTAGAATTGAAAATTTTTTAAAACAAAAGTTAATTTTCTTCAGTAAACATGTTTTTGATAGTAAGAGCAAAAGAAGAAAATTAAAATCAGCTATAATTTTGTTACACAGAGATGAAACCAATGGTTAACATTTTGGTCTAGACTTTCAGTTTTCTATGAATATACTCAAGTGGGTAGAAATATGTTTTGCTCCATTTTGTCATTTTTTCACTTAATGGATCCTGAACATTTTTCATTATCATTATTTTCCTACAATGTAATTTTTAATGGCTGGATAATATTCTCTATAGGGTAATATAACTTATGGACGTTATTTTGAACCAGAAAATCAACGAACTCTCTAATGTTATGGCCAGAATTTTATTCAGTTTTCAAAAATTTAGAGAGTATGGTGAAATAAAACAGTTTTTATTTTGAAGACTAAAGCTCTCACTGGTAAGTGTAGTATGAAATAGAAGAAAAAATTTTTAGATATCTAAAATCATTTTGCGATAAAGAGATCAAAGTGACTTGATCAAGAGCATCTGGGAAATCAGTGGGAGAGTAGAGAATCACAATTACACTTATGGCCATGAAGGTGATCCTGATACGAATAATTTCAACATGTTTCAGATGATAAATGTCTTTAACTCTCCTAGAAGCTTCTGTCATTTTGACACAGGACTGTTTTTGCTGGTCTTCATAAGCACATTCAGGTAGATGTCTTAAAATATCTTTCTCTGTTGGATTTGGCAGTTGATAACAAACAATATGCTCTCATAAAATGTTCTATTAAGGGGGGGAGGTAGATGGGGCAAAAGCAGGTCAAATATGTGGTGACAGAAAGAACTCTAACTATGGGAGGTGAATACACAATGCAGTGTATGTGTATATATATATATATGTATGTATGTGTGTGTGTGTGTGTGTGTGTGTGTGTGTGTGTGTGTATATGCCTTACTGTTAAATTGTACACCTAAAACCTACTGGATTTCATTAACCATTGTCACCATAAAAAAATAAATAAATAGGGGTGGCTCCATAGGGTAATGGTTAGCATGTCTGCTTTACATGCAGAAGGTCCTGGGTTCCTGCCCCAGGTGGAGCTCCAGGTAAGCCAGGTCCACAGTGTGCGCCGCGAGGGCATGCCGGGAGACGCCCTGCCTTCTGAGACCTAGTTCTTAAAAAAGGGAGATGGCAAGGCATCATCCATAGGTCAGGGGTGGAAGTGGGGCGGGGGTGGAGGGGAATTAAAGAGGAGGAAAAAAATAAATAAAATGTTCTGTTAAGAAATACCTACTTAAGTTCTGTATAATGGTTGAACTATTCCTTCAGCAACTAAACAAAAAATAATGACAATGAGATTGGGATTGCACATGGCCCCCTTCTTTTACCTTTTCGCTTATCCATATTTTGGATAACCTTCTTAAGACAGCTGATTTCACAAAGCTTTTATATTTCATAAGATTTGTTAATTTTACTTTTTCTTTTTGCAACGATACTAATAGCCATGATTTTTTTATACCTTAGAAAAAAATTTTATATGTTGACTTTTTCTTGAGTGCTTTAGATTATTCTCTTTTAGGAAACTCTTGAGTTTTATGGATCACAGACATGAATTAAAGATATTTTACATTTTTTTGAGCAAAAACTTTTTTTAAAAAAGTATAGACATTATCGAAAATTAAAAAAGCACCTTGTGATATACCACCTCTGTTAGTATTTTTGTGTTTATTGGTGTGGGATAGTCTCCCCATCCCACTTCCATGATGTATACATATTGTGATCTCCATTCTCATTGTACGGTATAAATTGTTCTATATCTGCTATTTAAAGTGGAAATTTAAAACCTTTCCATTAATAAAGATACCTGGAGTGGGTAGATTTTGTAATTTATGGAAAATAACCCACATTCCTCTGCTGGACTGTCAAAGTTATCTTTTTTGGACCTAAAGATGGAAAGGTTCTGGCCAAGGAACATATTAGAAGTATCCTTAGTATTAGGGAAGATGTAACTTTGCTCTATTGAGTCTCCTTGGACAACTTCTGAAGGTTGTAGAGATATTTCTATAGCTGGGTATCTGAGGACCTGGGACCCTCTGCTGTGGCATTGTGATTGAGAGCTGTTCTTGTAGTATGACATGGGCTTTTGGGTATGTAAAGTTGTAAATGGAATAGGTGAGGGAGATGACAAGTTCCTCAAAACAGGGAGATACCTCAGGTTGGCATAAGTCCTTTAAAGACACAAACAGCAGATGGAAAAAAAAAAGTAAGGCCCCAGCAAGGAGAACTAAGTCAAGCTTTGTTTGTAGCTATTACCACAAAAGGACCAGTTTTTATTACTTTCTGCACTATGCGACTGGGGTAAAGGAGGCTTCCTCTTTACTGCTTCAACATTACAAATTAAAAGACAATTTTTCCTCCACCCTTTAGGAAACTTGCTAGCATGACTTTATTTCTAAAAATGGAAGAAACAGTTGGTGTGTGAGCAGTGACCATGTTCTGAATAAATTTAAGGACTGGAGAAAGTAGATGGTGAAGTGGAAGGGGCATGGAAATATTTGTTGAACTTTGCATTTATTACTTCATTTAATTTTTAAAACAACCCAGTGAGATGAGAGATGAATGGTATTCTGATTTTATGGAAGAGAAGACAGGTAGAGATAAAGCAGCCCAAGGTTGCACAGCTGCCAGATAACAAAGTTGGGATTCAGAGCCAGTTCCAATACCTTGTTTTACATCAGTGTTCTGGGAGAATAGTGTACAGCTGACCCTTGAACAATGCGGGAGTTAGGAGCACTAACCCCCACACAGTCAAATCCATATGTAAGGTTTGATTCCCGCAAAACTTAGTTGTACTTTGGTATCAGTCGGGGATCGGTTCCAGGATCCCTGCACAGATAACAAAATCTGAGGATGCTCAAATCCCTTATATAAAATGGCAAAGATCAATGCATACAGTCGGCCTTCTGCATCTGTGGATTGAAAACAATACAGCTATTTATTGGAAAAAATCTTCATTTAAGTGGGCCTGTGCCCACTTATTATGTGCCCACTCATTAACATTACTTTGTAACATTCCTTGTTTTAAAAGAGCAACATAATAGAATATCTCATGTTTCCCAGGCTCATCTTAAAAAAAAAGCCAAGACTTCTTTTTTATTTTTACTGTTTGTCTCACATACATATCCACACAGTTTTCAAGCCTGTCCTTTCTCAATAACTTTATAAAAAGTTGGATCGCTTTGAAGGGAATTTACTCAAGATATTTGATGCTTCAGAAAGGTCTTGATCTTGTCCTGATCTAATGTAGAACTATGGTTTTTGGGGGGTTTACTTCCTTTACAATTGCCCTTTGTCCTTGTTTTGAACTCCAGAGAAGCTTAACTTTTATCCCTATCTTAGTTAGGGGAGAATGCCAGGGATGGGCATGTTGACAGATCTGATTTCATGGCAGATAGAATATTGGTAGTGGGTTCTCAAGTTTCATCTCCTTTATATCTTAGTTAATACCAGATGTAGTCTGGTTGACTGGAAAATGTTGAGACAAGGCCAGAAGATACTGTTATATTCTCAGCCTTTACTACTACTAACCATGTGACCTTGGACAGCTTGCCTGTCTGCCTCAGTTTTCCCAGTATGCCTTTTTGTATGAGGAAAGAGTACTTTTGATAACTCTTACAAGTATGCTTTAAACTAATTGACAGTTAGATTTTAATGAATTCTTAATTTTTTGTATGTATATTTTTAGTTTCTTAAACATCTCAAGTCAGTCTTAGTTTATGTTGCTTTTACAGAAATGACCAGAGAGTTTGAGGCCTTTGTTTTTAGCTAGTGGCTTTATTTACATATTTCTTCATAATTTTGTGAGTAGAGAAAAATTTGAATGCTTTAATCCATCATACAGTATGTTTCTAATAGATGGTTTTCTTTACTAATACCATATGCTAGCCATTGAATTTAAGGATTTGCCATTATTATGGCTGTGAGCTAAAAGAGGTTAGAATGGATGTAAATGTATTTCATTTATTTTGCCTTTTCCTTTCAGTTCCATTTATTTGTTGTCACTTGGCCTGATTATTTTGGAACGATATCATGTTAGCTATCAAAGGCATGAGACTGTTGAAGAGGAACCTGGATGGGAGTTGGTGAAAAATGGGGGATTAATACAGTGAGGTTAAGTGATTAAAATTGAATTTAAAATTATCTGCAAGACTTTTCACTTGTCCATTTGTATGTAAGCGAATCACTGAAGAGTTTTGATTTAGATGGACTAGTTTTAAAACACTACTTTAAATTCATTCTTTTTGACCTAATCTGGGCCTTTACCTCTGCTGAACATTTGCTTTCATCTCCACAGCAATCCTGGGAGGTAGATACAGACAATCCTCACTTTGCATGGTTCCAGTATGCACAAATACCACATTTTGTTTATCCATTCATTAATTGGGAAATATTTGTGTTGTTTCCACATTTCAGCTATCTTGAATAGTGCTGCTGTGAACATTCATGTATAAGTTTTTGTGTAGACACATGTTTCCAGTTCACTTTGAGTATATTCCTAGGGGTGGAATCGCTGAGTAATATGGTAACTCTACATTTAACCTTTTGAGGAACCCGCAGCAAGACGGTTTTCCTAAGTGGCTGCACCATTTTACATTCCCACTCACGGAAATGTAAGTTGCCAATTTTCCACATCTCGCCAACATTTGTTATTCTGTCTTTTTAATTATAGCCATCCTATTGGATACGAAGTGATATTTTATTTTGATATGCACTGCCCTTATGGCTATTGAGGTTGAGCATTTTTTTCATGTGCTTATTAGCCGTTTATCTTCCTTGGAAAGAGGTGTATATATTTGCTTTGCCTATTTTAAATTGGATTATATTTTTATTGTCGAGTTGTAAGAGTTCTTTATAAATTGTGGATACCAGATCCTTATCACTTTCTTGATAGTGTCCTTTGAAGCATAAAAATTTAAAATTTTGAAGATGTCTAATCTATTTTGTTCTTCTGTCGCTTGTGCTTTTGGCGTCATAGGAAACCAATCATTGCCTAATCAGAGGTCACGAAGACTTACATCAGTGTTTATTTCTAAGTGTTATATAATTGTAGCTCTTACATTTAGGCTTTTTGACCTTTTTTGAAAGTATATGGTGTGAGGTAGGGGTTCCGCTTCTTTCTTTTGCATGAAGATATCCAGTTGTCCTAGCACTGTTGTTAAAAAGACTGTTTTCCCTCTATTGAACGGTCTTGACAGCCTTGTTGAAAACTGAGTGTATTTCTGGATTCTCAGTTTTATTCCATTGATCTGTATATATGGATTTAATTTTGTTCACCAGTTTTCTCTTGGAAATTCCCATCTTCTCTGTTTGACAGTTCATAATCTTGGCTCTTTGTCATAGACTTCCTTCTCATTCCTGAATCCAATCTCAAGGGCTCCAGCTTTTTTTTGTTGTTTGTTTTTAAACTTCCCCTATTTATGTTCACTCATACAGTGCTCTGGCCTCTCTTCTACATCTCAGGACAACCCTAACTTGAAACCTTTAATCTTTGATGCTTTCATTTCCCTCATTCTTCATAATCAAAGGTTATATTATTTGACCCCTGCCTTTATAATTTATTACTCTTCTTTCCTGGGCGCTCACTGTCGCTTTCTTGCCCATCTCTCTGGTCGAGTTTATTGTATGTACTTTTGTTAGGTTAATCTGTGACTGACTTTGACTTTTTACTCTTCAGCTCAAGGATTCTTCTTTGTACTCTGTCCATGGCCTTTCCATCCCCAACTTCTGCTTCTTCTATACACATCTCTCTCCTACCAGTTGGCTAAAGAACTCAGCCCCCAGATATGCCTTCTTTTTGTATACCTCAGTTTGATAAGTGGTTATAAGAACATAAGCATCGGCACTACAAATTCTGGCTCTACCATTTACTATTAGGAAATTGTGATTAAGTTAGTTAACCTGGTGAAGGATTTTTTCATTTGTAAAGAAGGACTAATACCACCTATTTTGTAGGTGATTGATAGGATTAAATAAAATATGATAGTGCCATAGAGTGGACATTTATTAAATGTTGTAATCTGTGTTGCTGTTCCTTTTGTTGGGGTGCTAACCCTATTCTACTGCTGAAAGTCGTTTCTATCTTTCAAGGGTAGAGTCCATTTCATAGTGCTATGTCTTTCATTAAACTGTGGCTGGCATTTCACTTTCCCCCAAACTGGTCCTTAGTTCTTCCTCATTTGAAATCCTATGGTACTTTTTGTCTTTCTTACAGTTTGTTTGTTAAAATGCCACATGATTTCTGTATGATCACATCCTCTTTTCTGGATTATAAACCATTTGAAAGCAGGCATAGTCTTGTTCAGCTTTGTATCCCTGGCAGTGGATTACTTGTTTGTATAGTAAGCTCTCAACAAATAGGTAAGATTCTATTTATTGTATAAGGCCAGTATCTCTTGTTTAATATCTCTTGTAATATTAACATTGTTTAAGGCAAATATCTTTTTCTGCAAGGCTTTTAAGACAACTTCTTCCATGAGTAAATAGCTTTTCCTATTATCTTCCCTTAGTACCTTGTCCACAGGACTATTGTAATTCTGATTGCATTGTAATCCTCCCTAATTTGCAAGCCCTTTGAGTACGGATGCCTTGTCCTAATTAGCTTTTAATTGTTTGCTTGTCTGTCTTCCCCCCTCTATAGACCTCCATGAGGACACCAACTGATTTCTTGAGTACTATGTCACTGGCACCTAATATGGTTTTTGATGTATAGTGGGTGCTCACTATTTGTTAAATAGATAAGTAAATAAGCTCTTTCTTTTTAAGTACCATAAAATTGTTGTGTATCCACATAATGATTGCCACATATCCGTATCTTCCTATGTCTGTAACTTACATTGAGGAAAACTTTTAACTATGAAATTCTTCATTGCGAGTTATTTCTGACTTTACAAATACGCTTGTCTTTGTTATTAGTATATATGGTGCTTCCAAGCCAAATTAATATATGAATCTTAGGGTGAATTTAACTAGATACTTATTGTTGAGCATTTGAACTGTTGACAGTGTTTTACTATGAGGAAAATGAATGAGTCTGACTGAATGATGTCTTTTCACATACCAGTGAGTCTCTTTTAGAGCTGTACACATAAGATAGTCGGGATGGTTGATGAACTGTGGTGGTCCTACACAATGGTTCCTGTATTTCTGTGTTATTCTGTGGATGTGAGGATAGATTGCATTAGATCCATTTTTTCTCCCACTCAAATCTTGGATTTATTTTCATTAGGATACATATAATGTTCCTTTTGGGGAAAGTGTATTATTAGATCAATGGAAAGAAGTATTTTTAAGGATCTCGATATATAGTGCCAAATCCAGATATTGTGCTTTTACCAGCAACATATGAGGGTGCTTTTCTTAGTAACAGCTATAACACAATAAAAGAAAAAAACAAAAATAAAAACACTTAAACTAAATTCCATGCATAAAATATACAAAGTTTGAACTATTTTTATTTTTTAAATGTAGAGCAGCTATTTGACTCATTCCTCCTATTTGTTTCTTTTCTGTGAAACAGGTGATTTGATGAAGAGTGCTGCGGGAGAGTTTGCGGATGATCCCTGCTCTTCTGTGAAGCGTGGCAACATGGTTCGGGCAGCTCGAGCTTTGCTCTCTGCTGTTACCCGGTTGCTTATTTTGGCCGACATGGCAGATGTCTACAAATTACTTGTTCAGCTGAAAGTTGTAAGTATAGGCCTATGTCTGTAATTTATACTCTGTATCACAGTGAGATTACTACTGTCCAAACTTAGTCAGCATTCGTTAGGATTTGGTTTGGTTTTGAATTTGGTTCACCTAACTGGACCAAGAATGTTTTTGTTTAATTTCCACTTCTCTATTCCAAGTTTACCATCATACTGGCTCTGCTGTGAGCCATTGTTGGCTTGGTTCTCATGAAGAACTTGTAACAAATGTATTGTTTTGTCTCCTTCCTTTGTTGCAGTAGTGATTAAACATTTCCTTATATTAGAGTTCCTGAGTTTTGAGAAACCAAGATATATTAAATTGTGTCCTTTTATACAGAAGTCAGTAATGTCATCCTTTGCAGTAGCAGCCGCTCAAATGTTTGAGGGCCTTATAAACTTAAGAGAGTTTGGATTGCTATCATAGTAGTTATTAAAAGGAATTAAAAATTCTTGACCACCTTTATATACAGATTTATATTGTTTAGAATTTTTCTTTTCGGGGGATATGCTTAATAGGTTGAAGATGGTATCTTGAAACTGAGGAATGCTGGCACTGAACAAGACTTAGGAATACAGTATAAAGCCCTGAAACCTGAAGTGGATAAGCTGAACATTATGGCAGCCAAAAGACAACAGGTACAGTCATGATTTGTTTATATTATTATCTAGTGTTTATATTATTTATATAAGTTGTTTACATTATTACCTAGTGGGAAAAATCCACTTTGTCAGAGTTTTCTGAGGGTACCAATACCTCCTTCTGCCAATATAGTTCCATTAAAACATTTAATTTACAAAGTATCCTTTCAATATTATGTTTTCAATAAAGCTATAATTAAGTTACATTCATGTTATGCTCCTATTGTAAATCCTGTAAAAATTTTAGTTTAGCTTGGCAATTAGTGATAGTATAGGAGAGGTGATAGGCCTTTGTTAGGTTCATTCAAGGATTATTAACGTGAGTTCATGACGGAGTTTAATTCAGATCTTTAAAAACCTTAAACCAGTTAAACCATATTGGAATTACTTCTATATCAGAAAGTATCTCTTCCTTTCCCCTATATTTTGTTACTTTTTAAGTATATTTTACATCCATGGGTTCGGAATCAGTGGAAGAGGAGGGCCAAATGTAGTTATATGTAGATTTTCAACTGGAGCCATGGGTTGACACTCCTAACCCCTGCATTGTTCAAGAGTCAACTATATTTCTTATTAATCACTATTAGTAGTTTTCCATGGTGTTATGAGTTTGTGTTATATGGCATGTGGATCAGTATTATTTCCAAGCTTTGCTAGCCTTTTGACATTTTTTTGCTGTTGGGGTGCTTTAAGATCTTCCCTGTGTTCTTCCTATTGGATGATGTGTGTTAGATGTGTGTTCTGTATCGGGGATGCATATATCACCACTTAGCTTCTTATAACTTTCATAGTCCTGATCAAGCTTTTAATTCTTATTTTTAAAGAAGCCCTGAAAATGTGAATTCTTATTGTTAGCCAATACCTATATCAGTTAGGATATTTTACAATGCGGTTCACAGAAAACCCAGCTCCAAAACTGCTTGAACAATGAGGAGTTTATTTTCTCACTAATTAGAAGTCTGAGTTATGTTTTCTGACTTCAGAGTTGTTAAATTTATAAGGCTTTACAATATCATCAAGGATCCAGGTTCTTGACATTTTCCAGCACTCTACCAACTTCAGTGTGCCTGGCACTGGTTGGCTGCAGAAGCCCTAGGCTTGACATTTGCACAAATCAATATGTAGGGGAAAAAAAGGATTGTCTTTATAAGCAAACGATGCAGAAGCCCCTAACAGATTTGACCTAAATCTGAATTGTGTAACATGGCTATTCCTCACTAATCATTGGTAAGAGGAAAGTGGTTACCGTGACTTAGTCCTGCCATCTGGTCTGTGATGGGGGTAGCCTTCCCGAGGACAGGAACACACAACAGAGCTTTGACAGGCACGAGGAAAAAGGGGTCAGTATTATAACTGTCCAATATATGACAGCCTCAGCTTTGGAGACTTTCTAGTAACTTTCATTTGGTTATTTTTATATTAATATAAAAACTACCCCACAAAGTTGAGAGGATTAAATTCAATAATGTGTGTAAAGTATTTAATATAGTACCAGACACTAAGTAGGCCCTCAGTATTGGGCAGTTGGTGGATAGTAGTTATTGCTCATATTTCAAGTTGTAAGATGTGATCAGACTGAATCTGCACATACATGAACCTGGTTTTATATTTCAAGTACTTAATTTTACACATGATAATATGACTAGATTTGGTGAACTGTCTGAGTAATTTAGGGTATGTTCAATGTGCCTTCCCCTACCCCCCCCAATCGGCTTTATTGAAACATAATAGACAATCAGTTGTTTGTATTTACTTTGTATAATTCAGTGCTTGTTTTTTTCAATTATAGTTGGCATACAATAATATATTAGTTTCAGTTGTACAGCATAGCGATTAGAGATCTATTATATAACTTACAAAGTGATCAGCCCACTAAATCTAGCACTTCTCTTCCCCTTACATATTTATTACAATATTGTTAACTATTTTCCTTATGCTACACTTTATATCTCCATGTCTATTTTATAACTATCCATTTGTACTTCTTCATCCCTTTGCTCTTTTTCGCTGTTCCCCCAACCTCCCTCCCATCTCGTAGCCCTCAAAATATTCTCTATCTATGAGTTTATTTCCATTTTTGGTGTTTATTTTGTTCTTCAGATTCCACATTTACGTGAAATCATGTGATACTTGATTTATTCAGCACAATACTCTCTAAGTCCATCAAGGCAATATCTTTTTCCATCCCCTTCCTTTTTGTCTGTGTGTGTCTTTTAATCTGAAGTGAGTCTCTTGTAGGCAGCACATGCAGAGGTCTTGTTTTATTATCCATTTAGCTGCTCTGTCTTTTGGTTGGAGCACAATTCTTTTCCATTCGATGTACTTGTTGATAGGAATGTAGTTATTATTACCATTCTTTTTTCATGATTTTGATACATGTTTTTTATTCTTAAAGCAGTCCCTCCAACATTTCCTGTAATACTGACTTGGTGTTGATAAATTCTTTTAGCTTATTTTAGTCTGGGAAGCTCTTTATCTGTCCTTCGACTCTAAATGATAGCTTTTCTGGATAAAGTATTCTCGATTGTAGATCCTGGGTTTTCATCATGTTGAATATTTTGTGCCAAGCCCTTCTGTTTGCATAGTTTCTTTTGAGAAATCTGCTGCCAGTATTATGGGTGCTCCCTTCTAGGTAACTAACTGCTTTTCTCTTGCTGCTTTTAAGATTCTTTCTTTGTCTTTAACCTTTGGTATTTTAATTATAATGTGTCTTGGTTTGGGCCTGTTTGGGTTAATCTTTTTTGGGACTCTTGAGCTTCCTGGAGTTGTATGTCTATTTCCTTCAACAAGTTAGGGAAGTTTTCCATCATTATTTCTTCAAATAGCTTTTCATCATCTCTCTCTCCTCCTTCAAGTACCCCTATGACACGGATGTTTTTACATTTAATTTGTCCCATAGGCTCCTTAAATTATTATAGTCTTGTCTTCTTTTTTCTTGCCATTCTGATTGGGCGTCCTTGGCTTCTCTATCTTCTATATCAGTGGTTTGATCCTTTTCTTCATCTACTCCGTTGATTTTCTGTAATAAACTTTTCACCTAAGATGATGTATTCTTCATTTCTGACTGGTTCTCTTTTATAATTTACATTTCCATTTTTATATTTTTTACCTCTTTTTTAAAGTTCTCTCTGAGTTCATCTACACTTCCCCTAAGCTCAGTGAGCATCTTTATAACCAGTGTTTTGAACTCTGCATCTTTTAGATTGTTTGACTCCATTTTTCTTTGATCTCATACGGTTTCTGCTTCTTTGTCTTCTCATTTTGTTGCCTTTCTGTGTCTGTTTCTATGTCCTAAGCAAAGCTCCTAAGTCTCCCGATCTTATTAGCATAGCTTTGTGTAGTAGGTGTCCAGTGGCACAGTCCTGAGAGGGGTTCAGCTGCAGGCCAAGTTTAGCCCCACCCTGTGCCCCACCATGGCTACCTGTTAAGATTGAGCAAGCTATCCTCAGATGCTGTGCTTATCATTGCCTCAAGAGTCCACGCCAGAAACTGAGGCCAGCTGCCACCAGTGTAGGTCTTGGAGCTGCTCAGCAAGGAGCACCAAACTCACGGAGGATACAACTGGATGTGACATGGGTAGGGCTGCAAGTTGGGGGAGGTAGAGTTTCAGGGAATCTTCTGGACAGGGTGACCTCTGTTATCCAGTTCGGAGATGTCTCAGTAGTGATGGTGCTGTGTCCGCACACTGGAAGGACACAGAGGAACAATGGATACTGCCAGCACTTCTACTTAGGAGAAAGCCTTGCCTCTGGCCCTTGTTCCAACCACTCAGTGTCCCCTGTAAGTCCCTGGTGCCCCCATACCCTCCCTGCCACCAGCAGCCAACCAGATGCTGGTACTCAGAGCGAGTGAGTCCATTACCACGTAAGTCTGGTCGCAGTCACAGCCCTTTCTAAAGGAACATCTGCAGCTGCCGTAGCTGTCACATTCATCCGCTCTGGATGGGGCAGCCTCGCATCTTCACCTCCTCCTACCACTGCAAGTGATTTCTTATTTTTCTCCCTAGTTGTAGGGCTTCTGTTCATCTAGACCCCAGGCGACTCTGCTTGCTATTTGTTCTGTGTTTTTGTCTCAACTTTGATTTGGTTGCAAGAGGGGATTGAACAAAGCCTCTATCATCTACACCATTTTGCCCGGGCTCTCAGTGTGCTTTTAGCATTTATCCTTGTATTGGTCTGTGTCTTCATCATGTAATCAAAAGTAATTTTTTCTTTTTGCTGGGGCTGATTGACCCTTAGAAGAACTTGTATATGATAGTATGGTAATTCTATAAATATGGCAAGCTGGCCAAATTATGTTCACAATTTATTTTATTTAATGTTCTTGATGTAAGTTCTCATTTGAATACACGAAATGTTAGTTATATTTTAAAAATAGTTTGTCAAATACTTCACCCACTGTCTTAAAACCCATTCAGATCTTGGTTTATGAAGACTTAATATTATTTGAGGAAAGTGAGAACATTTAGACTGACAATATTGCATATCTTTGTAAAATGGCGGAAGAAGTAAATTGATGATGTTCTTGAGATAAAACATAATAGTCCAGAATTTTGTATGCTGTTGGACAGATTTCTGGGAAATGCTGCCTGAGTTTTAATTCTGTGTGTCATGAATCTGTGAAGAGTTCTTTAAACATAATCTGTGATGTATTTTTTTTTAAAAGATAGTAAATTTCAAACATTTCCAAAATAAAATGTTGCAGAAATCTTGAAGTTGTTAGTTAACTTGCCCTAGATGATCTTGTGTTTGCCCCTTCATATCTGTTTTCTGCTCTTGTTTACCCTGTTCTCTGCCACAGGAACCTGACCTGTCTGTATTGCATCCAGGGGGCTCCTTTGCCTTATGGCTGGTGGTTGGGTTAGTCAGTAGGAGATCAGAGGACTTAGGAGAGTGAGGCTGGGGTTTTAGTACCCTGGTTCCCTCCCTGTTGATTTCCCTGGGTAGCTAAATATAGTTCCTGGTGGATGGTATTTCTTATACATCTTGCTCCCTGGATTCTGGTGACTGACTGCTGCCTCCTCTTGTCTCTTCGGGCCCGAGTGCCCTAACAGCCCGTATTTTGCCTGTATTTTCTTGTATTTTGCCCATACCTTTGAAGCATAGTTTCTAAACCATCTTTGAATTACACCGTTTGATTTTACTATCTGTTTACTGCTGGTGTGTCAAGTGACACCTGTTCCCATTTTAAAGTTTGTCTTGGGTTTACAGTATATCATGATTGTTTATAGTTTCCTTGGGCCTAATTCCTTGGACCTTTAGCCTTAGCCTCCTACAATAGAATCCATTGAGTAGGCTGACTGTGTGCCTCTTGTTCATAAATGGCTTTTAATAAGATCTGGGCCTTGGTGTATATTCCTTTAAATTAGTGTTTTTGGAGGTATTAGACTAATACTCATTTTATCCTAAGGTCTCAGCCTGGTGGAAATTTCATTCTCCATTTTCGATATGGCCCACTGACCTCCTTCAGTAACGGGGCTTGTTTTTCCACATTGTGTGTTTTCTGGCCGAATTCCTATATGCTCTATGCTCTGACTGTTTTCACTTTTGACTTTTTCTTCTCTCCCCAGGCATGGTGTGTAATAATTTACTTCCTCATTGAGCTTCTTATCTTTGCAAGCAGCCCTAATCCAGAAAAGGGGTATTTCCTCAAGAGTAGTATTTGAGTTTGATGTGTACTGGCTCCTTTAGCCCCCTTAGTATCATTTAAGCAGCAGCCACCTATTGAGGAAACGCTAAATCTCATAAGGTCTTCAGGTTCTCTGGAGTTTTTGTTCTTTAAGGTTTTTCCGGGACATGGTGTGGTGGTGGTGGTGAGGATGTTGCTGAAAATAATGAATAACTCTAAAAAGGTGTTTACTGTGTGCTGAATACTGTTATAAGCCCTTTATAAACACAAACTCATTTAATCTTCACTAAATAGTATAAAGTAGATACTATGATCAGATATTAATTTCTACAGATGAAGGGAACCGTAGCATAGAGAGGTTAAATAATTTGGCAAGGCCATTCGTCTAGTAAGTTGTGGAGCCAGGTTTTGAACTCAGACTGTCTGGCTGTAGAGGAGAGGGATTCTGCTTGTTTAAATTGCTACTATAATCCTCAGTGCTTAGAACATTGCCTGGATACAGTAGTGTTCAATATTTATTTAACGAATGAATGAATAAGCCACTTTGCCGTACTACATGTGCATCCTGGAATAGAATTCTGAGTGTGGCCCTAATCTGTTACTTTCTTGGGCTGGAATATTTTTTGCTGACTAGAATTTCTATTTGGTTGCAGGCTTTTCTTTGGTGATAAGAGTGAAACAAGAGGTTGGGATGGGCTGACTGAGTTCCTGTGAGGAGGACTACCTCTGCCTCACATTGTCAACTCTGGTTCCCTAGTGTGCTAGAGATGGAAAACTTTGATGTTTATATTTCCCCACTGGGTATATAGAGCTTGTTGAGATGTTTTGTAAAACTATAATTCTTCTTACCTAGTCTCTGAACTTTGACTTTCACAGTTATTTTTCTGAAAACTTGAACAGACACATAGGTAATGTTTTATGTGTAAATAATCTGGACTGGTTGGATTTGACTATGGACCATTTCTTTAAATATAGTCATTTGAGTCCAAGAGAAGACATCCGATCAAATGTATGCATGGCTACAATTTTACAGTAAGAGGGAAATGAGAGGAAACTTTCATTTGAATTTCCAGCTCTTGGTAAGAGTGTTATAGATTGCTTAGAAGTTAGCTTCTGTTTCTTGGTCATTGCATGTGATGGTTAGTTCAAATTATATTGAAAGCAGTCATTTCCTCCTTATGTTTTCTGTTTGACTGTTCCTAAGTCTGCCTGAAACATAACTGGATGGATGAAGTTGAGGAATCATGAAGGCTAAAGTAGACCAAAGGCCTCTTAATTTCATAAGTAATTATTATATTGCTTAATAGCTCACCTTTTCCATTAATCTGTATTACTTATAAACACTATTTTGAAAAGAATACTTACGATTGATCATTATTCTTTATAGTAAATAGTGCTGCTTTATGATAGTGTCCATTTTCTTATCTGTACTTCATAAAATCTAGGTTTTTTTGTGCTGCGGCAAAAGCAGTTCTAAAGTGAGAGAGAACTCTTTAGCAGTTTGGACAAGTGATAATATTTAGCTGTTATTTTCATCATAGATTAAAATATGTTCCCCGATACTTGGTAAATAGGATTGTATCAGAGATACATTGTAGTGAGGGCAAGATATTTAGAAAATGCCACACAGAACAGGCACCAGCTACTTACTTAAGCATAATGGTTAACCCTAGCCCCATGTCAGCTTGAGTCTTGAGATGATCATCAGTTCTCTTAAGTCCATGGAGTCCTGTTTCTGAATACTTAATCTAATGTAGTCTTTGGCAAGACAGATGTTTATCATACCAGGCCATGCAGTGGTGGCTCTAGGAGAGTCGTGTTGAATAGTAATTTTGACACTATTAACTTCAGGTGACCACAAGTGTCTTTGGTAACCTTTACAAGAGGCTGTACTGATTCTAGGTTACAGATACTTAGGAAGAATGCCAAAGCTATTGCAAAGCATTTTATAAAACAGGACAATACAAGCCCTTAAGGCATATGATTCCCTAGAAGACTTAAAGTCCTTGAGGTTGTGGTGAAGGCAAGACATTTAGAAAATGCTACTCTGAACTTGTGCACCAGCTATTTAAGCATAATGGTTAGCCTCAGCGCTCTGTCATAGATGAGTCTTGAAATGATCACTGATTCTCTAAATCCATAGGGTCTCATTTCTGAATGTTTAGCCTAATATACTGTGCTGCAGGGCATTTGGAGTGCTGTGAGCTGTTATTTGCAAATTCAGTTTCTAAATGAGAAGAGAATTCTAGCAGGAGAAGAAAGCTGTCATATTATACGAAGTTTGAATAAAGATGCAAACCTAAAATATATAGTGAGATGAAGTGTCAGAAAAAGGCAGCCAGTTTGGTGTCTCTGATTTTTAATTAGGAATTCATCTAGAAAGATGAGCCATTAAATAGCTAAGTCAGACTTTGAATAATTGACTTCGGTCTTCTAAGTTTAGTCAGTTTTCTCTTACTTGTTTACACAGTTAAATTTGTACTCTAGGATTCAGTTGGTGACATTAACATTGAAATTCTACGATCACACATAAAATAGAGTTGGAACAGCTCTGGGGTCATTTAGAGTTATCACATATTTCTCTTCTGTGGTGATGATCCACATTTACTGAAGACATCTTTTTGATCCACATTTATTAAAGACTTATTATTTTTTTTACTTTTAGTATTTTCAATAACAGTGGGATACCAGATGTACACCCTACCCATCTTACTTGTTGTTGATATCACTTATTTGTCACTTAGCATATTCACTTGTTCTATCAAATAGATGCTAGTAGTGGAAACCATACCAGGAACCTCAAATCCTTTTTACTGTAGTTTATAATTATGGGATAGAAGAAATTGAAAAAAGATAGTTTCACTTATGACCACATGTATATAGAGTGTTACAAAGAAATACAGACCTTTTGGTTTACAGTCATGGAGCACATGAACCTTAGCTTTGCCTAATGACTCATGTCCTAAGGTAGTCTTTGGGGTAGGGGAAAGGTGGGGGACATGTTGTGTACTTGAGAGAATAGCCTGCCACATCCTTACCTTACTGGTCTGCATAGTTCGTGAACACCTGTGGTTTCCCATTCCAGATTTCACAGAATTATTCTAATGAATTTTTGTAATTTAATAAAAAAGACACCCTCATAATCTTACTCTGTTTAAATGTGCCTGAATGATTTTTCTATTTTGGTTGGAATAGGTACATATGTCTTTATATAGTCATAATAAAGGTGCTAGTCAGTTTTATGTTTTGCTTTTTATTCAGTGCTGTGCTAGGTACTTGACATGCATTATCCCATTTAATCCTCAAGACAATTATGAGAGGTATTGTTATTGATCCTACTTTACAGAAGGTGAAACTGACCATGGAGAGTTAAAATAGGATCACAATAGCGAGGAAAAAGTAGTACTGGAGATCGAAATTCAGGTCTGTGTGGTTTGGAAAATTTGATACTAAACCATACTGCCTCCTTAGCGATGAACTTTCAAGCCAGACTTAATGAAAATATTGTGTCTAATTAGTAGAAAGCCTTAACTTTTCAATATTTACCGACAAAATTTTATGTGAATTGATCCACGTAAAGACTGTTGCGATTTCTTGTTTTACTCTTTATAGGAATTGAAAGATGTGGGTCATCGTGATCAGATGGCTGCAGCCAGAGGAATCCTGCAGAAAAACGTTCCGATCCTCTATACTGCATCCCAGGCATGCCTACAGCACCCTGATGTTGCAGCCTATAAGGCCAACAGAGACCTGATATACAAGCAGCTACAACAGGCAGTCACAGGCATTTCCAATGCAGCCCAGGCCACTGCTTCAGACGATGCCTCCCAGCACCAGGGTGGAGGAGGAGGAGAATTGGCCTATGCGCTCAACAACTTTGATGTAAGTTAAGCTTGGTAAGAAACTTTAGGCTCTTGACCATCTCCCAAAGTTAACAGATTTCTGGGGAAATGTGATCAAGCTTTCTGATGAAAGCTCACTTTCTACTTAGATTTGCAATCCAAGTTTAAAGAACTTTTTTGAATCATTTGTCTACTTGACTTGGCTGAAAGCATTTATCCTTTCTTTCCTTTCTTAGTTTGAGTTAAACTTCTGAGTTCTTATGTAATTTGTGTTTCCTATGAGGTCATTCTTTATTGGGGATATATGAATTCAGTTCATTTCAACCAAGATTTTAACCTTCTAGCAGATATAAAAGCTATGAGATACAGAGGCAAAGTACACATAGACTCACAGTCTGGTGAGAGATATAGGCATTATAAGTGTCTACAACAGAAGTGCCATCATAGTTTTACTAGTGTAGATTTACTTCTCATGACTAAATTGTAATAGACAAAACTTAATCAAGTGGAAGCAAATTTGGAATTAAAATATTTTCTTAGCATAATGCCATTATAATTACCTTTTATAGATGATGCCTATACATCCTGTGTACATGCTGTCCTTCGCATCTATTCTAATCTTAATTTTGGGGGTTTTGTCTTAAAATTTTTTACCCACAATGCCTCATGGCTTCCAGTAGATGGCAGCAGTTTAAGAGTTTTTTTTTTTTTAGGGTTTTTTTTTTTAATCAACTAATTATTGGGTTAATTTTTAAATTTTTAATTATCATAAAGGAAAATTGCTTTCCAGGGCCAGCATCTTTTCACAAGTGGATATGCTTTGAAGTAAAGAATCAGTATAATGGAGTGCATTATAGTTTTTTCTTGCCTTTACCTTTTCTTTCCTTTGTCTCATCCCTTTACTTTGGCTTGGGTCACTGATCCTTGCCAATATGCATGGCTGATTTCAGACTTCTCATAAATCGTAAAAACAGTGCAATGTTAAGCCTGAAGAATGATATTAGAACTAAATTTTTACTTTTGAACCTTAAACATTACATGACTTTATAGCAGACTGTTAAGATGCATATTGCAATTTACTAGCACTGTTGTTCCCCCACCTCTCCCCTCTACAAATTTGGCAATATTAGATATTGGCCCTTTTCAAAGCAATAAGGGTTACATTTTGCTCAAAGTGAGTAATATTTATCAGAGGCTACTTAATTCATAAATGATGATGTTGGACTAAATGACCACAGGACAGTTGTAACTCTATGACTCTATTAAAATTCTGTGACCATTCTCATTCCTGATTCCTATTAGTCAGAGCACATTGTATATTCACTTTTGACCAGAGAAATCTTGCAAACTTAATCTGGTTAAAAAAAAAAAAAAGATGATCTAAAATGTAGGTTAGTAACAAACTCAAGGTACTGCATGCTAAATTTTGAAACTGAGGGTTCTTTTGGAAGGGAAACAAGAAATGTTTACTTATTAGAGAAAGGCAGGCTTTTTTAAAGAAAAACCTTGGCATTTCAGTTGAAATCAATAAAATAGTCCCCATAAAGAAAAATTAAAGGCACAGTACTTGCACAGACATTTACTAGTGTAAGGATAAATTGTATCAAGTGGAGAAGTTGATGACAGGCCAATAGCTGCTGTTCTGGGTGCAGCTGTACCTATAGCTTACTTTTGACTTGCCCTCACTTATCACTGGTAAAGCTGAATTTAAATGGAGTCAGAGAATTGAAGGGGAGACAGAAAAAGGATTTATTCTTATTGGAGCTGTTACATCATAGAGTGGCTTTGTTGGATATTGCTAATATCTCTTACAGAATACCTGGAGGTTTTTGAGCAATGAAAGTCTCAAATTTAAACATAACAGGATAAATTTGAGACTGAATTGTTCATAAAATTTGATGAGATATGTAAGGTGAGGAAAATAGATTGAAATTAATTATAAATGCATTTCTTTCTGAAACTTTGCGGCCAGAAATCAATGTTTTGTTTATTATTATTTTTTTGTGGTGAAACAGTTCTGCTAGTGTTATGTAGCAGTTTTATATTCCTAGAAAAAAAGAGTTAACTTTTATTTCCTCTATAATTCTCATTTGGTAACTCAACTTACTAATACTGTATAGTCTGTCCTTTAGATGTTCAGATTAAGTAGTTTGAACATGATTTTTATGTGACATATATGTGTTTGCATTTGGTGGTATACTTTAACCAGGCCCCATTCAGCTGGGTAGTCCTGCTTCTAGTGCCTCATTTGAGAAGTGATCCACCATGGGCCAACTTATATGGGTTGGCCCCGCATCTGCCAAAGAGTATATACAACTTTCAAGCATGATAATTTTTGTGTTAAAGCTTGATGTTTGTAATCAGTACTTTCCTCACCTCGAATAGTGGAAGCAACAGAGATTAGCACCTACTCGAATAGTGGAGGTAATAGAGATTAGCACTAACATTCAGTAATGCTTCCTCTGCAGAAACAAATCATTGTGGATCCCTTGAGCTTCAGTGAGGAGCGCTTTAGGCCTTCCCTGGAGGAGCGCCTGGAAAGCATCATTAGTGGTGCTGCCCTGATGGCTGACTCATCCTGCACTCGTGATGACCGGCGTGAGAGAATCGTGGCAGAGTGTAATGCTGTCCGCCAGGCCCTGCAGGACCTGCTCTCGGAGTACATGGGCAATGTGAGTATCAGAACTTTTCTTTGAAGAGGAGTTTTTCATAACAGATGTTGTATCTGAGATGTATTAACTATAAATGTCAAATATGTTGTTGGCCCCTTGACTCTTTTGGGTGGGGCAAAATTTTCAAGGAATAGATACTTTCTATGGGCCCCTTTCCACCCCAACTTTTTATTTCAAAAAATTTTAAACTTATAAAAATAGTACAGTGAGCACCCATTTACCCTTTATCTAGATTTACTGAGTAACATTTAGATACCAGTGCACGTTTACATGTATAAATGTATGCCATGTGTGTTTGTACACATACATACACATCTTTTTTTTCCTATGAAATATTTGATAGTAAGTTGCAGACATTGTGTCACTTCACTTCTAAATATTTCAGCCTGCATCTCCTAAGGATAATGACCTTCAATACACCTAAAATTTTGTTATCATATCTAGGTGGCCATTTAATTTTGAGCAAAACTGAATGCTGAAAATGATATGTAATTGGTGGAAGTTTTTCCATGTACCACATAGAATGTTGTAAGAGCAGATAATTACCAAGTAGACATGTATTAGGCAGACTGAACAATGTTTTTGAATTTTTAGGGTTTTTGTTTAAAAACCAGTGCTGTGAAATTTGATACCTGACTTTTTTTTGGCCATAGAAAATACTGTACTTCTTGACTTTTTTCCCCTCTCTTATCATTGCCTTCTTTTTTCCTTCCCTAATTTTTCCTCTTTCATTCCAGTTATTTAATGCTAATTTAAGGTTACTATAATTTAGTCCTTGTATCCAATATTTGCCTGTGGAAAAGAAGGAATAATAATGAGATAAAAATTATATAAAGTCGTTTTAAAGGGAAGAGGGACAATACAAATTAGTTCTCACTTTTGATTTTTCCCTATTTAATACTTTTGAGGAAAAGATCTTGGTACTTTCTCATTGGTTCTTTTCCCATACATCTTTGTTTACTTATATGCCTGTATAAGTGAACAGATTAATAGTGAGTCATGACGGAATTCCTAGGGTGAAGATGAATGCTTCCCTGTGTTTATCTTGTTTCTACTATATTGTGAAATTAGTGAAGCATATTGAATTTTCTTAAGCCATTGCCATGTTTTGATTGTATGCAGTCTACCTCAGAAAAATGAGATTAGAGGCTTAGTTAAACCAAATGGAAAAATTGGTTGATAAGTCACAGTGAAAATGTAGGAGATATTTAAAAACCATATCTAAACCTGAAGAGCAGAAAATAGAAAAAATGAATAATTTGAAGACTGGGTCACAATGTTGAAGTTTTATACAGAGAAACAAAGGACTTGCGCTATGCATGTGGATCAGTTATCTGCTGTCACGTGTAGTGCTGAAGTGGTGCAAAGGTGTCCCAAAGGTGGGAAAGACTATGTGGTGAGTCTGTTCTCATTGTTCCATACTAGAGCTTCCTAACCAGTCTACAAGATATCCCTTGAGTCTTGGGATTGGTTAGATTTCAGGCTAGTCATAACCTGATTCTTGCTGAAATATCAGACAAATAGTACTTTCCGTTTGTGCCATAAATATAAAGTGGGAAACAGTCATTTATACGGAAGATATGGAGAAGACCGTAACAGCACTCTTACATAACATTTTATTATGTAAGTGAAAACTAAAACAATGATTGATGTTTGGCTGAAATTTAACGATTATAGTGGGAGTTTTAAAAGAAACTGTCTTGAGGTTCAGAAATACATTTTAAAAGATAGTGTCTGGGCATGTTTCTCCTAAAGAAAAAATATTTAGTTTGCTATATCAACTTAGTAACAGTGAGCAGGCTAGGACCTGTCAAAAAGTGATGGAGTTGAGGATAAAGGGGGAGGACAGTGAAGCATACTTGAAAGGTTAGAGCAGCGAAATGGTCTACAAGAAGCAAAAGCAACTGGGGATGTATTTTTGCTTATTTATGAAACATTAGAATCATTTAGAACCTCTGATAACAATTAGAAGAACTTGACAGTGTCTGCCTGTCACTCAGTTCATATTATATATCACTTGCAAAGTAGTATGCTGGGCACTATGTAAAAGGATTGAGGCACTGATTCTTTCCTTCTGAAACAGGTTTTCTCCAGGGCATTTATTGAGAATGTTATTGTAGGTACTACTAAAATTGCAAGGAGGATGAGATTATTTCTAGCTGGGAAACCTGAGAGGACTTTATGGAGCATTTATTTCATATTCTTTAAGGTCAATAAAGGCAAGAATCTTTAGGATGATTTTTAAAAGATGGTTCACATTAAGTTTTGATTATTTCTCTTATGTAGAGAATTGAGACAATCTGGATTAACTAAAACTCATTCACGGCATAGAACTTTGTAGACAGTAGTAAAGTCCAGATGGGCTCACATGTTTTTATTTTTTCATTTCCTAGATTCTCTCAGTAATGTCATTTTTATAGCTATATACTCTCAGATATTTTCCATATCATTTGAGTCTTCCTTCCTCATCCTGTGTTGCCACTTAATCAAGTATTACATTGTTTTTTACTCTAAGGCAATGATTCTTAACTTGATGCACATTAGAATCCCTGGGAAACTCTCCCAAATCCTGATGTTTAGGTATACCCCAGTTAAGTCAATTACTGGATTGAGGTCCAGGTGTCAGTATTTTTAAAAGTTTCCAAGTGATTCCAACGTGCAGTTAAGGTAGAGGAACTGCTCTGATGATCTGTTGCATTTGTCGTTTTCTGTCTCCACTGCCTTTGCCTTATTCCAGGCTCTATTCACTTTTTCCATTTTCTAATTTATTACGCCTGCTCAAGCCAGTCCAAGCTCATGCCTTCAGTAGGACATTGTTCATTATGTTTTTGAAATTCCCTTCTCACCTGTTTAAGCCTAATCTTTCTTCAAGGTCCATGTTTTTTTCCTCCCATCTCTTTGCAGAAGGCCATTTCAAACTGCACTTTTCTATATTATTTCTACATTATTTCTTTGCTTGAAGTTTTGCAACTAATTGTTTACTTTCTTGAATTGTTGCTTAACACTGTTTCCTTTAACCATGTAATTTATGCAACTAAGTTTTAAGTGTGTAAAAGATGGGAACTGTTTTAAAAATATTCTTTTAGAGTCTAGTATAATGCTAGAAGACATACTTAGTGCTTTGCTTAATGAACTCATGCTGACCTGGGAGATGAATAACATGAATAATTTTGGATATTCATAGTTCTAAGGATTCATTAGTGAAAAACTCTAAAGATTCTTGCCCATATTGACCTTACAATTCTAGAAGGTTATGGGAGAGGAGGCCATCATGGGTGATTTACCTCTACTTCCTGTAGCTCTTTCAGTATACATGAATTTGTACAAAATTAAACCAAGTACTCTGAAATAAGCAGTGAGTGAAAGTGATATTTTAGATTAGAGTGGAGTTAAATTTAATTGATCAGATGAGGGTCAAATTCCCTTTTAAAGGTTCTAAGGGCCAGGAGTCCAGCAGCCTTATATCTCCTGCTTGTATTGTGACTTGAAGAGTTGGAAGGTAGTCTTGGCTCTATTGCTAACTTACTTTAGGATGCTCTAAGAGATATTGATGTTAAAAGTAATGCATTTGTTCCCTACTTAACATGGAAATGCCTCAGATACATGACAGTAGAGGTTTAACCATTCAGTTGATCTTTGTAGCTGCACAAATGACTTTCAGGTTTCCTTGAAATGAAATGCGGTTATTGTGGTTAAGTTTAATTTGTTCCTGCCCTGTCAGCCTAGGGTTACTCTGCCAATTCTAGAGAAAGTAAAACAGCTTGGATGGGTGTCGTAATCTGAAAAGGTTTAAAGGTAAATGGATTGACATTAAAAGGAAATGTAATTGAATTTGAAAAAAAAGTTATTGCCACTTTGTCTATATTTTGATAATTGAAAGTCATACATGTACATTAAATTACTAAATCACTGTAACTGTTAACATTTAGGGATATGTATGTCCAGTTCTTTTCCCCTTTCTTTTATATAGCGTTTTTTAATTTTAAAATAGTTTTTGACTGTTTTAATGTTCTCTGTATATAAACAAAATATTTATATAACGGGTTCAAACTATTAGGCTAATGGATTAAAACAAACTAATGGGTTAAAATTTTTGTTCCTTAAACATGTAGCTGACGTTGGAGCCCACTTATGGGTTATAATGTTCTCCGAAGTTATTTCAGTGCCACTGAAAAACCTCCTCCTGAAGAGCGCTGTACTTTATACAGCCGAATTCTTTAACACTCTTCATTCTGCTGAGGGATATGCTGATCCTTAATAATGCTTTCTTCTTTTGTTTTTCCAGTGGTAGAATTTATTGGGACCAAACTTATTTACCTCTATTACCACATTCACCTCCAACCCCTGACCCTTCAAAAATCAAATAACTGTCCCCCCCAACCCCCCCGCAAAAAAACCCAAACTGAAAACATTTAACACTGTATCTGAAACAGAGGACCCTCAATCTTTGAAATGAATTCCGTTTAGTTTTGGCCTGAGCAGTCTTGCCCAGCAGTTGGGTTTATGTTGACTGACTAGAGTTAGGGCTTGTAATGGGTAAGAAGCAGCACACACCTTGGGCTTGAGTAGCTCTAGCTTGTATCATCCTGTGTGGTAGCCAGTAACTGTATGTGGCTATCGAGTGCTTGAAATGCGACTAGTCCAAATGAAGATGTACTGTAAGAATAAACTATGCATCAGACTTCAAAGACTTAGTATATGAAAAGGATATAAAATGTCAGTGATACCTTATTGATAATATTTTGGATATACCAAGTTAAATAAAATCTATACTTACACTTAATTTTACCTTTTAAAAAAATTTGGGGCTACTAGAAAATTTAAAATTTTATATATATTTTCAATTTATATATATATAGTTTATTTCTGGCTTGCATCATATTTCTCTTGGATAGTTCTGACTATTGAGTAACCAACCAGCTAAGGTGAGTAGGTAAGAGTTTAGCATCAGCTTCTTCTTTGAATGTCCAGAATGGCACAGTAATCCATACATATAGCTTATATTTTCTATACCTAAAACTGTAGTTCTAGGCAGAATAAAATTGGAACAGCTTAGGACCCGGCGAGGATGATGGTGCGTAAGGATAAATTTTATCTTTGCTCTTGCCCCCAAACATTGGATGCAGTGTCTGAAGGATCTTAAAAGAGGAATGTAATAACTGGACATTTTTTGTATTGTACAGGGCATGTATTTGAGGGGTTTCATTACGTTAATATATCAGGTATAAAATTTTATTTGATTTGGATAATAGTTTGACGTAGAATGTATGAAGAGGATGCAGTTAATGTTCACTTTCAAAGATATATTGTTATTATAATGAAGGGAAGCACTTAATTTAGATGCTAATCTCAGTTTTGTAAATGCTTTCCTGGAATCACTTTAGGATAGCCAGAGTTTCCCAGCCTTGGAAGGGCTCCACTGAGAGCTTGTTACTGCATTATTTTCTAGCTGCATTTTCTTATTTTCAAAACTAGAATAGATTAATATTTTTCTAATTATGGGAATTCTGTGTTCATTATGTATCTCACCTGTAATTCTACCACCTATTTTTAGTGTATAGCATTACAGACTATGCTGGGTGTATATGTGTATACACACATCTTTTCTTACTGTTTCTCCTTTTTCTTTTTTTTTTAACAAATATTATCTGTAGTATTACACTGCTTACCATATGCCAGCTGTTGTGATAAGACATACATTATTAACTATTTTACTCCCATAACCACCTTAATCCAGTTATTTGCTTAAAAATACATATACATATGGCTGACATTTGAACTCAGATTCCTCTGACCTGAAGGTCTGAGCTCTTACTACTTTTATCATTGAACATCCTTTCAAGTCAGCATATACAATTTTATATCATAAACTTTAACGGTCAGTTGTTTTCTACTGTATAACTTTTATAAATAACTGTTCTGAAATTAAATATTCCACACTAAGTAAGATAGACCTCTGTCTGTTATAGATGCTTGAAGTGAGCAGGACGGGAAAGCTTTTTAGTGTATCCTCTCATGCTAGACTCTCTGCAGTTAACTTGCACATCATGGATGTTTCAGTTGGCTCTGTCATGTGCAGCTACAGTAGCTGAGTTTTGTTTTACAGTATGCTGCGATTTTCGTCTTTGTTTGAACCCTTGGTTTTCGTGCAGTAGACACCTGTATTGCTAGTCCATAGTTCTGTAGCTTTTTTTAAACAAAAAAAACCCCTCCCCTCTACCCTTTCCCTATAGTTCTGTAGCTTTGCTTCAATATGATTTTATTGATTTGTTAGTGAAAGCTTTTCTGTGATCTGCCTGGCATATTTGGGAGATTTTATATATAAATAGATGTTGCATTGAATGCAAAATCTGAGCATATGTAGAACTTTCGTCTCCTGACAGAGCAGCATTTATTTAACTTGAAAATCTTATTTGTCAAAAATTAATGTGTGATTTTATGAGTGAAAGGTTTAAAAGACCTTCTTAACTCTGAAGAAGACATCTCACCACATATATTTTGTGCTGCTTTGTAAGAGGTACTTCCTATGTATCTAGCATTATGAATTGCAATATTTAACTGGCAAATTCTTAACCTTTTATATGCAAAAAGATGCATGTTTATGTATTAGATGAAATGGTGCTGGCCTAATGGAGCAATAATGGAGTGGTCTCTCGAAATCAGGATGATGGAGCAGACGTGGAAACCTGCCCAATGTCAAGCTGCAGATGGATAGGGTTTTAGCCTCCATAAGATTGCTGTTAGACTGTTCTTGGAATTACTTTCTGTTCATTAGACGTCAGGCAGACTTGAAGATTTCATATATAAAGAATGTTTCTAGATTAAAAGGTAATAACCTCTAAATATATCATAATATTAGTAATTATCACTAGGTGGTGGTATGATAAACAATATAAATTTTCTTCTATATTTTCCCCACATTTTTGCCAGCTTATGACCATAACGATACAGAGTTTCAAAATAAACTTAGACCCTTAGTTGTATGTGTCTTGGATTTTTAAATTTTGTTTATAATCATATACTATATTTTCAGAGCTCTATTAATATGGGAAAATTGAGAATTTTTCATCTCAGTAAGGTCTTGAATCATCTTTTTGAGGTAACATTCATTCAAGGCTAGTTTGACTGAAGTGGTGAGTTGTATTTTTTTTTGTTTGTATACTGTAGTGTACATTTCTAACAAGTCTTGATCAAAACAGTTACCTCTGTGAAAGTATTTGTATTATCCTTTTCTTGAACTATATATCAAAGTGATTTTTGACCATGGAAGTATAGAATTGTAAAATTTAGAATATAGAAATGATATTAGTTATCTAGTGCAGGGGTTAACAAATATAGATCTCAGGTCAAATCTGGCCTGCCACCTATTTTGGTACATAAAAGTTTTATTGGAACACAGCCAAGGCCATTTTGTTGACTTACCACCTATGGCTGCTTTTCTATTATAATGGAATAGTTGAGTAGTTGTGACAGAGACCAAATGGACCCCAAAACCTGAAATATTTGTTGTCTGGCCTTTTTCAGAAGTTTGTTGAGCCTAAAATCTAGTCCGGCCAACTAATTTTTTCACAGGTTTTAAATTACAAATTCAATTTCTTTAATGGCTATAAGATTGTTTAGGTTATCTGTTTCTCCTATAAAATTTGGAAGTTTGTGGTTTTTAAGGAATTGGTTCATTTTATCCAATTAGTTAAATTTTACATGCAAAGAAATGTTTGTAGCATTCACTTATTATCCTAATATTTGTGGAGGGGTCTGTAGCCATATTCTCTAATTCATCCATAATGTTAGTAATTTGTATCAGCTCTCTTTTTCCTTTGTCAATCTGGCTTCAGGTTTATCAATTCTTTTGATCTTTTGAAAGAACCAGATTTTGGTTTTATCGATTTTTTTTTTTTTTCCATTTTCAACTTCACTGATTTCTGCCCTTCGTTATTTCCTTTCTTCTGTTTCCTTTGGGTTTATTTCCTTCTTTTTCTAGTTTCTTGAAGTGGGAATTTAGGTTATTGGTTTGAGACTGTTCCTCTTTTTAAATGTAAAGATTTAGGGTGGATTTCCATATAAATCTTGCTTTGTCTGCATCTCATAAACTTTGATATATTGTATTTTCATTTTTGTCAAAATGTTTAGTGGATTATTTGGAAGTATGTTGTTTAATTTTAAAGTATTTGGAGATTTTCTTATGTCTCCGTTATTGATTTCTAGTTTTAATTTGAATTCAGTTTGGTCAGAGAACATACTTTGTATGATTTCACTTATTTTGTTTATTGACGTTTGTTGTATGACCCAGTGCTACCTTTGTGAATGTTCTATCTGCACTTCAAAAGAATATATTTTTTTGTGTTGATGGAATTCTTTATCTTATTTATTTATTTATGGTCTGCTTGTTTGTTTATTTATAGTCTGCTTGTTCTGGTGATTACTGAGAGACTAGTGTTGTACTTTTCAACTATAATTGTAGATTTGGCCTTTTCTTGTTTCAGTTCTGTCCATAGTTACATTCAGTGGGATAGACAGGGTGGAATATGTTTACCTCTATCTTAACCAGAGCTAAAATCTAACCACCCATTTTCCCAATAGCCTAAAACTAGAAAAGTAACTTGGCCATGATCATAGCTAAGAACACTTGAGAAGTTCCTGATTTTCAGTCCAGAGCTACTCCTGCTGGTGCTCTTCACATGTGATGCCATGGAAGATGGAGAATAGATGATGCTTCCATAGAATAGGACTCATTAAAGCTTGACTAAGTAACCTTTCTGCTTTCTCAGTGGTGCTTTCTCAACTGTGAAATGGGGTCAGTAATAGCTGCCCCTCTACCCGACCTTGTTAAAAGGCACAGAGCACCACTCAACAAGACCAAGTAAAATAATGACAGTGAGGTAATGGTGGTGGTTTTGCAAAAAATATCAAAATACTTTGAAACAAAAGAGCAGAAAATGAAACGTAGCCAAGAACAAGGTGAATGGCGATCTGGATAGGCAGACTAAGGGTGCTTTCCTGTCTCTTGCTGCAGGTTTTTTTGGCTTTGTGTGATAGCTCCATTCCTTGTTCTGTACTTGTAGCAAAGACTCATATTGGCAGTCCCCACCACCAGTCTGCAAGATCTTGTAGTTCAAGCATCTTATCACAGCTGACAAGGGTCTTTTTCCTCATTTGGAGTTGGGGGGGATACCATGTTCGATGTGAAATTATCAATTGCTATACATGTGCAGGTTGGTATTAGGAAATATAGTTGCACTTCCTTCTTCCTCATTTATTCTTTTTGGCCCAAGGAATAGGCTTTACTTTTGGCAAGATTGTCATGTGTTGATAAGAAATTGATTCATTTAAAATGTTGTAATTGCTTAAATGTAGCAAACTAGGTGTTTTGGGAAGTTATTTATTTTACAATAGAATGCTCATATGAAACAAAATGTAAAAGTTTATTAATCATAACATTCTACCCTAATATTTTATATTCGTTGATCTTAATTTTTTAATTAGGTATTTTAGAGGACTTAAGGTAATAAATAAAAAATCATCGAGTTTCCAAACTTCTTGCAAGAGACAGATAGATTGCCCTGTCTGCCAGGAAATTTCCTTTTCTCTGATTTCAAGGCTGCTCTCCTCAAAGTTACTTTTTTAAAAAATATTTCTTAGTCATAATATAAAAATAGAGGGGTGAAAATTTGTGGAATGTGATGTTTTTCTTCTCTGAATGTTCTTATTCTTTTTATTTGGGTGAATCTGTTCACATCTGATGACTGCTAAGTAAGTACTTAATAGTCACTAAATAGCTTATTTATTTTAAAGCGAGATATTGGATATTTAAAACCAAAGACTGCTGAGAACTGATTTTGTTTGGTCATTCACTGAAAATGGCATTAGGACCTTTTTGTAATGGCATGAATTAGAGAGACATACTATAAGGAAGATGTGTCCTTTATGCAGAAACAAAAGTGGGCAGTAAATTGTCTTTCGAGTATTATTTTAAGATATGTTGAAAGGATTGTCTTGTTCTGGTTTTATTCCGTTGCAGATATTCTAACTTTTGGTTTTATAATTTGCAGTTTGTAAATAGTATACCAAGTAGAATGCAGTGTGGCATCTTATTTCAAGACTTCCTTGCTAATTGTCCTCTAAATTTAACTCCAGAGCATACTTGTCCTGAGTTACTTCTCCCTGCTTTGAGAGAGAATTATTGGTTTTGTAGATTCAAATATGAAACTCATCTTCTAGGAATGAAAATAATTTTTTTTTCCTTGTACTTGTGTCTATCTGTACATTGCTTTTTATTACCTGATATAAAGTAACCTGAAATCTTTTATAAGAAAAATCGTAAATATTTGACCAGTGATACTCAATTATAATCTTTAAAGCTAATAATAATAAATATATTTATTGCTGAGAAGCAGAACACTTGTTTATGTTGTGTTTCAGATTCTGTATTATTGGTGAAAAATAGATAAAGCCATTATATGTGGGAAAATTGTTTGGTTTTTAAAAGTTGGTTGTTCATATATACCCTTATTTAGTGATTTCTGTTGTGATAAATGATCCCATTGCCCCCCTCACCTTTTCAAAGCTCATTTTTCTTAGACTATTAAAATTTCTTAATTGAGGAAATGGAATCAAAGCTTTAGGAAGACAGTTGTTGGATTTTTCTTTTTCAAAGCAATATTAAATTTTGTAACATTTGGGAAAAAAATCTAATTTTAAAACTGAAATTTCTAGTCACAGTGTTTTTAAAAAACTGACTCCATTTGCTAGCTCTTATTTGGCACACTCTAGAAACTAAATCTATTCTTTTTGACTAGGTTTTCCCAGCCAGTGCAAAGTTAGCCACTTTCTTAAAACCAATCAAGCCATTGTCTTAAAATCAATCAAGAATTACATTAATATTAGGGTTCTGATGATGAACGTTAGTTATTATATTTTTGCTTTGAGGTTTTTAGTCTTGGTAGTTCTTTTAATCCTCGAGATTTGACAAGATTTGAACATCTAGATACAAACAGATTTATGGGGAATGGTACATAGAAGAGAATGCCTTATGATGACACAGTGTCTTAGATTTGTTTAAAAATATTCCAGCAAAAAAACTAACAGGTGATAAATGAAACAAGAAAGCAGAAAATTGATGGTTGTTAAAGCTTGGTGATGTTGCATAAGGAAATTCATATATAATTCTCGGTCCTTTTGGATATGTTTGGAAAGTCCCATAATAAAAAGTTTTAAAAAGATAATATGTATCATCATTGTGGTTATTTGAATAGGTGTCAATATGTTAGATGTTTAAAGGCAAAGTTCTTGTCATGTTTACAGCCCTTCTAGGAGGATTTGTGTCTTGCAGCTTCAGAAAGGCCTTGTTTTACCTTATCCAGCTCCCTTCTCAAACCTTTGTTCATAGGCTGACCAGTGATGTCTCTTAGGCCAATTATATTCTCTTGGAAATTTGTATAGGGGAAATAATGGGAAAATGATGCAGTTAGTAAATGGGAATTGAAGCAAGAAATTATGCCATTAAATGGAGTCAGAGTCATGAGGGGTCATGGCAAAGTGAATTTGTGGGTGAGCAGCAGCTATGCATTAGATAGGCAGCATAGAGGGTAAGAATAGGTCGGGTATTTGAGATCAGAGAATGGTGCAACTAGCTAAGGAGGGGATTCTAGGTATCCTGTTTGGCTTCTCCTAAAGTCGGTTGCCCAGCTCTGCTTGGTTTATTGTGAGCTTGTGTCCTTGAAGTAAAAAACCTTTTGTCACTAGATTGGATTTGAATTCTTTGTTTCTCCAAAAAGAGTGTAGCTAGTATAGTCATTGAATGATGCAGAGTCTTCTTAAATTCATAGTAAGTACTTTTTAAGGTCAAAAATGGTCATTGTTTGATCACCTAGGCATTCTATAGTCTAATTCCTCAAGCATTATCACAACCCTTTCTGTCCTGAGTCATATTTTTAAAGCTCTATCATGCATATAGTAAAAACCCTTTTGCTTCTTATCTACTTGACTATTATATAATTTAGTACTGATGGTTACATTGTTGTTAACTAAACTTTGATTGAATGGAATTTAATAAATGGCAGTAATTAGGGCTTTGGTGGGGGCACAATTTGTCTTCTGCAGGTTTCCTATTGAGAAGTTGCCTAAACACAATTTTAGGTGGCTTAAACACTATTTTGTTAGCCAGCATGATTTCAGATTCTTACTCTTGCTGTTATTAAGACATGGCCTATAGCTAGAGAAGCCTTGTTTGAATATAAATATACTATCCACTATTGTCTTTCTCTGTTTTTCTTTTTTTGGTGCTGTTTTTGTGGGCAAAAATAAGAACAAGGAGATCTGGCTTGGAAGAGAGAATACTAGTACAATGGAGATTTAAAAAAGAAAAATAAATGAAATTGTTTTATTATAAAGCACTGGAGCAAGTGTAAAACTATGTTAAATAGGATCTACAAAGCCAGAAAGATAGGATTGGCATTGATTGGCATTGAGGAGTGGGCGAAGGGAGAAACTAATAGATTTAGAATAGGGAATTAATGTACCGGGATTGGCAAACCTCTTGTCTCAGTGAGAATGAAGAACCATTAAAGAACCATTTTACAAAGAAGATTGGCTAGAAATAGTCCTCTTTCCTCCTGTTACTGAGTAACTAACATTGCCAGAGGTCTTGGGAAATGTTTTCTTTTTCTTCTTTAATTTGCTTATGTGTATAAAGTTACTGCTCAGCCCCTAGTGATAAGGGTTTTATAGAGAGAGGTGTTTTGATCATATTATTATTTTTATATTATAACTTCTCCAATTGGCAGCTTTCTTGTAGGGTAGATTTAGCCTTTGATACATTTCTTCAGGCCCAAGAAAACCTGCTAAAGTAGAAAGGAGTGAAACTATTCCATTTAGCCTCTAGACAGTGACACATTAAGGCTAATGACTGCCAAAATGAAATGTCAAACACTAAGCTAGTCTACTTTCTTCGGCAGCTGAGAATCCGGTGAATCAACAGTTTTAGGCGGTATATATTTAATGTGGGTGGAGGAAGAGAGTGTCTAAGGGCCTGTTAAGTTCAGCATAGTTGGATAAAGAGCCTGTTCCTACTTTTCTAAACCCAGAAAAAGGCATGTGCCACAGAATGAGGGTTTGTATTTGCCATGTATGTAACATTAGAAACATTTAAAAAAGTGTTTATGGGCTTCGATTTTATGTATCTGAAAAAAGTGTTTTTGGGTAAGTGCTAAAAAGCGGTGCATTCATATGTGTGAGGGGGTGTACTCTAGAGTTTTGATTACCTTTGTATTCTTTTCACAAATAGGAGTTTTCTGAAGAGCCTTCAAAGAGAATAGATAAGTTTTGTGATACTGGAGGTATAAGGAACAAATTTAGACTGAATACTGAAAATTACTTTTAAGAAGACAATAAATTTAGAGCTTTTAAACTTAAAATCAAGTATGTTCAACATGTCCTGGATATTTAGCACTTAAATATTTACGTGCAAAGATATGATAGCTAAAGAGTACAGGGTTGCTTTTTGAGACAATGGAAATGTTCTAATGGTAGTGGTTGCACATACCTATGAATATACTAAAAACATTGAATTGTGTACTTTACTGGGTGAATTGTATATGAATTATCTTAACAAAGCTGTTTAAAAATATCACATGCTGTTTCACATGTATGTATGCTAATGATGTGCTGAGTATTTTAAATTATACTTCCTATAAGAGTCAAGGCAATTTGTTTATCTTATATGAAGTAAAGAATGCTCTCATTTTGAAATGAGGCCCATGTCCATTATTGCCATCAGAATAACTGGCTACATTAAAAGCCTACATTGTGCACAAAGTTGGCCTCTTTAATCTCCTGTCTTTGTACTTAACAGACTAATGGCCCACAATTTTCTGTGACTATTTTATTTAAATTATGACTATGTCATGTTAAGGGTTGTTGAATCAAAAGTAGTTCAAAAACTCAAGTCAAGTATAGAACTTGTATCATTTTAAGCTATTTTTCATTTTTATTTTGTCTCTGAAAAAGTGGTGGGATCTATACAATATGCATATTGTTGGTCTTTAAATTATCACATTTAAAAATACTTTTTATATGGAGATACTGCATATGATTACCTGGAATTTGTAATAACTATGGAGAGGAATCAGCTTTTATATTAATTACATAGTCTTTTTAGATTTTATTGTGGTCGGGAATGTATTGGATTTGTGTTGAAATAATAGTGCTCATAAATATATAGTAATATCTCATAGCTATATTCTAGGCCCACTTGAATTGGAAGGAATTGCGGCATAGTAGAAATTGTAAGTGAATTGGCTTATTTTAAGCAACATTAATTTCTTTGTTTACCTACAGTAGATTTTTGCTCTTTTTACTTTTGTGATTAATACTTGTAGCTCAACAGCATGGATTTTGGTTCACCTTACACAGGCTTTTCTTTGTCTTTGTGATGCACCTACCAGACTAGCATGGCTGATGCTATAGAAGTTACTGCTGCCCAGCGGAGCTAAGCTGCAAATCTACCAATTTTTGGTGAACCCAAGGGTCTACTGGCCTTTTCTCTGGTGAAGTGTAGGCAGCCTCCTCACAGTTTTCAGTGATCTTGAGGTTTCGTTCAATTCCATCATAGAAGCCAGCAACAACCTTATGAGCAGAAAGTAAGTCTTACTCCAATCTGTGTACATAAAATAAAATTACAGCTACAAACAAGGGGTCACATAAACCATAATGACTTCTTTCCAGGGTTTTCCCATTAATGTTTACTTGCTGTGTAGTCAGTTCCATTTATCTACTAGTACTTGCTACCAGACCAAACTGTAAAATGCACCAAAAACAAACTCATATGAGAGAAGGGATTTCTGAAATTCTTCTTAAGCTTTTTCTACAGCACGGGGGAAAACTGAAAACATTTCTTTTTTAGCTGTCATAATTTCTTAGTCAAAGTGTCAGTTGAAAAAGTCAGGTATTACTCCTTTCCTCGACTTTTTACCGTTGCTTTATTTGTGGTATTTGCATTCTTTTTTTTTTTTTTTTTGAAAGAAAATCCTCAAAGAGAAGCCTGATGGGAAATTTTAAGTACTATGTCAGGAAGTAAGAAAGATCTGTTTTGTTAGACAGTCACATTCAGATCAGTGTGGGCAGGTGGTTGTGAAGTCTATTTTGGGGAGGGAATCTCTCTCTAAATTGATATTCTGGGTGATGGAGCATATCTTTGCTGCCCCAAGTAAATTTTCAGAGAATTATAAAAAGAAAATATTTGTTCTATTACTGCTGCTTGGAGCTTGGTACTAATGAAGTTGGTGTTTCTTTATTTGAGACTGAGGAGTTGAATGTAGAAGCTGCAAATGACAGATTTTATAGGCGGTATATCTCTCATTAGTTGTGAAGTTATCCAGGGTGGTTCCTTTTACCTACATTTCCAGAGGTAAATCAAGTGGCTCCTCTATCTTTAAAATCCTCTTTGCTTACCTGGGATATAGTGGCCCTGCTTCTGAGGTGGTAAACTCTACCTAATTTGAAGCTTTGTTTTCCCTCCAGAGAGATTTGAATTACATATTACTACTATGTATAGACAGTTGGTATTAAGATTAATTTCTCATCGAAGGGATTTTCCGTGGAATGACATTGTTCTAGCTCTTTACAGCTGTACTAAGCATGAAGAGTTACCTAAATTCCCCTAAGTCTCAGTTGCCTCAACATGGAGTTGGGGATGATGATAGTGTGTTATACGTATACGGCATGGTTGGGAGGGTAGAAAACAGCCCAAGCTGTTAATACTACTGCTACTATTACCACTTCTATTGCTAACAAATTTCAGTATTTTGAATGGTTTAAAACTTCAGGATCTCTATTTTTATATTTTAAGGTGTTCTGCTTTCCAGTGGTTTCTTAGAATAGGAGCATTTCTCATTCCACTGAGTGAAATAATTTAATTCCTTCTCTCCATCCCCTTATCTCTCCTCTTTCAGAAATAGTCAAATACATATGGTGTACTTTCCCTTTTTTATGTGCATTCTGATAATAATGTCTAAAGACTATATTAATTTTTAGCAAGTGTGTCCCTGCTGCCTGTGCGGCCGAGGTTATTTTATTGCTCTCCATTTGTCTTAACAGTCTTGCCTGAAGTTGGTGGCCTTATTCCCAGATTCATAATATGTTCTCTTTATTGTTAAAATGTACATTTTGCTTGGGTCTGGTATATTTCTTTATGGTTAATTCTCAGTTATCTGGCGTGTGGAAGGGAGGCTCTTATCGTCGATGTTCATTCTCTCAAGTTTTGTGTAGGCATCTCTGTATAAAATCTCCATTATTCTTTCCCACTCATTTTGGATTTATTTGATGATTGTATTTGAAATAGATTTTTTTTTATTTGAATACTGTAACTACCCATATAGTTTCTTTTCTCATTCATTTTCTACAAGTTGTATTTATATTTTCTCTCGAGTTATTAAAACATTTTTCTAGCACTGGAGGAAAGTAGTAGTATGAGTAAGATTTATTCTGGTCTTATTAATAAACCTAATAGCTTATTGTTTAAGAGAGTTTACATACCGTAGAGCTGGTTAATAATTAACCAAAAACAGTAAGTTTAGGCTTTGTCTATGTAATACAAGAAGACACTGGAAAATAGGTAGTGTGAGGTCTAGTAGGTTTCTGTCCCTTTCATGTTACAATCTTTCTCTTTAGAGCTCTGAAATGGCTGAAGAGAAAAATTTTATTAGGAAAAATCTTTATAGTTAAGCCTGGCAGACTTAGAAGTGAGGCATGTGGGTTGGCTGGCATCATCACTCTTCACTTAGGCACTATGAACAGAGTTACATACAGATGTTATCTGTGAACTTGCTCATTGGATTAATGGTTAGTTGCTTTAGAAATAACACTAAAGCTAGGAGTGATGGGAACATGTTTCATATGTTGGCTTTCTTCATAGGTTTGTTTTGAAATAGGTCTCTATCGTTGAGCTGAGAAGATCCTATGGCTGCTTTATTTCTTAACACCTAATAAATTTTGTAAATTCTTAAAACAGGTAATATATTTATATGGTTCAAAATTAAAAGGGCATAAAGGAGTATGTAGTGAGTGTATATAAATTTCCTTCTCATTCCTATTCTCTGGCCACCCAGTTTCTCTCCTTACAGTTTGTTATAGCTCCTTCCAGAAATATTTTATATAGATACACTCAAGCACGCACACAAACATACACATACTTGTCAAAGATTACATGTCTGTCTGTATTGAGAGTTACTTGATTATAAAACAGGCTTTACTAAGATAATTTTCTGACTTATTCTGTTTTTCTCTTTTAAAAATATTTTCCTAAATATTATGTATACTTTGCTCTTATGGCCCAAATATCATTCTATATCCCCCTCCTTTGGCCAAAACCTTGAGCATTCACTTTTACTCCTAAGATGCTGTTTCCTGTCCGCCTTTGCTTTCCCGCTTCCTTCTTAGACATTTAATCTTAGAGACCTCTATTCCTGTTCTCTCTACTGGCATCAGGTTATATAGTCCCCTATTGCAGTGAAGTCTTCACAGGTCTGGAATGTAATCATTATGTCTTGTTTCATGTCTGAATTGCTTCTTATCCAAGTGAGATTGAGTAGCCTTAGGTTACTTATTAGTTGCTCTGTTATTGACTATTCTGTATGACATTGAGGTTTCTTCTATTTAACAAATAATTATTATTAATGATAGCACTCCTTAGTGTATTATCTACATAGCCAATAGGCATGAGTGTCAGATCTCTTTACACTTCATAATTTATTACCTTTATCATAAATAGTTTAAAGTAGTCTTCATTCACTGTAATAACTTTGAAGATTTTATTATTTCACTAGTCTCTTTCACTTTTGCATATCTGACAGTTCGTACGGTCTTTAACTCTTGCCCCTGGTTCTTGTCCAGAAAACCTTCATTTGTTTTCTCAATTTTCAGTGATACTTTTCTGGTTTGAGAGTCTCACAGGTGGTACTTCTACAGATTTAAAATTTATCAATTGCTACTATAAAAATTTAGGAAAACCCCAGTAAAGCCTAATCATTTTTGGTGATTTATAGTAGTTTCTGCTTTCTAATACTGGACCTTTAACTTTACCCATGCACAAAGAATTTTTACATTCAGTTTAGGGGCTGTTGAGCATTACCTAAAGCCATGATGGAAACTGGCATGTTATGCTCTAGGAAAAAAGAAGACTGTCTAATAAACAATAAGTACTCTTTTCTTTGGGTCAGTAAAAAAATATGCAGTGTATTGTTACCAGTGATGTTTGCTTGGGAAGTTCAGAGTTAGGATAATTTCACAAAATATTCTGTCTTAGAGCATATCATAGATAATAGTCAGGAGAGGAGAGCCCACGTTGCCTTGTTTTATTTATTGGGCTCCTGAACTTTTCTTCCAATCCTTCTGGGAACTGTTGTGCCTGATCTCTGACCCCAGGGCTTCTGTGGCCCTTGGTCTCACATCCTCTGGAGGTTGTCTCCTTGATCATGGCAGCTGATCTTCATGGCGAGTGATGTTGCATTGCCTGTGGGCAAAGGTGGACTATGATGATGTCATTGTGGGGATAAATGATTTCTGCCTATATATGCAGGAGAGATATTCAGTATATGTACATCTGGTTAACATGGATGCTACCCAGTCAGTAGTGCTAGAGTGCTGGAACAGAATTCTGGAGGCCTCTACCAGGCTTGTCATTAACCTTTTAAACTGTGTGAGTGAGTGAGTGTGTGTGTGTGTGAGAGAGTAATATTTCAATATTTTTAACAGTGCTTTAGTACATTCCCATGAATATAAGCCTTGCATATGGGAATGTAGGCCAATAGCCAGATCTCCTCCATCCATATCAGCATTTCCTGCTTCCAGGCTCAGCTCAGGGAGGTACTTTATTTCACTTCTTTTTTGGGCAGCATTCCAGGACAATGATTCCAACCACTTATCCACTGTACATCCTCTTTTCCACTGCCTTCATTTTTCTTCCATTTTTTGCTTCTTTTTCTTTTTACGTGATTGTCACTTACTTTCTAAGACCCAGTAAAATTGATACCACTATAGTTCAATTATAGTTCCTTCCTAGAGCCTTTATTGCCTTTTAAAATATTGTAATCATAAGAAATTAGGCTTCACTTGTAACAAGTGCAACTATGTGATATAAAAATGTATATAGGCAAAGATAATTCTCTCTTTAAATTCACATACATACCCACAGCTTTTCCGTAAGTGGGATCTATATACCCATGCTGAGTCTTATTTCCTTCTTTTCCCTCTCCTTCCACTCAGAGCTTTCCCCTACCTTACATCTTCCTCTCCTAAGGAACCAGTGTTTAGCAGTCTGATATGAGTATCTCCATACTTTCCTGTGCTTATATAATAGATCACCAATCTCCATCCCCCCAATAGATTTTTTTGCATAAGTGTTTGCTTGATCAAAGTGGAATTACATTTACAAACCTGTATCTTATTTTTCCACAATACCTTATTAAAATCCTTTCAGTTCTTCTGGTTTACCTCTAATCTTTTAATTGCTGAGTAATATTTCATGATGTGCATATACTATCAATTATTCGACAACACCCCTCTTCCTGCAAGCATTTGCTTTAAAATATTTTTAAGCACCATGAACAATGTTGCAGTTACCTGTGTTTGTGCTTCAGTTCTGTGAGATAGATTCTGGATTTTATTTCTATGGAATTACAGAGTTGAATGGTACATATATATTTTTATTCGAATGGATGTTGGTAGATTATTTTCCAAAGAAGGCTAAATTAGTTGCAGTTCTACCACCAGTATAAGATAATAGCCTTTTCTTTATATCCTGACAGGTGTTAATTTTTCTAATCTGATAGATACAAAGTAATAGCTCATTATTACTTTAATTTGAATATCCCTGACCACTTTTGAATTCAAATAATCTTCTTATGTACTTGTCTAGCGATTGGATTTGCTCTTCTGTGAATTGTCTGTTCATACCCGTGCTCATTTTTCTAATGGCTTGTATATCTTTTTTGGGAGGAGGGGAGCTGGAGCTCTTTATGTATTAACCTAATATCTGCCATCTGCATTGCATATATTTAAATAAGTCATTTGTCTCTTGACTTTGCATATGGCTTTTCTTTTTCTTTTCACCATATCTAAGTTTTTTTAATTTTCATAAATGTGTGTTTATCTTTTGTTTTATGACTAAAGAATTTCCTATTTGGGGGTAAAAATGCCTTCTTCACCTTAGATTACTTATACGTATATCTTTGTGTCACTCAGAGTTCAATCACAGAAGCAGAGCGATTATGAAAGATACATAAGGGATTTATTTTAGCTATTTGACATTATGCGATCATAGAAACAGATTAAACAGTTTATGTGAGGCTGTTACTTTTGTATCTGGTGCTGGGGCCCCGAAGTTAGCAGGGCATGCAGTCAGTACGAGAAAATGTTTCATATGAAGGATTATTTACTCTGGAACATGAGCTGGACCCCATAAGAACAGTCTGGAATTCCTGTTGGCCTCTTAACTACAGCCAGGCCTCCAACAGTGAAGATAGAAGTTTCCCGAGGAAAATGATGACTCCTTTTATCACAGATTTAAATATGCACTTGACCAAGTCAAAAGCTGAAGATTAAAATCGTATAGGAGTTGTGGTCTTAGTTGCTGCCCATGCTAACAGAGTGATCCAACAGAAAAGCAGCAACAGCATCTTGTAGCTGTACCTACCTTCCCAGAATGAAAAAGATTATTGATGACTTTATTTCTACCTTCCAAATCTCATGTGGTCCAGATTAACCTGGAAATATGCAAGGAAGGAATTCTGGGAAATAACGTTTCGGACTAGCTAAACTGATGTACACATTCATTATATCATATTCTTTCATCTGATTGGTGTGAGGTAAGTGCTACAACTTTATATTTCTTCCAATTGGATAGTGATTTATATCTGTACTATTTACTAATAAACCATCTTTTTTCCCCCCTACTGAATTGAAATACTACTTTGTCACATATTAAGTTACACTAGCAAATATTTGCTTTAGTTTAAATTGAGAAATTGATCTAAACTTTGTTGTATTTCAGCACTAATAGATTTTTTTCTTTTGACCTTAGAAATACTTATAGGTAAATGATAGAACATTTCCTGTATTCACAGTGTGCTCAATTAGTTTTATTACATTGGGAATTTCTGACAGTAATAGTGACTATTTGAATCTTAAAAGCCTCCGTTAGTTGATTATTCTTTAGAAGGGAAATCTTAACTCCTCCATACCGGTATAACACACCTGTACAACAAAGGCATACTTCCTAGTTGTTGCTTAAGAATTGAACAAAACTGTTTAAAAGGAATATGCCGTGGCTGTTTGTGTATGAAACACATGCAAAAGTAGTACCAAAAGAAAATAAAAAAGAAGAGTGTATAACTCAGGATCTAGGAAAGAATTTTTATATTCCAAATGAGAGTTTTCATGTAAATTGACATATTCAAATACAGATTCCTTTGCAAAAATTACATGATTGAATACAAGGTAGTAATTAATTGCCTGACTTTGAGATTTTAGGTTTTATAAAAATTCTTTTCAAAAAAGCCATTTTAATTGTTTAGAATCAAAATTTATTTGATCTGGATGGGTGGAGCAAGAAGCCCAGTCATGGAGCTGATTTAGTGAAGGTTTTCAGAGCTTTTCCTTCTATAGCATTCCATAATAAACTTTCCTTTCACAATTCTCATTGACATCACATCTGCATTTCTATACTCATAAATAGTTTTAAGAATATTTGTTTTTATTTTTACCCACATCTGCAAAATTTGTATGGATATTTGCAATTTATTTATGGATATACAAGTTCCTGAATGCAAGCATTGAATGTGACTCTACACATACTGAAGCGAGAGGTTCTTTTTCTAATCAAATAAAAACGACCAGTACAAGCCAGCTTTTATAGTTTCTATATATAAATATTATTGTAGATGCAGGAAATTGCAGATTTATCAGTAGAAGCCCTTTCAAAGCAATGACAGAAAATCCAATACATACTGGGGAAAACACTTTTTTGGCCTGTTTCCTAAGAATTTTCATCTTCTTGAGTTTTCATCCCCCCGCCCGCCTTTTATTTTAAAGGTTATAATATTGTTTTACTAGTGGTTCTTAGTTGTGGACACTTGGCCTGAGGTGTGTAGGGAATCCACACTTCCATATAGTATTTGGTAGGTGAGACACGTCTCTCTCTACTGTTACTCTCAGCAGAGGTGAAAGCATGTCCCTTTTCTTCTTGTAAAAAGCTGGAAAAAGCAACAAGAGTTGATTTCTAGTCAGTTCTCCTTATTTAGGTTTTTCCTTACTTTGGTAAGGGAATAAATAAAAATAAAAATGTGAAATTCTTAAGTCTGTGGGAAAAGTTTGGGCATGTGGAAAAAATGTGGACATCTGATAATTTTCATGGTTTGCCTAAGTGGAGAAATCTATCAGCTAGTTTTGACTGTAATGAAAATGTGGAAAGAAAAGAAACGTATGTTTTTATTTGAGACATTGAGACATACCTCCAGTTAGTAAGTGGAGGTACTGTACTTTGAACCCAGTCTGGTTCCAGAATTCAAGTTCATAACTACCATGCAACACCGTATAGGTCTAGTTGAGAGGAATAGTGTGTTAGATTGCCAATACCATAAATTACAAAGTGTAATTATATTTTTTCCTTTTCTCCCAACATTTTATTGTGAAAATTTGCATACAGAGCTGAAAGAATTGTACAGTGAACACACACACATATATATATACTGGATTCTGTGATTAACATTTTTTTATATTTGCTTTATCACATATTCCATCCCTGAATCTATGTTATTGTTTTGATGCATTTCAGTCAGTCAGAAACACTTGTATACTACACGTCTAAACACTGTGACATGCATGTTATTAATTAGAGTTACTTTTTAGTGGCAAATATTATATATACAGTGAAATGTACAAATTTTAAGTGTACTATTTGATGAGTTTTGATATATGCATACACTTTGTAACCCAAATCTCTATCAAGATAGAGAAAATTACATGGTTGTCTTTTTATTGAACATTTGGCTGTTATAGTTCAAGTATGTGAGCTGTTCATTTCCTCTCAAATTAAAACCTGCTTTTCTTATTGTCCCATGATCTCTCATTGGTTCTTTAGTTTATTGACCTCATAGAGCGCAGGGCCATCTGCAGCACCTACTTGGCATGGAGAATATACTCAGAGGTGTGATGAATGATGGATTCATGGTAGTTCTCACTTCCTAAAGCAGTGTATGTGCAGACTCTTAATTGGTAACAATTCCTTTGATATATAATGTTTCAGATTATTTTTGCAAATAAATTGACCTATTCTCATTAGTTTTCTAGTGGAACATGATTTGCTGAAGTGGCTTTGATGTTGAGGGGATGCCGCCCTTGAAACTCATCCTTTTTTTGTTGTTGTTGACTGCCATTTGATAGATATTGTTAAAAGATTCCTCAGATTGGTGTAGGAGAAAAGTGTGGTTCTGTGAGTAGATTCATTTACGCTCATTCCCTTGGTGATCTCATTCGTCTCATGACTTTAAATACCTCTATTCACTGATGATGACTTCAGAATTTATATTTCTAGCCTAGGTCTTTACCCTGGACTTGTCATCTCTGTTTGAATGGCTAACAAACATTTCAACTTTAGTATGTCAAAAAACTAAATTTAGATTTTTCTCATCCTTCCCTTTCCCAATCTGTGCCGTCTGTAGTATGCTTAATCTCAGTTTATAGCAGGTCTTGGAATTCAGTTAGTTTAAATGCTAGTTAATAACATAATAAAGAGTCTAGCCTTTCATAGGTTTTATCTAACCCCTAGAGGGGTCTCTCCTCCTCTATTTCTCCATTTTAAACTGAGGAGTATATATGTGTGTGTGTTTAAAATTTAACATAAAATTCTTAGAAGGTGAGATCTTTAAAATACTATTATTGTTTTGGGAAGCCGGTAGATTTGTGTTTTTAACAGAAATATATTTGTTTAATAATAAATTTTGTAATCATCGATGATGATATATTTGGTGGAATATCAACTAGACTTTAGGTAAACTATTTTACAGTTTTCCATTTCTTCACCTTCTATCTAATTTGTCTCACATCTATTCTAAGCAAGCACAAATTGGGTGTCTAGATGATGATATTGCTTATGCACTGTGATGTTTTTTGACACTTCAGGAATGCTGCATCAAAAGGAAGAAAATTCCTAACCACCTGCTATTAGGTTTTCATGTAGAGTGATAGATAAATCTTAGACTGGCAGCTTTAACACAATAATAAAATGGGCTCCAGTTGTTGGAAGATGATAGCAAGTGTCAGAGAGCAGTTTTGCACACACTGGCCTGAAGGGATTGTCAGGAGAAAAGGGAGATGTGATGTGGCATTGTGTCAGATGCCTGTGGGAGTCTGCTGAGGGTAGTAGATTCTTTTCCCTTTTCATTGTCATTTTTTTTTCGCCTGTTGTATTTCGAGGGAAATTTAAGGAGGTTGTTCAGAGAGAAGTAGCACTGTTAGGGTCACTTCTTAACAGTTCTTAGTGTGTATCAGATATGGTAGTCCTAGCATGGAATTACCTGTGCCCGATGCTTGTCTTTTACTCTATTTGGAGCAAAAACTGGCAGAACATAACTTTCATGTGAAAAGTTAGTGTTTTTGTGGCCAGTTCTATGGAATCCTGACAAAACTGGTGTGAAATTTTAGAATATAGACTGGGGAGACAAGGATTACTGCCCATCATTACCCCAAGAATTCAGCATTTCTGAAATTTTCACCACCATGTCCTCTATACCTGTGTTCTCTATGTTCCAAGGCACTCTCCCCAGCCCCAGATAAAACCAGCAAAATATCTGATCGAATTAAAGATGTGAAGGGTGTTGGGGATTTTATTTGGTCGGAGAGCTGGAGTAAGTGCTTAATTATTAAAAGCAAAAGGATACTATTCTTAATTGACTGGTATTCCTGGTCATTTGAAAGTAAAAACAGGTGAATAAACTTCATTTGATACTTGAATCTTTACGAAGGGGAGGGTAGACTGAGAAGACAGTGCTGATGAGTGATAGTGTTTCTAGTAGTATTTCCTAAATTGCATGGACCAGTTTGCAGCTTATTGGCACTTAGTTTTGTGGAGCCGAGGAGTATTTTTTAAATTATGCATATTTCTTAGAAAGTGGGTACTCAGCAGTGGATATACTGCAACTGAATGATTTTCCTTTCAGTAAGTAGTTATCTTTGGAATTCCAGGAGGCATGAGAAGCAGGTATGTGTAAAGCTTGTTTGTGTGCTAGTAAATTAGGAAAGTGAACAAGCCCAGGGTCAGAAGATGTGACAAAGTGGAGAAAAGTTGTCGGTGAAAGAGGAGATAAAGTGATCTTTTTCTTGCTCGATAAACTGGATCATGATCTTAGAAAGACAATGCCAAGAAGGAAGTTCTTGATTTGAAAAATCTGGGCCATATGATCTGTAGGTTCTGATAAGACTAAATGTGTATATTCATTCAGACAGGTTAATTCTGAGCGAGCTTTATATTTAGTAGAGATTTTGGTAATAATGGATGATCACTATCCAGCAATTACAAAACATACCCTCCTGTGTGCACTGGACTGATGAGTTATCTTTGTGTTTTTAAATCCTCATACTTCCCTTACTTTTACCCCTGAAATCTGGCAAATCTGCCTAGGAACCAAATCTGTCATAATTGGATGGGCTGCTTCCTAAATTAGATGTGGTAGACTTGAAGTACATTTTTTTCTAAGGAAAAAAAAACGAACATCATAGTGATTCTTAATTCTCAGTCATGTAATTTGTCTTAAAATAGTTTGAAGCTGAGATGTCGAGATTATTTCTTTTGAAAAATAGAATTCATTTATGATAATAGTATGTGTTGTCCTATATAATTTTATTAAACAAGGAAAAGAGATATTACTTGATTTTAAATGACTACTTTACCCAAAAGGAATTTTGGAATTAGGGATACTAAGTCTTTTAAAATTTAGCCTTGATTCATAAAGCCATACCAGAGAAATGTCATATCTAATATTATAATACATTTTAGAAAGCAGATTACTGGACTGTGAGATGATATGGTCGGTTTTATATCAATGTGAAATGCAAAACATGCATCCACATGGTTAGCTCTCACTAATTATCAGTCTTTTGGAGACTGTACATTAACTTAGTGGGGAAGGTAAGCCAGAAAGAGAATTTCAGGGAGTGACACAGGAATTTCTAACATATCTTTAATATGATTATGTTCTGTTCTTGATGGATCTGCCACATCCAGTTCTCCACATATTGCTATTATAAATAGCAAGTATTTATTGAACATTTATTGCATGCCAGCTTATTCTCAGGACTTTATATGTATCAAATGTCCCTATGGTTGTTATTGCAGTGAATTCCATGTTAGGAATGAGAGGCCCAAGGCACAGTGAGGTTGAAGGACTTGTCTATAGGGTCACAGGCCCAAGTGTGGAGCAGGACACTCAATCACTGTGTTATATGTTCCTGTTGAAATATAGGTGGATTTTCTAATGGTGTGTAGAATGAATTTTAAATTTTAGAGAGACAGTTAAATTTCTGACAGCTAGTCAGATCAGTGAATGCTTTATCTTTTTAAATGTGTTCTTTCTTAGGAAATTAGTTACTACCGTATAGATTCTTACCCAAGGAACAGATTTACGATTATTACCAGCACAACTAGAGGTAATGCATGAAATGCGCTTCTCTTTGTTCATGACGAAGTGGAAGATTTTTAAATTTTAAATTGTACTCCTAGTCTAGAAGATTTGTAATGTAATAGAATAGGTATTTACTGGTTGTCCTTTATGTGATGAAACATTATAGTTTCGGTCTCAGGTATATGATAAGGAGTAAACATGAGCTGCTCTAAGTTGATGCATGTTCATCCTCACTGACTTCATAGGTTCCAGCCTTGAGTAACCACAAAGGTTAGATCATAACAAAGCATGCAACATGTTTGTGTAGGCTCCTTACCCTTAGCTTTTTCAGGGGTTGACATGAAGAACTAATCTGTTTGTTCTCTAAAACCCCTCTGGAGTTACTGACTGTCTGACGTGTTTCCTTACTGTTCCTACAGCTGGCTCTGTTTTATAAATAATTCACTTATTTCTACACTTAAATGGCTTTTCCCTCTAAATAAGCCAATTTGCTTCCCAGGTCAGATGAAAACTGTTGGTTTTGTTCTTTGCCTTGACCACCAGGAGGATCAAAGCCAAAACAGTATATACTCGAAATAACTATTTCATTGTTATACTAGGGCCTTGTGAGTTATCAAAACTTTTAGGACCTGGTGAAATCTCTAGACATACTACATTTGCATTATAATTTCAAGGAGTTCTTGTATCCTATGAAAAATATTTTGAACTCTTAGTGTTAAGAATCCCTGTTTTTGACCTTTTTATAGTCTTATATCAACCATTCTATACATATGAATGTATTATGCTAAGTTTCCTTGACTTTATAGAAGTAGGGTATATGTAAATGATAAATAAATAGTTTTCTGAGTCTTTATGGACTGAGCAGTTGTTCTCTATGTATGTGGCAGCTAGGCCATGGGAAGTACTTTTATCACAAGAACTGTTTGAGTTGTCATAATGATGAAACAGTTGGGTTAATATAAATGACTGTAGTATTTCTGTCTGATAATTTTTGAGAAAAAGCAATCTAGAGATTGCGCATGTGTGTACACGTACGTACAAATACCAGGGCATAGAGTTTTTGTGCACTGAACACAGTTGTGAATGGGTATTTGGTAATGTTATGACATTTTTACATCTCTGTAATGTCGTTCATGGTAAAATCTCTTGATGGAAGTTGTAAAAGGCTTTTGGGAATTGCTTCTGGGGCTGCAGTTTTAAAATCTGGTTCTCAAGTGTGGGAACAGCCTTCTCTCTTTGGGTGGCGATGGAGCCATTGGCCCTTGTGATTGCAGTTGTTATTCAGACGCTCTTTCATGTCTGGTTTCTGGTGGGAGGTCCTGAGTTGGAAATCACGGGCTAGGCTTTGCTCTTGGGCCTCCATGCATAAAGGAATGGTATATTCAGTTTGTGGGCTTCGCAGGATATAGGATGCCTCATTGTACTTGCCTTTGAAGATTTGTTGCTCTTTAAAATGTCCCCTTCGGATAGGGGAAGGGAGACTCAATGTCTGTTCCTTAAGAGTGTTCCCAAAATATTGGCAATGAGGAGGAACTCATGCTAAGGAGAACTGTTTGGAATTGCAATGCTTTTCACCTCTTTTTCCCTTCTCTCTTTGTGAAAGACAATTTGTAGTACATTTTGTTTCTCTAAGGGAGATTTGAGTACCCAGCTGGTTAGGTATATTTAAAGAAAAAAAAAATCTCTTTCAACAGACCTTGAAGAAATCTATTATAAATTTGAGTGGGAACCTGAGAATGCTGTGGCATACAGGCAAAACTAATTAAAATAACTGATAAAGAAATCAGTTGTAGCTTTACATGGGATTTTCAAGGTTAAAATGTATGAGAACCATGTTAACAAGCTCTGCTTTTAACTCCATAAACTGTAGGATTTCGTTCCTTTGTGCAGTTTGAAACCACCATCACCTATGCTCTCTAGTGCATACCGGGTGATTTTGACAGTAAGATTTTGTGCGGTGCTTCCTGTCTCTACTTCAGTTACTGCTGAGATTTTTGGTGTGAGAGCTCTCTTATCCCTGGGTGTTGGGGAAAGGAGTAGTAAGTAGCCTTGTTTCTTCCAGCCTGTCTGGTTCTGCTGCAGTGCTCTGGGCCTGAAGAAGCCATAAGTGCATCTTGGCAAGCATGGCAGACTCCTGGCAAGTCAACTCCTCAAGGCCAGGGCAGTTTCTGCCCCTCCTGCTACAAAGATATAACATCCTGGCCTGTGGATGTTAAATGTCAATTGGTGGACAGTAGTTAAAAATATTGCCTTCCTTTTCCCTGTGCATACTTAGCAAGCTGGCATCTGAGGTAGAATCATGGAGAGATCCTAGAAATCCCAGCATGCTTAGCACCTATGGCCCTCCCTCTCAGGAATGGTGTGCAAGGTGTTGCTGGAATGTACTCCAGTGGACCCCGAGTTACAGGCCAAGTTGCTATTTGCTGGGGATAGGTAATTGAGTATTGAGTGTCTTTTTGAAACTCCCCAGGCTGGGGCAGCAGTCTACTATTAGGGAAGTTGGGAGATGGTGGCCAACCTTAGGCTCTGTGAACCCCACGGACAGCTGTTTGTCCAGTTGCTAAGGCTTGTAACAGAGAAGCTTCTTATTGCATGACTATTGTTTATTGGTATGGTGGCTTTTTAGCCAACCCTCAACTCCCTATTCCCCTTACCTTTACTTCTTAGACCAGTTTTGCCTGTCTCTGAACGAAGACAGGTAATGATTAGCTGCCCTTTTTCCAACTGGCACATTTGGTATTGTAGAAAACATAGTATGAAGCAACTGTTCATTTAAGGTTTCTATGTTACAAATGGTTTTTCAGGTTTCACATGTCAAAATTGATAGATTACCAAGGAAAAGCTAAAAAAAAAAAAGACATTCACTTTTTACAGTATACACAATTTTAATAACAAAACTTTCCTGTACACTGTACTTTGTTACTGCTTTTCCCTCAGACCCCTAGTGTAATAATGTTTTCTTCCTACCTCCCTCACCGCCCCCACCCCCACCCCTTCACTTCCAGAATGGCTCTTAAGGTGATTGAACACAATGCGTTTGGACTATACTTTTGGTTTCCAATCAAGGTGTTGATTGGAAGGTTCAACAAACATTCCATAGATCATACTTTTTTTTTAATTACCAAGGAAGAATAGGTTAGTTGAAGGAATAGCAGATTTTTCCAAACATTTGCAATAACAGTATGAAAACGTAAACCCATCATTTTCTCCTTGTTTTTTTTTTTTTTTTTGCCTTAAATTATTCAGGTTTGCCCTAGGTTAGGAACAGAAATAGTTAATTATCTGTGAATGGCCTTATCACCTTTATCTTTTCCTGGGTGAAGCACTTTAACCAGTAAGATATGAAAAAGCATGTTTCAAAACAGACTTTTGAGACAGGTCTGTCCCTGTATTGCTGATATGAAAATGGAAATATGTCAGCTTATAAAGAATATTCTTTCAAAATTTCATATTGATAGCCACACTTTAGAGAACAGGGCATGTACAGTTTTCTTTCTCCAATAGCTGTGTAGGAAATGTGCCTTAAGAAAATAGTATGCCTGTTTTGAATTTTAGGATTCAGACCTAGCGCAACATAGGGCTCATTTTTATTGGAAAGATGGAGTCTAGCTCTTGGTGACTAGCATCAGAATAAGCAGATGGATTTTAATAATTAGTGGAGTTGGAAAGTTCAGTCAATTTCATTCATTGAATTGGTACAGAAATTAACTTAGGCACATTAAGAAATTACATGTGTTAGTGCAGATTTTTGGCTTAAAAATTAGTATCTTTGCTATTTGATGTTGGCAGTGGATATTCTCAGAGCTGTGTGTGGATTTGCAAATTTATCAGCCCACTCTCATTTCAAAAAGGTGATTGAAATCCCTGGCAAGCTACAGAAATGAATATAAATGCTTCCAAACTAACTCTTGGTTACTAGGTGGGGTACAGGATCATAACCTTCTTTAGCTTTTCTTCATCCAGAGAGATTTAACTATTTTTCTGGTTCTTGATTAAGTGGTCATTTTCCTCTAACCTTGAAAATGAAAAAAAAAAGAGAGTAGATGCGAGAGGATGCTGAAGAGGATAAAACTAAACCACAAAACAAAAGCCCTAAAATTGCGTTAGCAGGATCTGCAGTGTAGCTGAGATGCTCTTCCACCCTAGCCAGCTGGTAAAGAGAGCACATATGACTAACAGTCTCATCTTCAAACCTGTGCTGATAATGAAACACAAATAGACCAAAATTAAATGGAATCCTGCCGTCTATAGGCAATTCAAAAGGGAAGTTTGCGCTTTAGTGAAAAAGGGAAATGCTATTTGGCATTATCACTCATTTTTCTTAGAACGTTACAAACAAAAAAATGGAGGGTAAAAAAATCAGTTATTTTTCAACTCGAAAGTGTGCCTTGGTGGCCTTGGCTATGCTGTTCTTCTGAATTACTGAATGGCTTGCTTTTCCAGTTTACTTTTCTACATACATTAAGGATTTTACCGATTGATGGTCCATTTACTACTCACAATTTCAATTAATTTTGGTTGTGGTTAAAATGGAAAATACTCCTTTGCTATCCTTTATGGCTAGTGGAATCTTGTGTGTACAGGACACTGTTGCATTGTGACAAAGCTTTCCCCTGACAAATGTTCGTGATTACCCTGATAAATGAGTTGGTAAATTTTAGCTTTGTGGAGCTCTGGTTTGTAATAGGGGTTTCTGATTCAGCTCTTCTGTAGGGAAGCAGTGAACTGTGCTCTGTGCCGTAAAATCAGCTTCTGTCCCTGCCCAGGCAGGCCCAGGGACTGGTTTAATAAGAGATGAAATGCTCCCTGCTAAAGATCAACTGAATTCCACTGGGCTGAGCCTTTGCCAAACTAATCTACCTACCCTAAAAAATGTAGGGAGCACGTTTTTACAGTAATATGTGATCTTGTCTGTTTTTTACTGAGACATTTTCTTTGAAATGTATGTAGACACCCCTCTCTTAATATTAAAAAGAAAAAAATTACAGTTAAATCTCAGAGGTTAAACTGTAGTCTTAACATGTTTTCCATTCAGTCCAGGGAAGAAAATATGCCTTGAATTAAGGATATCATGTTAATGGTCATGTTAAGAAAGATAACTTTTTTTTAATGGTAGTGGTTTTCTCTAAAGATTTGTGCCCTTTTCACATACAGTAAATGTCCATTGTAAAGATACTTATTCTTTTAAAATCAAGTCAGTCTAATTTCTTGGTTTTTGCTACTACATACACAGAATTTTGTTTATGGAAAAATTCTGTATAAATTGGTAACTCACATCTAAATCCCAAATTCGTTATAATTTCTCCATAGAGATCATAATAGAAGAAACACAATACTTGTGGCTTTTTTCTGTATGAAAAATGTGGTATTATTAGTTAATTATAGAATGTTTATATTAATACTAGAGAACCTCTCCTTCTCCCCTTTTCAGCTGCAGGTCCAGGGCCTTGCCCTGTTTGATGCAGATTGTATACAGCTACCCATTTGCCTCACTTTTAGCTGGCTGCCTTTGAACTTCAGCTAACCTGTTTCTGTGAGTCAGATTTTAAAATGCTGCCTTTCCCTTTAATCCCCTCACCTCTGTGCCATCTTCAGGTTACCACTGTGTGGCTGCATAAGCATATAGGGTGTTCTACCATGAGAAGGTTTGCCTCAGTAATATGTTGTTCCCCTCACTTAGAAGAAACTGCTCTTATAGTATGAATATGTATCTTTATTAAAAGGTCAAGTTTTACCCTATAATATTTAGAAAGTGATTTTTTAATGGTTCCTTTATGATATATTCTAATAAGAATCAGTGTTATGCCTGTTGCCAGACTGTTATTTTTAATTTGGCTCTTTGAGGTTCGAAGATTAGGAAAAGGCAGAAGAAAGAGGTTTAAACCCGTTTATCAAGGCATCTTTGATCATGACAGTTGAGGGGGGCGGGTACGAAGGGAGGGAGGAGAGAGAAAGAAAGAATTTTGTGTGTTCTTTCAAACTAGAGGGAGCAGGTCATAGGATTGTTGACTCAGTTTATCTCTTTTCTCTCCATAATAATTTTCTAAATCTTTTTTCACATATAAATGTAAATATAGGATTTAGTAAACTAATTAGTAAAATGGTAATTTAATACTAGTTTAAAATAATTGTCTAAATGCCATAAAAATCAACATGTCCATTATAAATCAAACTAGAGACGTATGATACAAAGTCTGTAATTTTTTAGTATTGATTTCATTGTAATGAGACCTTTTCACAATCAGTTGGATTCATTGTTTAAATATATTAAAAAGTCACTTAGCTTATTAGAGTTACATAAAGGGTTCTGATTTCATGATGTAGACTTTGATAATATCTCTTAACTCAGGCAAAAACTCTGGAAGAAGGGTATTTAATATTTACCAGTCTTCAGCATACATGAAATTTTACTTCCCATACTGGCAATAAATTGTAGATTTGAGGAAATGCCAAATTATCATACAAGAGAACTTTGCTAAGTCTCCTTTTAAGCAGCAAGCCAGTTTGTGGTACTTAGGATGGAAAACAATGATCAAACAAGTATTGATCTATATCTTTTTCTGCTCAGCTTCTTTCCAAACTGTTTTCAGTAGAAAAAAATAGCATATGGAGACCTTAGTGTAAATGTTTACACTCAATAGTATATAATCACATACAAGAAATGTCTTATTTTTTGAAGTAAGCATTTTTAGACTTTCCAACAGGAGTGCAAATTAATGTGAGCATTGCTTCATTTAACACTTAAAATATGGTTTCATTAAAAAAAAAATTAAAAACACTTAAACACTTTAAAAACTTAAGTCTCCACTTGGTTTTTGAAAATTAGGCTTAATGTCACCATTGGTAAAAATTAGATATTTAACCCCTACTATGTAAAATAGGTTACTTATCTGATGTAATTTTTGATGACGGGTAGATATTATACTTCACATTCTTTGTATGGCAGCTGCTGACACTTGCACTGTCCATAACCATTAATGATGATGAAGGGTCCTTCATGGGTGGGTTCATATTCATTATACGGTCCTTGGTCTGACATGTTTGACATGTGGAGTCGTGTTTGGGATCGGAGCTGCCTGTGGTTCTGAATCATTGAGCACTGCCTAATTCTTCTTAAAGTGGGTGGGCAGCACTTCCTGGAGATGAACACTATAAAAATAATAAAAAAGAAAGAAAACAATAAAGCCATTGTTCCTGTAATTACTCGCTGAGTGAAGATAGCATTGTCTGGTTCAGGAAAGTGTTCTTCAGTAGTAACTGCTATGCCTGCAGTAGTTGGGATTTCTTTGTCTCTCACATGGTAACTTGATGAGCTTATTCTTTTTGTATATTCAGTGGTTGGATCTCTATAAGTTGTAGCCATGGCTGTGACAGTGGTTGATAAATTCCAGCAGAGCTGAAATCCATGGACTGCATCTAGTATATCCTCTCCTTGGGTGTGGTCAGGACTGTGGCATAGGATGGAATGCTCCCACCGGCCTTGGAAACTGCCCAGCCAGGAGGCCAAAGCACATATTCGAGGGCTGCATTCCCACAGATTGCCAGAGAGGCCAACGGTTGTGAGGGATTTCAGGGAGTTTAAGATCTTGGAATCGAGGCTGTTTAATTTGTTGTTATCCATGAGTAGTATTTTAAGATTAGGCATCGTTTCAAACACTGTCAGATCAATGGCTTTGATTTCGTTTCCAGTCAGGTCTAGCTTTTCTAAAGTACCCCAGGTCCACTCCATCCCACATGTCAAGTTGCTGATTTTGTTCCATTGTAGGAAGAGCGTGTGCAGACTGCTTAGCCGTAGGAAATGAGCAAAATTAATCTTCGTCAGCTGGTTGTGCTCTAGGTGAAGCTCTCTCAGTTTGATTAATCCCGCAAATCCATTGCGAGCCAAACTTCGCAAACGGTTTGTGCTCAAATCCAGAAACTCCAGACTACGACAGTCCCAGAACAGGCGTACTGGGATAGTCCGCAGGGAGTTGGACCGTAAATGCAAGGTCTGCAGCTTCCGAAGGCCGTAGAAGAGCTCTGGGTGCACAGATGATAGCTGATTAAAAGACAGGTCCAAATTTTGCAGGTTAATCAGTTGGGTAAAAGTTGTGTTTGGCAAGTAAAATATTTTGTTGGAACTTAAGATTAATTCCTTAAGTTTATATAGTCCTTGAAAAGCATCTTCTTTTACTGTTGAAATTTGATTATGATCTAAATGGAGCCAGGTAAGTTGACTGAAGCTGGCAAATTGATCCCTTTCGAGCTCTGTGATGTGATTGTGCCTCAGGGACAGGCCCAGAGAGCCCTTGTCAGTGGCGTTTGGCACTGAGTGGAAGCCCTGAGAGTCGCAGTAGAAGAGCAGCTTCTCGCAACGGCATTTGGGTGGACACGCCATTCCCAGGGCAGGCAGCATTTTTAAAACCATACTCATTGCATATATTGCTGCCAGCATAGGGGCCCCTAATGGCCACTTGAAATGTAAGCCTGCAGAATATAATTTAAGGAAAACAAGAAGATAGGATATTTTTCAGCATAACGTATGAGCTATAAAAACAAACAAACAAACATTATGGCGAAAGATTTCACTGCATATGGCTTATTTTTCATTTGCTGCAGAAAAACTAACCTTGTTAGTCTGACTAGAACAAAACTTAAACCATTAAGAAGATAAAACATGTCCTGTCATCAGCAATATTTGCTTTTACCTAAACCTCAGAATCCAAAAATGTGACTGATATCCCTCATAAAATATGAATTCAATGGCTTATTTTAAAAAGCATGATTCCTTGCTGACTATATGACACATAATACATGGACTTACCCATCCTTCTGAGCACTTTGGAGGCTGCATTCAGTCGCGGTTGTTAGACTCAACGCAGTGAGTCTGTAAAAGGCTCTAACATGCAGGAGCCTTTGACCAATTTCCTGTTTTCTGTGTCCCAGGCTTTCTGAATAAAATTGAATCCACCAGGGTGAGTTGTTTTTTTCTTAGGATGTTCCAAAATGAAGCATTGGTTTCATTTTCTGTGACCACTCTGATCCCTTAAATCAGTTTTGAATATAAGTTATTAATTTCACTCTCTTCTAACTGCCCAGCTGGTTAATCAAATTGTCAGTCTCTCCTTTTTGCAGCTGTTAGTTCTCTCTGTCTTAACTTGTTGATGGCAGATGGGCAGCTTGTTGCAGAGAAGAGCTCCTGGAGCAGCATGAGTGCATTTACTGAAAAGCTTTTCTGAGAAACGGCACAAGAATGGATTTGCTTATGTGCTGCGACCGCACAGAACTGTATATAGGCTGACGTCACCGGGTGACGTGTCTTTTGTTTGGGTTTTCCAGAAGCATTACTGTTATAAAGCACTGTGCTTTGTAACAATATCGGGTCATTGTAAACCCCCTAATACAACAAAGCGAGAAAGAAGAACTCCTGACTTAAAAACATGGTGTTCCTTCAGTGTAGGAAGCAGCAGTGAGGTTGTAATAAAGGCTGCATTCAGGAAGACTGTCTGAACAGTGAGTTGGGTTAGCAGAGTGATGATTTTTAATGCCTGCAAGAGCCAGTGTTAGACTGCCGATTCTGCATAGAAAGATCATTTAAATGGGCAGGAGCCTGCACGATTTATGAAGCGCTGATGTAACTCCAGCCTAGGCAAGTTAATGCCCACTGCTCTGGTAGTTTGGGAAGCTACTCAATCACCTTGTTGTTGTGCTTGGTGAAAATGGAAGTATGACTGATTTACTTTCAGTTTGTTGGTAAATTAGAGAAGTGGATTTGGCTGCTTTGTCAATAAGAGCTTAACGTCATGCACCAAGAATTAAGAGGAAAAAAAAATCGCAAAGCATTTGGTTATTTTGCTCTTTGAGAATTTCAGGGGAATTCTAAAAGATTTCTTCTCTGTTCTGTTTTATAACAGTATTTTATCACAGTGCTGATTGAAAAATAATGCTGATTTTTTAATCAGTAGGAGAAAAGGATAGATCGAAACAGTCATTTCATAGTGCACGTCCTAGATTTTAACAATGGAACAGAAATGGTCTAGAACAAGTGATATGGCACAGCTGGATTCTAATGCAATCCCTTGTATTTACCTCAGAATCTCACTTCTTCATCTGAAAACCTCATCGATGCTGCGACTGGGGCATTGTGGCACCCACATAATAGAGCATATATTTGTACACTTAACAGTTCCTGCAGGCACACTTAAGAACTGACTTTGAGTCTCCTACTAATTGTTGTTGAACTCTAGTGAATACAAAAGGTTACCCATACTTTGTAATGGGATTTTTTGTTTTGGCTGTTTTTACTTGACCTGTCTTCTCCCTGTTGAATAGTGTCATCACTTTTCAGAGCTTTTTTATTAATGTACAGCTTCATGTTTAGTGATGTATAAATGTGAAAGATATTTCTAGGATGAGTCAGGGTCATATTTTCAGGCCCGACAAAGGTAAGGTCTCTTACGCATTGTACCTTATTGATTTAGCCTTCCATTCTAGTTTCTCTTATACCGTTGACACTTACCTTAGTGGGTCTTATCTCACACCCGAAGGCAAAAATCTCAAAACCAACCACTCATGGCATTTGTGAAAAATCATTGGCCTATTGGCTTCCAGGGGCTTCATTCCATTGGGCAAGTCTAAGAAGTCATTATTTTAAGGGATATAGTTTCTGTGTTGGAGTGCGGTACTAGAGTGGGGACTGGAAGAATTCAAGGCCTTTCTAAGGGCTCTGTGTAAAGGCACTGTGAAACAGCAGCAGCTGCAGGTGTGTAGTTTGAGTCCTACTAGAAGCATACCCCAGGATGTGATGAGAAGTATGTGTTTTATTGAGGAAAATGCCTGGGAAGTATAAAGGAAGAGAGAAGGCAGCAGGAATACTCTGAGGGCCGATAGCCTTCAGACTCCAGGGCAGGTCTGACACCTCTGAAAGCAGAGGGGAAGGAAAGATTTGACAAGCAGAATCTTAGACTGCAGCACAGTTCTCAGATGGTTTCTCCAGGCCACAGAAAAGTCTCCAAGCCAAAGTTGCCCATGAATGGAACCCCATGTTCTCAGGAATGAGCCTGTACTAGCACTCCTAGCATTTTCCTGCTTGCTTGTTAAGAAAGGGAGGGAGAGGTCCTGTTTCAGAACTCAAGGATGCCACTCCCTCCACTGACCTTGGTCCTTTCCAGTCTACCATTCCGAGACTAGAGAAGTTCTTAACCTGGGTCCATAGGCTGAATTGTAGAATTTTGTTGCTTATGCATTTTTCTATGAATAAGATTTAATCAGATTCTTACAGGCTCTGTTACCCTAGGTTTCAGAGTTCTACAGGAACTTGCTCCCAGAACTTCCAAGGGGGGAATCTCATAAGAGTGGTCTCTTTATAATTTTTTTTTTTAAAGGAAGAGAAGCCTTTGGGATATTGTAAATGCCCTTTTGGAGTCAGCCATCCTCAGATGAGGAGGGGAAAAAAAACTACCTTTGCCAGGCAGGAAGAGCTGGATTAAATTCTCCTAAAGTAAACACTTGAATTCCATGTGGAGAAATGCATTAGAGTCAATTGAATTAGAGCAACCATGATTAGGAATGAGTTGTATGTGAAAATTTAGAAGGAAAAAGCATCTCATTGCCGTTAGACGCTTGGTTCTTTTCTGCCCTCTGGCCTGCTTGGCCTTCCTCTTATATACTAAAAATGGGAAATGCTTAAATATGTTCGCAGTACCATTGTAACAGACTTCTGGGCAGGGAAAATTGTCAAGAGAAGCACCAATACAGTCAAGAATAATTATTTTTTTTGATGCATCTGGAGACGTGGGCAATAATATAGTATCACAGAACCCAAAGAGCACAGTTCCTTCCAGGTCACCAGCTGTCTTGCTCACTTGCCCTCTCTTTGGGTTCAAAAGGTTCAGGCAGTGGAACAGAAGGCTTGGTGTTTGTCTTAAAATTAGTAGAGTATACAGTTACCATTGATGGACTTTTGTATCATTTTTTTAATCTTTAGCTAAAAGGGCTAAACAGAAACCCATGTTCTTTTTAAATTAAACTTTCTGGTTTCATTTTGGAGCAGCTTTATTCTGCATTCATATGTGAAAGTGGCAGTACTTCTGGAAAGTACTATCCATATCATCTGTTTAAATTTTCACTGCTTTAGTTGTTCACGACAAGGCAAAGAAGTAAAATCTAACTCGTCCGTCTCTGTTCTCTATAAATGGGTTTAAGCAGATTGAGTCAAGTGGCAGGGCTTGTGCTGTAGTTACCAGCATTCCTCTACTATGCTTTTACTATGTGTTGCTGATTAGGGAGAATTATTTCACCACTTTGGAGAAGCAGGTGTACAGGTGTATATATGGAATTTTCTGTTCTTTCGTGGTGAAGATGGAGCTTGATTTTGCTTTATACTTAAAAGTCAAATGTTTCTTTAATCATGCCCAACTCCAAAAATCATGTCCAACTCCAAAAATTGTCATACCCCAGCACCAGAGATGTCTCACAGAGGTGCTCTGGAGAAGTATGTTAAAATAAACCTTGTTGTTGCCAGTCTTGATAGCTACTAGGAATATCTCCTTACATTTATCAAAAAGTAATAGTTTTTAGGATAGAGGCCCTAGATTTTGTGGGTCTGAGTATATCCCCTGCTAAGAACCCTTTAGAATTCTTATTTAGCAGCCTCATACTAGGGCTAGGATCATGTGACAGCCTGATTCTGTTGTGCTAGCCTTGTGCTCTGTACTTTGGGGCAGGTCATTCATCAGTAAATCTTGGAGTAATGCACCTGAGTTGGAGATTCAGGGAGGGAAAGTTCCATATATATATAGATATCTATATAGATAGACAGATAGATAGATATCTATATAGATAGACAGATATATAGACAGATATATAGATATCTATATAGACAGATAGATATCTATCTGTCTATATAGATATCTATATATAGATATCTATCTATCTATCTATATAGATATCTATATATCTGCCCATAGAAGTTTAGGAAGAGGTACATTTAAACCAAAGATATTTTATTTCTCCCAGAGTGACATCAAACCAAACCAAACAGAACTATCCTGAAGTCTTAATTAATGCATAGACTGATCAAAATTTATATCGCTGAGCCCTTTTCTTATGCTTGTTCTGCCAATGGCTTCATTGTGTTCGTGTTTCACTTCTCTGTGGCAGCCTTCGTTTTTTGTTATTCTGAAATACAGCCAAATTTGGATTTGTCCTTTCTGCTTCTCCCTCTCTACATTTTGAGTAGCTTTCTATATAGATGAATTTCCTTTTGCCTACATAGATGGCCACAAGCTACACAATGTCCTTTGCACGGAGTAGAATTAAGTGTAAGATACACATTCATATTTTTTTTTTGAAGCATCCCCTTCAACTTTAGAGGGTACTTTGACCCAGTTGGCTAAATTAAAAGGGATGAATTTACATGTATATTGGCTAGATGCTAGCATGTCTTGGTTACTGAAGCTTAGAAATGTCATTCCCTCAGAAACCTTTTAAGGTGCTCTTGGGTAGAGGGACAGCGACATGTGCTAAAGCAAGCAAAAAAAGTTGAACATGTGATATCATCAATGCAGAGAAAATCAATAATAAAAATTTGGCCCAAAGAAAGAAAGATCATTTCTTATTGTGAAAAACTATAGCAGCATGTCACCATCATAGCAGCAGTTGAGATGTTTATCCCTTTATTACTAAAACATGGCTTGCAAAGGCTTGAGCTCCTGTGAGAGTTGGTTCTGTCCCACCAAGTTTCTTCCGTGTGTGTGTGTTGTGTGTGTGTGTGTGTGTTGGGGGGAAGGGGTGGTCTGTCTGTCTGTCTAATGGTTTTATAGTTTTTTCCCCATGTGTGTTTGTCGATGTGTCTATCTAATGGCTGCGTAATTTTCCCCTTATATGGCTATACTGTAATTTATGGACATATAGTTCGTTTTGAGGTTTTTAGCTTTGCAGACAGTGTAAAATGATTACTGTTTTAATATCTTTACATTCTTAGGCAAGTTAATATGTAAGTTAATATATATAAGATGGTGTATAATAGGGGTCCCTAACTCCCAGGGCAATGAACCATTACTAGTCTGTGGCCTGTTAGGAATCAGGCTGCACAGCAGGAGGCGAGCAAATGAAACTTCATCTGTCTTTGCATATGCTCCCCAGCGCTAGCATAACCACCTCAGCTCCACCTCAGATCATTGGGCATTAGGTTCTCATAGATGCACCAATCCTTGGTGCCAAAAAGGTTGGGGACCACTGTTAGCACCTTAGTAAACAAAGATTCTATGTTAGCCCATTATCGTAAGTAGCGCATAGAGGATCACAGCCCTTTAGAACGTGTTTTTTGTTGTTGTTGTTTTTTAAATCAACACAGAAACCGAAAGAGTTCCCTGGTTTATCACAGATCTTAGCCCAATTTTACCAGTTAACTGAGCATTTAAAAATCCTAAAATATCCCCACAGTTGAGTCTTACTTTTATTTTTATTTTTCTGGATTATTAGTAGCTTCAAAATTAGTCTTATTCTATGATCATATGCTTAGTTTTTGTTTCTATTTGCTTTATATACCTTTTTGTCCTTCTGAGAACTTCTCAATTTATTATGCACAGCAGCTGTTTAACAAGTAGATGATTACTGTCCTTTTTAAGAAGAAAAAACATAGTGTCACAAAAAGAGATTGGAGTATCTCAGCTGCATGCTTCAGTTTGTGCCAGGACCCTGTTAGTATTGGCTCTGATTTTTTTTCCATCATGGATTTTGTCATTTTCTCCCCAGAAAGAGAAAAGAATAGTTCACATGCTCATTCTGTTCTCCTAGGATTTGATGGAAAGGTGCTACAAACTTATTGTGATTCATTTAATGGTAATTCTATTCTATAGCAGGCATGTAATTGGACATGGTGTAGTTACATCATGGTGGAATGTTAGCCATGGTGGAATACCTCAAAAGCCATATTCTAGCATGTGTCCCTGGCCCTTGCTGAAAGTGCCTATGCTTATTAGAACTGATAGGACATCTAGACAGATGCCTGGACATATTTTCAGGTGTAATGCAACACTGAACCGAGAAAAATCTAAAGATGCTATGCAGGGCTGGCTGCCATCTGAGAAAATATCCAGAAAAAACAGTAAAGCTCATTTCTAAGCTTCTGTTTTCTGTGAGGGAAAGAGAAGGAAAGTGGGGTGATATCTGTAATATTACAGTTACCCACTTAGTTTTAATATTTTTTAGGATGAAACAGGCAAACTAGAAACTTCTTTGCTACTTAAGGAGCGGGTACTCTTTGAAAGGAATTTGGGAATGCAGGTGTGCAGGTGTACATAACTCTTATACTCTAATATTGGGCTACTTTGCCTTTGCTTTGTCTCTTGTCACATATTCAGCTATACAGAGCTCATCAGCCATCTATGGGCCAGGTAGAACAACCAGGATCAAATTGCCTCTCATGTTATTCAGTAAACGTTTATTGCATGATAATGTGTTCCCCATTCCACAGCAAACCTTTTATTTTAGTTGTACTCATGAAAGATATGGATTGACTATTTAATAAATGCTAGTCTCCCTTGGTTTTCAAACATTTTTCTTGAGAGTCTCTTTAATATTAAGCCCCCATTCTGCTCTGAAGCCTTCCAGCAGCACCTTAGGTATCACTTCCTCACTCCCTGCTTAACTTGAAGGCCTCTACTCTAGATGACAGCCTCATTTTTTTCCTTTGTACCTAGAGGTTAGGATGCTGCTCCATTCCTTTCTCTCTCTCATTGTCTTGGATGCGGGAGTAGAGGGTGCTTCAGTTGCCCATTCTGACTTGGGTTTTAAAACGTATTTTGCTCTCCTCTGCTACTTTCTCTAGCTTTACTCTAGATTAAAATGAAGATAAAAAGCAGTATTTTGGGTTACTTGAAAAACCTTATATATTCTCACTAATAACATGAAATCAGGAGAAGTCATACTTAGTCCTCTGTCTTCTAAACATATCTCTAATTGGTCACTGGTTTCTCATTTCATTCTGTCCAATATAGGAGAGAGAGGTCAGGTAATTACTCCAGGGTATGATTTGAAGTACTCCAGAGGAACAGTCTAACTTGAACTTAGAATTGTGGGTGGCTATAGGAAGCTTCTACAAGGAAGCATAGTATCTTACCTAAAGGATGGGTAGTAATTAAAAAAAGTGGGGAAGAGTATTCCAGGTAGGTGAGAGAGAGCATTTCAGAGGATGTCTGAAGAATTAAAATATTTGTGGTTGGATCATAGCATGGAAGTCAACAGAGTGATCATGGTCATTGAAGTAATAGGAATGGCTGGGCTCCATCCAGCAGAGAGAGTGTGCAGAATAAAAAGAGAAGGAAACCTCTGGCAAAAGAGCCCTGAAGAGACCATGTAGATCCTTCAAGGTAGAACACGTTTTTCCCCTGGAAACACTGTGGAATTTTTCTGTGTATTTTTCCACAGAAATACTGAGTTTATGTTGTGTCATTACCTTTTAGATTGAGTAGTCTTTTGTAGGCTCACCTGGGGAGTTTTGCCACATTTTAGGAACTAAAATGCATGTTGAGATGCAACTAGCAATGCCAGGGACATGTTTTTTCCCTTCCTGCTGTTGCTTATTTCATCCCTTCCCAAAGAGAAGAGTTGGAGTAGAGTCAGGGACTTGAGAGATGGGTAGGGTTTGGATGAGAAATTGGTGGACATAGTACTAGTCATGTGTGTTATCTGTGGCAAAGGTACAATTGGTTGGGGAAGTTGCAAATTTTTAATAGGAGAATGCTTACCCTTTCTTAGGCAGGAGTTAGTTATTTGGAAGAAAAAAAAATGCTTGTTCTTTCAGAAGTTGCCACTTCTGAAATGGCTCAAATTCTCTAGAAAATTCTAGTTCTTAATACTTTTTGAAAATCAATGCCTAACTTAAATGTAACCTTCTGCAAAACTTTTGCTTACTACTTTAACCTACTGTTACATCATTCAGAACTCCTGTTAGGCCTAGCAAAATACCAGGGTATTGCTGAATTAGGTGTTACTCTGAATTAATTATTTTATCTCAGATTATAAACCCTCTGAGGAAAGAATTATGGCTAGTCCTGCCTGCACCAGTGGATGCAGAGTAGGTGCTCAGCAGTGTGTGTCTAAATGAATAGAGCTTCTGTTAAAGATGAATTTTGAAAGCCCTTTCGCTATCTCAGCCAGAATTGTGTTGCTAGAGGCCATCCCAGCTAATAACCTTTGCCTCTCTTCAGCTCATCCAGTATTTAGTTGCTGAGAAGAAGCTTTACGTTAAAACCCCAAACATGCCTTACCTTTTTCTTAGCAAGCCCTTTGTCACTGCTTAGCAGGGACATGCATGTCAAAATTGAGTGAACCTAGGTGGTCTCTACCTAGTGGAATAGAGTCTCTCAGGTGGGAGCAAGAGTCACTTATTTTAAAGATTCATTGAGCAACTTTACTTTGGCCTACCTAAAACTAAAACTAAAAAACCTTAACAGCTTTAATTTCAAAGGGAAGTAAAATTTTGTTTTATGGATCAACAAGCTCTCTACTGTCATCAAGCTCATTATTAAGTGTGTGTTCCGTGTATTCTCATCCCTATTGCATTTTTAAATGATTGGAACCCTAAACTTGTATTTGCACTGTATTTTTAAAGAGACGCTTTGATTTAAAAGGTGGTGTGTCGAGTATAAACCTAAAATCTTCAGTAAATAATTGCTTCTGAACTGCCCCTTCCTGATTAATGAGGTATAAGCCTCTTATTTCCTAAAGTAACAAGAAATACAAATTGATTTTTAGGGCAGTTTTTGACAAAGATTAACAGATTCATGGTGTGTGTTGCTCTTTAAAGTGTATTATATTGTATGACTATAATTCCCTCAAAAGTCAAGTTTAAAGTTTTGCTTTTATATAACTTTTAAAGTAAATCCTTCCACCCAGATTGAGGAAATTTCTGGGCATTTGAGGTTACAGAGGATTGGGCTCTTACGAGGTTATTGAGCCCAGGCTTTGGGTTTCAGATAACAGATGTTTTCTAGAATAAATAGTCTATTAGAAATACCCTCAAAACATGGTTAGGAGCAATGACCAACTTTACTGGGTTTATTTAGAGAAATTTTCTTGGAGTGCTTGAGTGTCTAAAGAATATGCTGAGGCTTTCCTGATTAAAATATTAATTATGAGGTCAGTTTGATTTTTGTTTTTTTAATTCAGTTTTAGCTACCTTTGCCTTAGATACTGCTGTTTTGATCTTTGAGATTTTCAGTAATTATACTTGTCACTTTCTTTTCTGACTGATGGCTGTGAATAAATCAGTTTATTTCTGCAGATAGAAATTCTCATACCTGAATCAGTTTTCTTGAGACTTTTTTTTTTTTTTTACTCATTAATCTTAGTGTGCTATTTAATTTTATTGGCAGTACAGGAATATTGGGGGAAAAGGTAAGGAATGTGACCCTGACCAGAATTGATAGTGACCATATCAACTTGTGATCTGTATTTCAACTCTTAAAATTCACATGTCCCCTTTATCTCCTTTCTGTTGTCTGCTAAATAACCTATATTCCTCAATATTCCTTTTCAGTCCATAGAAATGGGGGCAGAGAGACATATGTCATTGTTCCCACTTATCAGATGGGATATGAGCAAGAAAGTGAGTAACCAACTAGGAAACACATAACCACGTCTCCCCATCTCCATCCAGTCATCTGCTGTGCTACTTATGTACTGATGATATATCCATACTAGAATGTCTTGAGGGCACCCAAAGCTAGAACACAGGGTTAAATTCTTTTGTCTTTCCTGTCTCTCCTGTGGTTACTACATGTTTTACAGAAAGAGCCACATTTCTTGGCTGGACATTTTGTAAGGAAAAACTTTTAATATATTTCATAGTTTAACTCAACTGATATCTTTTTCCAAGATGGTATTTCCAAGCACATGGCTAGCCTTACCTGAGATAACTTCCTTTTTGTCCCTTTTTTCCCTTCTGCCTTCTATTTTCTGCTTAGAATGTTCTCTGGAGTAAATCTCAACTCAACTCTCTGACTGATGAAGAAAGACTGATTTACATTTCTCAGAGTGGCTAAAAGATCCTTTTGTTTGCAGTACAGTTGCATTAAGCTTAGCCTAACTTTAAAAATATACATATGGCTGAAGTAATCTTACAAAGCATTCTTATTCGTGCTGCATAATATTCATTATTAACTATGACCCATCATGGTACATCTTAGTTTTAAAATTATTTTTTTCTTATTGCGTTAATACCAGGTGCCATATTTCACATTTTGGCATTCTTCAGATCTCAAGAGTTCATCCAAATCAGTTGTAACCCATTCAAGGAGAGTTGGTTCACTAATGAAATTGGTGTATGCCGAACCTTGAATTAAAATATAAATTTAATTTTTCAAGTTGAACTTTAAGAGAAAGTCTTGTCTCTTGCTTTCTCATATTTTGGTTAAACTCCTTCAATTCTCTCATCATCAGAGGATGTGGAGCCTTAGAATTGTAAGATTATGTCACATACGGTATTCCCTCCCTCCTCCCCATTTTCTAACTGTAGGCTAAAGAAAATTGGCTTTTTTCAGTGGTAATTTGAAGATAAATAGCTATTAGCTATTATTAAATTTCCTGATAAATCACTAAAAAGTGCATCTCTTTCCTTTTTTTTTTTTCCCAGGCTGGACGTAAAGAAAGAAGTGATGCGCTTAATTCTGCAATAGATAAAATGACCAAGAAGACCAGGGACTTGCGTAGACAGGTAAGGTGGAAGAAAATGCCGATTGCTTTCTCAGGTTCTCAGTTTTGTAGTTTTGGTTAAAATTCAAATAATTACTGGAACCCCTGTATGTTTTATTAATGAAAAGGATTGATTTTCACAGAAAACTTTCTGTTTTGTTGCTAATAAGCTTCTAAATGGCTAATGAAATCTCTTGGGAACTTGGCCTAATAAAGTCCCACTGGGATGGACTGAATAAATTAGGTCTAGTGTGAAAAGGATGTATAGGTAAGGGAATTCATTTAAAATGACTTGGGAACCTGTGAAAATGACTTGTCCCACTCTGATTACACACTTAAAGTTCTTTGATCCTTAATGGAGATGTGTTTCCAATATAAATATGGTGGGTATAGAGATATTTGGGGTGCTCAATTTTCCACGTTAGTAAATAGAGGAAAGAAGTTCTTCATTTAATGTTAAATAATTCCATTAATATTTTGGAATCAAATTGAGTTTTAGTCATTAAATTATAAAACAATGTATTAAGGCTTAAAAAGAAGTTGTACTAATACGATTTTCATACTTAGTGGAGAGACATTTTAGAGTTCATATCTGATATAAAGCAAAATTAAAGATGGAATGTGTCTTTATTTTCCTTTCAGTGAAGTAGTATCAGAAATGGTTATATAGATGACTTTTCAGTTTTAAGGTTCTAAGTGTGTTAACCCTGCTAACCCTGTACAGATAAGCCAGAAAATACATATTTCCATATTAGCTAGTTAGGCTAATTACATATATTCCAAGGCTATGTGCTAATTTAACCCAGAGCTGCTTTCTGTTTAGTTTTATGTTATTCCTTTAAGATATAAGTTTTGTAATTCCTAAGAAAAAAGGATATATTGAAAACTGATATTCTGTCACTGAAATGCTATAACTGTAATATAAACCATTATCTCCACAATCGTATGTTTCCTATGTTGCAGATTATATAACTGCATGAATTACATGAGGAGTCCTCATGTAAGTGTAGCCAGGCTCTCATGAGCTTCCATTAAATTTAAAGGTACAAGAGAAAAAAGCAATGTAGCCTCTTGATGTAAATAAAACCAAATTTTTACATTTAATTATTAGCTCCGCAAAGCTGTCATGGACCATGTCTCAGATTCATTCCTGGAAACCAACGTTCCACTTTTAGTATTGATTGAAGCCGCAAAGAATGGAAATGAGAAAGAAGTTAAAGAGTATGCCCAAGTTTTCCGTGAACATGCCAACAAATTGATTGAGGTAAGTGTATTAGCAGTTTCATTAACTATAGGTAACTTTATGCAATGTGATTATTTTTAGTCACAGTATTTAATCAGCTAAAAATGTTAGGGGCTCAACTGATACACAATATGTATAAGATGAAAGTCATTATTACTTAACATCTATTTAAAACTACCATTTTGGTCAGCTTACATTAATTATGTACATATTAAAAATTGATAGTCCTTAGCCTGGAAACGTAACATCTCCACTTAATGTTAATGCTAATAAAAATAGATTATGACATGCAAAAACTCACAAGACATTACAGAAAGGAGTAGTGGCTAGAAGCTGGAGCTCCGGAGTCACACACACTTCCTGGGCTTGCATCCTGGCAAATTACTTTTAACCCCTCTGAATAACCCATTTTCTTGTCTATAAAATAAGGATGCTATTAATACCTATCTCAGGATTATTTTGAGGTCTAAAAAGAGATGATGTATGTGAGGTGCTTAGTGCTTTGCTTGAGACAGACTCAGCCCAATCATCTTGCTTTAAAATCGAAGGAACTGAGCCCTAACATGCTGCTAATTAGATGTTTGAAGAGTAGAAATCTGTAAGTGTGGTTGGTTTGTAAGGTGATAAGAAAGATGAGTGAGTTGCTATTTAATTTCCAGGTAAGTTAGGCTCATTCTTATCTTTCGATAACTAAAATAATGTTATTGTTTAATTTATTCATTATTACTTTATTTCAAAACTTTAACACATAGTGAGCATATACTCATATTATTTGATTTTGTAACCTTAATGTAAAACATCTAATACTTTGAAAAGATATTTCATAGACCATTTGGCAGGTTGGTCATTATGTAAGAACAGAAAATGGGCCTTCTATGTAAAATGTATGTCTCGTACATTTATAGTGATATTGGACCAGGTAAATACCATAAAATAGTCCAAGGAAAACATCAGTAATTTTACATCTAGTTTTCTTTGAACATTATGAATTAATTATGTACAGAATACATCGGTCAGTCTACTGTTCAAGTTAATGATTCCAGCATTTGGAATTAAAATTAGAAGACATTCATTTTTTGTCTTCATTGAGCATAATCTTGTTCACAATAGTTACATGACAGCATGCGGTGTAACCTCCAAATGTACAAAGATTGTTTTCAGGAAGCCAACTTCTTTAAATACTCTACATATTAGAAAGCATGCCTGTGAAGCAGGAAGCAAGGACACTATTAGTCCAAGGCCTTTCCTTGGGTAACAGGTATCAGTAATGGCATGGAAAGGACTCAGTGTGGCAGCTGAACGTCATAGGGCAGCCCTTGTCTCCACTGGAGCTGGAGGGCCCTTTGGGCCTGCTGTGTCATCCTCAGCCTCTCCAGCCAACAGAGCTGACAGTTGCTGAGCACCTGCTGTATACCATGTAATATGCAAATACAGTGTACTTTCTACAACAGCATTTCTCAGGTTAGGAAACTATAGCTTAGAGAGGTTAAGTGACTTGCTTGGCCTGAGGTCACCCGGCTTGCATCCTTCCAACAGTGAGAGCTATGTTTACTGGTATAGTAGACAGCCTTAGGCCCAGTGAGAAGCATTAGGTGGATCTGGTGGCTTTGGAGACCTTGCTTCAGGAACTTTGTCCATGCTTATTCTTTTTATTTCATTCTGAAATCACTAACCAAGGGCTTAGAATTTGGTGTTCCCTATCACAACTTAGTTCTGACCTCTTTCTCACTTCTCTCTCCTTTCTGTGCCCTCCACCCTCTTATCCCCCACACAGATAGATATATGTATTAAGTGGCTTTTCACTGAGTCATAACAAAGGCTTTGTAGTACCTTTCTGCAAACAGTTAATTACATTTATGGTGATAGAGATACTAGAACGTATAATTGCAAATGTGCATGAAAAGGAAATGAGTTCTTAAAGTGTTATAGAAGCCTCAAATTCCTGACTCAAGGCAGAACTTTATTCTTCAGTGACAAGGCTTTTCCTCCCCACACTATTTTGTATAATAATGAAACATTGAACAAGTGAGAGACTTGTTTTAAGCAAAGATAAAGTACTTCATTGCTATTGCCTTGTTAATCTCTTGACTTCTTCCTTTCTTTTCATTAGTTCTCTCTTAAATGGAGTAAATGTCTATAGGCTAACTTTGGTTTTATGGGTGATTTGCTGTTTTTTAGGGGAAGTGAGGATGCTGTGTGAAAGTTGGGTAGGGCTAATAGGCCTCTGGCAGGAAAAGAAAGGCTCAGATTCTGCAGCCACTGAGAATCCTACCAGATATGTTCTCCTTAAATATTGCAATATTATTCTGTTGCTAACCACCTGGAGCTACCACAGCTGCAAGTTAGGGGGTCCCCAACCCACCTGTACTTCTGACCCAACTGGCTGTAAATTCAGGGGTTCTCCTGACACCCCTTTCAGGACTATACTTCAAATGCCAATTGCAAATTTGGAGGTTCCCATGGCCTACTTAGGTTCAGTAATTTGCTAGAACAACTCATAGAACTCAGGAGAGTCTATACTACTTATGATCACATTTTATTATAAAGGATACAAAAAAGTCAGGACCAGCCAAATGAAGAGATATAGAGTGAAGTGTGGAAAGGTCTTGTTAAAAACAGAATTCGACCAAGTAAATTTGAAGACCTAATTGGCTTTATTAAGTGATTCATGTGTCAGGCAGCATCTCTTCTAGCAATTAGAAGGGCACTCCAGGGGTTCTATAGAATGGAAATTTTTAATGGGAAGAAAGTGTGGGTCAAGGGAGCTAAAAAGAAAAGAAAAAGGATTATTTGTGGGTAGAAGAGAATAGTCAGATTGCTACTTCTTTGTGCGTGCATGCATGTCTGTCTGTCTCTGGGTGGGTGGGGTGGGTATGGAGAGGGCCCATTTGACAAATTACCTCATTGGTGTTGGTATTGGCCAGAAAATTCCAGAATGGTTGATTAAGATTACGTTTCTGGGAGAGGTTGAAACTGCAACTAAATCTAGGTTTCCTATCTTAGGCTTTTAGCATGAGTGACACTATTTTAGGCCTGTGATTTTCTTTTTAACAGTCTCAAAGGCAGTTTCCTGCCCTCTCTCCGTGGAATCAGAGTGGGTCACCTTCCCAGCACATTGATGGTTCACCAACTAGGAAGCCCCACTGAGATTCAGTGTCCAGAGTTTTTATTGGCATTTCATTATGTAGACATGATTGATAGAATCATGATTTAATTGAACTCAATCTCCATTCCCCCTTCCTTCCCTGAAGCTTGGGCTCTCCTAAAGGTCCCAGTCCTCTCATCACTTGGTTGGTATGATAGTCTGCCCCATCCTCAGGTATTCATTAGTGTAACATATTTAGTGGCCTACCAGGAGTTACCTCATTAGCATAAATTATCAGTGCCAAAGATGAATAACAAAGATCATCCTATCGATACTGAAATCTTTAAGGATTTAGATAGAAGTTCCAGGAATTCAGGCCAAAGACCAAACATTCTTTATATGCAGCATCTCCACATCTTGAAGGTATGTAGAATGCCTGATTTTCAAGTAGCTTGCTATGCAGCCATAAACACTACACGGAAGAGGTAAGATAGGGCAGGTTTGTTTCTTGCATCTTTGTGTAGATCCTGTTTGTGACTGTTTAGATAGTGACTTACCACTTCTCTTATTTGATGTTCCTTGCGTTGTTTGAGTTTTCCTTTTCCCTGGAGGTTCTCTCCTTTGGAAGTCAGGTCCTCTGTCCTTTCCAGAGGATTGCGTCATCTCTTCACACCACAGAGTGTGGTTCTGTCTCATAGAATCATTGATTTTTCACTCTGGTGTGTAAATCTCCTCCTGTGTAACATCCCTATATTGTCACTTATCTTTTCTTAGACTCTTGTTGTGGGAAACTCCCTCCCTCTATAGGCAGCACATTCCATGGTGGATTCTCTGGCTAAAGAAAGGGGAGCCACAGTCTCCTTTTCTGGAACTACCCATTTCCATCTTTTTACTGCTACACACATGTGAATTCTCATTAACTTTGTTGATTACATATTGAAATGTAATATCTTGGGATTAAATAAAATAAAATATTTTCACTAATTTCACCTTTTTGAAATGTGGCTACCCCAAATTTTAAACATTCTTATGTGGCTCACATTGTATTTCTGTTGGACAGTACTGGTCTAGATGATTTCCTTGGGCCTTTCAAGGGCTCTCTTCATCCTGCCTCTTCTCTGAACACTGACCACTCAAGTGCCAGCCCTTATCGAACACCTCCAGGAACAGACCGTGGAGATACAGCAACCAAGGCCTCCATCATTATGGAAGGAGGCTCCGACCAATGTGTTCCAGAATGGCTTCAGCCTTTTGGGCAGTGACCTCACTCTGTGATTCCCCCTGAACTTGTAGTCAGTCTCAGGGTTTTCCCTCCTGCAGTGCTGCTCAGTCCTGTGTGCTCTATTCTCATCTGTGCGGCTATAATTGATTGTTTGGCTCTGTGATTTTGATACTCATCCAATATAAACTTCTTAGATTCAATCTGTTCTGTCCTGTCACTATTGTTGCTGCCATTGCTGTTAGTAGACTGCCCTTTCGGAGGGCAGTCTCATGTCATTTTTTTTTTTTAATAAGAGTATTTTTTTCTCCTTGATCCAATCTAATGTTTTAAAAATGTTGTCTAAAGCATGGGATAGAACCTTTCAGCATGCTACTGGAAATCATTCTCTTGATTGAACAATTCTTTGTATATAGTTGGTCATTCAGCCAGTTAAGAATCCCTTTCTTTTTATCTTGTTCTCTAAGTTATCTAGGTAAAACATGTCTATACTATCTCCCTTATGTTCTTTTCAATGTCTTCCACGATTATCCCATTAAAATTGGGGTAACTAAAAGAAGCATAGTTTCTATATGCTATTTCTACGCTATACTTAGCACCTTCTTTTAGATTCCACCTGCCTATCTGCTTCCCAGAGCAGCTTCTGTTAATGTGCTGTCCAGTAATTTCTTTGTCTTCTTCCTCGTACTCACTGTCATCTTCTTTGCCCCGCCTACCCCATTTTCCCCGTGAACACTTAGATGCTGCTTTACATCAGATAGCTAGCTGCTACATGAAGTTAGGTGAACTCCTTTCACATCTGATTCCTAAAGTGTATCATCTGATTTATTGGGTGTTAGAAAATGTACTCTTCAACACTAAGTGAAGACAGGCTTCTTTTCAGAACCATTTGAGGTTTCTTTGTGATTGTTACTGTAGGGATCTAGATGCATGTAAAACTCTCACCAGCCTGTTTACCCAGGATTGCTCTGTGACAACACTGTTAGTTTCATTTACCCAACTTCTTTATTTGAGATATTATAAGAGCCTCCGAAAGCATCCCTGTGCAGCAAGGTGCCCAGGGAGAAAAGATAAAAGTGCCCATTTAGATTAGCTATAGTTTTGGGATGCTACCATTTAATAATATAACTTTTTAAAAAAAAATTATAAAAGAAATGCAAATTTATTTTAGAAAATTTGGAAAATAAAAAAATTCATAAAGAAAAGAAAACATTTTGGAGTAGAGTCACACTTCTTTTTATCTATACGTGGGTTGGTTTTTTAACAATATACAAAATGGATATCATACTGATTTGTTTTTTGAGACAAATGATATCATACTGTATTATGATGTAATGTATTTCCCTGCCTGCTCATATCGTGCCCATTTTACTGTGTTTTGAAATACTCATTTATAGCATTTATATTGATTACTAGTACATATATTTAACCAGTTCTCTACCATTAACCATGTAGGTTATTTAGGTTGTTTTAGTCTTTTTACTATTAAACATAATGGTCTGATAAACATTCTTTTTTATGTGCCACTGTCCCACCTAGTTGCTCAATCCAAAAACCTAGGAGTCATGTATCATTCTTTTTCTTCCTTATTCTTCATGTTCATAATTAATTTTACAAGTCCCCATATCATTCTACTTTTATTTCCATAGTCCTCACTCGATTCTTTTGCTTTCACTTTTGTCTCTCTCTAGTCTTTTATTTTTCAAAGCAGCCAACACAATCCCTTTAGATCATGTCATTCTTTTGCTTCAGGACCCATCAATATCACTCTCCCCACCTTCACTCCCACCTCCTCAATGGCTTCTAGGCACATTTGGGATATAACCCTAAAATCCAGATTTTTAACCATGGTTTGTAAAGTATCCTGCCTGCCTTTCCAACTGCATCTTGTCCTGTACCTCCCTTACCTTCTAACCTCTCATTCTTGACTACTTTCTCTTTGACCTTACCCCCACATGTTACTACCTCATGTCCTCTGCCTTCCCTGGGCCCTCTGCTTGGTATGCTGTGCCTACTTCTCATCATACAGGTCTTTGCCCAAATGTAATCTCTGCGGAGAGGCTTTCCTTGTTCCCTCATCCCCTCCATTACACCCTCCACCATTATTTCATGCTGTCATCTCTTTTACATCTCTTTTATGTAACACTTTTCACTATCTGTAATTACTGGGTTTGTTTCATTTTTCTTATTTTTCTGCTCTCTACCCTATACTTTAATAAAATGTGAGTTCTTTGAGAATATGGGCCTAGAACAGTGCCTAGAATGCAGGTGCTCAATAACTACTAGATGAGTGAATCTACTGGTTCTCAAAAGTAATGGATATTGGTTACACAGGTGCTCAACATTCAGGTTACTGGGCCTCTATCCCCAAAGATTCTGATGCAGTGGTCTGAGGACTGTACTTTGAGAAATGCGAAACTCTACATTATGGCAGGACATCATTGTTAGTGAGCTTTGTATTAGTATTTTTAATGTTTATACAAAAGAGCATCATTCTGTATATGTGTACATGAGGGGATGAATTGTAAAATCTTTTGGGATGTAGAGATGAGAAATTTTGGAGACTTTTTAAGGTTAGGTGACATTGACTTGAGCAGTATTTTTTTTGCTAGAACAAAGCTTTAAAAATTTGTATCAAACTTTCTGTAGTTTAGAGAGAAAAAAATTATAGTAGATTTTTATAAGCAATATTTATAGAGTTCTTAATATGTCCCAGTCACTGTTCTGGGCACTAAGTATACAGCAGTGAATGAAACAAAAATCTCTACCCACATGGAGATTACTTTCTACTAGAGAGAGAATCAAAATAAATTTATATACTGTGTATATTTTGTATGATGTATATAAATGATTGTGAGATAATATGTGAAAAAAATTATTCATTTTTATCAGCATTTGAAATGGAAGTTGCAAAAGCTGTTATTTAAGTAGCATTTTAACATGTGACCAAAATAAAATTGGAGCATATGTATTGGTACTTGCTAACTTGGTTTCTGAAAGTCTTATTTATTCCTTTAAAGAAATTCTTTCCCCTCAAACTAGATAAAATAGTATAAAAAAGTTATGCTTTAATTTGGGGTATCAGGTAAAGTTGCTTCAAATAAATTAATAGTTTCTAAGTAGTATTAGGGATAACACCCACTTAGAAATGGAAACCTTTTATAGTGTCTTATTAAATGACTTGTGATTTTACTTGAAAAAGTTAACAACAATGTTTGCTGTGAGGTCGCTCTTACTTTCCCAGTCTGGCTAGGATCTCTGACTGCCTCACACCACAGTCGTCAGTAGAATCCAGTACCTCCTCATACATTGAAGGTATTGAAGCCCCTTTTGTTACGTGAAGGGTGCTTAGAAGCTGTGCGTCCCCAAGGCTAGTGAGTAGGGTAGGGGAGCAGAAGTTGAAGGTCACTGTTGGTGAGCTGGGCGACACTTCTCTTAACCATTTTCTTCTGGAGTATAGATAGCACTGAGGGTCTGCTTTCACCTGTGTATAAAAGGGCATTGCTGTGCTTCAGGAAATGATAACACTTTTTATACTTGACTCTTACCAAGTTTATGATTTCTTTCTGTTACTCTACAGTTTAAAGCATATTGAGGTGAAATTTTTATTTTCTGTCAGATATATTAACTTTTTTGTCAGCAATGCAACACTTTTGTGTCCTTTTTAATTACTTCATTCTTTGCCCACCTCCTTCGGCTGTGAGCAGCTTAATAGCTAAAGAGCAATCAGTTTTTCCTTTAATTTTGCTCTTTTCCGAGTCCTTTTTTGGTTTCACGAATTGAGAGTGAAATAGGGAAAATGGCTTTAATGAAATCTTGCCTATAAAAAACTATACATCATTCAGTATCCCTTTACCCTCAGCCCCAGACATTGTATTACAATGGGCCTCTTATTATAACAAACTTGCTACAATAAGATAGTATATCTTATCCATTGCCTTGTAAATTAAGAACCAAAAAGTAAATGTAACTGGTATGCTTTTGAGCTGGATTATCATTACCTGCTGCTGTGCCCTTTCTGCCGTGCTACCCCCCACTCCCGCTGCAGTATTTCCCATTAGCCAGGACTTCATAGGGTATGGCTTTATTGGCTTGAAATGTGTATTTTAACTGCAAATTGAATGATCTACATTTTAACTTTTATTCTGTGGTATGCCGATAATGTGCAGTAAAATGGCCTTGAAGAAGGCTCTGTAAGGAACATTTGAATTAAACACTGACCTTTTATACACTCTACCTGTGACATCTGGGTATTTTCTCAGTGCCTTTGTATAATACTGTAGGCTGAAATTCTTGCAAATAGCAAATTAAGTGAAGCCTAAACTTTTTAGGACTGTAGGATGTTTGCATGAAAGCAGTTACATGTTCTTGGGGAGAATATTGACCTCGAATTTTAGAAGAGTTTTCTAAGCATATTGAGCTTGGTCTTCTCACATTTGCAAAGGTCTGTGAGTTCAAATTAATGAGGCTTTGTGAGACAAAAGTCTTCCATGTACTATTTTAACACCTTACCCCCTAAAAAGCATTTTTGTCTTAACCACCTAGTCAAATTTTGGGATGGTCAAGTGAAGGCAGTGGATGAATCTTGTTTTCAAGGAGCATCAATATTCTTTTCTCTTAGAACATTGGTAGGAATTGATTAAGGAAGCACTCTGCCCAGCCTCAGTCCTGCTCCAGAGAAGAGTGTAGCCCTATTTTTTCATCGTAGAGCAGATAGACTAATGTTTAGACAGGCACTGGCACCCTTTCTAGCTTTATTGATAGATTATTCAAATAGTTAGATAGAAATAGAGAACTTTTAAAGTGGTACATAGGATACCATGTGTAAGTAGAAATGATTACAGTAGATTTGTAGATCATCATCTGAGTGGTGATCTACAAATGAAAGCCTTTTAAAATATATCAAATAACCAAGTTGTTTAAAATAGTTTATGACGTTTTAGTAAATTCACTATTTGTAATCCTGTAGTTAGAGATGCTTATATTTATATCCTGCCTCTTCCTAAAATTAGATTTGACGTGGCTTATTTTGAACAAAAACATAAAATAAGGTGGATTAGAAAATCAGAACCTAGAAAAAGAGTACTGGACAATTATGAACTATAAATAGAGTCCTCAACATTTTAATATATGACAGATTCCACATGATTTTTTTTTTCCTTGTAAGTTCTCTCTGAAAAGGCAAGGTCATACCATTTCAGTTGCCACTGAATTGAGATCCAGACAGCTACGATCTGACGAGGGGCCTATCCAGCATGTAGCCTTCAGCATCCCAATGACAGTATTAGGAGGACAGGGCTGAGTCATGTGCTTTCTCCTGATCATCCCAGTATAGCTTTCTCCTTTTTTAAAAAAATAATGTTCAACCTTTGTTTCTTTATGTTTTAGATGTATCCTGTAAAGAGTATATGTACAGTTATTACTCGGTTTAGCAGGGGCTTTTAAATTAGAGTTTCGTATGTACACATTCATTATTGTTATGACGTGTGGATTTATTTTTATCATTGCATTTTGTTTTCTCCTTAACTCTCTGCTTCTATCCCTCTTTCTCTCCTTCCTCTTTTGGATTGATCGAGTCTTCCCACCTCCTTCCTTAAATCATACACACTGTTTTATTAGTAGTAACTCTGGATATTTACGCATGCATGTTTAACTCAGGTTAAGGTTAATCAGTATGTTTTTCTTTTTCTGAAACAATATAAGAATCTTAGAATGTTTTGACTTCAGTCATCTCCAACTTAAATACTGTCCAATATTTTGGTTCTCTTTAATTTTTAGCCCCATAAATTAGACACTGTTGGTATTGCTTTGTTCATTTTTTCCAACTTTGCATAAATTTTATCTGGTACCATATTTTCATTGCTTCCCACTTCTTGCATATTAAACCTTTCTTCTGGGATTACTTCCTTTCTTTTTGAAGCATATTCATTCATTAGAAACTCCTTTAGTCAGGAGAGGGAAGATCTGTCTGAAGTAAATGCTCTTGGGTTGTTTCTGTTTTAGTTTTGTTTTGGATTTTTCTTAATGTCTTTATTGTGCTCTAATTCTTAAAAAAAAAATTTTCATTTTATATATAGCCCTAGGATGGATAATCCCCCTGCCCCCTTCCCCTTTTCATTTAAAATAGTATTTCTGGTTTTCATCTTTGCTGTTGAGAAGTCAGCAGTCAATCTTACTGAGCTTTCTTTATAGGCAATTTGTACTTTCTTTCTTAATTGTTCTAAAACTTCACTTCATCGTGTTGGGATATGGGTTTCTTTTATTTACCCTGCTTAGAATTTGTCTTCTCAAATCTAAATTTTATTTTTTATTGACCCTAAAAATTTTTTAGCCATTAACTCTTTCAGTATTGGCACCTATTCCATTCTCTCTCTTTGAAATTTTTCATAGTTGAATAGTAGGCCTTCTAAATCTTTCTTACATGTCTCTTAATTTTTTCAGTTTCCATAGCATAAAAATTTCTTGGTTTTTCTGAATAATTTCTTCAGTTTGACTTTACAGGTTAGTAATTTTCAGCAGTGTTTAGTCAAGATTATTTTAAGTTTCTAGGAGTGGTAGAAGTTCTTACTTTTCTCTTGAAGTTCTTATTTTGATCTTTCTCAAATCTGCTGAGTCATTTTTGATTGTTTTTCTTTATAATTTATATGCTTTATTTTATTTCTATTAGCATAAACATTTTTTTAATATTCAATTTTTGGTCATTTAAGTATCTACAGTCATTATGGATCTCATTACACTGTTCCTTTGCTTACTCTTGCTCACAATGGCTTATTTCCTTGTGTACTTCCTGCATTTTTTATTGTGAGTTCTCACATTCTGGCATTTTGCATATGGGAAGTCTTTGAGACCTGGGATAAGATTACCTTCCATCAGAGAAAATTTCCATTTATGTTTGTCCTCTGCCGGTTGCTTAGGGATACCATTAACACATGACTTCCTAAACCTAAAAGTTTGGGGAACAATATAAATAATTTAATTTCTGTATTGAAACCCCTGTGGAGGGCCAGCTTTTGGTTAGAATTTGGGAAAGGGCAGACTTCTTTTTTCCTCCTCGAGTGAATACTTAGAGCTTACATTGGCAAGTATCCTACTATTTTCCTCTTCATGGAAACTTTAATTCACTCTGTCAAGGATGTTGCCTTTGGCTGTCCCAGCTCTGTGCAGAGCCTTTGATTTGCGGTGAAAGTCATGACATTGGCCTATTAAAAACCCACGTTCTGATCACAGAATGGTACATACCCCATTCTCTTACTCCTATCCCCACCCCAACTAAACACTTTTTCAGTGCTTGCTTACTTCTCTGAATCTCTGCTTTATCATTTCTAGCCTCTGATAATTTCCTTTATTACCTACTTAGCCTCACTTTCTTTAAAAAACAACAACATAGCATTATTGAAGTATAATTTACATAACACAAAATTTATCTACTTTAAGTATACAATTTAGTGATTTTTACTAAATTTACATAACTATGAAGCCATTACCACAATTCAATGTGGAACTTTTCTATCACCCATGAATACTTCATTTTTTGGTAAGATATCTTGTTCCTCCTGATAAGATAGCCAAGCACCCTTCCCTAGAAATTAGAAAGATGGAGGCTTAACCTCTGTTTCATCATCATTTCTGTGGGTTTGGGAGTAATTATTAGAAATTTCTTGAGAGCTTTTGAAATTCATATGACATGCACTTGGGACTTTTTACTTGATAAATGACAAGTTTGGAAAAGTTGAATTACTGCTATTTTGGACTTTCTAAGAGTTCAGACTCAGTCATTTTTAAGGAAGAAAACTCAGGTGGTAGCTTGACTCAAAGCCACATGGCAAATTGTGTAGGTTTTGATCTTCAACCTTATAGCCTGCTACTTAGGTCGTGTTGTCACTTAGACTTGAAAGCTGCCTTTTTCACAGTTATTCTCACTTGTTTCATTCTCATAAAACAGGTCTAAGTTGTTATGAGAGCTGGTCATTAATTTATTATCGAGAATAAAAACCTTTTCTTGTCTTCCTGCAGAGATTCAAGAGTAGGGGACAGTGGAGCACCTCAGCCAAATATAAAAGCAGAAGCAGTTTCCAAAGGCAGTTGGAACAATTTTTGTGTGACTTAAACCAATTTGAACTTTATTTAGAGTCATCAGCACATGTATAATAGAGGAAAAATAGACATCATGGGATGTTTTTCTACTACAGACTTTATTTAAGTAAAAAAAATCTAGTGTGGAGTAAAGGTAGAACTTTTCTAAATGTCTGCAAAGTTGTCTTTGCTGTCATGCACAGATGTCATATTTGTTGATCTGACGCAGCCTGGCTGTGACAGTCTTCTCCACAGCACAGATTGTTACTGGGCTACTCCTTTAACTAGCAAATGCTCAGAACTTTATTTATTTTTTTTAATTAGGGAGTTGTAAGTTTTCTGAAATGTGTTGCTCTTTAATAAGGTACAATCTTACATGGGTTAGGCAGAAGCAGTGCAAAAGAGACCATCATGATTTCAAAGCTAGTAGTCATAATGTTAGTCTTAGACCACATCTTGGATTAGCAGGAATCAGAGACATTGTAATAACAAGTTACTGTGTTAGCAAAGATGTAATAACTTATTCCAAGAGATACTGTTCATTGCTCTGCAGTCTCAGCTCCATCGGTTTCTCTGGAAGTTAGCTTCTCACGTGTTTTTAATTAGAATTTCAGAATCTTCTTCAGACTCAATATTAATTGTCATCTCAGATTCCTGGAGCCCCAGAAGGAGGCATTTAGGAAGCCCTTCCCCTAACCTGCAGCTTTCACTATAATTGATTCTAACACTAGTATATGAGGATAGCTACTCAAAGAGCTATGGTCAAGATGCTGCATTTGCACATTTGTCATCATTAGAAGTGAGTAGCCTTGTCCCTGGAGGGTAAATTGAAGCTCATTCATGTGGAAAAGACTGTCAATGACAGGTGCTGGCTACCTCCTCCCAGGCCAGGCAGGGTGCTTTTGTAGAACATCACTGCTTTGCTAGTACATCAAAAATGTTTTCAAGTAATGTTTTAAAATAAAGAACAAATCTTCCATAACCTTTGTTTTGTTAGGATTTATATCAGGAAACAGGGAAGATGGTTTACGGAAGCCAGCCATTTCAGCCTCAGCCACATACCACTTTCATGTGTCTGATCTGTAGTAGATAATACTTTATACAATCTTTTGCTTCTTAATTTAAATATTTTTTCTGAGTTTTACAAATTCATAAAATTGGGAGAATATAAATTGAAATAAAATTATACTAGTAACTAGAGAGTGGAAGGCAGAAACACAGTGACAGATCTTCCTGAATCTAACATTTGGCTGGCCTCCTAAATGGAAGGAGTGGAACAGGGTAATGGGTACCCTCACCTTAGCACACTCACCTCACCAGGGATCTCTGTTAGTCCTGCACTGCTGGTTCAGTGATCAACCTCACATATTATATTTGTTTTTCAAAATTCCTTCTTAAGGCAGTGAAGCAATAGAGAATTGTGGATTCATGAACACATCTAATTTAAGCTTTCTACTTCATTATAGCATTATTAAATGTACATTTGGGGGATGTTTTTTTTTTTAAGTTTTATGTTCTATAAAATTTAGCTTAGGTCATATTTTGCAGTGATTTTTAAACAAATAGAAATCTACAATCAGCTCTTAGATTGTCATCATGAAGAGAAAAACGCCTCTTGGCTCGGGTCCAGTTGATACCAGAAAGTAGAGTTGTAATCTTCAGAGAGTATAAATGTTACTTCTTTATGTGATTTTGAAAGCCCCTAAACATTAAAGTTCTGATTAATTTTCAATTTTCTTAACATTTTATTTTTAAGTAGCGTGTTCGTTCTTTCTCCTTGTTTAGGCATTGCAGGATTCTAATAGTTAGCAGTCTTACAGAAAGCCGATAACCCCTAACTGTAATGCAGCAAACAACCACAATAGTATATACTTTTCTTGTGCCTGTATGTGCTTAAGTTGGGTGGAGTGAAAATCAAAGGATATTGCCATTTTCCTTGTTTCCTCTGGCATTTAAGTTCCTGGTATAAGTGCCTCTGATATTCCACTGCCTATACCTCTATCATTCATAACTCAATTTGCAACTGGGGGAAAGATGTGTCTCAGAACCACGTATTCAGTTGGTCTATAGCATTGCTAATAGAATTGGCAAGCCAATTCATTTAGAAACTTGGACAAGTGATCACACAGCCCTAGCAGTCACTACAGAGCAACATTCTCAGCATAGCCAGAACTTCGACAGAGGAAGTATGACACAACTTGGAAAGATTATTTCTGGCCGCACGAACAGTGTCATTGAGATAGTTGGATGGGAAAGTAAAGATTTTAGTTCAAATGAAGCAGCATTGTTCAGAAAAGAGTCCAGCTCTCAGTGCTTTTGAGAACCCAGTTGAAGGACAGTTTTGCTCTTAATGATGGGACATCATCCCTGTTTTGTTTTCAATTTCTGATAAGGATGGCTTATCAGATTGATTTTGTCTTAATGCTATTTTTTTATTTGAAAAATAGCCATGTTCAAATAAAACTCATCTTGATTTAAAGTAAACATCCATTCACCTGTCAAAAGGGGATAGCAACTTAGAATTTCTATTTCCTTCCTTCAAGAACAGCTGCAAAGTATGTTTTTATTTGAGGATACCAATGGTTCTTTACTGGTACCCTTGGTTCCTTAGCTTTTCTCACATGATTGCCCTCACCAGGAGAACCTCTTTCTGAATTTACTGTTCAAGCATGTTAGAGCCCATGTAAAGTCTGTGACTTACAGGCCCTGAGATTTTTCACGGTTCTGCCACCAACTTAAAATATGACCTGTGTTATGAGTCCTATAATTTCCTTAGCAAAAGCTAAAAAAATTTGTCCTTACAAGCAAGTAATCAGTCTGTGAAAAGTAAAACACCATTGGTCCTCTTGTCATTTATTCTGTGAGAGTCAGGGGTGGGGTAGCTATATATTTGTTTTTCATTGCAGTCAGAGAAAAATCTTAAAATCTTTTTATGATGTTCTTCTTCCTAGGTTGCCAACTTAGCCTGTTCCATCTCAAACAATGAAGAAGGTGTAAAGCTTGTTCGAATGTCTGCAAGCCAGCTTGAAGCCCTCTGTCCTCAGGTAAAGTATGACCAGCAATGTTTAAGGTACCACTAAACTGGATTTTGATTAGAGTGGAGATGAGGTTTATTTGTTAGTTTTGTTTTTAGGATTTTGGGTAAAAGTCTTGGAGACAAAAACACTGATGAAGCTTGGAGAAATTTACACTTCGGGTGACATTTTCTCAGGTCATCACATATTACTATTCTCTTGCCCTTCATTAAAAATGCATAGTGTCCTCCATGGCTGGCAAATGGAGGGTGGGTAGCGAACACACCGTTCAGTCTAGATCCTCCTTGAGAAAGGGCCATTGGCAACACCTGGCAGTCCTGGAATCACTATGAACCTAAAAGTATAATAGCTACCCACCTGCACACCATCTTAATGCTCAGTATTTGACTCTCATTTTTAATGGCATATTAGAAGACTGATGATGAGACTAAGCATCTGGGATACTGGAAAGACTGAAGCACATAGAAGAATGGTTGCTTTAAGTGCCTAATGTGTTGCCTGCTTCCTATGAGGGGAACTGATCCTGTTTGTGTGGCCTAATGCTCCTTGCCACTCATGGGGATTTCTAAGCAGTGTAAATGCTGTTTCAGTGGAAGAGGTTGCCTCTCTAGGTTTCCAAGTAGAAAATGCTTATGGGTATACTCTGAAGATTTATATTTACCTCTCTCTAAATGGCTTGCCAGATGGCAGTGGCCACGAATAATGGGGCATAAAGCAAGGGAACCTGAGTGAAAGAATAGAGGTCACAGGAATGAAGTTTCTGTGTTGTCTGTAACCAACTTTAAAATATACTGTGACCAGTGCTTTGGCTCTTTCATGTAATTCCTGACACTCAAGGTAGGTGACCAAAATATGTAAAGCCTGGTTACTAACATGAGATCCTAACTGGTACACAGGTTAGTTACAGCATTTGTTCTGTTCTCAACCACGTGGATTGGTTTGCCAGTGAGAGTTGCTTCATCTAAATATTAGCATGATGGGCCAATTGTGAATTCATATTATGTGAAGGACATTTGCTCAGCTTTAATCCAGTCATGAAATCTCCTAGTTATTGCTAGCTGTACAAATAATAAGCAGAATGGATTGAGTCACCTCCAGAAAGATAATGGATGACCAAGGTGTACGAAATAAATTTCAAGCAGATTTCTAAAGATTTGGCATTATTTCCTCAAGTTTGCCATTTTTCCCTATCAGCACTTGGTTTTTAATGTCTTTGGTTCTCCATTTAGTTTTGAAATGCTTGAAAAGTGACAATGCTTTCACACATCGGCTGAAACAGATGGTAACATGGAGCTGATCACACCTACCAAGAGTATTTATATAAATGATCTTAAAGCCTAGGGAAAAAAAATCACCTGGAGAATCTAGTAGATCCTTATAAAAGTGACGATTTGCATAAATCACTTGTGGCCGGGCCATGTCGCACAGGTTTGAGTTTGCCATCAGAAAGCATTCTTTTTCTCTCTTCTCTGTAGTTTCATTTTTCCTACTAGAACAGACCTCAAGGGGAGTGGGCTTAGACAGACAGTGCCCAGTCCACACTTGGCATTGGGGGTATGTCCTAAATAAAAAAGTGTTTCTCCGGGTATGATTATTTGCCCAGATTCTCACATAGGCGCATTCCTACCCTTGCTCACAAAAAGGGCCAGGCAGGTTCAGTGATGGCAAATACAATAGCCACTTGTAGGCGTGGTAATGACATTATGTGCATTACCATGTGTTATTTCTAGATGCGGCAGTTATGACTCCACTCCAACCCATTATTGTTAGGTCTTGTCATTATTTTTAAAGAGGAGTCAACAGTTCAGACTTTTCCGTCAAGTTTCAATTTTAAATGATTAGTAACAAATTTGAAGTTTGAAATTCTTTGAGAAGGGTAAATAAACCAGACTCTTCTGGGAGCTGCATCTGACCTACCCTGACCCGTGTGTTTCGTGCTCAAAGGACTTCTTCAGAGTAGTCGATGGCCATCTCTTTGAGGAGAGGAATTTGAGCGGAACCCTCTCCTGACTCTTCATCCTGATGTGGACACTGATCTTGGGCAAGGCAGAGAGTGTGGGGGAGGGTGTCCTACCACTAAGGTGTTCCCTTCCGCAGTCACTGGCTTGTTTGATAAACAGATTCTAGACAAATTAATTAACTGGGCTGGATAGTTCACCAGGAGTTTAAGGTAGTGTTTAATATGCTGTAGCATGTAGACAGACAGTTATATTAAAGTATATGTTTCTTTATTGTGAGGCTACATCTGTGCAAGTGTGGAATACAAGTTAGGTTTTTCCGGGCTGTTTTGTGCCTCACATCCAGGCTGCTGCATTCAGGCAGCCCTGGCTCCTCTGCTGGGGGTGCCCTTCTGTGCAGCTTCCCCGGGGGGCCCACTTGTAGCTTGCAGTGGGCTCCTAGGCCTCATTGTTCCTTTCTGGAGGGAGGAGGGGACAGATGGAGCCTCTAGAAGAGTTTTCTTCCTCATTTTTCAGTTCACCCAATACCAAAATTAACTTTCAGAAATGGGAAATTCTGTTCTAAAGTACTAACTTTTTAGTAGTCAAGTGACTTTAACTCCAAATATTTGTGATTAAAGTTGAGTTGAAGAAATAACCTGAAAGTGGCTTTATTTTGTTTCGGGGGCGGGGGACACTCACGTTTTTTGATTTGTGTTTATCATGAGTAAGAAAGGAAGAGGTCAGTTCTTTCTCTGCTTGGCCTTCTGCTTTGTGGCTGCATTATATCTCACCCACTGTTCATCAGAAAGGGCATCTACCTCCATCCGAGCAGAGCCCCAGCTTTATACACTTTTACAAACATTTTAAGGGATGCTTGTGGATATACCTAATCTTAGTCCATGGTAGCTGCTTAAAATATTTCAGTTTTTCAATTCATTTGGTGCTGGCTGGGAGGAAAAAAGAAAAAAAAAAAATGAAAAACCTTGCCAATAGCAGGTTTCTGACAATTTGAATCTTTAAAATTTGAGAAGGACATATTGGAGATGATCTCATTTAATATTTTATTTTTCTTAGTTGATTATGCAAGAATGAGTATTGTACATTTACGTTAATACAAATATGGCACTTTAATAATTTATATAGCCTGGTTTAAAGCATGGCCTTACTTGGAAATCTATACAAGGACAAATTATTTGAAGCCACTGCTTATCTCCATATTTTGGGTACTTTTTACTAACTAAATTGAGAAATAACTTAAAGTGTACATTCTTTCTTCTGTCTCCTTAGATTTATCTTCTGTATTGTTTTTTCTTCTATTGTGCTTGTGGAACACTGATCATTTTTATGGGCGATAGGCTCGATAGGCATCAAATAAGTACAAACTCAGACAGGTTTGGCTTGTAGGTGGTGAGAAAACATACAGCGTTTAAAAGGAGCATCTAAGACATACAGGCCAGGGTAACCTGTGGCCTCAGCTCTCACTTACCTATTATTTCACAATCATAGGACCATCTACCTTTGAATGACCTCACTTTCCCACTTCTAATCTTTTCTTACAAAGCAGTTTCACAGAAGAGCTTGAAGGAGATGCTTCTAAAAGTTTCAGCATTTTTTATATCCCCCACTCCTCCTTGAACTCCCCACCCCAGAGGCGTGCAGATAACATGCCTCCAGAAGCACTGCAGTCTCCTTGTAAGGCTTGCATATTGATATTTGTTTTATTTTCTTTTCTTGTAAAGTTTGGTTTCCATATCATAAAAGTTGGAAAGTATTTTTTCCTCTTCTGTTTTCTTGAAAAGTCTGTATAATTGGTATGAGGCCTATTTTAAATGTTTGGGAGAATTTACCAATGGAGGCCATCTGGCCTGGAGTTTTCTTCATGGGAAGATTTTTAACAGTGGATTCATTAATAGATAGCAGGGTATTGAGATTAGCTGTTTATTCTTGAGTGAGTTTTGGTAATTTTATTTTATCAGTTGCTGCTCTGCCACTCTCTTCCTTCCACTTTGGGTTTAATTTGCCCTTTTTCTAGTTTCTAAAGTTAGAAGCTTTTAGATCATTGATTTAAGACCTTTTCTAATGAACAGTTAAACATTTAATGCTCTAAATTTCTCTCAAAGCACTGCTTTAGCTGCATCCCACAATTGTTGACATGTATGTTAAATAGTGTGCTCGGGATGGTAAGAAAGTCCTCATTGAGAAAGTGCTGTAGAAGCAGAGACTTGGAGGAGATGACAGAGCAAGTTGTACAGAATGTTTTGGGGGAGGGAACTCCAGGCAGAGGAAACAGCAAATGCAGAGGCTTTGAGGGAAGGAGGTCAGATATTAACAGGAGTTTGGGTGGTATAGCACCTTTTAGGGCCATAGTAAGGCCTTTGGCTTTTTACTCTGATTGACATAGGAAGCCATTAAAGAGCTTTGAGTAGGGAATTGACATGATGTAACTTAGGTTTTAACAAGGTCTCTCTGACTTCTGAGGTAGGATGGAAGCAGAGAGACCCCTAAGGAAGTGTGGTAAGCAGGATAATGCCCTACCCACCAAGATGTTCATTTCCTAATCTCTGAAACCTGTGGATATGTTAACTTTGTATGGCAAATGAGACCTTGTAGAGGTAAACTAAGGCTCTTGAGATGGTTAGATTATCCAGACAGGTCCCCAGTTTAATCATAAAGGTCCTTATATGAGGGAGGCAGGAGTGTCAGAGTCAGAGAAGATGTGATCATGGAAGCAGGATCTGGAGTGATGTGGCCAAAAGCCAAGAAATGTGGGCAGCCTCTAGAAGTTGGAAAAGGCAAGGGTTGGATTCTTCCCTAGACACTCCAGAATGAACAGTTCTATTGGCACTTTGCTTTTAGATCTGTAAAACCCATTTTAGACTTCTGACCTCTAGAACTGTAAGATAATACATTTGTGTTTTAAGCACAATTATGTTTGTGGTAGTATGTCACAGCAGCAATAGAAAACCAAATTAGAGGCTCTGGTACTCATCCAGACAAAAGTACAGTGGAATTTGTGAGCACTGGTTAGAATCTGTATATATTTTGAAGATAGAATTTATCGAAAGATAGTATGTGATGGGGAGGGGAAAGAGAATAGTCAGAGAAATTTCAAGTTTGAGCCTAAGTAGCTGGGAAGATGGAGTTGTCATTTATTTTGATAAAGAAAAGTGGTTTGGCAGAAGAGATGAGCTCAGTTATGGACATGTTAATTTTGCAGTGTCTACTAGACATGCAAGATGCAAAGTCAAGTTGAAGGAAGAGGTCTGGACAGGATGTATAAATATGAGATTTATTAGCACATACATGGTGCTGAAAGCCGTGAGCCTGGATGAGATCACCAATAAGTATACCTGGAGTAAAACAGTCTGGTAGCTAAAACTGGATTCTCTAACATTTAGAGTTTGGGAAAAGTAGATTGAGAAAGGGTTAAGACCAGAAGAACACATCAGAAGCTGATTCTGTCTTTGAAAGACAATTGAGAAAAGTGTTCGTAGCAAGGGCGATTATTCATGTCAAAGGGTTGTTGAATGTGAGCTGAGAATTGATTCTTGGATTGAGCAGCATATATAGAGGTATGGTCCGTGGCTCCATAGTATAGCGGTTAGCACGTCTGCATTACACACAAAAGGTCCGGGGTTCACGCCCCAGGTGGAGCCACGGACCATACCCCGGGGCGCTGGGCCCCCTGGGGGTGCCAGGCCCCAGGGGCGCACCACGGGCACCTGGGAGGAGACAACCCGCCTTCAGGGATCCAGTTCTTAAAAAGGGGAGACAGTAACATCCGAAGGTCAGGGGTGGAAGTAGCAAGGGTGGAATTAAAGGGGGGGATAAAATGAAAAGAGGTAAGACAGAGTATGTGGCACAGATGCAGGTACAAGGGTAGATGTGGTGATAGAAATCTATAGACAGTCTCTTTCAATTGAATTCACTTTCTCATTTAAATAAAATGCAGTGATAAGCTGAGAGTGAGGATGCTGGCAGAGGTGTTACGGGTTTGAGGCAGCAATATGAAACAATTTACTTAGAGCCCAGGCTTGAGAGGAAGGGATGGACTGGACTGAGGAAATGTCGCCACCTTACTGTTCCCAACACTGTGAGTCTATCCGAAGTTGAGTGATCAAGAATTTTAAAGCAAGACTCATTCAGCATGATTGTAGCAAGAAAGCATGAGTTTTATTTTGCACATGTTTATTTTGAAATATCCAAGACATCTGTGTAGAACTATTGGGTCTGTAGCTAGGGTGTGAGTTGGTGGCTAGAATTAATAGTTTAGGAAGATGCATGAGTAGTTGGCACATGGGTGGTATGTGAAATCATGAAACTAGATGAAATTGTTCACAGGTGGGAGGAGTCTAGGAAGAGGAGAGAAAGAATTGAACCTTGAGAAACTCCAACATTAGTGGAAGACAAGACAGCAAAGGAGACAGAGAAGAAATAGCCAGGATAGTGGAAATAAAACTAAGTATTTGACAAAATCTAACATCCAGGCCTGATAAAACACTTTGCATACTAGGAGTAGAGTTTCCTCAGCCTGAAAACATCATATCTAATAGTGAAACATGATATTCAAAGGTGAAAGGCTGAGTACTCTACCCCTATAATCAGAAACCAGACAAGAATGTCCTATTCAACATTGTACTAGAGATTTTAACAAGAGTAGCTTTTTAAAAGTTGATATTCATTGTGATAGAAGTGCCTAGTTTAGGGCTCTTTGCAAATTTAATGAACAAAAATATTAACTTACATTAGTTTACATTTCTTTGTGAGTACGTTTTTCCTCTAGTTGTTTTCCTAGTTGTTTGTGGTTCACTCTAGGTAAGCTATCCGTGTCTTTTCCTCATTTTCTGCTGGTATTTGAGTGTTCTCCTTTCTGATTTACCTAACTGTATATACTTCATCTGTCATATGTATGTACTTAAATAGAGAAATAATATAGTCAAATTTATAAATTGACTTCTCCCATTGTTATTTGGAAATAGAATTCTCTAAGACATAAGAAATATTTATTTCTATTTATATTTTTATTTTTGTTCAGTAAATGCATAAATAAATATATTCTTCTAGTCTTGATATTTTTAAGTTAACTCGTCTATCTGGACACAGATTAGTACATAAATTTAAGTATAAAGTGAGGCTATAACTTAATTTTTCTCAAAATAGCCCATCACATGTAAAAATAATGTACCATTCACCACTGGTACATGATGTCACTTTTATCGTCCGCTGAGTTTTACTCTGTGATAGGATTTGTTTTTATTAGGCTATTCTGTTCTTACTTAGAACAGAATATATTTTAACTGTCTCTCTTCCTTACTCTTGCTCTCTGTCCCCAAGTTTTGTTTTTTTTGGGGGGGGTGGGGGGACTATTCTCAGCTATTTGTTGTTCCAGATTAATTTGTTAATAAACCATTCAGTCTTCCTATGCCTAAAAATGGAATGTATTTCTATTTATTCAGAATTTTTAAATGTACCTCAGGAAAGTTTAGTCACTTTTTGTTACTTCAGTTCTTTTTTAACAAATTTAATCTTACATATTTCCTATTAATTTGCCTAATGAATATCTGACACTCCCCTCATTTTATATTTTTTCTGGTATGTAGAAAAATTATTGATTTTTATATATTTATATTGTCTTTAGCTACCTTAATGAACTCTTATTCTAAGAGTTTTTTCAGTTAACTCACTTTAATATCCTAAACAAAGATCTTCTGCATTAGAAGGTATTTTTGCTATCTCCTTTCTAACAGCTTTTCCTATTTCCATTTCTTTTTTTTTTTTCATTAGCCAGAACGACCATTATGTTATTAACTAATAGTATCAACAGGTATTCCAAACAATAATATCTTGATTTCTAAGGTAAGTGATTCTAGAGTTTCACCACTAAGTGTCATCTTGGAAGATTATTTAAAGTAATATGTTAAGTATCTTTTTATTTTTAATTTACTAAAGGTCATCAGAAATGGGTATTTAATTTATCAAAGGTCCTTTATAAACAGCTTTATAATCAAAGTGAGAAAATTAACCTTAAGCAAGGTACTGTTCCTCCATTTTACTGTATGAGTTAAGATATATTATAGAACAAAGAGAGCAATTTTCTCTTTGTAATGGAAAATTATCTTCGTATTTAAAACATATAATTTAGTCCCTGCCCGTATTTACTTGGCTCTCTTTAGAAACATTTTCTTCAGCCAAATTTTTTACAAGGTCTGATTCATTGATACATTAGTGAATTAATGAGTTAATTAATGAAGTGAGTAGTCCACAATGGTGAACCATGTGGTAGAAATGAATGGCAAGAAGGAAAAGAGGCAAAGAACAAGCCTTCAAATGATGAAAATATGGGAGATAACACATAACACATGAGAAAGATAGGATATCTCTTCTTCCAAATAGTTTATTGTACAAACCCATATACTTTTTGAAAGTAGTTGGATATTAATAATTAATAACTGGGACAGCCTAGTACCCCTGTGCCTGTGAATCAATAATTGGTAATCTGTCACTTCCGATTGTTAGGAGGGAAGAAGAACAGTGCACCATTCTAGTGGGTCTAATTCTTCAGTTTTTTAACTATAGTCTTTAGGGGCTAAATTGATGGCATCATTCTTGAATACCCTTCCAATATATTGGGAATTATACACATGACCCAAAGACATGTAATTCTTATATCACCTAAAAAAATGCCATCCCAAACTCCTACCGTCAGGTTTGTATGCCTCTGTGGTAACTATTTTTCTGCCTCCAGATCTCCACTCCATCACCACCAGTTTAGTTCCTCTTGTCTTTGCTTCCTGTCCAACTTGCATTATTATAAACACATTTATTTTTAATAACCCATAAGCACCTTGTACTAGAAATCTTAACTATTCTCTCAGCTCATTTTCATACTACTTTCATTTCTCTAAAGAATTTATACTAATGGACAATAGGCACATGAAAAGATGTGTAACATCATGAGCCATCATCAGGGAAATGCAAATCAAAACCACAATGAGATAGCACTTCATCCCCAGTAGGATGGCTATAATTATTTTAAAAAAGTGGAAAAACAAGTGTTGGCGAAGATGTGGGAGAAATTGGAACCCTTATATGGTGGGAATGTAAAATAGTGCAGCTGCTTTGGAAAAGAGTAAGGCGGTTCCTAAAAGTTAAAGTCAACCATATGACCCAGCAAGTCCACTCCTATTTATATACCAAAAAGTAATGAAAACACAAAAACATGTATATGAATGTTCATAGCAGCATTATTTTTTTGCTTGTATTTACATTATCCAATGAGTTTTTTAATTATAGTTGGCATACAATAATATATTAGTTTCAGTTATACATACAGCATAGTGGTTAGAGATCTATATAATTCACAATGTGATCCTACCACTAAATTTAGTGCCCCTCTTCCCCCTTACATATTTATTACATTATTTTTTTCTTATGCTGTACTCTATATCTCCATGTCTGTTTTATAACTATCCATTTATACTTCTTAATCCCTTTGCCCTTTTTAGCATTACTCATAATGGCCAAAAAACAGAAGCAATTCAAATGTCTGTCAACCGATGATTGTATAAATAAAATGCGGTATGGCCACATAATGGTATATTATGCATCAATAAAAAGGAAGGAAATACTGATACATTTTACAGCTTGGATGAACCTCAAAAACGTTATGTTAAGTGAGAGAAGCTAGTTATAAAAATCCACATTGATATGATTCCATTTATATGAAATGTTCAGATTAGGCAAATCCATAGAGACAGGAAGCTAAGTTAGTGGTTCCCAGGAGCTAGGGTGGAGTGTTGAGGAAGATGGAGAATGACTGCTAACAGAATAGGGATACTTTTTGGGATGATGAAAATGATGATTGTAGTAATGGTCGTATAACTGAATATTCTAAAAACATTAAGTTGCACAGTTTAAATGGGTAAATTCTTCAGTATGTGAATTACATCTCGATAAAGCTGTGTTTTAAAAGAAATAACTTTTTAAACTTAACATTTTACACTTTTCTGTGCAGTTATTATATGTTAAATGTGCCTATTAGGTAAATGCTTGGAACTGAAATTCAATATGTTTTTCACAAATGTGCTTCGATAATGTATCACAAACCTGGAAAGCTAAATGTTCATCACATGATTACTAAGAATGGTAGGTAACTGGAATAAACCTAGGTATCCTACAATAGGAAAATAGTTCTATACCTCCATAAGATGGAATAATAAACAGTTAATGTTTTTGACATATATTTAATGATATAGAGAAGTATTTAAAAGAAGAAATAAAAGTTTTATGTAGCAGATAATTCTAATTGTGTATTTTTTGACATGCATATTTGTATGTGTATGAAGAGAAAAAAGCCTGGAATATAATGTCAAAAATTGAGTTACTATCACAGAGTGGAAAGATTTAGCGATATTTTTGTTTGTAATTGTCTGTAGTTTCAATATTAGTTTATTTCTGTATTTCATATGTGTTATTCATTCACACATAAAAACCTATTGTTTAACGCATTTCTCACCTCCATCTTTGTTAGTGTTATGGTGGCACACGGTATAATGTGTCCTAGTGAAGGGCATGTGAAACAAAGGCATAGCCAACTCTATAACCATATTATCTCACCTGTTTTATTTTCATGATTTTGAAGGGTACATAATGAACTTTAATATCTTTGCAGGTTATCAATGCTGCATTGGCTTTGGCAGCAAAACCACAGAGTAAACTGGCCCAAGAGAACATGGATCTTTTTAAAGAACAATGGGAAAAACAAGTCCGTGTTCTCACAGATGCTGTCGATGACATAACTTCCATCGATGACTTCTTGGCTGTGTCAGGTAATGAGCTGGTTCCCCCAGAGAAGCATGTGAGGATGTGCATAATTACTTTTGCCTAAGTTACAATAATGGACAATCAAAACGTCCCCAAGTCTGGGCAGGTAAATTATTCTAGCAATAATATTGTTCTGATTTTCATTTTACTTAAAAACAAAAACCAAAAAGCTACCACTGACTCCTGAGCAGTGGGTGGTGGAGCTGGACTTGTTTCCCTTGTGCTGGGGGTGGTCTCAATCTTGGAAGCATACATCAGAAAGCTGGTTGGCAGAGGTTTTTTCCTGTTTATATAGAGTAAGATCTTGCAACTATGGACCTTTGGAGCACCATAACCATCTACCCCTCTTCCTGATGTTGTGTTTAGAAAGAACATTGACCAGTGTCCTAGTAGAGGTTGTGGTTATTTGTTACGAGCAAGTGAAACATAGGAGAAGGGAATCCCAGCACCATCACCTTTAGTTTTTTTTTGTAAAATATTTTTTCCCTTCTTGGAAATCTCCTTCTTTCGCCTTCACAAATGATGGTAGTTTAACTGCCTACTTTTCAAAAGACCGACTGCATGATGCACAGACAGAAAACAGAGAGGAAATATTTAAGTGCCATTTAATTATGAACTTGTAAAAAATAAATCTGTGTAATTCACCTCACAAAAACAGTTGATTTCATTATATAAACATAAACTGGTAATGACCTAGTAAATTGCATTTATGTAGAAAATGTCTGTCAACTGTAATTCACTATTTATCACACAGAGATAAATTTCAGTCCCTCTCTTTAGAGTTCAGCAAGTATAAATGCATTCTCCATTTAATGGGGCCTCTGCTGCCTTTGACTGCACTGCTTGCTCTCTGGAGGTGCCAGGCTTCCTGAGGCCAGTGGTTGTGGGCAGAGTCAGTGGCCAAGTAGTTGTAGAGCTGAAACTACCTGTCACCACAGGCTGGGACATGGGAGATGCGAGTGGCAATGGGGCTTGGAAACAGAAGCAGGGTTTATTGGAAACAGAAGCAGGGTTTAAGTACATGCACACCACAGTCCTCCAGCAGTGACCTATATAAGGTGATAGTGTGTTCTACATACCAGTGTTCCCCTGTCTCTGCCTGCTTTTCTTGGGATCGGTGGCTCTATTTGATAGAGTGGGGAGCAGGCGGTCATTAAACTGCAGATAGAGGGGGTAAACCATGCTGCTGCAGGACCGCCAAATTGCAGGTACTGGTACTTTAAAACAAAAACCCATTTGCAAGCACATCTTTGCAGGTGCCAAAAATGCAGCAATGGCTTTTTTGGGAAATCTTGGCCTTCTGTTGTTTTTCCCAATGAAGTACTGAATTATTCTTTTTCATAGATTTAGAGAAAAACATTCCACCTTCACAGCACACTTTTAGTCAAACAACAAATTTTGAACTCTTAATGCAAAACCCCCGTCCAGAGACAGCTATTCCATTCTTAACTTCCTATCTTGTGATTAGTGTGGGTGTATCTCAGGTTTGGTCTGAAGGGATTTTTAGTCCTCCTTACAGCAAAATAAAATATAAGAATCATTACTTGAAACGAATTTAAATAAATAAATTTATTTAAAAAATATATATGGCTCCTAAAATCAGACCTAGGTTTGGATCATGGGTTGGCCACTCCCTCTCTGTGAGATTTGGAGACACACAGCTCTTTGAGCCTTGATTTTCTCATCAATAAAATCGGATAAATAATAGTCCTGACATCACAGAATCATTGTGAGAATTCAGGGAGTCAGTGCATAGAAAGCACTTAGCATAGCAAATGGTGGGTAGACACTGCTCAGTTCACACTGGCTTTTATTATTAATAAGCCCTATTTTACATGATTCTTACAGAATTCATCTGTGTCTTTAATAAAACTTTGAAAAATGAAAAAAAAAATGTAAGAATCAGGTATCCCTCATGCAGCATTCTTCAAATCTGAGAACAAAAGGGATTCTGCAGTAGCATTTAGTGGGATCCAGGTGGTATCTTTAGGGTATGTGACATAAAACAGAAGAATGGTAAAGAAAGATCAAATTCTTTAACAGATACACTTTTGCCTGGTGAGTTTGCTCAATTTTTATGCAAATGTGGAAAGTATAAGGGTTGACTTGATGGAAAAGAGTTTAGATAGTTATTAGTTAGCATATAAAAACACAGAACAGTTCTCTTAGTCAGAAAGTGGTGGTGGTTTCAGAGCACCTGAATCTTAGAGGTCAACCTTGGTGTGTTTCTCTAATGTTTTGTCACAGACTTGCTTAGCAATGTCAAGTAATAATCAGCAGGGCAAAGCTGTTATTCACAATTCCTCTGATTTTTTATGATGTCCTTTTTAGGGGTATGGGATGAAGGGAGGAGACAAGCAGATGCCTGTGTAGAGTTCTACTGGAATAGCCAGTTAATGTTTAACAGTCAGACTCCTTTATACCTTCACGTACTTACTCACCCATGGCAGCTTTAGTGCTTTCTTTGTTGGAGGATGACAGATGTCTCCCCGTCTCACCTTACAGCCTCAGTAGGGAAATGGCTGGTTCTCATTGAGAGGGACCTTACTTTTAACTTGGCAGGCCCTCATTGGTCCCCAGTCCTTTGTTCTTGTAGAGTTCACAGCATCTCTAGACGTGCAGCATGGATTGGAGAGCAGGTGTCATCTACAGCAGTCATGGGTAGTCTTTAGGTAAGAAGTCATGTCTTGGCCTTACTCTGATCTGTCCCCTTGGCCAGTTTCCCCTTGCCTTTACACACATTGGTGCTTCAGTAGACCCATTAGTGAAGTAGATGTGTTTCTAAGTAGGGGGCCTGCCAGGCAAGTGCCCAGCATAGAGTCTGGCCTAAGGTTGGTGGGCCTCATAAAATTTTGCCAAATGAAAAGTAAGGAAGCTGGCTGCTTGGCTCATTGAGTGGTTGTTCTCTGCTGTATTCTGGGGCCTTGTAGCCCTTCAGCAGTGTGAGTTTTTGTGTATTTCCACTGATGATTTCCCACCATCACATTCCGTCTTGGAATCCACAGGGCCTAGATGTTTGCTGCTCGCTCACTGGGACCCACCAAAAGGGAAGTTATTTAGGCATAAGATTGAGAGGGCCCTCTGCCACTTAGTCTTTATTGTTCCTGGATATCCATTCCATTGGTTCCAGAAGTTCCCTCATACTTCTTACAATGCCATATCCTAAGTTTGTGGCTCAAAAAGTAATGGTAATCTTGTATATAATCTGGTGAAGCCACCAATATGATTCTGATGCCAGTTTTATGAGGCTTCAGGACAGGGGGAACTTGAGCCACTGCATATCATATATGAGAGTGGCATTTGAAAATAGAGGGACATGCATGCCACCCTCAGGAAACAGGAAGTGGGGACTCCTTTCCCCCAAGCTGCTCTATTCAAAATGGTGCCTTATAACTATTGGAGATGGTTTAGGATGCTGGAGAGCATTAAGCTAACCATGAGTATATTTATATTGACTGATCTCTTAAGGATGGTGGTTTCAAATTTATCGAAATGATAAAGACTGAATTTCATTTGAATTGTATTTGATACATGTTTTCCATGGATATGCAGTTCACTTTCTGATTTACTTACTCTGCTTATCTGTGAAAGTTTTGGTTCCCCTTTTTTTTTTTTTTAATTTTTATTTTCAAAAGATGTGAGTGGTTCTAATTGGTTTATTACATTTATTTATTGAATGCTCTTGGAAACAAACAACATATTGCATTAAATACTTTGGGGAACTCATGCGTGGTAATTTGTAGTCTTTCTTCTTCATTAAGTATCAGTATGCCCAAAGATATTAGTCTGACTGGGAGGACATTAAATAAGATTATTATGCCTAATTTTTGTTTTTGTGTTTAATAGCAAAAATGCAAAACTAAAGGTGTTTCTTTTGAGGAAGTGGTATAGGTAGTGGTAAAGTTAGGTTTGATTTCTGACTCCCATACCCACATGCTGTGTGACCTCAGGCAAGTTACTCAAAACTTCTTTGACACAGTTTCCTCAATAATTATGATTTTTTAAAGAAGAAATGGCTACCCTCTATTAAAATGTCAAGCACTCAGACTATTTCCTGTTATATATTAAACGTTCTTTATATCAACAGTCTCCAGCCTTTATGGCACCAGGGACCAGTGCTCCTATGAGAATCTGATGCCTCATGATCTGAGGTGATGCTAGTATTGGGGAGCGCCTACAAATACAGATGAAGCTTTGCTTGCTTGCTTGCCCGCCGTTCACCTCCTACTGTGTGTCCTGGTTCCTAACAGGCCATGGACCCATACTGGGTCTGCGGCCCAGGGGTGTGGGGCCCTTGTTTTATATAATATCTTCTATGTGTGTACAGGGATGCACCAATAAAGATATCCAGAGCAAAGGGTATGCAAAATGAGCCCTGTTCTAGATTGTGGACTACAGTATAAGTTTATGCATTCTTTCTGGAGAATGCCAGTTGGCTTGGTTCCTGCATGGCAATTGGGCACCATACACGTACTTTAAACATATATGCCTTTGATTTAGTAATCCCATTGCTAGAAATTTTCTCCAGGGAAATGTACACAAATATTTGCCAAAATACCTGTACAAGGATGTTCACTTCAACTAAAATGTGTAAGAGAAGACTGGATAAGTGAATTATGGCCCCTCCATTTATTCAATAGGGTACTACGCAGCCATTAAAATGGATGAAGTGTGGGTCTGTAGAGACAGACCTAGAAAGGCTTTCAGATGAAAAACAGATTAATGTCAATAATATGATCCCCTGTAGACTGTGGTATGATTTTTTATTAGCCCTCCAAAACTGTATTGAAAAATCAGTCTTTAATGGGGTACAGTCTTTAATTGATATGTCTACTCATAATGAACCCATGCTGAGTTTTCTGGGGATTTTGATTAAAATAAGTTATGGTTTAAATTAGTGTGGTTACCTCCAATCCTCCTGTGTTTACACTTGTCCAATGGAAATTCACTTCTCCCCTCAGGCTTCAGTGTAAAGAGCAAGGTTGATGCTCTGCCCTAGGTGTGTGGTGGCCTTAGCTCGCTGGGGCTTTCTTAGAGACAGCTATTCAGTGAAGGTAGAGTATGTTACTTTAGTAGCTTCCTGAAACAGAAGGCTTCCATTGTCATTAAAGAATGGCAAACCCTTCCCTGGTTTGGGTTCATTTGGAAGAAAGTCAGTATGAATTCAAGAAGGTCTAAATTGAATTTTAAAAACATAGATGAAGGTTAACAGCCCTGGTGGAAGTTTGGGCCACTTTGTTTAATGAACAAAAAGAATGCCATGTGCTTCTCCCTACCCTCTAAATATGAATAATCGTGAAACAGGGATGAGTGTAAAAAAATCAATAATATGAGAAAACACCGGTTCACTGTTTAGTAAGCAGCATCTTTTCTTCCTTTCCTTTCCTTTTCTTAGTGATATAAAACAAGTGTAAAATATGTTAGATTCAGTAAAAAGAACAGTTTTTAACTCAAGACCTAGTACGATAAGCAGGCTCAGTACCATTCTGTTTAGTTTGAGTTAATATTTAGAGTGAGTGTACGTAAAAGATGCTTCTGATGGGCTCCAGATCCATTTATTCTTATAATTGGTTCTATATTTTCCCTAAAATTTGTTCATGCAAAAAGTTTAATATTTTATCTTTCAGTAGTACAGCGGTGTAAACCCTAACAAGTCTCCTCTAACTTTTTAATTAGTAGTAACTTTTTAATTAGCTATATTGTGGTAATTCATTTTTCCCTTCTGTAATAAGAATTCTTACTATATTATGGCTTCCCTTGAAAAGATGTTTTATTTTATCGATCGATATTTAAAGATTTTTGAGCACTTTTAGGTTCACATCAAAATTAAAAGTTACAGAGATTTCCTATCTAATCCCTGCTCACATGTGCACAGACTCCCTCATTTTCAACATCTCCCACTATAGCGGTAGATTGGTTAGAATTGACACATCATTATTACCCCAAATCCATAATGTACATTATCATTCATTCTTGGTGGTTTACATTTTATGGTTTGGGGCAAATGTACCCATCATTGTAGGATCATATAGAGTATTCATCCCTCTTCTTTCCACCCCCTAATCTTTTTACTATCTTCATAGTTTTGCCTTTTCCAGAATGTCATATAGCAGGAATCATGATAGTATGTAGCCTTTTCAGACTGGCTTCTTCCACTTAGTAATATGCATGTAAGAGTTTCCATGTCTTTTCATGGCTTGATAACTCATTTCTTTTCAGTGCTGAATAATATTCCATTGTTGGATGTACCAGTTTATCTCCTCACCTACTGAAAAGACATCTTGGTTGCTTTCGAGTTTTGGCAGTTATGAAAAAGCTGCTTAAACATCTCTGTAGGTTTTTATGTGGACATAAGTTTTTATCTCCTTTGGATAAACACCAAGGAGTGTGATTGCTGGATCATTTGCTGAGGTCACTATTTCTTTCTCATTGTGATTTTTTCCCATCTTATTTCATTTACCAGTGGTTTTAGAACAGAGAGATCCTTATAGAGTCCCTGCCTGCAGTCTCTTGGGAACTACTAAGAGAAGAGGAGTTCTTGGGGCCTACAGGGGATCCTGAAACCCGAAGGCAGGCCATTGTGGTGGCTCTATGCTAGATTTGCTGGGTACCACTTGCCTCTGTTTCCCCTTAAAATGAGAGGAAATAGCATATTGTGACCACTTTTTTGTTTTGAGTATCCTAAGAGGTCAAGCTTATTGTTATATACAATGTGACTTGACTATGTTAGCAGAGGCTGTGAAGGAAAGGTAATGGCTTTTGGAAATTGATTAAATCAGGAACCAGTCCTGGATAATGACATGTCAAAGCATAAGGCAGCCAGGGCTCACAAAGAAATTACCAGGTATGTTTCTCAAACAGATTACAGTTGCCCTAATTGTTCTGGCTCTTCCAGAAGAACTGTGGCCATTAGTCTTTCACTTGTTGTACCAGATGCTCTCTTGGTTTAAGGGAGTAAGCATGTTTATGACATTGCTTCTAAGAGTTCTTTTATGTCTTGAAAAAACCTTTCAGAGCAGGAAGGAAATGGTCAGGTTTCTTTGGTGTTGCTCATCCACTCACCCCATTGAGTCTGGGCAGCCCTGTCATTCAGGCTGTCTGCTGGTGGTCTCTGTGAGAATATCCCCTTTCCCATTCTGGGTCTATCCCTCTAGATGGACCTCATTCATCCATTCTGTGCCCATAGTGCCCATATTTATTGCCCACTCTGCTCTTGGACATTGGGTTGCTTCCACTTTGCTATGTTAGATGAAGTTGAAGCAAACTCCTCCTTCTGGGGTTCCCAAGATCCAGTGTCAAGCTTTTGCTTTGAGGAAAAATAGTTTTTATGGGTCTTCCAATTCTAGTTCTATGACTGGTAGGGGCCACTGATCAGCTTAACAGGATTCAAGAGTTTCCTCAAATACCATAGCAGGCCTACCTGCAACCCATGAGAGGGTTAGAGTCTCCCCTCAGGCTCCCTCAGTGCTCTCCAGAGAAGGCTTCAGCCTGCTTTCCAGCACTTTCTCCTATCCCAGGGCTGTGCTAGCTTCTTGGTTGACTGGCATCTATTAGAGGAAGGGGCATGAAACTGGAAGGATAAAGCCTTACCATGAACCTTTTCTTCACTTTTAGACTTTGGGATGTACGGTCAGTGAAATTATATAAGGGAAAGAGAAATTAAGGTTTTTGCGATCTGAGAACATCTACCTTAAAGATGGGCATCTCTCACTCTCTTTTAAACCCTGGAATAATGATTGCTATTTTTGGAGGTGATTGTAGGTTGAGTTTCTGTGGGACAGTTAATGCAACAGTTAATCTGTTGTCTTCAGTGATACATAAAGCTTTTGGCACTGTAGCTGGCACAAAGCGAGCACTCAGTGAATGATAGATGCCAACTTAACAACTGTCCTCTCCTCAGCATAGAGAATATAGTCAGCAATATTGTAAATAACTGTATGGTGTCAGATGGATATTAGATTTACCAAGGTGATCACTTTGTAAGTTATATAAATGTCTAATAATTATGTTGTACACCTGAAACTAATATTTACTATATGTTAATTATAATTGAAAAATAAAAAGGCAAAAAAAATTGTCCCCTTTTTGTGGAAGTCCTCCTCCCTCATTTGGCTTTTTGCTTTTTCCTCAGAGAATCACATTTTGGAAGATGTGAACAAATGTGTTATTGCTCTTCAAGAGAAAGATGTGGATGGGCTGGACCGCACAGCTGGTGCAATCCGAGGCCGGGCAGCCCGAGTCATTCATGTGGTCACCTCAGAGATGGACAACTATGAGCCAGGGGTCTACACAGAGAAGGTGTTGGAAGCCACCAAGCTGCTCTCCAACACAGGTGTGGGAACTCCTTCCCTCCCTTATGCTCCCTGCACACAGACAGTCTGGGTAGACCAGGCCATCCTTAGTGCAGGCCCTGTGGTTAGAAAGGAGATTAGGACTCAGGTCTGAAGAGTTCTGGGTGGCACATCAGACTTGTGAGAAGTTAGCAAAATTAAGGCCTCTGAGAATGATGATTTCTCAGACTAGAGTCTGACACTGGTCCTGATGTCAAAAGGCTTTTAAATTTAAAAAAATATTTAACTAAAAAATATATTAGGGCCTCACAAACACATTTCTTATGTGTGTCCCATGACTAACGATGAAAATAATTGTGAACATACTACTTAAGATGAACTTCTGAATTAAGTCTCCTATTAAATACTAAATTAAAGAGGGTCCTATTCTTAAGCAAGCCCTCAAATTAATCTTGCTTCAAATTCTCAGCCGTCCAAATCCTATATTGTAGAATCTGGTCAGAGACAAATGATGATTCGAGTCTTTGTAAAATATGGCATTTAATTTATTTCAGTTGTAAATATTTCTCATATAGGTAGAAACAGAGGCTCTTCATCATACACCTTGTTTCTTCCTGTCTGAATGAGGGATTTAGGGAAGGCTGGTAGAATGATGTCTACTGGGCCAGGAGGATTTGCCATGCCTCTTTTTTCTGCAGTTATGCCACGTTTTACTGAGCAAGTAGAAGCTGCCGTGGAAGCCCTCAGCTCGGACCCCGCGCAGCCCATGGATGAGAACGAGTTTATCGATGCCTCCCGCCTGGTGTATGATGGCATCCGGGACATCAGGAAAGCGGTGTTGATGATAAGGGTGAGTAACTGCATTTCATATGTTTTAACAGCTCTTTCTTATCACTTGCTAAACTTAAGCAATGCATCATTCTGGATCTCAGCAGATGCATTGCCAGTATATAAAAACCATGAATCTAAAAGCTGTAAGAATGAGATATATTTAATTACATTGTCTAAAATGACTTCGAGTTGCAAGTTAGAGCCTGAACATGGGCCGAGAACAGGAACCAATATGAGTTGGCTTTGATGATTTAATTTAAGGCAGATAGCCACCCCAAATATGAGGCTGCCGTTTGAGTTAGAGAGAAACTACAGAAAATTAAGGCTCTTCAGTGAATTTCAGAGATAGGAGTATTTTCTTTATACAGATTGAAGTTATTCTTCACATGGAGCACCCCTCTCTTAGAAAGGGTGGCAGGCAGGATGCTAGATCTCCATTGTGTCCAGGGTGAGGATGAGGAACTGTTGCAGCCCCTGGTAATGTCCTTTAGCTTATAGCCAAGTATGGAGCTGAAAGGAAGTGCCATCTGCTCTGGGCCACATGTGACCCATCTCAGAGAGAGCAGCAATCCTTACTGTCTGAGAAAAAGTTCAGGGCCCTTCCTAGATTGGCATGAACAGGTCTTGAGAAGTTACCAGCCTCTCTGTAACACATTCCTAGGGTGTTGGGCCCGGGTCTCAAAGCTACCTTTCTCATAGCAGTTAATCCTGCACATGCTAATCTGAGCACAAGCGTGTAGCTCTGAGAGCTGGGCCTGTGCATAACGCTCCTAGAGCCACCTGGGCCAGACCCTGCCCTAGCTGCAGAGCAGGCATTTGGGAGTGCAGTGCCTGCCTGCAGCATAGGGCTGCTCTGCTGAGCTCTCTAGTCAGGTCAGGAGTTTCATTTATATCTTCGTGGTTTGCTAGTCAAACCTCCCAAGGTTGGCAGGGATTCAGACCCACTTTTTATCTCTAAGCCTGCAAAGCCTGGCTAGATTGTCAGCTGGAAACAGAGGCCATTTCTAAGGCAGTTGCATCAGGCTGGACCCATTTGTAGGCAGTGTAGAAACTCTTGGGCAAGACCACACTGCTCTCTAGGGTGAGAAGGAAAGAAAACTGGGGATTGCCTGGTTGGCTGCTGGATGTTCTCGCAGGCCCCGGGTCACCTGGACATGTTGGCAGGGAGCTGGTGGAGCCCTTTGCTGTGTTCATCCCTGCTGCTGTACGAGGAACAACTCATGTTCAGCAGAGCCCTGGCCTGTCTGAAGGGTAAAAACCAGCAGCCATATCCCAGAAGTGTGATAGGCTCCTTAGGTCACATATGCCACTGTTAATGAACGTAGCCCCTTTTCTCCAGAGTTCTTTCTATGCTGACAGAAACCTACAAATAGAATGAAAGAAACCTTAATGATAAAGAGGAAATTAATGCCTTTCGGGACTTAACTGGGCTAAAACTGAAATGCATCTGCTTCAGGAGATGCTTGCAAATTCCAGAGTCCCACTGTGAGGAAGTAGGTAGGGTTGTGGGAACCACACCCCAGGAGCAGGGAGGCAGTTTGGATTTCTCTTCCAGTCCTGGAAGGATTAAAATGGGCAGTGGGGTGGCATGGTATTTTGTGCTGCCCAGTCAGAGACTCTAGGATCTTTCTTGGATTTGGTGGTCTCTGTGGCTCACTAGTGTCTCATGTGACGTCTGCTGTCCTTACTTCATCTGAGAGACAGAGCTGGCCTTTGCACATGTATAAACCCAAGATACTCTTGGTGGTTTCAGATGCTTTCTCACATGGCTTTTCATTTGAGCTTCACAGCAAGGCCTGGGGCTGAGCTTGGATTAGGTCCTGGTACAGATGAGGGACTTGCCTCACTGCCCTCCTGTCATAAGCAGGCTGGGCCAAGAGCCAACCCCAGCTGTTCTGCCTGCTGCTCCATTACGGATAACTTCAAGAAGACAACATTATGTTTCAAGTCAGCAGCTAATCATGACAGGCTGGAGGTTGTACAAAATAAGAATTTTATTTCATAATTAAAGGAAAGGGACCACTAATCAGTCCCTTTGGTATTTACTCAGACCTTACCTGCCACATCCTCTTTTCTTTTTATCAAAGGTAAAAAAAAAAACCCAAACATGAAAATACATTCCCTATTTTTACTCCTCAAAGCATCCTTTGGTACCCTGAGAGCAGACCCAGTACTATTTCATTTAATTTTCTTTTTGTCACCAAGTCGGAAAGTTATAAAAATCTGCTTAATGTTGTATTAAATACCTCTATTTTTAATACAGTACCTTTTCTACCCAGGACAGTTCTTATCTTTGTCTTAAGGTGCAGCTGTTGGGGTACATTTCAAAAAAAAAAAAAATTACAGCAAAGAAAGAGTGGTGGAAGTTGAAACCTTAACCCCCAGAAAGAAACCCACTGCCTTTTGAGATGTGCTGCTGTGGTGCCTCGCCTGTTTGTTGGACGAGCCACCCTGCATATGTGTCAGTGAGGCAAACAAACAATGATTTTAGCTTTATTGTCCATACCTATTAGGAACACTGCACATGAAAATCTAGAATTCTGGCTGTCCATACACAGGCCCAGAGGTGTGAGCCCAGAGGCTTGGGACAGCTGGAGGCCTAGGGGTGTGTCTGACTCATGGTCTCTCTCTCTCTGTGGCAGACCCCTGAGGAGTTGGATGACTCCGACTTTGAGACGGAAGACTTTGATGTGAGAAGTAGGACAAGTGTCCAGACAGAAGATGATCAGCTGATAGCTGGCCAGAGTGCCCGGGTAAGGAATCAGTTAATCTTGTTCTGCTGACTCTCCCTGTCCCTCTCAGGTCTTACCTTTTTCTTTTACAGGAAAACACGCATTATTGAGAATCCCTCTTTTTCTCTGGCAGTAGGATGAAAACTAACCTAGGTTGTGGCACCTCCAAAGTGTCTCACTTGGGGACAGGAACATGGGCTCCTCAGCTGTGCCCTGGGGCTTTGGTTCATGATAGAGTTCTAGGATCTAATCAATGCAATGTTTGTTAAAAGGATTGTGAAATCGAAAAAGATTGCTGTCTTTGCCCATCTCAATGATACCATGGGTATGAACTATTTAATTATTCATGGGTTAAAAAAATAACAGTGGTACATTCAAGAAAAGTCAGAGCCCTTGCATTCATTTGAGTCATTAAATCTTGAATCAACAGCATTTATGTTTTGGGGAGGACGCCAAGAAATATTTCTAAGGAGTCTTTTTTTCACTCCTCAGAAATCATTTTGAACAGCAAATGCATCCCTTCTTTAGGCCCCACTTGGTCATGAGCACTGTGGGAAGCTGAATGGTGAGGAGCAGGAGGAGACTCAGAGTTTGGGGAGCTTGAGGTGGGCAACAGGCCTCCAGGTGATGCTTTGATAAGGTTTAAATGCCACTGAAATATTCAAAATGTATATTACTTAGCAGGTTCTCTGCCTTCTTTAAATTTTACATTCTAAAGCCACTTCTTGTTCACCTTGAGAAGCTAGAGATGTAATGCGGCCAGAGGAAATGCTCATAAAGGAAAGGGCTCCATGATTAACCCTTCTCTCATCCCCCTTTCTGGTGGCAGGAGACAGAAGATGACACTTTTAAATAATCAAAATAAGCAGGTTCTGTTCCTGCACAAATGTGATCACAAAGCTTTCACATTAAAACTTGTTCTTAAAAGTGGGTCGGGAATTCGGGCTGCCATAAACTTCTATGCAAAATGAGAAGAAATGGCCCTTCAGGCAAAATGAAACCTATTAAAGCATTATCCTACCTATGCCATATATTGCTCAGTGGAAATGTTCTTGGCTAATGCACTGTGAGAATGTCATATTCCCTAAATGTAAGAGCTTTCTGTGCTTCTGATTTTAGGCGATCATGGCTCAGCTTCCCCAAGAGCAAAAAGCAAAGATTGCAGAACAGGTGGCCAGCTTCCAGGAAGAGAAGAGCAAGCTGGATGCTGAAGTGTCCAAATGGGATGACAGTGGTAACGACATCATTGTGTTGGCCAAGCAGATGTGCATGATCATGATGGAGATGACTGACTTCACCCGGTGAGCAGTGCTCAGCCCCACCAAGTGCACGAGGGCCGTCCTCCTCTCTCCAGGTCACCTCGGACAGGCACAGCCGTGCTGCTCTGTAGCCACCTTCTCTTTTCCACCCACCTCCAATTATGAGAGGCTTCATCTGCAATGATCTTTGTTCTCTTTTTTTTCAGAGGCAAAGGACCACTCAAAAATACATCAGATGTAATCAGTGCCGCCAAGAAAATTGCTGAGGCAGGATCCAGGATGGATAAGCTCGGCCGCACCATCGCAGACCACGTAAGTGACAGACTTGCCGTGTGGGTGTAAGTTCATCCTGGGATACAACACTCTCTTCATCTCAAAAAATTTTCTTAATTCACCAACTTGCTTGATTAATACCAACATAGATTTTTAAGGATATCTGAATTCCAGTTTCTTCTTTGACAGTTTGCATTAGAGTACATCTCTGGAATAGGTGTGTCTGTCCTGAAATACTCCCATAGTTGACAGCTAAAACCAGCCTCTACTGGTGACTTCTTATCTCTCAGTTCTCTTTAGAACTTCAGGCCTGGGCAGGTGCTGCTTCTATAAGCTCTGACACACTGACACCGGCTGTATGAGGGCCTCGTCTTATGGATTTATTTCACAGAATTAGGACAGGCTAGTGTTTTGGAAGGCTGTTGTATCCATTTGGGGACAGAGGTCTATCTATGTCTTTGGCACTGTAGATTATCAGCCACCCAGCCTTCGATAAACCCTATTCCCTCACTTGATACATCAGAAAATATGGTTCCTACCTCCTAGAAAGTTTACATTTTCCTTGATCCTCCAAGACTTATTGGAAATGGTATCTCTTAGTTATAGTTTTCTCTGCAGTTCTAACCCCTTTCCATGGAGTATCAAGCCTGTATCTGGGCCGCAAGATGAGTGACAGCAGTTCCTCATCCCTCAAGCGAAAGATTCATAAGTCATCTAGACTCCCCCTCTTTCACAGAATCCAGTACTAAGTCCTAGATCTTCTACTGAATCTTGACATGATCCAGTCTTCCACTCATCTACCACCAGTGTAGGCCAGACCTCCACAGCCCCACGCCCGGACTACTGTGGCCTCTCCACACCACCGCCAACACAGTTGTCTTATGTAATCATTTTAAAATGCACATCAGATATGGCTCTGCTGCGTTCCTGTAGCTTCTTAAAATTCAAAATCTCCAGCATGGTCTACAGGCCTCAGTTTATACCAGCCTTATAGAGGGAAATATTTGCTGTAAACACCTGAGAGGTGCTTTTTATTTCCCTCTTTGGGTAAAGTCTCCTCAGCCAGCCCTGAGCTTTAGTAGCAAGACAGAAATTGGGCAGCAGCTGCCCTTTAATTTCCTTGTGATTAGTCAAGACCTCATGGTCCCCAAGTGTTCTTTTTCTTGTTTTGATTTACTCATCCTCCGTCTTTGCCTAAAGTGAACCACTCTTTTCATCAGCTATTTGCAGTGTGTCATAATTGAGCAGATAAAGCTCTGAGCAGAAGAGCTATTGGAAGGGTTATCGCTTAGCTCAAAGCACTTCTGACTTTCTTCTAGAACCAGGCTCTTGCTTCCTGAGTCTTTTTCTCTCCTTCAGGGCTTGGGCCCAAGGAGAGAGGAAGCTTGTTGGTGGCACACTGGGAGGTTCAGAAATAGCCCCTGGGGGTGGGTGTGTTTAGGCCAGGCTTGGACAGGGCTCAGTGCTAAGCCGCTCTCCCATCAGTGCCCAGACTCCGCCTGCAAGCAGGACCTGCTGGCCTACCTGCAGCGCATCGCCCTCTACTGCCACCAGCTCAACATCTGCAGCAAAGTCAAGGCTGAGGTACAGAACCTCGGCGGGGAGCTTGTCGTCTCTGGGGTAAGTTTCATCTGTGAAAAGAAGTGGTTGGGAATGTGCTGGCCTTTGTCCACGTACACTCCTTACTGCCTCGAACTGGGAAGGTGTGCTACGGAAAGCCCCAAATTGAGCCTGTCCGAAAATTGCAAAAATGACATAGCAAGACTTTCTCAAATCTCCATCCATCCAAGCACCTGAGTAGTATCTCTTCCCTTTTGACTTTACGATGTCAGTTCTGGACTCCTTGGCACTTGGGCAGTACAAAGAGGTGGTCTCACTTGGTGTACTGAGCTCTACTAATTCCCTGTGGCTTCTGCTAATCCTACAGAATTTCCTTTCAAAGAAACTTTGTATATTGTACATACTGATATTATTTGCTCACCTGCTACAATGTAAATGCACCTGGGCATGACTGAAAGCCTTGGGTTAGCTGTCTAGGACAGCTGACTCAAGGCCCCCTCCTGTGTCTGCTGACAGTCCTTGTGGTTCTAACTCTGCATTCACTCGGGGGCAGCCAAGGTGATGTCTTGTTTTTGTTACTGGACTCTTCTTCAGAAGACCTTTTCAGGGTATTTGGATAAGAGCAGCAGCTATTGGCAAAGCTAATTAGTAACGGAGCTGCTGCCCAGCCCAGCCCTGTCCTGGACGGGGAGGATTGGGGACCCCCTCCAGCTGCTGCACCTCCCTAACCATGGGGCTAGAGGTCTGGCCTGTGCTCCTTAACACCCCATGTCTATGCCTCTTAGGTGGACAGTGCCATGTCCCTGATCCAGGCCGCCAAGAACCTGATGAATGCCGTGGTGCAGACAGTGAAGGCTTCCTATGTGGCCTCCACTAAATATCAGAAGTCCCAGGGTATGGCTTCCCTCAACCTCCCAGCTGTGTCGTGGAAGATGAAGGCACCTGAGAAAAAGCCCTTAGTGAAGAGAGAGAAACAGGACGAGACACAGACCAAGATTAAACGGGCATCTCAGAAGAAGCATGTGAACCCTGTGCAGGCCCTCAGTGAGTTCAAGGCCATGGACAGCATCTAAGGCTGCCCTCAACCCACAGGCTGTTAAAAATCAATGACTGTTCTTCATTCAAATGCATTTCCTAGATCACTGATGTTAGACTCCACAGGGAAATAGGCACATTTTAAACCTAGCCAGGTGGCAAATTTTGCAAGGACATATTTAAGCCATTCACAAATGCTTTTAGAATTCAGGAGCATCTTCCTAGCTCTATTTTTTATAAGCTTAATTCCATAACCAAAGAGAATCCCACATTAACTTGTTAGTAACACTCTTGACCAAGTTGTGACACCTGTTCTCTTGGTGTGGCATTAGAGTTTGAGAGAAGGGTATCTGACTTACTCTTTGTTCAGTCAGGGAGGGGGCTTCTACTAGCCGTAGATCCTGGCAGGTTGGCTAGACCAGAGATGACCCAGAGTAAGCCACCTGGGTGTCTTAGGAAGCTGGCCCCAAAAAAGGAACGTTCCCAGAAGGGTCCTAAGAGGGATAAACCACATGAATCTCAGTAAAACATAATGTATCATGAGGAAAACTGATTACTCTCTTTATAACATGAAATGAGAATTTAAACGCATGGTTACAATTACTAATGTACTCTGCTGCAGGACATATTAATAAAGTTGCTTTTCTCAGGCTAGAATGTTGTGATGCCGTCATCAGAACATGGTCTTTTTTCCTTTCTTCAGTTTCAAATGCAAATTCATCATTGAGCTCAAATCTAATAATTGCAATGGTTCCTGCCTTGGGCTTGTAACAGAAGCCTGACAGAATAGTGTTTGCTTAGGCAATAATTTAGACTTTACCTTATTTGTGATTACTATAGCAATTGCCATAGCTACAAGGTATACTATCTTATTTAAATTTTATGTTTTTTACACTAACTTTTCCCAATAAAGTCCACCATGAAACTAAGTCCCAGAAGCCAAAATCGTTTTTCTTTGCCTTCCAGTAGAGTCCAGTTTTACACAAAACATCTCCTGGATTTACCCACAGCATCTGCTGTGCTCTGAATGCTGCAGTGTCCCTCTTCCTCTGGTATGGTGTTCCCCAACAAGGGAACAATGCCTGTGGCTCTAGACCAAAAGCTACACAGCCTAGCCTTGTAGCTTTTGTGCCAGTCCACCAGGGAGGACCAGGCCTACCCCAGGAATGTCCACACTTCAAGGAGAAAGTCAAAACCTTGGAGACATCCTTGAGGTCTCCATGGCTCTCACCCCCCTGAGTTATCCCATTAGCTTACAACCATACCATGACAGCTGCCTCCAAAAAAATCCCCTCCTAACCCACATCCCTTCCTAGCAGAAATCCACACCTTAAGCAAAACTCTCTAAGGAAATGTGTGTAGTCACTTTCTTCCTCACTTCCATTATCTGCCATTCCAGTCAGCTCTCATCCTGTCCTGGCCACGCTACTACTCCGTTAAGGGGTCATCCTCCACACCGTCAGATTGGCTCTTTCTTAGTCTCCATCTTGCTAACCTCATGGTGTCCCTCCTGGAAGCTCTTCAACTCGACTTCCAGGACACCTCACTTGAGCTCTATCTTCTCTACTGGGCGATTCCTCCAGCTCCTTTTTCTTGTTAGAAGTTGTGCTGCCCTCGGGCTCAGTACCTGGGCCTCTTCACTGGTCTACTCATTCTTCTGATCGTAGATTCCCAGTTTTCAGTACTGTCCAAATACCTTCTCCTGGAACTCTTATAATTGCCTGCCTCCTAACCTCTCTACATGGATGTCTTAATAAATATCTCAAACTTGTCCAAGTTCTTATCTTTAAAATATATGCCAGGTCCAACTACTCACCACTTCTGTTTATGATCACTTGGTCTTCATCATATTAGTTACCTATTGCTGTGTAATGAATTGCCCCCAAAATTAGCAGCTAAAACGATAAACATTTATTACCTCTGTTTCTGAAGGTTGGGAATCCAGGAGCAACTTAGTGGGAGTTTCTGCATCAGGGTCTCTGGTGAGGCCACAGTCTTAAGTCATGCAGCCTGGAGGATCTGCTTCCAGGCTCCCTCGCATGGCTGTTGGAAGAGGCCTTGGTACCGCGCCACAAGAGTCAAACCTCTGCATGAAGCCCTCTGTCTGGGGCTGCCCAGTGCCCATCTGACAATGCTGGCAGCCTTGTGCATCTTTGCAGTGTGTCTGGCACTGTGACCCTGCCCTCTGCACCCACACTGCCTCCTGGAGGTGGTTCCTCAGATCCCGTGCTTTCCCTGTGAGCCCATTACTTGCATGTCCAGGTCATCACCTTTTGCCACACTGTCATCCCAACCTTAACACCATTATTTACTTAAAAAGACTTTTAACTTGGCTGTCTCCTAAGTGATATCTATCTGAAATCATTTGATGTGCCAGTTACATTTTTTCTAAAATACATCAAAATAACATTTTGATAAATATTCAGTATCACCTAAAATCATCCTTGCACCACTGCTGTAAACACTGGCCCACTTGGCCCTCAGCTGCGGCATGTCACTACAGCAGCAACCCTCCTTCCCTTGGGGGATAGGCAGTGTTGGTCTTGCTCACCCTATCACCCAGCAATGTGCATATGTAACATGTGCTTGAGAAATTGTTGAACCATTTGAACCGTTCATTGATTTAAATGAATATCAAAAGAAACAAAGGCAAAATGCAAGCAACTTAGGAGGCACCAGAGGCCCTATCCAGAAATCTTGAGATCTCTATCATCAGAGACAACCATCTGAAGCAGCAGGGCCTGGGCTGAGCACCAGATGACTTGCCACACCGTGACATTGGGTTATTCAATCCTGCCCCTTTGCTACCTACTAAAAATATCATCTCCCCTTGGCATCCTCAGGTTTCTTGCTTCCCAGCCTGGGCAGATGCTACCCTCAGCCACTTTACCAGCCTGGCACTCTGGGCTTAGCCACTCTTCACACCTGCTCTGGCTACTACCTGCACACAGGGGCTGTAGAGCCCCGATCTTTTTGCTGGCCGCAGCTGCCCTCCCTGCCTTTGCTAACCATACTGCAGTCCTCCCATGTCTTTCCCCCCACCTCACTGCAGACACTTCAAAGGCCCCACCTCACCTCTGCAACCTTAATCCTCACAGCTTCCACCTCTACCCAGGCCAGGGTCACCTCTCCACTGAAGAGAGGAGTTGCCGCCATGAGCTGGGCACACCCAGAGCCCATGTCAGGCCTTTACCCACGACCCCCTACCTCATCTTTACAACCTGTGAGGTGTCGGCACTATTAACTACCCCTTAGACTTTACAGATGAGGGGACTCAGAGAGATGAAGCCCCTCAAGTCACACAGCATCCCATCAAGTGACCCAACATGCCCAGCTTCAAGATCCAGCCCCTCTAAAGCCCCCAGGTTATGACCATCCCTTCTGGAGCCCCAGAGAGCAGTGCAGGGGCCTGTGTCCCGCTCCTCCCAAAAGGCTAGACTCTCTGGGAACTCACTTGTGCCCTCATCTACCACCTGCCCCACCCTGCAACTGGTCCTCAGGACCCTGCCTGTTAGAATGCAGGAACTCTCCAGGTCCCCGGCTAAGGCCAGCCCTTGGCTTGTCACTGGATCCCGGCCTATGTAAGAATTCGGTCCCACAATTCTCCCCTCTCTTTTCTGCCTCATCAGCATAGGAAACATATTCTGATAGATCCCATAGTTAAGACAATACACAAAACTTCCCTTGAGTCCATGTCTCCACTCCTTCAACACAGAAGGCGTCAAATGAATGTTCAGACCCTGAGTCTCCACCTCCCTCCTTCACTCTCCCCAGCTCACACCTTCTGTCAAGTCCCCTTGTAAGTAGCATGTGAAGTTGGTGGCCACTCCCTCCCCGCTCAGCACAGCTCTAGATTTCCACATATCCCACCCTTCACTGATCTCTGCTCATCTCCTTACCAGTTCATCCTCCTCCTGACCTCTACTGTTGAAGTGGTTGGGGCCTCAGACCTTGGTCGTCTTCTGTCTCCGATGATTCCTAAGCCTTGATGGTAGGCTGGTAAATGCATAAGTGGCTTTCCAGGGCAAGGAAGCGGGGGAAGGGGTATATGTGTACGTGTGTGGGTGTATACCCGCACACATTATACACATTTGTTTATTATACATTTTAGTCCTATAAACGAATTGTAGTATGCAATTCACAAATAACAAAATACACAGTACTCTTTACATGTAAATTCCACCTAACTGATTCTTAACAGGCTTTCATTGATTTTTGCTGAGATCATGCATCCACAGCCAATCTATGATTGCAATGGACAAACTAGTCTGGTTCAGACAAGAATGCTGGTTGATACTTTGTTTACCTTAAAAAATAAGATGAAACAACAAAAACATCTGTTGGAATTTCACTTATTCCTCAAGGGGTGACTTCTTTGCTAAATTAGATAGTAGTCAAATGCTGTAAAACAATTCCCTCAATTTTCTGTGCTATTGATAGATGGCACACTTTTAAGTTTATATGGCATTAACACTTTCTTCATCACTTTCTTAAGTCTAGACAATCAACAAAACAATTAAGCCCTTGGTTTGTAGCATTTCCCAGCTTCCATGGTGTAAATGCTCCCACCACATCAGATACCCAGCCACCAACGTGAAGTCCCAAGGGTGGAGTTGGAAGAGAAGCATGGGCGCGCAGTCAGTGTTTCCACTACACAGACACGACCAACATGAGTCATCTAGCAGCAGATAGTGGTCAACTGTAAAGCAATTAGGAAGGGATGAGTTTTGAGTGTTATTACCTTAAAATTTTTTAGTTTTAAAATTACGTACAGTAAAATTCATTCTTTTTGATGTACAATTCTGTGTGTTGACAAATACAGAGTTGTGCAATCACCTCAATTGAGATACAGAACAGTTCCATCACCACCACTGAAGATTCCCTTGCAATGTCCCCCTGCCCTCAGTCCCAGCAAAACCTTTCCCCTATATTTTGCCTTTTCCAAAATGACATATTAAAGGAATCAATCATACAGCATGTAGCCTTTTGAGTCTGGTTTCTTCTCATCAGCATAACGTCTTGGAGATGTATGCATGCGGCTGTGTGCAGTGAGTTTGTTCCTCTGTGGAGTGCTGCGCTGGACGATGGACCACAGTTTGTCCATTCCCCAGACGAGGGGAATGTGAACTGTTTCCAAGTGGGGTTTTTTGTTTTGGGGGGCAGTTTTTTGGTAACAAAGTCAACATAAGCAGTCAAACATAGATTTTCATTTATCTTGGGTAAATACCCAGGAGTAAGATTGGTATGTTGTACAGTATATGTTGAACTTTAAAAGAAACTATTAAACTGTTTTCCATAGTGACTGTGTCATTTTGCATTCCCACCAGCAGTGTATGAGAGTTCCTATCGCTCTGCATCCTCATCAGCACATGATATTGTCAGGTTTTTTGTTTGATTAGGTTTAAAATTTTTTCAGCCACTTTAAGTAGGTGTGTAGTAGTGTCTTGCTGTGGTTTTAATTTGCATTTCCCTAACTAATGATGTTGAGCAACTTTTCACATGCTTATCTGTCCTCTGTATTTCTTCTTTGGTGAAATGTCTTCATATCTTTTGCCTTTGGAGGGGGGAGGTTTGACTATGTCCTTATCAATGAGTTTTGAGGATTCTTTATATGTTCTAGGGACTAATCTTTTGTCAGATGTGATCTGCAAATATTATCTCCCTGTTTGTGGCTTATCTTTTATAGTCTTAATTTCTTTCACAGAACAAGTTTCTAATTTTGATATAGTCAAATTTATCAAATTTTTACTTTATGAATCGTGTTTTTAGTTGCTGTACCTAAGAATTCTTTGTCTAACTCAAGGTCACAAAGACTTCTCTGTTTTCTTCTGAAAGTTTCTAAATTTTTCACTTAAGTCTATGATTGATTCTGAGTTAAATTTTATATGACAGATATAGGTTCATTTTTTAAAATATAGCTGTCCAGTTGTTGTACCACCAATTATTGAAAAGATGATTTCTCCACTGAAGTGCCTTTGCACATAAGTCAAAAATCAATTAACTATATTTGTATACAAGGGTCTATTTCTGACCTATTGCAATTCATTGATCTGTGTCTATTCTTTGACCAATATGACATCTTGATTACTAGTCTTTGCAGTAAGTCTTAAAATCAGATAGTGTGAGTTCTCCAACTTTGTTCTTTTTCAAGATTGTTTTAGCTATTTCAGTTCCTTTGCATTTCCATATAAATTTTCAAATCAGACTCTTGATAGCTCAAAGATTCCTACTGGAATTGCACCGAATATATAGGTCAATTTTGGGGGGACTGGCATCTTAACAATATCAAGTCCTCCAACCCATGAATGCAGTGTTATGTCTCCATTTATTTAGATCTTTTTTCTTTCAACAGTGTTTTGTACTTTTCAGCATTAAAATCCTGCACATATTTTACCAGATGTATATTTAATTTGTTTCGATGCTATATTTTTTAAAATTTCATTTCCAATTGTTCATTGCTAGTATAAACACAATGATTTTTGTATACTGATCTTGTATCTCATGACTTTGATAAACTGTTAGATTTTTAAAACATATTTCATGGGATTTTCTACACTGACAATCATGTTACCTGTGAATATAGACAGTTTTATTTCTTCTCTTTTGATCGGTATGCCTTTTATTTCATTTCCTTGCTTCGCTGTGCTGCCCAGGCTTTCCAGCACAATACTGGAGAGGAGAGGTAAGAGTGGGCATTCCTGCCTTGTTTCCAATCTTAGGGAGAAAGCAATCAGTCTTTGACCACTAAGCTTGATGTCTGTGATAGGTTTTTATGTGGCTTCCCTTCATCAGGTTAAGAAAGTTTCCTTCTATTCCCAATATGCTGAGATTTTATTATGGATGGACATTGAATTTTGTTAAATGATTTTTCTGCATCTATTAAGATGATTCTGTTTTTCTTCTTTATTCTGTTATTAGAATTGAGTTGAATTAGCTTTGCATTCCCAGGATAACCCCATTTGGTGATGATGTAGCACCCTTTTCTATATTGCTACATTTGATTTGCTAATATTCTGTTGAGTTCTGCATTTTGGTATGGACCTTCGAAAAATTTAAAGTCCTTTCCATAGCCTCCAAGATCTTTCCTCCCCAAAACCTTGTCCTTGTCACTTATGAGGGGGGTATTGGTCTATAGAGTTTTTTCTTTTAATGTCTTTGGTATTAGTATCAGAATAATGCTGGTCTCATAAGATGAATTTGGGAGTATTTTATTCTATTTTCAAGAAGAGATTGTATAAAATAAAATTGATATTATTTGGTAGAATCTGTCAGTGAAACCTCTAGGTTTGGAGTTTTCCTTGTGAGAAGGTTTTAAACTATGAATTCAATGTCTATACTAGATATAGGATGATACAGGTTATCTATCTATTCTTGAGTTTTGGTAGATTGTGTTTGTGAGAGGCAGAATGGCTCCCCAAAGATGTCCACATCCTACTCTCTAGAACCTGTGAATATATTATGCTATATGGCAAAGGAGAATTAGGTTTTTCATCAACTGATTTTAAAATAGGGAGATTATTCAGGGTTATACAGGTGGGCCCAATGTTATCACAAGGGGCCTTAAAGTGGAAAAGGTAGGCCAAAGAGTCAGAGTGTTGTCCATGAGCATTTGACTTGCTTTTGTGGTCACTGAAGGTGGAGGAAGGGCCTATAAGCCAAGGAACACGGGAAACCTCTAGGAGCTGGAAAAGGCAAGGAAATGGATCCTCTCAGAGTAGCCCCTTTGAAGGCTTCGATTTTTGCACTGTGAAAACTGTGTCATATTTCTGACCTACAATTTGAATTGTTTTAAGGCACTAAGCTCATACTAATTTGTTAGAGCAGTGAGTGTTTTTTTCAAGGAATTGAACCATCATTTCTTCTAAGTTGTCAAATTTGTGGACCTAGAGTTGTTCGTAGTATTCATTATTCTTTTAATGCCTGTAGTGTCTATAATGATATCCTCTATTTAATTCCTGATATTGGTAATCTGTGTCTTCTTTTTTCAAAGAACCATCTTTTTATTTCATTGATTTTCTCCAGTTTTTATGTCTTCAATTTTATTGTTTTCTGCTCTTATTATTTCCTTTCCTTCTGCTTTCTTTGGGTTTAATTTGCTCTTCTTTTACCAGTTTTTAAAAATGACCATTGCTTTTTAAATATATTAATTGTAAGTTTATATAATTTGATTTTTAATAATGACTGCTTAATAACCAGCTTGCAATGTTTCTGAGACCCACATGGCTCATGGGCTGCTATGAGCCAGCTGTAGCACACACTTCTTCCATGTTTCCCTCTTCACTTGTGACCTCTTCCCTAGGCTGCCTATTCAACATCCTCACTTGAATATCCGACTGACATCTCAATAAAACACGCCTAAAACAATGTCCACCATAACGTCTCAATCTTTTTTCCCACTTTTGTAAATAGTACCTCCAAATGCCCATTTGCTCAAGCCCCCTAATGAGGCTTCATCCTTGACTCTTCCTTCCTCACATGCCACATGCAGTGAGTCTGCACGTCCTCTCAGCTCCATCTTCAAAACATATCTGTAGTCTGAGCACTTGGCACCACGTCTCTATCACCATCACCCTGGTTCAAACCTCATGGACGCTCACCTGGATGCTGCGGACCCTGCACTGGGCTCCTGCTTCCATCTTTGCCCCTGTCTCGTCTCTTCTTACCACAGCAACCAGAGTGATCCTGTTAAAATGTCAGTCATATCATCTCTCCTTTGCTCACAACTGTCCAATGGCTCCCATCTCAAAGAAAAAACTTCCGTCCTTATGAGAGTTGCCAAGATCCGACCTCCTCTTGCTGCTTACTACTTACTCTCCCTTCCATTGACTCTTGCTTTCTTCCAACACTCCAGCCATGTTCCTGCCTTAGGACTTTTCCCTCTACTATCCGCTTGGTCTCCAAAGCACTTCCGCAGATCTCCACATGCCTCAGTGCTTCGCTCTCTTTCTGTTCACACTGTACCTCCTCAGGGGGGCCTTCCCTAACACTCAACCTCTTCTCGTGCCTTATTTTTCCTCATAACTCTTAGCACTCCCTGCCTAGCATCATATTACATACTTATTTGTCATGGTCTACACTCCCGGTACTTACCACTTCATGCCCTGGAACAGCCTGGCTCCTAGTTAGTCCTAAATTAGATGTGTTTTGTGAATGAATGACTGCGCGGCAGCCAGAATAATCAAAACCCTCCCCTTGGTTCCCCACTCCACCAGGATTAGGGCATGCTCCTTGCAAGGCTGACAAAGTGTTAGAGTGTGGTCCCCTTGACCCCTGCAGCTCCACCTTGGGCCACTTGGCCTTCTCATCCCCATCACTTCCTCCAGCTACACTGAACTTGTGGGTTCCTCAAATGGACCACTCTCTCTCACCTCAGGACTTTCCATAGCTTTCTGGGGCTGAAACCCTTTCCCCATTTCACCTGGCTTGTTTTAGAGCATCCTTCGGGTCTCAGCTTGGCTACCACCGGCTGAGGCCTTCCCCATCCTCCTCAACTATGTCAGGGACCTTCTAGGCTCCAAGAGACCAGGGCTCGCCCATTAAAGTACAGCTCACACCAGACTGACTTACGAATCTCAGAACCCTGGGGCCTGACGCTGAGTAAAGTGCTCAGTAAAAACAATTTGAATGAAAGAATGCGTGAATAAAAACCAAGCCTGCTGAGGGATGGAGTGGGGACCTAGGACCACTACCCCACTCCCCATCCCTGTCATCTTCCCATATAGAGGGCCTGGTTTAACCTAGTCAAAGAGTGTGTAACCAAGGGCCTATGAGGTATCAGCCAGTCATAGCTCTCAGCCAGTCCTTGCCAGAAGGCCAAGAGCCCTGTGGCACTCTACCAAGTGACAGGGGTGGGAGGAGAGGAGAGCAGCCCTTGTAGGAAGAAGTCACATCACCTCAAGTTCTGGGGGCTTTGGCCCCCCATTACCATTTCCTGCCTGACTTCGAGCCCAGGTCATACTCCTTGGCCACAGTTCCCAGGATGGCACCCAAGGGGAGACAGAGGAGGGTTCCTTCTAGACCTGCAGACAACAACCAAAGATGAACTGAGTGATGGAACCAGAACCAACACCCAAGCAGCTTGAGCCCCAGCCCTGGGTCACATTGCTGCCTGTCTCCTAGGAGAGTCTGCTACAGGGCCCAGAACCAGACAGTCAAAGTCCCAGGATGAACCCAGATGAGGCCAAACAGAAAAGGCTATAGCCCAAACTTAATCGTCCCTGAGACCTCGTCTGTATGTGGAGAAGGAGGGTAGCAGCAGCCCCATAGCCTGACCTGTGGCTCAGCAGCCTGGCACTAGTCTAGCTTCTCTTACCACAGCCCCCAGTGACTCTGACCTTGGCCCCAGGGACCCTCCACAAGAACTTGTGGCCCAAAGTCCCCTTTCTACAGCATGCCAGAGGGTAGAAAAGGTATTCAATTAGGCTCCTACTAGCATAACTCCTTCCCACAACCCAGATCAGATCCTGGTAGTTATAGAGACCTCAAGGGCTCTAGGCTTCCCTAGCCTGATGATTAATGCATAAGACCTCGCGAGGTGTCCTTCCACAGCTCCCCACACCCTGGCTCCTTGCTCAGAGTGCACTTGCTCCCGCAGCCTCGGTGCTTACCTCTGCCAGAACCCAAGCTCTCTTCTCCCCCAGCATGTGCTGAGGCAGCCCTATCCCCCCATGCCTCATCTTCCCCCTTTCTCAAATCCACTTGCAGAATCTGATGACCCCATCTTTAAAGTGACTTGACCTTGGCCTTAGCCAGGCCCTAGCACCTTTTTTCTCAACCGTAGCCTGCTGTGCAGTCTCTCCTGGGTCTCTCACCAATGCCTGTCAAATTCAACACTATCCCCTTATGAGCTGCACATTCAAGCCTTCCATGGCATGGTCAGCCCAGCAAATCCTACTTCTGCCACTTGCAAGCTCTGTGACCTCAGGTGGATCATTTAGCCTCTCCGAGTCATGATTTTCTCATCTGTAAAATGTACTTTGAAGGCTTCTGAGAGATGTTAAAGGCAGTGAAGCAGTACCCAACACTTGATAGACTTTGGGTTTGATTCCCCACTCTGCCTGAGCTCTGAGGCTTCCTACTCTGGTGAAACAGGTTCCTGCTTCCTCCTGCCCTCCTGGGAGAGCTCTGTGCAGGCAAAAGCTCTCTCCCAAGCTTCTTGTGTGTTGTGGCGTGAGGTGGGCAGGAGAGAGTCTGAGGCTGAGCAAAGAGACTGCAGGGAAGTAAGCCACCCACTACCCCATGTTTCTTTGGGCCTCAGTTTCCTCTCAGCTCAGTGAAGCTGAGATTTCTATATGCAAGTCCAGGAAGAGATTTCTACATGGAGGCTGGGAGGGGCTGCCTGAGCAGCAGGAGTGAGCCTCTGGTGCATTGGGAAAGGCTGATAAACAAACGCACCAGAATCCAAATCAGGAAGGCCCAGAGCTGGGGTTGCCATGGCAACCTGCAGCAGGCTCCCAGTCTCACCAGGGTGGGGGCCAGGACTTGCCAGGCTCGGCTGCCCCCACCTCTGAGTCCTCCTCCTTGGGCTCTGTTCAGCTCAGCATGAACACAGGAGAGGGGCAAGGGCACAGAGAGGCAGGTCTGGGCTCCCACTTCCAGCTTCAGTGAGATGTCTCTTCTCCCAGAGTGAGGACTACACCCAAGGGCCTCCAGAGTGCAGCAAGCCATCCCGGCATCTTTCTACAACCCAGGCGCCAGCACCAATTACTCCAGCCCAGCCCATTAGCTGCCCGGGCTGACACAGCATCCCTACATGTGGTAATGCCCTCAGGCTTCTGCCAGGGCCAGTGGCCTCAAAGCTATTACTTGGGCACAAGGTAGTGGGGACAGGGATACAATCCCCGGACCTCCTCTCATAGCAGGGTGGAGGAATGGACAAGCACAGGTGACAGGTGGTAGTGTAGTCCTTTATAGGCCTTTATTTTCTCTCATTTAATGGCATTCCCCTTTGACAGATGAGGAAACAGGCTCAGGGAAGTTAAGCGACTTCCCAAGGTCATAGAACTACTGGTCCCAGTCAAGGTTTCCCAACCTTTGAGCCCAGACCCTTCCCATAGGGTCTGTTACTTGCTGGCTGTTCTGGGCTGACCATGCAGCATGTCACTAGCGGCGCTTAGGGACCTATCACCCAATAACCCATCTGACTACCACAGGGCTGCAGACATACTGTAGACAAACAATGGCATTCATGTCTCCATTTAATGGCCAGGCCAGCACTGCCCAGATAATGCTCAGGCCTCCCTCCTGCCTGCTGTCCCCTGAAGAACCCACCCAAGCAAGTTCCTCTCAGCCTTACTAGCAGCGTTCCAGACCATTCCCCCACTGGGGCAGCCTCATCTCAGCTCCTTCAGCAAGCTGTTGATGGAGCCCAGCAGCTCCCGGAAGTAGCCCTCGTCCTCGCCACCTTGAAGCTCCAGGGTAGCCAGGCCTGGTATTCAGCCTGCAGGCTGGCCAGCATCCTGCTGAGCTGTGGGTCCTTATGGTAGTGGTCCCGGCAGGTGGCAAGGAGGGCGCCCAGCGTCTGCAGCACCTTTTCACGGGCATCATGCTCAGGCAGTGCCAGGAGGTGGGCAGTGATCTCGCACCAGCCCTGTTCTCGCAGGCCTGGCAAGAGGTGCACCTGGCGATATTGCTGCAGCTTCTCTGGGGATGTCTCCTGGGTTAGCTCGGCCTCCTCTTCGGCAAACATCTGCCATCCGCATGGCCAGGTGCCAGGAGTGGGCAGGGAGGAGAGAACACACAGAGAACAGTTAGCTCTGCCCTTCAGATGTGAAGGCATGTGGCTGACCTGGGAATTCACCCCCTCTTCCTTCATCCCCTTGGGCATCAAAGGCCCCTCAGGGGAGAAGGCCAGTGGGATTCATGACTTTACACATGCTCTCCCAACCACCCATCCGCTCATCAAACTGTGCAGTGTGCCAGACACTGGAGAAACCAAGACAGAGACATGGTCACAGCCCTCAAGGAGCTCAGGGTCTAGCAGGAGAATAAAAATTAACTGAATAATTCCTAAACAGCATAATAAATTTAGTCTAGCAGTATAGTGTGGAGGCAGATGGTCTAGGTTCAAATTCCTTCTCCCCCACTGATAGCTGAATGATCTTGGGCTGGCAATTAGCCTCCCTAAGACCCAATGTCATTGTCTCTTATGTAGAGATGACAAAACCCCTCAGAACTGTTGGAGGGACTCACTGTGATAGTGAACACACAGCCAGTGACTGGCACGCAGAGCACACCCAACAATGTGGGCTTCAACGCCAGTCATCACAATGTCATCTGTACCTTCACAAATATTAGCTAGGTCAGCAACAAAGGCATCACTGCCACCACTACAGATCCACTCCCTCAGAGGATGAGGGACAGAGGAGGATGGCATTTCCCTGAGTGCTGAGGGGTAAGTGGGAGTTGTCCAAGAGGATAAGGGTGGAGGGTCCACACACAGAAGGATCGCAACTGGCCTGGGCCTATCTCACGTTTGGAGAATGGCAGGCTGTGCTGGTCAATGGGACACAGAACAGAGCCTGGGGGATCCAAAGAGGGCGGACTTTATGCTGAGGGTCTGGGGAGTTGAGGAAAGTTTAGGCAGGAAGTCATATGCTTGGCCTGTGTCTACAAAGTACAAAAACCCAGCCCCTTCAGAATGCGGTGGGAACCCATCCTGCCAGGCTGCCAGAGGCAGGAAAGGAAACACCCGAAATCTGCAGTTAGCAGCTTATTTCAAATGTCAGAGGAAGGCTATGCAGAGGTCGAGGGTTGGCAGAGGTGGGGTTGTACTAAATGTACCCGTGAGAAGAGTCTTTGCCCTAACTCCAGGGGAGGATAAGGCATGCAGGGGACAGAGAAGGCAAGAGGGATGCCCAGGAAAAGATCAGGGGCCACAGTGGACCACCTGATGGCCTTGGGGCCCACTGGGGCTGGTGGAGGAAGCAGGGGGTGGGTGGAGGTCACCGTCCTGGGACAGAAAAAGCTGAGAGGGATATGGTAGTCCTTTCTTGCCCTACCTCGAGTCCTGCCAGCTCCACCTCCAAAACATATCCCAGGCCCCTCAGTTCTCTGCCTCCTTCAGCCCTCTGCCCAGTTCCAAACCTTTCACAACATAGCATTTCTGATGATAAACACTAATCTCTTCCCTGGGACTTTGAGGTCCTGTAGGACCTGCCCCTGCCTGCACTTGGCCTCGTCCCTACACATGCCCTCACTCTGGCCCCTGTCACACTACCTCTCCACCATGGCCTTTGTAGGTATAGCTCCCACTTCAAGGTGTACTCTCACCCACCAAACTCTTAACTTAACTCACCCGTCAGGTCTCAGCACCTCCCTTGACTTGGTTGAGGAGAAAGGCTGGGGCTCTGATCATAAGCCTCCAAGGCCTACATGACATGCTCTAGGTGATTCTCTGATAAGTATCTGCCTCAAAGTACCAGGAGGGCAGGGACCATAGACCTGGCACAGCATCAGACAGAGCAGACACCCAGTCAACACTTGTGGAAGGAACCAGGGGGCAGGTCACTCTGTGGCCTTTCAGCTCCATGAGGCATGAGAGGACGTGGGCTGCCGACCACACTCTCCGTGTGAATCCTGCAGTTCAGCTCCTGCTTCCCCACACCTAACATGTGCTCCCAATGAGAACCTGACACGCTTCCACTTTCAGGTGGCTTGGGACACATCCCCAGTCTGGCTAGTTCTTTACTCCCTCTGAGGAACCAAAGGAACAGAGAAGACCCAACTCCTCTAGTCCTAAAGCCCCCTAGCTGCAGGAGCCTGGCTGCCTCTGTACTGCTACAGAGACACCAGGCCCTCCCTGATCCTCACAGTGCTCCAAAGCCTCAAAGGCAGGATCCTGGGACAGCTGACAGGGCAGACTTGGTGAGACTACCCAGTGGTTGCTCTCTGGGGTTGCTCACTGGGTTGCTACCCAGTGGTTGCACATCAGGGCTGGGAGCAGCAAAGAGACACCCAAGACACCAGAGGAGAGAGATCAGTTTCTCCTGGGAAATTCCAGCCAACGTACATGTCCTTCTCCAGCCTTGCTGGCCCAATCCCAGGATGTCAGCTGTGCCCAGGGCCTTATTAATTGGATGTGAGCACCACATGGCTGCCTGCTGTTTTGAGAAACCAGGTTTCTGCAGCTTAAAGGAGGTGGTAGGGGGTGGGAGACTGAACAGAGAGAGAGAGAGAAACAGACTGAGAGACAAGACAGGCAGAGAGAGATAGGCAGAGGGAGGGAGCAAGCACACAAAAAAGCAATAGCTGACAGAAGCAGCAACGGACAACATTGACCCTCAGCCTGAAGCAGGGGTACACGGAACAGGGGAGAGGCAGAGAAGAGGGCTGAGCCCTCAGCCTCCAACACTCAGCAGTGGTTCCAGTGGGTGCCCAGCCCTGATTCACCAATCTGCAATCTGATTATTCTACGGAGAGTGTGGCCTTAGACAGGCAGCTGAGAAAGCCTTGCCAATGCGCTCTGCAGCAGCTGAATGCAGAATCCAGGCCTAGCTTGTTTTACTCTCTCCTTAATTACGACACTTTTTAGGCTCACAAAAACCATAGTGGGCTAGGCACCAAGTCTCCTCCCAGGTGGCAAGCGCCTGGGGTCCCCAGGGCCTTCCAGGGCAGCCATCCTGAGCCTGTGCTCCTAGCCAAAGCTCCCAGAGGAGTCAACTCCAGGTTTCCAGGATCTTAAGATTCAGCATCATCCCAGCTTTTGGCTCCTTGGTCTCCTGGCTGCTGTGATGGCTCACAGAGTTGCTCCATCCTTACCTGCTCATCACCCCATCCTATGCTTCAGCCCAATGACCTTCCATTCCATGAAGGGCAGATCCTGGCTATTTCTGGACTTCAATCCCTCTGACCCTTGGGCTTGCACACTTTGCCCTGACCATGGCCAGCACCCCTCCCTTTTCTCTGTCCTTATCAGCCCGTGTGTTTCAAAGTTTTGCAGTCATTTCCCACAGGCTATCCTCCCTGATGTCTCAGAAATCCTGGGTTCAGGGCCTGGAGGAGAGGCTCCCAAAGCATACCTGTTTGCCCAGCTCAGAGCGGGCATGTCTGATCAGAAACACTCACTAATGAAGATGGAGAGGTGAATGGAAGAGACATGGGAGAGGGCCAGGGTCAAATGGCCAGTAGCAAACACAAAGCAAAGGGGTAGGCAAGGCAGGCCTAGGCACTCACCTTCTCAGTGACCAGATCATAGAGCAGGGTGACCACACGCACGGCCAGCACCTCCGTGCCCTTCTCTTGCACTAGGCTCCTTAGGACTTGTAGCCCCCCCAGCTTCAGGAACTGTTGCTGGGCATAGGGAAAGTGTCGTAGCAGGGAGCACAGTGCAAACAGGACCTGGGGAGGCAGATCCAGACGGGTGAGGGGTCAGAGGCCACGCAGAGCTGGCCCTGCCCCAAGGCCCAGAAAAAGCAGCAGGAAGTACATCGACTACCCCAGCCCAGCCCTCTTTCTTCCTGGCACCATGCACTACCCTCAGGTATGGCTACACCCCAAAACCCAGGTCTGGGAGAGCCGCCTTCATCATCACCCAGTGGACAAAGAGAAGGCCGTGGCAGGATGCCAGGGTGTGGAACCTGAGACCACACTGTGAGAACTGCACCCAGGCCTCCAGATGCCTCAGCATGCTGCTGTGCTGCTTTAGATAAGAAGGATCACTCCCCCTACACCACCCAGCAGATGACCACTCAGGCTCCCAAAGGTGACATGAACAGCCTGGAAAGGGACGCTTGCCTTTCAGCTTCTACAGGTGGGCTGGGCAGGAGGAAGGGAGCAGAAACCCACCTTCTTCTTTACAGTAAGAGGCTGCTCCGTGGCCAGGATTACTAGCAGCTTCTGCAGAGCTCCCCCCTCAATGGCCTCCACCTGGACCTTTGGGTTGCTGGGAGGAAAGCACAGAAAAGCAAGACTTTGCACCTGTTTACCAACTTGGAAGTACATTGCTGTGTCTAGCCCAGGGATCTTTGTGGTTAGAAAGCTGACACCACACCAGCCATATCCAAGGAGAAATGGTGCACAGACTGAACAAGCTAGAACTTAGATGGGGAAAGAGACTACTTAGTGTGGATCCACCTCGGTACAATGACTTGTGGCACAGACAACAAGGCCAAGGGCCCCCATGCCAGTCTCCCACTCTTCAACAGCCAATGGGCTGGGGTGATTTGAGAAAGGAAATCACCAATACCATTTTAAGATCCTTCTGATACTAAAAGTGTTACTTCAGTGTCCCTCCTATGAAAAGCCTTCCTCCCTACACCCAAGTCAGTGTTCGGTGTTCTTCCTTCCATGATCCTAGGCATATCGCACACTGGCAGGAAATTACTAGTGGGTCCTAGGAGCAGGGACCCATTCTTCTTCTCTCTTCTCCTGGGTGGAGCACACACACAGCACATAGTAAACTCTTGAGGTAAAAAGACAGGAAGAAAGCACAAGATCCAGGAAACCCAGTGCCTCCCCACCACTCTATGAGAGCAGCTACTGTGATTTTCACCATCCCTGTATTCTCAGTGCTCAGCACAGAGCCTGCCATGTCACAGCACCCTGGACAATAGGGAATGAATGAATAAACACATGTATACAACCCTGATTGTGCCAACCAACGAACAGGCAATGCTGAAACATTCAAAACCCAGAGCTGCCCTTGGGAATTCTCTCCCTGTTCTGGGCTGGATAAAAAGTGATGACATTCAGGACACCCCTTTGTAGGATCCTTGCTTTCTCAGATCAAATTAGCGATCAATTAAAGAGCAAGTGCCAAGCACAGGGATTCTTTGTAGTTTGGCTCTTGAGGAAGGTCAAGGCTCCCTCACCAGCCACTTACAAGGCTTCAGAGAAGAAAGGCAGCAGGCACTTAAAAAGCCTGAAGCCAGCAGCATGGGGAGGGGAAAGGCCAGAGGTCAGACAGCCCACAAAGGGCACCAAGTCTCCACTAGACTCTGGCTGCCTAACCTTAGCATGGCTACCAGCTCCCTAGAGACCCCAAAAGCACCTGCTCATCCCTTCAACCTTGGCAGGTAGCCCCCATGACATCCTGGAGAATGAAGCAGGGTATAGACAATCAAAGGGAGTTGGCTCCTGGTCCGAAATCCAGAGAAAAGGGGAGGCAGGTAATAAGAGACCATGTACGCTGCTGCTTGGGAGGGACTGGCACATAGCAGGTACTCCATAAAAGCTGGCCAAATGGCATGTTGGTAGGGCCCGAGTGAGTCCTAGATGGCCCACCATTCTACTCCTACCAGGCATCCCAGCTTCAAGGTTCACAGCAGACTTAGCACGCTGAGCTAGTTTTCTTGCTATAAAATGGGAGACACCTTCATCATTCTGAGTCCCTTGGCATCGTCTCAGCCAGAAAGGACATGCAGGGTGGGTGCCGGCCTATCATACTACACCTCCACTTGTGTCTGAGGAGCAGCCTGGAGGTGGGCTGTGGTCTCTAGGGAAGGGAGGCTGACAGCTCCTCTTCACAGACAGGTGGGCACCAATGCATGGGGGCCTAGGAGCTGAGCCTCTCCCCTGCCCCTGGTCCCCTAACTTGAGAAAGGCAGCTGCTTCATCAAATTGTGAACTAATTAGGGCTGTCTCTCTCATCATGTACATGAGGAATGCTCACCCACAACAGGAGGGTCTAGAAAAAGACAACAACCACGCAAACATCAAATGCCATCTCCCAGGGAAGGGGGGCTGCAAGGCCCGACATCACATCAGCCTCAGGGAGTGCCATGGAGGAGCCCCACCCTCAAGGGCCTACAGGGCAGCGGGGACAAGGCCCTCCAAAGACAATGCATGAAGCTTTGTTCTTGTCTACCGATCTGCTAAGAAAAAGACCTAGAGACGAGACAATCATCCAGCTGACTGGGAGACAAGCTCAGAGCCCAGGCACAGAGCAGGTGGCTAATAAGACAACCTGAACGCACTGGGCTCAAGGATGGGCCTGGGCATCTCCCAGGGCAGTGGCCCTGTCACCAACAGCAAGAATAGTGTTGGGGGAAGGGAGAGACAATATGCATAAGACTTGAACTCTGCCCACCCATGTCTCACCTGGTAGAAGAGAAGACTCAAACCCCTAAAGGAAACCAAAGCACAAACAAGAAACAAGCTCTCAGGGACAAAGGGGCCACATACTGTGTAGGCAAATTCCTGGGATCCTCCAGATAAAGAATAAACTGATGAGGCGTGAAGAAAAGATGCAGAAAGCCCATAAGAGATATGGCTTCCCTGGTACGTCTTGCCCACAGGAGCCCCAGTGTGGGTTAGAGGGGGCCTGACTGTGTCCTAGGAAAGATGGAGAGACAAGCCACTGCTCAGAGAAGTCTACATGCAGGATAGATCCTTAGGGAAGCTCAGCCAGCTCTCTGCCACTCAACACTGCACAAGTCAGGATCTACATATATGAGAGGCCCACCATCAGATTCTAATTACAGGTTTCAGAGTGAATGAATGAATGAATGGGCTAGGTAACTTTAGGCCAGACCAGGTGGCTCTGAACCTAAGGTCTGTGGGGTTCAGAGAGAAAACAGGAAGTCTGGGCTAGAAGAACCAAGAGGGCTACATGGGAGAGATGAGAGTGCAAGAAGCTGAAGTAGAGGTGAGGAAGACAGCCTGTGGAGAGGAGAAAGTGCAGGTGCTCGAGGAACAACATATGCATGTGCAGAGAGGCAAAGACACTGTTTGGTGGAAGGCCGCTCTGGAGAGTCATGAAAAATGGGGCTGAGAAGTAGAGTCATCTTGATACCAGGAGGCCAGTCTAGTAGCGCCAAGGAAGTCTGTTGGCTGGGATGAAAAAGGGGTGATGCTGAACCCAGACACTGCCCAGTAAATGGACTTTGCTCCTGCTTCTCCTTCCTCAGCCCACACCCAAAATAAAATGGGGAGTCGAAAATAAGTGCCTCCAGGGCACACAGACACCAGAGAGAGCCCAAGAGTAGGTCCTGCCTCAGGACAGTGACCCTGGGGACAGGAGATGTGCTGGAGGGACACTCTAAGCCAAGCATAGCCCACTACTCCCAGGTCAGGTCAGCTCCGGCTATGTGGTGTGTGCCTATATCTGCCTAGCCTCCCGGCACTGACCCCCTTTCCTTCCTCCCTTTGAGACACTGCTGCCTCTCTCCCTCCTTGTAGACCTGATGGGGCGGGTCCCAATTCCCCAGGCTACAGGGGAGGGCTTGTGGTCCAATGCTGGCCCATCAAGCACCCCCATCATCATGGCCTCGGTGGATCACCTAGGACTGGGCAATCAGAGCCCTTCAGTCTTCTACACTGGAGTCAGGACAGAGAAAAGTTCTCTTCTACACAAGGTAGGTGGCTATAAGCCAGGAGCACCTATTGCCGGGCCAGCAGTGGCCAAGTCCCATGCATCCCCACGGGGGATGCCCACTTAGAGTATGAGAGAATAGAGCTCATACACAGGAGATAGAAGCCAGAGAGAAAAACAGAAAGCCTGATACTTTCTGTCACTTGCTGAAATCACTTTCTTAAGTCAATAAATCTACTGTTTCACCTGCAGCAATCCTGAAGGACCTGAGTGAGTAGGGAAGGACCATGGGCCAAATGTGGGCCTGTGGCCAAGTGGCCTCAGCAGCCCTGGGCCCAGACCCTGCCTGACCTTTTTCCTTGACCAACTGAAATGAGAGCCCCCACTTAACCCTGGGCCCTACCCCAGGCTTCAGTGGCTCAGCAGACACTTCAGGAGTTCCTTTTAATGCTACTCACTCAAGAGGCTGAGAAAACACAGCAGAGGGGGAGGGTAGGGTAGGAAGGACCAAGCTTGTATTTCCACATGGCGCTCAATCCATCCAGGCAGGGACAACACAGCCCAGCATTTTGTGAGCAATCTGCCCCGGAGGGGCAAACGCCAACATGCTCTCAGAACCTCTCCCCCCAAGGCAGCTCTGTCTTGGGCTCTGAATGCCCACTGCTGTATGCTTTTGGGGAGGAAATGGCCAAAGAAGTTCAGTGAGGTGCCAGAACCTGGGAAACCCTTGGTGAGAATTTGTGAATAGCTGATGGCCTTGGGCAAGTCTCACCTCAGCTAAAACTATCTTGTGTTAAAGATAGAATAGGTAGCAATGCCAAAATGCTAGCCAATGAATTGTGACTGAAAGAGTATGATCATAGTGGGTTTGCTACACAAGGAGGCCAGACCATACCCTTTAAGAACGCAGCTTTATTCAGCCCAGATGCCTCGGGCACATATAAACTGGCATTATCCGCCTCCCCGCCTATAGACTCAAGACCAGAGCTGAGGCCCATGCCTGAGGGTGGGGAGTCTTGCTCCTGGAAGATGGGGTATCCTGACAGTTGTAGATTTGAGTTAAAAGGGCAGGGGCCTGGCATGCCTCTTAGTGACATCAGTGGTGCCGGTGTGTTCAAAGTCAACAGAAGGATATTAAGGATATAGCTCGTCTCTGATGAGATAAATGAGAATAGACCTTGTTCAGGGCTAAGCCGGCTGCACTGCATAAACACCATCAGCAGTGGATCATCGGGACACTCACAATCAGCAGGCGAACCAGCTGCCTGTGAGCAGAAGGACAGCAGCAGCTGCTGCTTTGTGAATCTTGGGGGCAGGAGGATGAGGGGAGAGACTGCAGAAATGGAAGTGGCTGCATTTGCAGAAACCAAACGTTTGGGTCAGGGTGACCAATGTGGGCAATCTGCCAAGGGTCAGAAGTCATGCTTTAGCTAACCAAAGCTGAGCAAGTATCTGGGAGTGAGGGGTTTCTGGGAGTGGGGGGTAAAGCTAATCGGGGGCCCATGAGAATGTTGCCCAGGAACATTCAGATCCAGGAGCTGCCCTTCTTATCCCTGGCACTCAGGGCTGGCTACATAATTTTCAGGCCCAGTAAAAAGTGGAAATGTGGGGCCCTTGTTCAAAAACTATAAGGAATTTCAAGATGTCAAGGGCAGAGCATTAAATCAAGCACAGGTCATTCTCAGCGCGGGGTCCCTTCTGCACAGCTGTACAGGTCACGCAGCCACAAAGCAGGTGCCGCTGGCACTAGGGGTATGTGAACAGAAAATGCACAAAAATCTTGCTGGAGTGAATGGGAACAAGGGCTGGGGGTGGGGGTGGGGGCGGAGAAAAACTGGAAAAGGCAGAGTTACAGAATGAGAAATAAGGATTAGGTCGACAGGTTAGATGGGGGCTGAGGAAGCACTAAGTAAGGTGAAACCCCTAAAGCAGAGCCTGTGTCATCTGGAGACCCAGTCCAAACCTAGACTTGTCCACGGGACACTGGGGACATACCAGGGTATGTGCCCTCTCGTAAGCCCTCAATATTTCTAAGTAGGATGATATTATTTATTTTTGTTCTCTTAATAACAGGAAAAAACTAATATTTTTTTCTGAAATGCTTCTGGAAAAGATGCTGAGCAGTGGAGAAGGGGGGCATACCTCAGGGGATATGTGGTTAGGCTTAATCATTTGCGATCCTGCCTTATGAAGTAGTGTAGGCTCACTGTCTTGCCCACAGAGAAAGATTCTTTCTCTGGTGGCTTCACCTTGTCTATGCCCTAGCGTGTGGCCTTTGTGAAGCACAAAGGATTTGCAGAATGTGTAATCCTGAAATAGGTAGGTTCATTAGGCATCTATACTAGCCTGCCACCTAGGGATTAATGGAGTTAAGAAATCAATTAATCAAGATATAGACAATTACCAACTTGAATAAAAACAGATAGGTTCAAAAAATAAATAAATAAAAGCCATGTACAACTCCTCCACAGGAACCTGAAGCCCCCAAAAGAAACAAAACATCCAGCCTATAATGAGCCTTATACCACCTAAGTGTGAAGGGAACCACAATGGGCTCCTGAGAAGTTCATCTGATACTGGAGAAGGGGAGGAGTGTCATTGGATCCATTCAATATAGTTCCCAACTAGAAGCCAGTCATGTAAACAAATGTGGCTGCCTAAAATTCACTACAATGATAGCTCTCACAAGAGTATCCCTAGGATCTCCTTCCAGACACACAGACACACAGACACACAGACACACACACACACACACACACACACACACACACACACAATCTATCCACCTTTGGAGAGATAAGGGGGCTTCAGAGGGAGAGGCACCAAAGAATCTTCCTGACAGACATCTGGTAGCTCTCAAACATAGCTCTGTATCACAATCCCCTGGGGCACTTTCCCCCTTAAATCATTTCAGACTGGGCACTTAGGAAATTACAGAAAATTACACAGGAAAAATAATTTACAGAAAAGTTGCAAAATAGTAAAAGAACCCCCATCAAGATTCATCAATTGTTAACATTTTACCACATTTGTCTTTTCATTTTCTCTCTATATATTAATACAGTTATTCTTTTCTGAAACATTTGAGAATAAGTTGCACATATGATGCCCTTTTATTCCTAAATATACCACAATATAATGATCGAAATCAGGAAATTAACACTGATACATAATCTATAACCAGATTTTGTCAACTTTTTAGAATATCCTTTAAAATATCCTTTTTAGAAAAATAATTTTGGTCCAAGGTCCAAACCAGGACTACATGATGCATTTTATTAATGTCTCTTAAGTCTCCTTTAACCCTGACACTTCCTTCCTTAGCCTATCTTTGTCTTTCACAACATTGACAGTTTTAAGGAGCACAGGCCAATTGTAGAATGCCCCTCAGTTGGAATTAGTCTGATGGTTTTTTCATAATTAGATTAAGGTTATGCACATTGGCAGGAATACCATAAAAGCAATGTTACGTCTCAGTGCATCATATCAGAAGGCACGTGATATCAGACAGGCCCAGAACTAGTCCCTTTGATTACTTGGTCATGGTGGTATCTGCCAGATTTCTCCACTATAAAGATACTATTTGCCTCTTTGAAATTAATAAATATTTTCTGTGGGAAGACACTTTGAGATATAAAGACAGCCTATTCCTCATCAAACTTTCACTCATTAGTTCTAGCATTCATCAATAATTCTTGCTTAAAATAATTATTACTATGATGCTTGTCAAATGATATTCAAATTCCATCATTTCTATCTGTCTTTGTTGGTAATTGAAAGAGGTTTTCCTTCTTCCTCATTCATTCATTTATATCAGTATGGATTCATAGATTCTAATTTAATCTACGGGTTATGATCCATTTCTATTATTATTTATTTTAATGCTCCAATTATTCCGGATTTAATCACTGAGCCTTTTCATACTGGCTTCTGTGTCTTTTGACATATTTCCATCGTTCTTTGAGCACTTCCTTACTTTCTGGCACAAGATGTTCTTGAACAAGATATTGTATTTTTCCTGCACCAGCCATGGAATCAGCCATTTCTCCAAGGAGCACGTGGGGTACTTCTTGAAAATTCTAACAGATTCTAAACCTTATCCTACACATACTAAATCATAATCTCAGAAAATGGGGCTCAAAAAACTGATTTTTCATAAATTCCCCTCATGATTCTTATCAGTAATCCTGGCACTGATGTGAAGACTAGTATTTGAGATAGCTAGAGCAAATGGCCAACCTTTTATCTGGCACAGCATCTCGAATAACTAGCTGCCCAGTACTTGAAGACTAGAGTGGTAAGGAGCTAACCATTGAACAAGGCAGCCTTAACATTAGTTATAAACTTCCAATTGCTAGGGAAATGTCTTCTGATACTGAGCTGAAATCTGCTTTCATGAAGCTTATATCCCCACTAGTCTCAAGTATACCCTCTCAAAGTAGAAAGAGCTACCTGACCCTGCCCTGCCAGGTCAGCCCTTCTGAAGCTTAGGAGCAGCCAATTGTCCAAAGACAGCTCCCCTCTCACAATCTGGCATCATGGGATCCTGCAGTCATTCTTTGACTCTGGAAATCTTCTGCCTTCCTGACAATGTTCTATGGGACACTGCTCCATGTACCAACAAATCCCCACCAAAGCCTAGCTCCACAGGGCTCCGGCCTGGCTAACTCCTACACAGTCCAGTGGGCCCAGGTGGCTCTGTCCCAGGGCCACTCTTCGGCTACTGCCTCAGGCCACATTTAGGTTTTTGGTTGTAGTGTCACAGAACTGACTTGCACTGGGCCTGCCTATGTCAAATCCCTGGAAGCTATTCACGTGATCCATTGATGAGCCAAGCGTTCCCCAACATAGCCCTAAACACAAGCCAGCAGGCAAAAAGCAAGTTAGTAACAGTATGGGTGGTAATAACACCATATATTTGCTTCTGGGTGGCAAAAACTCTTTTTTTAAGCATATATATAGGTTATTTATAAAATTAAAAATTTAATAACAAAATTTAAAATGTCACTTTGCTACCTAGGCTCTTCATCCTAGCCTGTCACTATTCTTTTGGATTTTCATTCTGTCACTTATCCAACATGTTCATCATCCCTTTGTGTTCTGTGTTGTCTGCCCCCATGTCCTCAGAGAAGAATGTGAATGTAAGTTGGACAGGACAAAGTCTGACACGAGCTTTCTGACACACTGCTAGAGTGAAGGCTCTGTTGACACTGAGCCATTTATAAATATCTTTTAGGTCTGATTGTTCAAGTAGCTACAAATCCACATGTCATTATCATCATTTGTCTACCTGACCTATTAAGAGTATCATAAAATTCTGCTGAATACTTTCCTGAACTGTAGGCTCCCTCTGTGTCTATAACATATTGGTCTAATCTCCCTGGCTGGAAAGTCTTTCTGAAAAAGGAAATTAGAATTGGGAGGGAGCATGAGAGAATCTTCTGGGATGAAGTTCTATTTCTTGACCTGGGTGGTGGTTATATGGGTATATTTACTCTTAATAACTTATCAAGTGGTATGTTTTAGACTGATGCACTGTTTTGCTGAAGAAAGGTAGAAGGAAGTGGGGGGTGGGGGAGGGAGGGAGGAATTAAGCATTAAACTAGTCTGGCAAGACATGTTTTTACCAAACTCACGCTAGCTCCAAGAGACTACCTCTTCTCTTTAGAAATGCTCATAAATCATGTCTCAAAAACTTGCCGTTATTTTGCAAACCAAAACTATTACCTATCCTGTCTCCTTGCCTCTCTCTCAATCCCCATGAAGCCATAAAGATTCATATACACAGGTCTCATAATGATGTCTGTAAATTTCCATTTAATTTTTCAGATTCTAACTAATTTGGAGAAGCCAGTGGCTCTTTTCCTTCTTCCTCACGCTCTTCGGCTCAAGTTCCTCTTAACCATGCTTGTTTTACTTTTTCTAGAGGAAGGCCATTCTCCTTAAAAGAGAAGTCGAAGGTGAAATAGAAATAGAACAGAGGATGGAGATGCACTCTCTTTCATCTACTACACTAAATCATCTCACTGAAGCAGGCAGCCGAGGCCTTCCTTATCATTCCTCTCACTCTGAACACTAACTGCTCAGGCAGATCCTTTACTCTTAGCATCCCAGGTATCATCTACCTGGTATTCCTGACAGAGTTCTTCTCTATTTGTTATTGGTCATAGGACTCTTTTTCATCTCTTAGACAACAGCTGAACTCTAAGTTTCCCTTGCAGCCATGCTGGTTTCTTTAGGTGTCTCCTCTCTTCTCCCTTACAGTAATCACTTGTCACTATATTAAGCACATTTCATTTAGCAAATTATGAGTCATCCTTCTTTTCAAAGCTCTTGCCCAGACATTATCTCTACTTTTCCCTGGACCTTCTAAAATCTGCTTTCCTCCAAACTCAGTGAATTTTGCATTTCCCTTGGCCACTTTCTCCTAAGGTTTCCAGCACTTTCACTTCACCAAACTAATCCTTCCTGTTGCTCAGAATATAATTTCAGTGAGACCCTTTTCTTTATGCCTTCCTAAACCTTCTGAGAGATAAAACTGTCAGAAAAGTGAGTTAAGAATTAAAGTCAAGAACTGATCAGAATATTTATTGAGGAAGGAGATTTCCAGTTGCTCAGACCCATATTGCCCCACCAAATTGCTTCTGTGCCAGTTTTACCATCTCAGCCGGAAAGCCTCTTCTACACTGAGAGTAAATAGCTGACATCTTATTCCAGGGTTAGTTTGTTTGATTTTTGATGGACTAAGAGCCAATGGTCTGGACTTTTGTTTCACCAAAAAGCTCAAACTCACTAAGCAAACTAGTGAATGAGAGCTGCTCTGGAGTCAGAGAGGAGACCTGAGTTCAAGTCCTAGCTCCAGCATTTTCTAGCTGTGTTACTGGGATAAGTTACTAAACCTCTTTGGATCTCTGTTTCTTCATCTGTAAAATGGAAATTAAAAATATTTCTCTCATGGGACTGTTGTAGAAATGAAATGTGATAATGAAATGTGATAATGAAATGTGAGCATTCAAATAATTGTTTTTATCACATTATACTATTTCTTGAAAATCACTGTTTTTACTTTTCTGCTAAGAAAGAGTACCTAGGTTTTCAGGCTTCTCAGAAGTGGGAGGAGCTACCTGTGGTCGGGGGACAAAAAAGAATGTACCACCTCTCACTGAGTGGCCCTAGATTCTCATTCTCAGGTCCTCTGGTTTGACAAACAAAGCCAGTACAGAAAGAACTCATGGGGGAGAAATGTAATTAATAAGCTAGGGGGAGAGACTGGGAGGAAGGATCAAAGAAGCTACTTAGAACTGGCTAAAGGGAGACTACAGGGTGGGGAACATGGAAGAGAGAGGGCTAAAGAGAAACTACCTGTGGTCTATAATTATTCAAAGAATGTCTCTCAGTAATTGTCTCAGGCAGTTTGAGGAAGGCAAGGTAAAAGTAACAAGGTTAAACAGAAGAAAATTTAGGCTAAAACATATGAGAGATTTTTCACATAGTGAGATTTATCAAATTTATTAGCGAATTACAGAGTGTTCTAAGGTCATCTAGTATAACTGTCCTCCTAGGTGCTGGGGGATGAGGGAGAGCAGAGCAGGCCAGATTCCACAGGGTAAGAGGACTCCAGGGAAAATCACCTGGCCAATCCTTGTTCAAAGCTGCAGGCAATACAGACCCTTCTCAACAGACCCTTCATGGCTCAGGAAGAACTTTCTTACTCACCCAGATCTTGCTCTCAAGAGTTCTAAGATGTGTGCTGGGAAATCAATCTCTCCAACCTCCTCATCTCCTCAATCAGAGCCAATGGAATCAAGCGAGGCCTATTTTGCCTTTGTTACACAACTGCAGAAATGTTTATGAATGAGCCATTTCTTGATAGCAAAAGAAAAGGCAATGATCGTGGGATGATCTATAGCTGAAAAAGACAACACTGAAATGCTTCAATTACAAGATTTGGAAATCATATAGACTACAAATCTCGCTGCTATACAACATACATAACAAGTCCCTAAAATATCCTTTGTTTGATGAGGTTTTGCTCAGATATTTAAGGTTTCTGACAGTTTAAATATGGTGAACAATATGGTAAACCATCCAAATATTTTGCATCACTGGCATTTGGAAAGATTTTATGAACAATTAGTTACAGTTCTGAGGCAAGTGCAGTACCCAGCCTCCTGGATTTCCACGGAGGTGGCGTGACATGGCCTCCATTTCACGTGACCGGTCTCACAGCCCGAGTGAGCATGGGTTTCCTGTCTGTAACCATGTCTCTCACATTGTAATAGAGGAGAAAAAGTAGGTGGAGTGGGTCTGCTGACTCCCGGGCCAGGTTCTGGCCTCACCAGGTCTCCCCCAGGTTAAGAAGGACACACAGTTTCCTCAAATATAGAACAAAACTGAAAGGCCTGATGCTGCCCGAGGCCTTTAAGCCTGACTCACCAGACAATGGAATAGGAGGCCTGAAAGGAAAGTGAAGACTTCCCACTCCGTGGAGATCTTTAAGAACTAGAGAAAAGCCCCAATTACTCACAGCTTCCGGAGACAGAATGATGGATGGTTTTGTTTGTTAGCATGCTATTTGTCTGAGGCTCTTTTCCCAGTCAGCTGGTCAACAAATCTTGATTGGGCCCAGAGTACAGAGTCCTCAGCTAAGCATCTTGGGGCCGGAACAAAGAATAAAAATAGTTCCTGCCCCTACTAGACAAAATGAACAGCCAACAGAGACATGCAGAGAGGTACTCTATTAGACAAGTCACTATGCAAGTGGGGTAACTTCAAGATGTCCTAGAACAATGACCTTGGAAAGATCAAAAGTCATTAAGATGGGAGGAGAAAGGCTAAAAATCTGTATGTACTACCCAACTGAAGTCAGTTAAAATTTTACTTTTTTTTTTTTTCAAAGAAAATGTTAAGAATCACCTTCCACAAACCCTTTTAATTCTTTTTCTAATAAATGATTAAAAAGGCTTTCTGCTGGAATCATTCTAATGCCAATGAAAAAGTTACACTCATAAAATGGTTAATGTCAAAATGTAAATGGTTTGTTTAAGATTCAGCAATTGTTGCTGAATCAAACAAAATCTCTATGGCTTGAATAGCAAGGGAAACAAAAGGCTTGACGATTTAGTGCTCGTTAAAGCCTGTCTGGCTGAATTTTAGATTGCAACTTAAAAAAAAACATTAAACCAGTTCAAGTGTAAACTGACATATGCACAGCAGTTTTCAGCTGCCTGCAAATGGGACAAGGACACAGCCTAGGATGTGACTTGCACACATCAAGTCTGGGGGTATATGTGGCCCCATATCCAGGGTATAGGAGTAGAGCCCAAGGTGAGCAGAATGCCAGACAAGAAAGCACTTGAGTCCCGCTAAGGCTTGAGTTCAGCACTGTGAAGAGGACCAACTCCAGTTTGTCTTTGCTGCAAGAAGGCTAGGGGAGTAGAGCACAGTCAAAGCCAAAGAAAGGGCTTGCTTCTGCCTGGGAGAGGTGGGAAAACAAAAGCTTTTTGCACTCCTCTCTCCTTTTCTGGCCTTGCTTGTCAGACACTTCCATGAAGCTACAGTGGGACTCCTGCCTTGGTGAATCTGAGACCGGCTGGTAACTCTCACTGGCCTCAAATCTGGTCTTAGAAATAGTCCTTTGTGGTAGGCTTGTGAGATGCTGAGCAGAACATTTGTCTAAATCCTCTTGCCCCACTGGTCTATAAAAGTGCTTAAAATTTCACCATCTGGGGTTTATTTCTTTGAGTCTTAAAGATAATTCTGTCTTTCAGGGTCCCCTATTAAAATATCACTGCCCCGGGCTAGGAGAACCAGTCATGTGTAAGTAGGGTGACCACATAATTTATTGTCTAAACTGACACACTTTTAAAAGTGAAAAGGAAGAACTGGGACAAGAGGCATAAACTGAACATATGGTAAGCCTCTTTATAAGGCTTTGTGTTAGGTTCTATAGAAGATACAAAGGTGAATAAAACACTTTCACAGTCCTGTAGCCTGGAAACTGAGCTGAGAGACAAAGGATCTTGGGAACGGGCCAAGGCTAGGCACCCATGGGGGTCGGGGAGAAAGATGGCACCCCACAGGGAAACATCATGGTAGAGTCCAAGTAGGCAGTGTCACAGTGGTAAAGACCATGGGCTCTGGAGCCAGAGAGACCAAAGATTGAATACTGGACTTTCTTTCTGCATGACTTAATTAATCTGTCTTTGCCCAAGCTTCCTCATCTGTGAAATGAGGGTTATTTCATAAGGTTGTTGCGATTATTAAGTGAGATATTGAATATAACAGTGCCCAGCACATAATGTTCAATAGGTTCAATTAGTAGCATTATTAGGATTGGCCTCCTGCTTAAAACTCCAGCTATTTCTATAAATGCCGAAGTCAGATGGTGGATGGGAGGCAGGGAAAAAAAAAAAAAAACACCAAAAGGGCAGATTTAGCTTCTCCTCCCTCCAAATTAACAGCACCCTGCCCCCCCACTCAGGGCTGAGTGCTAAAGGACCTTGACTGCAGCACCTCCAGTGGAGTGCACCAGATGACCTGGGCTGCCTTGCTCTCCTGGAGGCCATCTCTTGCTCTTAGCCTTCACGCACTAACTTTGCCTATCAGCTACAGCTCCAACTTCAACTCCTGGGAATAAATGCCATCCACCTGGCTTTCTCTGCACTAGTACCCTTAGGAGGGACCACAGATAGAAGCCCTTTCTAAGTGACTAAGTCCTGTTCTGTTGGCGCTGGGTAGTACATTCTCCTGAGCCTCTTATGACAACAGTAATGCAAAAATAAGGGCAGTCCCAACAGTCTTTAGGAGAATGAATTCTGGAGTGCCATTATTTAATAGTTTTTAAATGCTTTCAAACGTTAAGTCATGTTTTCCTCATGACAACTCTATGAGGCCGATACTATAATTACCCTACTTTACTAATCAATAAACTGAGTCACAGAAAGTTAAGTAATTTTCCCCAATCTCACATAATAAGTGGCAGAGTTCTGAAAGCTCTAGAATAAGAGCTAAGAAACCTGGATTCCACTAGAGTCACATCACAAACAACTAGCTGAATGGCCTGGAAAGAGTCCTTAACTTATCTAAACTTTACTTCTACTATCTGTCAGGAAGCTGCTCTACTTCACCAAAGGATTACTCACATTACTGTGAGTATCAAATGATACAGGGCAAGGGAAATCACTGTAAAAGTGTTTGAATATTACGGTGCCACTGCCAACATCTGCCATCATTTAGTTTTGAAGAACTGGACACAGTATGGAAAAGAGGAAAGTTGATCCTCTGCTTTTCTCCCCTCACCCGACATACCCCCTGTAAGGCCCTGAACACTCTGCTTCAAGATACAGGAGGAATTACACTACAACAGTGGTTTTCAAAGTGTGGCCTCTGGGCCAGTAGTACCAGCATCGCCTGGGAACTAGTGTGAAATAAAAATTCTCAGGCCCCAACCCAAACTTACTCGGAAACTTTAGGGCAGGGGCCTGGCAATCTGTATTTTAACAAGCCTTCCAGGTACTTCTGATGCATGCTTAACTTTGAGAACTACTAGGCTATAGAGTCCCTGGACAGATGACAGGCTGGGCTCTATCTAGCCCTGGCCAGGAAAGGTCTGCCTCAGGGGCCTCAGGCAGAGCCCACCTTTTGCTAGAAGACCCAGTCCCTGAGGGCCACTGCCAAGAAGATGAAAAGCTCTCAATAAAACCCAGACCTACATAGCTGCACTGATCAAAATACAATAAAGAAGAAAGTGAGAAATCTGACAAAAGGAAAACGCAGCTTCGGTGGGGACAAAATACAACAATCTTCTGTGGAAGATGAGAAGCATAAAAGGGATGTTAGATGTTCAAAGAACTAAATGTCAAAACGACAAAAAAATACAAGAATAAAGACAAAGTGTGGACATCAATGCCACACAGGCCTCAGTCTAATGATGGCAGTAGCAGGAAACAGCAGCTCCCCCTCTCCAAGACTGAAGCCTGCTCACCCTCACCCACAACATGACAGCCTATATAAATAGAGCCTTGAGGAAAAAAATACCAGCAATTAGTCACTGAATCCTGCTTCTTGGAATGAGGAAAAGCTTGTGAAAAGTCACCAAAGGCTCTGGTGAGAAAAGCTCAGCTAAGGAGGCCATGCAGACTGAGGGCGGGAGCAAGATCATTAAGGCAGAAGGCCTGGGGGTTGTTCCTGGCAGACTCTGATGCCTGCCAAGTCTTAACCTAGAAGGGGGAATGAAGGGCCTGGCCACACGGCTATAATGAGCTCCAACCTGAACCCACATCCAAGTGGGAAGGCCTTTAATATGGACTTGGGCCAGGGGTAAAGTAGGGGTGAGAAGGAGGAGTCTGTAGCGGAGCAGCACACCCTGCCTTGGGCTGTGGGGACCTTGGAGGATAAGGCAGAATACAGAGCCTCTGATCAAAGTGCCTCCACCACCCAAAGCCTATAGGCCACATACAGATCCTCTCCTGGCCCCTGGGGGTACATAATTTGGAAGCAGTAACAGTAGTAGCCTCAATGCTTCCGTTCAGAAATCTGATGAAAATGACCTTATGTCACAACTCAAATGTGCTGTGCTCTCTACTGTCTCTGTCTCTGCCTGGAGTGTCCTTCTCTCACCCTTTTCCATCCCTGTCCTATCTTCATCTGTCTAGTTCCTATTCCTCCAAGTCTCACTCCAAACATTTGTTGACCACCTGGCCTGCAAAGGGCCCCTGCTATGCATTCCTGAGGACCCCATCGGCCTTCACTATGCTCAACAGGCTTGGTCAAAGTCTGCTTCCCCTGCTAAACCATCAACTCCCTCAAGGATGTGGACTTTGCCTTGTTATCTGTTCACCTGTAACCTCACTCTCTAGATGTTCTAGCCCAATGCTTGGTACTCAATTAGCAGGAGCTGCCTCATGGGATGAGGCTGCCTCAGTGCTGCTCCCCTCCTGGAACACCAAAGCCTAGACTGCCCCACCCCAACTGGGTGTGTGGAAGAGTTGGGCACAGGCACGGGCACGGGCCCTCTCAATTTTTGAGCAGCTTACCGACTCCAAGAACTCACACAGGGTAGACCCCAGCCAGTGTTCTAAATTTTGCCTCTTTCCTTCCCTTAACCAATTCTCTCATGTGTCCCCGTCACCACACATCCCTGTCTGCCTGAGAAAGGGATATCACAGAGGTATTCAATGACTCCTGGGGTACCCCTCCTGGGAGTATTTGCATCTTCTCACAAAGAAAGGTAATAAATGTATAAAAAAAATCTCCAATGGTATTAATAGAATTTTAGGCAATAACAGGAGTAAAAAAAAGATTTGGGGGCCAGGATCCTCCACATGGTTCCTGAAGTCAGCTTTCCTGAAGTTACCTCCCAGAGGTAACTTCTACCTCTGCTGGGTCTAAGATCAGCCCTGACTCAATCCTAATGTTAGGTACTGCTCACCAGCCAGAGCAAGGCAGTCATGACATGTCCACAGGTAGCCACTGTCATCTCCTTTCAGCCTGACCTCTCCTGGCAGTCCTTGACACCAAGCCTCTGGCTAAAGACCAGAAACCATAGGCTAGAACTTCTGCTTTCTTTTCTGGCACTCTAATATCAATTCAACTTTCCAGACCTAAGGTCAGCACGGCATCATGATGGCTCCTTGGCTACTCTCCTTCTCCTACAATACTCCAAACTCTGTTCCAAGAGTCACTTGCAGTCAGCTCTGCATGGAGACCCTGGATAAGCTGACATGCTGGAGATATCCATTGAGGAGGTGGCACAGAACTATGCAGAGGAGCATGAACACTGGAAGAGGGAAGGTCAAGTTGACAAATATCATACAATGAGATAGAACTGCATGAACTGCAGTGGCATAACGTAACATAACAGATGGATAATTAGATTTATTCTAAAAGCTGTAAAAGTAGGTAATTAAATAAAATATGGAACAATGAATCTGCCACAGAGAGACACTTAACAGCCTCATGAGGGCCCTGCAGCTGGCACAAGCAGCCTGGGAAAGAAGGAGTAGGCAAGGAACCTCTAACACTGACCTGATGTTTTAGGCACCAATAAATTCAGTACCAGCTCAAGCTAGGCACTATGAGACAGGCTGATTTCAGAGGGAGATAATCAAACTCACGACTGCAAACAGTGTTATACCATGGGAGTACAGTCTCCTGTCTACATCTGAAAGACAGCAGCAGCCTGAGGTAGACCGATAAACTCCCCACCACTGGCATGTTTAGCAAGGCCCCTGTAAAGCAAGATTGACAGATTGTATTTATCTCTGCAGAAGCAGAGATGAAAAATGCATGCACGGATGACAAGGTTCACTGACATCGAGAGGCAGGCTGGGAGATCCAGGCTCAGTCCCTCATTCTCCTCCCAAAGGTTGGTGGCAGATGGTGAGGGTACAGTTACCCAGATTAAGAAACATGAAGTGAGTATCCAATGTGTGTAAAGTACAGTGTTGAGCTCAAGGTTCCACCAAGGAAGCAGCTTTCCTGAATATGATATTAGCAATTTGGAAGCAAATAGTTAGATCAGCTGGAAGCTGTTTCATATTAAGACTGTTTTTAAGGAACAAAATGGAATTCAGACTCATCTAAGGGAAAAAGAAAATTTGTTGGGTCCCACCATGAAGAATAACAAAAGTAAAAGCACAATTGAGTCCAGAGGCTCAAGCAATGTGCTAGGCTCTCTCAGGCTGCATCTCTTGACTTTCCCTCTCTAGATGAGGCTGCTTTCTTCAGACAGGGATTAGTCTGTTGGCCACTGGCAGCCCCTATATACATCAATCCCAGCATAAAGAGTTCTCCCTTTAAAATGTTATAGAACTCCAGGGCAGGACTTTGGCCCTGCTTGTGTCACATGCCCACCCTGGACTAATCACTGAACAAACGGAGGAGACACTATAAAGGGTTAGTCTAGATCATATGACCAGCCCTAACTAAAAAGGGAAGAGATGAGACACAAAGGTTAACAGCCTTACCTGACCACATGGTTCTGAGGAAGAGATTATCAAGGAAAGGAAGTGCTTTTCAAAGGAGGAAGATAGAGGAATGTGTCAAGAGACCAAAAAGGACATATGTCAAGTGCCTTTACTGCTCACCACACTGTTTTACACCACCCTGAGCCATGATCGTGGATAACAATTGGTTGTTTAGGGCTAGGCTAGGAGTCAGTGCAGGGATGTAACAGTCTGGCTTAGTCTCAACTCACAGAGATCTAGTTTGCCCCCACCAACTTTGAGTGCTACAAAGGCCCTGCTGCTAGTCGCTTTAACAGCAGCCCATCTTTGTAGCCCTGTCCCCAAAGCCCAAGCATGAGACTGTGCAAATACCGAACAGCTCCACAGTTAGGAAACTTACACAGTACTAAAACATAAAGCCCCCAGGCATCCAATTCCCTGGAGGCTTTCCACACCCACTAACTTGAATCTTCTTCTCTTAGCACCAACCATGGAAAATGAGCTTCCCCAAGCTGGAAACCTCAGCTTAACACCTCTTATAAAGAATCAAGGATAGGGATGAGGCTCAGCCCATAGACATCAATGGCTCCACAGGGTCACTCTCTATTTCAAGATACTCCTACCTCTTGGAGAGGGGAAGCAGGTATTTTAGGTACAGAAACAGAAAATCCACCATATCCCCAGTGCCACAAAAGCCACCACTTGCTCAATGCCTAGCACAGAAAGCTCATAGTGGGGCCCTTGCCCTCATGTGGCTTGGGGGAAGAGAGGTCCCTGGTCTCCCTCACCTCCAGGGCCCACTGCACACTCTTCTAATTCCCTCATCAGGCTCTAGCCAATAACCTCAGTCATCTCTCTAGCTATTCATCAAAGCAGCTTCCCTTCTCAAAGGACTCTGGGAACTCAGACCTCCTTCAGGCCACAAAGATCACACTCTTCCTCCAAAAGCCCAGAAGGAGCTCTGCTGAGGTCTTTAGGGAGAGCTGAGACATACTCAGGAGGCCTCTTCATTCCAAGCCAGCTGAGAACAGATTATGGGGATCCTCAGGAGCAAGACCCAGCAGAGCCATCTCTAGGCTTCAGCTCCCAAACTCTGCACATTCTTAAGTGATTCTGTCAGCTTTACCACTGAGCTAGGGCCTGCCCTAAGCAGTAATTCTAGCCAACGTGTGGCTACCAAATTCCTTCTGCCACTGAGGCATTCTCTAGAAATGCAGGAAAATTAAACTTGGTTACCATGTGGAGTAGCTAAATGCTCTGTCTACGCCTGATATTCCAGAGCCATGTCTGAAGGTCTGGTTCAGCATAGCCATGCTGGGCCCAGATGTCAGAACCTCCAGCCAGGCTGAAAATCAGTTTGCCAGCTGATTTTGAGCTGGCTCTGTTCTTGCTCCACAACATCACAATTTATTGCTGCTGTTAGGAGCCCCAGGGACAAGACAGCTTCCACCTCTCACTCTGCCTCTGCCTTTCCTGAGCATATGCTGGAACCAATCACCAGTCAAAATTTGGAGTGAACCTCAGTGACTATGAATCCCAAACTGAGCTTAACCAACTTTTCTTGAGCCACAAACTAACCCAGAGAAACAGTTCGAACAGCAACTAACCTTTTCCCCCATTCTAAACTACTGAACCTGGATAAACTACATTCATCAAAATGGTACCGGAATCAAAAATTTAATCCTTCTCCCTAGAGGCAAAGAGGTGACTATTTTGATAACTGCGGGAATCCAGGTCCAGTAGACCCATGGCAAATGATTCCTGAGTCCTCATGAAAGGAGAAGAAAGACGGGTCATAAAAGCAGTAGGGAAGATTAGCAACCTCGGGGACAAGGTACCAGTGACTAGGGGTAGACGAGTACTTGTTTAGCCTCCAATAAGGAGAACATGACTCTAAGAGCCTGGGCCCCAGGATTCATAAATAATGCCTCACTGGTCACCTGCCTGAAGGATCCAATCAAACTGTTGAATACGCCTCAAAACTGAAGTCAAGTATGTGCCATGAAGGTTCGAAGGGCTGATGCCAGAAAATCCAATAGCAAGTTCTCTTACACGTCTTCATTTTCTATCTTTTAAGTAGAAAATAAATAAACTCATGGTAAGGAAAAAAAAACTTCAAATAGCACAGAAGGTACAAAATAGAAAGGAAAAGTCCCTCATGCTTCATACTCTTAAACAACTGATTTTTATATTACATATTAAAAATATATATATGCACTATACATTTATACATAAATCTTCACTCCTTTGCTTTTTATATGAATGGATCATTACTACATATGCTATTTTCAATGCAGAGACCCTACTTTACAGACAGGAGAAGTTGCTCAGGTCTCCTAGTGTAGTCCCCTGGTGCCAAGTAGTACAGCAGCAAATGGAAAGAAAAAGGGTGGTCAATCATATTTTAAAAATCTGCAGGAAGATCTAACATTCCAGAGTCTAATTTAAATCCAAAACTTCCTCAGAGAAGTGTGACCCTTGGCTCCAAGAGGACCTCTCCCTCTAACCCAGGGAAGAGAGAATGCCACCTGTGTAAAGCATTCCTCCTGGATTCTCCTGCTTTGAAGTTGGCAGCTTGACCTCCCCCAGAATGTTATTCCAGAGCTCTCATTTTTCACCCTCGTGCCTATTACCACTCCTTGGGCTCTGATCTACCGCCTCCATGCTCCTCTGAAACATCAGCACTGACAGGGCGGAACAACTGAGAACAACAGGAGATGGCCTCACAGTGTTCACATTGTAATGTCAGCTCCCAATTATCTGTACTGTTGAAAAATTGAAAGAGGAGAATAATCCACTCAGCTGATTTGGGAAGCTAGCCAGGCACACAGATTATCTCAGAGTGAATTATTCACAAAGGGATAATTGGGAGTTGCCCAAACTTCTATTTGTGGTACAGGCATCACGTGGAAGAATATTCGTCATGAAAAATGTAACTGCTAGAAAAAGGAAGGAGACTGGCTCCCAAGGCCAGGTTCCCTTTGTATTGCTTGGTGAGTCACTGCTCCTCTCTTGGTCTCTCTGAGAGTCGATGAGCATAATGATGATGGTAGTGGTAGGATTGAAATTAATAATATTAGTCGTAACAGCTCTTATTATATTTCTTTACCATGTGCTGTGCTCTGTACTATGAGCTTTACTTATACTATACATATATTATCTCATTTAATCCTCATAGGGAGTCTGTGAAGCACTACTGTCTTCTCAATTTTTAGTTGAGGAAGCTGAGGCTTAGATAGGTTAAGTAACTTGCTCAGGATACATAGTATCAAGCTGTCTGTCTATCCAACACACAGGCTCTTACCAAAGAAGCTCTTTACCTCTCTCATTTTGTAAGGGAGAGTCTTCCTTACAGAACATGAAACTATAAGGAATGGAATTAGCCCCTTTTTAATATAATATCATCCACCTTCATCTAAGAATGACTGGATTTCAAGGTACCAAAAATGGCTTCCTCCTCTGAAAGCAAGAAGCCTGTAGGAAGAGGCTAGTCAGCTGGTCGGCCCATTTCAAGAAGTCCAGAGTCTGGATGCACAAGCCTTTAGACGACTTGCAAGATAGCATAGTCTTCTATCACGCACTTCATCTATCAACATGATCAAAGACTCAGAAATGAAACCACTGTCTTCCCGTGACATATCACTTCAGCCAAGAGGCAGTTACTGAGCTGGGCAGCTCAGCATCATGAGGCCACGGCGTAGAGGAGGGATGTGGGCTCTCACAATGAGCACTGCCCACCTCAGAGATGAATTATCTATAAAGTGACTGGGGCAGGCCCTGGATGTCTGGGGACCCCTCCCACAGTGCCTAGGACAGAGTCCTTGGATACTAAGTGTGGTAGCCAGTCTCCAAAATAGCCACCAATGATCTTTGCCTTCTGGTATTTATGCCTTTGCATAGTTCCCTCCCACAATGAATCATGGCTGATCTGTGTGACCAAAAGAATAGAGAGGAGGTACTGGTGTTGATTTCCAAGGCTAGGTCATAGGAAAAATGAACACTTCTGCCTTTTCTTACATTGCTCACTCTGGAGGGAGCCACGGGGATATCTGAATAGCCCTGTGAAGATGCTCGCATGGAGAGAAACTGAGACCTCCCTCCAACCACCAGCACCAACTTGCCAGGCTTGTGAGTTGGAAGCAAACCCTGAAGGCCCAGTCCCAGCCAACACATTGACTACACTTCCAAATTCTTGGCCCACAGAAACTGTGAGAAATAATAAATAATGACTGTTGTTTTAACCTACTAGGTTTGGAAGTAACTGGTTATACAGTAATAAAAAGCTAATAAATGACAAGAAGAAAAGGAGAGAGATGTTTCACAACATTCTGTTTCCAGCGAATGAAGTATTAATGGAAGAATTGGGTCTGATACTAGGGCTACAGGCACCAAAAGCCCTAAGACCCTAAGGTCCAGAACACTATACCAGAGAGAACAATGACCTTCATGGCTCAGATGTCCCAACTCTCCAATCGAGAAAAAGCTTGCAGAAAATACAATGCCCACACGTCTGCATCTAGTCAGGATGACAATGACAACAATAGAAACTACCATTATTGAACACTTACTGGGTGCCTGGCATGAGTTTGCAACTGTTGTTACATTATCTCCCTTACTCTTCATAATAATCTTCAGAGGATGCACATAACAGGTAACCGATAAACATTTGTTGCATGAGAAAATAAACTACCATTAGGCAGTTCTTCTCTGCAACTAATCTAGATCCTTTTGATATAATTTCAACTTTCTATATTACATATTACTTTAATGTTTGGAAAGCTTACACTGAGCACATATAACTTTTAGAGTCAGAGGGAACAACACACATGAAATTTTTAAAAAATATCTGCAGAGCAAGTAAAGCTCTAATGACTATGTGCCATCCACTGCCCTCCCCAGATAAGTACACCTCTGTCCTGAGCTGACTCTGAGATAAAGTTTGGGTGAAGGAAGAGAAGATAATAGCAGTTAACACTCTCTGAGCACTATTTGCCAGGGACTCTTCTAAATGCTTTACATCAATTAACATATCTAATCCTCCACAACAACCAACTCTAGGTAGGTGCTATTATCCCCATTTTACGGATGAGTAGACTGCTTGTGAGATTAAATAACTTTCCCAAGATTAGAAAGCTAATGAGTAGTGGAATCCAGATTCAAATCCAGGCCATATAGTTCATCTTATATTCTAATTCACCGTATCACACAGCCTCTCAGGAGCTACCTGGAACTGTAAAAAAGTTCATTCTCACTCTGCTGCTGGGTTGTGGGAATCCCACACAGGACCCTGTGGTGCTCTCAACCTCTGGGGAAGGGAGTGGGTGTGTTGCCAGCCAGTGGAGGTAGCCGGACTGTCCTACTCCTCTTGGGATCAGGGTACCATAGCCAGAGCCAGCTCTAACATTGGAAAACCAGGTAGATAGCATGGTCTCGAGTCTGAAAAGGCACAACCTCGTGATGAAAGTAGCCACATCCATGGAGAGACACAGAGGCTGACTCCATTTCCTAGTCCAGAAAACAACAATCTTCCCAGTTATGAGAGGCTATCACGGCCATCAGATCTACCACCCAGAATCCTGATAAGAAGGGATGACTTGAATGAGACACCCAGAACTTTCTACCATTAGAGGTATAAAATAAAAAGGTAGTAAGCTCTATATTCTGAAAACATGAAGAATTCCTTCACACAAAGCAACCAGAAGAATCATTCAAAAATATAAATCAGAATTTGTTACTTCTCTCATTAAAAGCCACCAGTGGCTTACCGTTACCCTTAGAGTAAAATCCAAAGATATCTTACTTTGGTCTCTCTGTGCGCATTGCCAACTTGCCCAGCCTCACTTCTTGGTCTCCCTCTGGCTCACTCCACTCTGGCAACACTGGCCTTCTGGCTGCTTCACTGACTAGTCAGGCTTGTCTCTGCCTCAGGGCCCTTGCACTGGCTATTTATTCCCCCTGCCTGGAAAACTCTTAGCCTAATGTGTGCATGGCTAACTCCATCTTGACATTTGAGTTGAGGCCAGAATGACAGCTCTTCAGAAAGTCCTCTCTAACTAACCGATCTAAAAATTCCCTACATCATCCTATTTTATTTTCTTCATTAACACCACTGACTTTTAAAAACAGCTTTGTTGAGATATAATTCACATACCATACAATTCACCATACAATCCAATAGCTTTCAGTATATTTACAGAGTTGTGCAACCATTACTACAATCATTTGAAACATTTCTCCACCCACCCTCCCCTGAAAAGCCATAGCAATCACTCTCCATTTCTCTCTAATCCCGTCTCTCTCCCAGGATTTGGCAAAGCACTAATTTACTTTTTGGTTCTATAAATTTGCCTCATCTAGACATTTTATATAAACGAAATCATATTATATGTAATCCTTTGTGGCTTTTTTTCATGTAGCATGTTTTAAAATTTCATCCATGTGTAGCATTTAACAGTACTTCATTTCTTTTGTCAAATAATACTCCATTATACGGATAAAACACATTGTATTTATCCATTTATCAGATGAACATTTGGGTTGTTTCTGCTGTTTGGATATTATGAATGCTAATGCTACTGCTACGCATATTCACGTATAAGTTTTTGTGTGGACATATGTTTTCATTTGTCTTAGGTATACACCTAAGAGTGGAACTACTGGGTCATATGGTAACACTGTGTTTAACCACTGGAGGAACTGACACGCTGTTTTCCACTGTGACTGAATCATTTTAAATTCCCTCTAGCAGTGTATGAGGGTTCCAATTTCTCTACATTCTCACCGAACACTTGTTATTATCTGTCTTTTTGATTAATAGTTATTCTAGTGAGGATAAAGTGTTACCTCATTGTGGCTGTGATTTGCATTTCCCTGGTGATAGTAATGTTAAACGTCTTTTCATGTGCTTATTAGCCAGTGTGTATCTTCCTTGGACAGCTGTCTATTCAGATCATTTACCTATATTTTTAATTGGGTAGTTTTTTTATTATTGAATTGTAAGAGTTCTTTACATATTCTAGATATTAGAGTTCTTTACATATTCTCTTATTAGAGATATGATTTGTAAAATTTTTCTCTCATTCTGTGGTTTGTCATAAAACTTTCTTATGGTAATGTAACTGACTTAATTTTTTTTTTTTTACTAAAAGATAAACTATTTAAGAAGCAAGACCAATCTGTCATGTTTACCACCATATTCCCAGTACAGCAGGGTACCTAGCACATACTCGGTACTCAATACATATTTTTCAAATGAATAAAATTTTAAGGTCAGAAGAGGTTAAGTGTTGAGATGCACTATGAGAAAGAGCTTCCTTGCTAGGAGACAGAGGTAAAAATAAGATGACATGTGGAATCATTTTTGGTCTAGAGAAGATATTGAGAGAGAGAGAATGTCATCTTCCACAGGAGTACGGGGAAAGGGCATCGAGAGGTCCTAGATGCAACACAGCTGAGAAGTGCACATCAACAATAACCAACTCCCTCATTTGAATGCTCACACAGTCATCCTGTCCTTTCAGCCACTCTGGAGAGCCAAAAGACAGAACAATGGCTGAGGAATGGTAACATACCAGGCAGAGGGGCTCAGCTACAAGCGGGAGAGGTTTTTTCCAGAGTCTTCAGCTCAGCTTAACATCCCTGAGGTGGGCTCCAAGCTCCTTTGTTGTTCAGAATTGCTAGGGCTTTTGTCTCAGTGTGGCTGACAAGCAAAGTTTTACTAGGAAAATAGGAGGTAAAAGCTGGCTCCCTACTCCTCTCACCTACTCTGTGCCAAGAACAACAAAAAATCTGAAGAGTTGAACATCCAAGCCACAGAACCTCATCAAAGCACTGCAGGGATCATGGACTTGATTGCCAGGGGGAGGTGTTTCACCAGCCAAGCAAAGAGGGTAGAAGTATGGTATGGGACCTCAAGGTTGGCTGAGTTCTGAAAAAGGCAGATAGTTTGGACAACCAGGGCAAGGGGAGAGGTAATCTCGCAGACAAGCAGGAATATTAACAGAGGCATGTGAACTCATCATATGTAGCATCAAAGGGTTCAAAGTCAAGGGCCCCTGCTTTCTTTCTATTTCCTGCCTTCCACTATTTTCCACTATGTTACCTTTCATGATAGGAAAGGAAGGGCAGGATGAGTTGGAGAGAGAGGTGTGCACATAGAGTTGCCTCTAGGAGGGTAAATATTCATGAACCATTCAGTATGTGAAAAGCAAAGAGAGAAGATGACAAATGGCGCAAATTAGAAAGAAAGGGTGGTATCTATTTTTTAAATGGCTAAAGAAATGGCAAAGGATTGCTTGCTAAAAATACTGTGCTTGACCCTCTCCCCAATGGCAGGGTCTCCTTCTTGTGCTTGGTGACAGACAACAGGCAAACTCTACTCCCTGTGTGGTAGGTCTAATACTATCTATCATGGCAGGCTCACATTTGCATCAAAAGTTCATCCTGGGTGCCTGTCTCCAGTAATAAGGAGAGGATCTCTTCTGAGAAGCATTCAGGGCCCAATACCACAAGCTGAGATGCACAGTCTTTGACTTCAAAAGGATGCCTTGGTGAGGAGGGGCAAGTGAATGAAGGACCCCAGTATAGAATTCAACTACCAGAATCCAATTTATCAAAAAAAGAGGGAAGAAACCCCAAACTATGTTCCCCAAGGGATAAAGTCCACCTCAGGAGTGTTTGATAAGAGTTATTTTATGGGATTGGTGAGCATCTAAATCAAGTTTCTTATCTACTGCCCACTCCTGAAACATATCCTACTGGGTTTGGATCTGCCCTATGGCACATGGAAATAAAGAATAAGCTTGATTATCATTCATGGGCAGAGAAAACAATAGGAACACAGATATTTAGCTAGCTATCTCTCTCAACTTCTCTCTCCATCCTGCTCCCATCACTATTCTTTTCTCCTCCCCCACTTATCTCTCAGTATCTCTGTCTCTATGCATTTATCATCACTTGGTATGTCACAATGCCTAGATTATGTCTTAGATCAAACCACAGTCTAGCTATGTGACCCTAAGGAAGTACTTGACCTCCCTAGACCTCAGTTTCCTCATGTGTAAAATGGAAAAGATAATTATACTTATTCATAATATTATGTACTTGGACAGATTAAATGATAAAAATGCATATAAACCTCTTAGCTCAGTGTCTGGACTATTGTAGGTACTCCGGTAATTTCTAAACATTCTTCATGCCTTTGTCTAAACTCTAAACATATTGAAGGTAATAAATATGGCAAATACATCTTTTTAGCCCCATAGAATCTAACAGAGTTGAAATTCAATAAACACTTGCCAAATGACCTGGCCTCTCTGAGCCTGTTCACCATGGGTGACAATCTCTGCTGCCAAATGTCTTTGCCTAGTTCACGGCTATACTTATTATCTTTTGGTCAATCCTCCCACCATCGGTGAGGTGTACAGGGCAAACAGCATCTCCCCCTCCCTTCTTTAGGAAAAGGTGATAATAAATTGGAAAACAAACAGGCGTGGGCGGTATTTGCAGCTCCTCAGAGTGATGCCCTATCAGTTTTCAAGTGTCACTATTTACAACAACTTGAACTGGCGGAGATAAAGTATTTTCCTTCCAAGACAATCAGAGCATTTTATAGGGGTAGTTTCACCTCTCTCCATGGCACCAGGAGGTATAGGAGAATATTCCCCCTCTTCTAGGTAAGGGCTTTGGCCAGTCACTGTGCCAGTCAGTGGGCTTCTGCTAATTCTGGCCTCTGGGTCTCTCTGTATCCCTGGATGGCATCTCTGCTTCCTGTTGGGCTTCCCAGCATGGTTCTTTTGGGATGTATAGGAGACAAAGTTACTTATCAACACACCCATGAGGGGCAGGGGAGAGAAGCATCAAGCACTATTCCAAAAAGCATCCCTCTTGGTAGGAAGCCCTTAGCCATGACTGCTACCTGGCTTAGTCCTCCCCTTCCAGCTCATCACTGAGAATCACATTTGCCTAGCAGTCCAGAGGCTGGGGTGCCAGAAAGAAAGGGGAGCAGGGCAAGGACAGGTCCTTTCGTACTACATGAGACGTACAGAGGATATGTGTCCAAGTATATGTGTGTCCTACCACCACCCATTCCACCCTAATGTGTCTCCCATGTTCCACCAGCTCTTCCCAATAGAGCTTGTCCACTTACCTGGTCACAATCGAGAACACTGCTCCCAAGAAAAGAAGAGGGACAGAGAGGCTGGCAATAACTGTTAATGTGAACAACACTGATGCCCAAGCAGAAAGAAACAGTCTCTGTGAGATAGAAGCCTAGTTGGCACACCTCCTCCTAGAGATGGATCCTAAGCTACTCCCAGACAAGAGATTCCTCTGCTGGGAACAGCTCATTCAGACAGCTCTCTGATACATACCCTGTGACAGCACTAGGCATTAGACAGATAGCTGAGACACAAGAGCCACAAGTAGTGTCATCCTGGAGGCTAAAATAAGAGCTTCCTGTCATATTGGGCCTTGTTGGGAGATTAGAAAGGTGGCTAGAATTTTCTCCTGCTCCAGAGGACAGGTTCCAAGCAAAGTCTAGAGAATCAAAGGCTAAGGTAGACATTGCTAAGTTCCTCTCCCACCTTATATAATAACCAGCAGGCTTACATGTGTAGCCTATCCTTTTGTCACCGAATAGAGCAGCTGTATTTCCAAGACTCCAGAAGTATTGCTTTGGGCAGATGGGAAGTAAGAGCCAGACTCAAGGGCAAAAAAAGAGGAATGAGCTCTCAGTCCCTGGATGCCAAGGGTTACTTAGTCCCAGGCAAGACTGACAGTGTTCAGCCAACTCCTCCCTTCTCATACATGGTTGAGCCTTTCAGGTCAAGGGAATCAGGCATGGTTGCCTAACCAGGACTGTCACTCCTCCATCCATCCCCAAGTACCCAAACAAAAGCAAGTAGAAAAATCTGCTGAGTACTGCTTGCTCTTGGGGTCCAGGCTAGGGAGGCGGGGGAAGGGTTCAGCTGAGGCTGAGCTGGAAAAGCAGAAGATGCCTCTGATAAGAACAAAGGCTGTATGGGACACAGGGGAATTAGATACTTGTCAAGCGCTATTCTTCACATAGGGGACTCCAAAAAAATAAGCAAATTAAACTCCTTTGTGCCTAAGACAATGACAGCAGTGGAAGTATGGGCTAGAGTAGCTAAGTGGGGCCAAGGTAACAGCAGGACATGGCAGTGCGAAATGAGAAGAAGAGAAGCAGGGCTCAGTTCTGAGCTCTACAATGGTCCAAGGGTGTGGCATGAGCCTTGGTTTCACATTCTCTGATGTGGGACCAAGAAACCTCACCTCTTTCCCTTGGTGATAGTACCTTTATAGGTATGTTCAATTTGGAGCATGCTAGAATTAAGAAATGTCATCAAGATTTTTTTCACCCCTTTCTGAGGTGCTTTGCTGTGTTCATTTTCATCTAGGGACAATCAAGATCCCTTATGATTCCCTCTGACCTGCCTGGTTAGCAATTCAAGAGGAAAACATCTCTGGCAGCAAAACAAAAGTAGACTTCAAGCAGCTTTCCCTCTGGTTGGCTCCCACGTAAATGAGCTGCCTACAGCCTGACTCGCAGCTCAAAATGGAAAAAAGGGAGGGAAAAAAAGCACAGTTCAAAGGTAAGGGTGAAGCTTGCCTATTTGGGGGACTTCTATGGACATGAACTCAGCATGCTGCCAGGGACTTGGCACAAGCACCGACACCTAGAAGAAAACTCAGGAAGGAAAAGGACAGTGGTACACTTTTCCAGTCATAAAGTACCTCAGATTTCTAGTCCTCTCATTTTCATAAAAGTAAAATGATTACTCAAATGTCAGTCAGCTGGCTGTAGACCTGAGGCTGTGACTCATGTGTCCAGACTCCTGAGTTCAGGACTAGATCACCCTCACTCCTCCCACCCCAAGCCCATGGCTAGAGTTAGTGGTGGGAGAGGGTTGAGAGGGAACTTGGGCTTCCTCCCTCAGCTCCTGGCCCAAGAAGGGTAGCCAGTCCATGAAGGCAAACCCAAGTTCTCTAGCTCCACAGCCGATGTTCTGCACTAACAGGCGTCCTAGCAAGGTACCAAGGCTCCCATCATCCTCATGGACCTGATTAATGTGGCTGCAGTGCCCCACAATACCAGGCCTTTTCTTTCCCACTCCCTGGATTGCAGGGTCTCCACAGGCAGCAGCTGCCATTTGATCCAAACATTAAAAAAGAACACATCCATCTATTCACTGTGGAGAAGAGGCAGTCATTTCAAACCTATACATTATGCATCCCTGCTGAAAAGGAAAAAGAGCAAAATTAAAATTCTCTCGTAACATTTCTGCTTAAAAAGACAGAAAACCACTTTACAGTTGTACTAGTCCCAAGCCCAAGCAGCTCTAGGCTCCCCCTGCTTCCTCTTCCCCTTCTTGCTGGACAGCTCCAGATGTGTCGCTGAGTTTCAATGATTCATTCTAATGATAACGCATGCTCAGACCAAATCATGGACTCTGATTGATTAAGGAGGCAACTTGCACAAATACCTGTAATCTAGTTCTAATCTTGTTTGTTTCCATTCCAATTATCCTGCATCAATGGTTTAAAAATGGGAACCGTCTGGCGCATACATCCAATCCATTTTAATAGAGGATAAATCTGGGTTATTGTGACCCTTTCCTCTCTCTCAAACCCAGGACAGCACAAGCTGTCTCAAGGCACTGATTGGGCCGAATCAGCTCTCTGTTCAGCTCTTCAAGGATTCAATTAATCATAAAGCCAATTCCATTCTGGGCTCCATCTGTCTTGTCTCCTTCGGGGACTAATAATCACTCACTGTGTGTTTTTACACACCAGTTGAACTGAAATTAAGACTGATTTCATCATGGAGCACTCAGGAAGAAAATGCACTTCTTGAAGGAAAATTTCAGAGCTATTTTAATGTTTAGTTTGGGTAAAAATATTTATATTAAATAAAAGAAAACTTTTTTAAAAACTTAAAAATTCTTGACATTGTAAAATAATTTCTACCACTCGAATCCTAGAAAGAGGGCAGCTCTTCAAAACTAGAATCTCTTGATGTTGGATCATAAAATAGACAACTTGTCCTTGGGCTACAGCAAAGCATGCATACCCAAAAAACAAAAAAAAAATTGAGTCAATTTGATATGTGATATACTCTTTTTAAAAATCTAGTCATCCATCCTGAAGACAGTGGACAATTTAAATTTCCAAATTATTTTTATTTTGAATTATCTATTTGTGGGGAGGGAGGATGTGAGAGGACAGGTACCATATTCTTTTCATTATTTAGGACCTCTGGGTGTCTTAAGCTGATCCTGAGGATTTTAAGCCCTCACACCCCTCTAAAGGGAAAGAAAGGACTTCCACCTTCTGCAAATGGCCTGGCTCTCCCAGAAGCATTAAAGTGGCTGCCCTGGCAAACACTCAAGATGGGCCCTCTTACCCATACCCAACTCATCACCCCCATCCCTCTGGGGATTGTCTCTTTACCAGGAACATGACCATTAAAGGGCCACAGTCCAATCAGTCAGCAACCTGGGTCTGAAAGCATTCTCAACTTGTCAGCAGGTTTCAGTGAGAAAAATGCAAATAGCTAAGCTTTTTATTTTTCATTTTTCACAGTTACAAAGACAAAGCATCTTGGCATTTCCAGAGTCCAAACTGCATAGTGGCCACGGTATATCTAGCACAGCCCCTTACATCTGATTGTTACGAAACACTCCCAACACAGTGGATGAGAAACAATGCGGCCAAGGAAACCTAGTATGTGGCTGCTTTATTGTCTTAACAGGTTTTAAACTAAACTTCTGAATTGCACAAACTCTCAATCAAAACTAACCACACATTGACTCCAGACTTATCGAAGATGCTCTGAGTCATACTGGCTCTAAAAAGCCATCGTAATCACTTCTTAGACACGACAATCAAATATATCCTTCGTTTAAACAATAAATTTTGCCTAGTAATAAGTCTAATTAATTGGAGCGCTGTCATTTTTAAACATCAGTCAATTAACACATTTTCCCAAAAGCTTCCACTTGAGTCATTCTACATTTATCAAAAACAAAAGCCACCTCCTAAGAAGCTCTTTAGATACTAACAAAAAATGATAACCAAGATATGTTGTTAAATGAAAAAGGCAAATTGTAGAATCATGTATATGTAGTAACCTACCTTTTGTGTAAAAATGGGAAAAATACTATATGGGTGTTATGTGCCTGAATATGCATAAAACTCTAGAAGACACTGGCAACACTGGTTGCCTTGAGGAAGGGATGCTGGAAAGCACAGAAGTGAAGTGGGAGGAAGTGTTTTCACCACGGCCCTTTGGTGTCCTTTGATTTTTTAACCATGCAAATACATTACCAAATCAGAGTTGGACATTAAATTTTAATTTATGTAAGTCACCTCACAGACACTAATCTGAGAATATACCAAAACACTACAGAGAAGTAAGACTACATTCCATGGAGGAAACAAAAATTTTACACTTCCTTAGCCATGCAGTTTTAGTGAACATTTGGGTTCAGACTTCAAGAACACAGGGCCAAGTTTAACCATAGCAAGAGAGATGTGGGGACCTAATTGGCCATTATGAATATCTGAAGACAAGTGGTAGTCAACAATGAAGGGAGGGGAAAGTAGAAGGTGGGAGGGCAAGCAGGCTGGACAATCTTGTATAAGACACCCATTTCTCCATGTAGCACCAAGGCACCATCTAGCTTGAAAGCCCCCAATAGTTTCTCACCTTTGCAAAAAGAGAGATTGCAACTCATTTAAGGCAAAGTTCACTTTGAGTTACAGGACTAGAGAGGGGACTTTATCTCAATTTTGCAGGAACTCATTGTTCCAGATCCCAGGAGTTCTCTGACTGGAATGATACTTAAAAGCCCTCTTACTTAGCCTAAAAAATCAGAGCTTCTGACTCATTTTCTCATTCTGGCTGCCAGCTGGCTCTGTGGTCGAACAAATCAACTGATAGAGGTACTGAGGGGGATCTGAAGTTCTTCTCCATTCAGCTACTGATCACTGTACACAACTCTTTGGCAAAAGCGTCTGGGCAACAGGAATTTCATGTTAAATGTCACAGGTACACTCCAGGGCTTGCCTATTCCTGTTCTCTTTGGCTGGCTGAGAACTGCCCAGCAAGTTTAGTCCTGGGCCCACTTTCTGCTTGGCCTTTGCTTCTCTTTGAATCTTAGTGCCCACCTTAATGTGGGTCCACACACCCCCCAAAAGAGTTTTCCACCAAGACAATGAGGACTGTGAAAATTCACTCGTTCAGAGTGAAGGTACCAGAGCAACTGTGAGGTAAAGTCCCTCAGAATGCCCCCAGAACTCCCAATCTAATGTTAACCAAAAACCTACTGAGGCAGCCTCTGTCCTCAAGTTCTTGCCATGAGAATCTAAATGACCTAATCACAAAAAATGACTTGGGGAGGATACCTGGGAATTCAGCAGGTGGCTTGCATTTTATTTTTCATACACTTTCCAGTTGGCTTTTAAAAAGAGCCTTCAGTTCCCTTTAGCCTTCCCATTTTCTGGGTGCTCTGCAAAAGGAAGGCTCCATGACAGCCTAAAACCACCTTGCACTTGCCAGTTTGAGAGCAAAAGCCTCTGAGATATTCTGCGTTCAGGCATGTTGGCCAGATGCTCTGGATGAGCCTGGGGCAAGGGCCCAGCAATAATCCTTTCACGGCAAGCCTGGATGAAGTAACAGTAGCAACAAAGCAACTGATTAAATGCAGTATAAAGGCTGAGAGAAAATGAGATAGAAATAAATTAGCTTTAAACCTCAAGGTTGTATATGCAAATGAAACACAGTGGGGGCTGGGAGGCGGCCTGGGAAGTCAGTTTTAGAGATTTCTCTGAAACAAAGGGATTATGGATTGCCCAATACAAAGAAATCCTTCTGTTCTGCAGCCACATGACAGCTTTTTACCCAGTGCTGTTTCGCTAAACACTTCACACACATTCTGAGATAATGGGATGCAGCCAACTTCCTGAAAAAGCCCTGAGACTCACCCACCAGTCTTCTACCCAGCACTGGCAGCACAGGCTGCAAAGTGTGGCTATCATCAGCAGGAGACAGGGTCGATATTTCCTGCCATCTCTCAATTACTGCCTTCTCCCTACCCTTTATGAACTCTCCTCTTTAAATAAGGACTTCTGTTACCACCAGAAGAAAGGCTGGGAGAGAAAACTTCTTACTGATCAGAATTCAATAAAATATTCAGAAGTACTTGACAGGAGTGAGAGAAGAGAGAAGTTCCCCATTTATGACCTTGTGATTTAAATTTCATAGAGACACCACTCAGAAGAGGTTTGACTATTCTGAAAAAATGAACCAAAGCAGCAGTTTGAGACATGCTTGCCCAGTATGACCAGGCCTATTTCTGGAAAGGCTGGTCAGAGCTGTTTTCAGGGTTTGTTGCCAGGGGGCAAAAGCCTGTGGGCATGAAATTCCTAATGAGGCTCAATTGCCCATTTGATACTTCCTAATGCATAAGTGGACCATGGAAGGAAAGAAAGGTACAAAACTGACTTTTATCACGTTACATCCTGACTACCACTCAGACTATTGTCTATGGGAGCTGGCTTAAGGAGATGTCCATAAATCCTACCTGTTTCTTCCCCATCTCATTCTCTGCAAGCTCAAAATATCAAAGTCAAGAGCTTGTGTAACTGATGAAGAAAAAGACTAAGGTCCCTATTCAAGACCCTTAGAGGGATGGCCCTTTCTGTGGGAGCCTGTTAACTCTTCAAACTATAGAAAAGAACATGGGCTTTGATATCAAAGCTCTGGATTTAAAGTATAGCCTTCCTACAAATTATCTGAGCACCTTTGGGCAAATATCTCCTTCTTTAAAGCCAGAATACTATTACCCACCCCAAGAATTCTTGCAAGGATTAAATGAGACAATATATGTAAGACCTCTGCCCCTAGCAGGCTCCTTTGCCACAACCAGACTTTTTTATATCCAACACTGTACCTAGTCCAGGTGAGTCCAATCCTCTCTGTTATACTGTGCTCAAGTCCTGCCCATTCTACATAAAAGAAACTGAGTCATCGGTATTTTCTCAGATTATCTTTTCAAGTCTCAACAAAATAATTTTATGCTAAACTGTTCCAGAGAAAAAAGAAACTTTTTTTTTTTAAAGCTGAAAGCTAGCTGTGGCAGAAACTGCTAGTGGTCCCTCATGATCTGTTCTCCAACTCTTCCACAGTAGCAAAATTATTACTGGGCAAATAAAGTACAAAGACTACATTTTTCATCAATGTGGTATAAGCAGAAGCATCATTTAACAGCTTTTAGGATCCTCCTTAAAAGACCTCTCAGTCATTTGCCTCCTCTTCCATGTCTCTGCTTCTACTCTGTCCTCTGGAATGCAGATCAAGCCGTCTAGGATGACAAGAAAAGGGAAACTGCTTAGGAAGGGCATCACAATGTGACTGGAAGGAACTTGAGACTTCTGTGTCTCCCTGGGGCAGGGCAGCCGCACCAGCCCTAGGCTGCTGACCTGAAGATGTTTAGATGAGAGAGAAATAAATGTCTATCTTATGTATGCCATTTTCTGTCACTTGCAACCAATTCATAATGTCTAAACCAAAACCAGACACATCCTTTGTAATCACTTCCCCTTAAATGGGAGAGTACAACTTGCTTCTAACCAATACAGCAAAGGTGACAGGCTAAATGTGATAATGTGGATGTAATTACACTGTGCAACACTGTAATGTCTGTTTTGCTGAGTATTCTCTCTTGCTGCCTTTGAAGAAGCAATCTGCCATGTTATGAGCTGTTTATGGAGATATCCACATGGCAAGGAACTGAAAGCAGGCTCCAGCCAGCAAGAAACGGAGGCTCCTAAACTGACAACTTGCAAAAAAACCTGAATTCTGTCAACGACCACACAAATTGAGAAAGAGATCCTTCCCCAGCCAAGCTTCGGATTAGACCTAAGCTACTGCAGAGATGCAGAGGACCCAGCTAAGTCATGCCTGGCTCCTGACTCAGAGAAATTGATATAATAAACACACTGCTTTAAGCTGCTAAGTTGTGGTAATTTGTTAGGCAGCTATAGATGACTAATACTATGACCAAGAAAATTCATTACATGTCATTCAAACATGTAAGGATAATTCACTATTAGGTAATACACAAATATAATTCATCCAAAGAGAGGACATAGTAGTGGTATATCATATGGCCATTTTGGTAGATGGGAAAAGGCACACAATTCACTAAATTCCTCTTAGAGCTCCTTGATGAAAATAAAGTTGATATAAACATATTTACCATTAATATAGCATACTTAATATAAACATACATAACATAAACAAATACATACACAAGTAGATAAAGCACACACACATCAAATGCCAGCATCATGCATAATCAAGAAGTACCAAAAGGATTCCTATCAAAATAGATACGAATAAAAGTATCACTATTATTACTATAAAAGAAAAAATTATCATTCTTTGCAAGTATTATGATTGCATAAATAAATGAATAAGCTAAAAAGTTGTTATAAACAATAAGATAGTTTGGTAAGGTCGCTCACAATATTTTTTAAAAAATCAATAGCCAACTCTCATTTCCCATAATGAATTAGGTTATTCAGACCAGCCCGCTCTTTGAAGACAAAAAAATTGAATAAAATATTTAAAATACCTCCTTAAAAGCATCAAAAAAATCAACAAAATAAGTAGGAACTACCAGTCCAAAAGCTAAGAGAGAGAAGGAACGCAGAAAGGCAACCAGAGTACTGAGGCCACTCAGACCTAGAGCATTTGTTGATTCAAACTTGAGTTTTGGTTTTGGCAACCTTGTGGAGAAAGGGGGTCAAGGTCGAGAGTCACCCAAAGTAGAAACCCTCCCCACATTTATCCTCAGAGTGTAGTCTTTTAGAGTCCTGGCTTAAAGGCAAATCAGAAAAATTGTACTAGTAATAAGAACTACAATGAGGGCAGCGGGGGGGAAGAGGGAACATTGACAAAGAAAAAACTGAACCCAAAAAGTTGAAGCTACAATCTAGCCTTCATAGTTTTACAGTCTAGGCTGTTCCTATCCCTTGGGTAGACTTGAAAACCTCAAGTTGTGAACTTGATCCTAGATAGTCCCAGCTTGTTCATTACCTCTAGGCACTTGGTAGGAAAAAACCCAAATCCTCTCTGAAAAGATTTCACTCTAGGCCCCCAAACAGTTTTTAAAAAATTAGTGCTTATACAGTCAAAGATAATCAAGCACATAAGGAAACAAGGTGCCACTGATACAAACTAGCAGAAACAGACCTGGAATTATAAAACATGGATTGTAAAATAATTATGTTTACAATGCTTGAATAAATACATCCCTAAAAATATCTGCAGTAAATAGAGAACTATAAAAAAGGGATATATCAGACTGTGATGAAATAAAAATTCTAAAAATTAAAACATTATTCAGCATTTAATGGACAGATTCAATAACAGATTAGACACAGAAGAAGTTAAATAAGTAAACTGGAAGACAAGTCACACAAAGTTATCTAGACTTTAGCACATGTGACACAGAGATGTAAAATATGAAAAATAGGTTAAAAAAAGAAAACTAAATAAGATGGTCTAACGTGTTTAATTGGAGTTTCACAAAGATATGGAAGGGAAAGAGGCAAACAATATTTGAAGAAATAATGGATGAAAATGTTCTAGAACAGATAAGACAAAAATCCAACTAAATAAATTCACCAAACTCTAAGCAGGAAATTTCAAAAACAATCTACACCTAAATATATGATCATGTAAAAGTACAGAAAATTGTCAACATAAAAATCTTATAAGTAGACAGGGGGGAAAAGATTTTCAAGGGAGTGACCAAATGACAGTTAACTTCTCAGCAGCAACAGCAGAAGACAGAATGAAACAATATATTTAATCTGCTGAAAGAAAACAAATATCATCATAGAATTCTATACCCAGATAAAACTTCTTTTGAAAATTAGGACAAAATTAAATAATTTTAGATAAAACTGAGACAAACAAAACAAAAACAGAGAATTTGACATTATATATGATGTGTGTGTATATATAAATGCACATGTATATGTATATATACATATAAAAGAGAGAGGGGCAGTCTATCTCATGGTCAAGGTGCAGAATGTACATTCTTTTAGGCACATATGGAATATTTATAAAAACTGATCATATGCTAACCAAACAGAAAGTCTCGAGAACTTTCAAACAACTGAAATAATAAAAACTCTCTGACCACAAGATGAATGTCAATAACAAAAAACTAGAAACTTTCCATTATATTTAGAAATTAAGAAATATATGTAAGTATAATTCGTGACTCAAAGAAGTCATAACTAAAATTTTAAAATATTTTTAACTGAACCATACTTAAACTACTGCATGTCAAAACTTTTGGATGCTATTAAAGCAATAATCAGAAGAAAACTCTTAGAAATAAAAAATATAGTCCTTTAAATTACAACTTCATGGGTATAATAAATACATTAGACACTACTGAAGAATCAATTAATTGGAAAACAAAGTGGAGGAAATCATCCAGAAAGAAGCATAAGAGATGGAGAGGTTAAAAAAATGAAGTAACAGTTAAGAGATGTTAGAAACAGAGAGTCCAATATAATCTTAATAAAAGTATAAGGAGAGAAGAATAGAAAATGTAAGGGAGAGCCAATGAACCAGGTAACATAATGAACCAGGAAATTTCCATGTCTGAAGATTGAAGTAGCACAGGGAAAGTCAAACAGAATAAATTAAAATAATTCACACTTGGAAATATAATGGTAAAACTTGCTAATAATTAAATGCACCTGAAAAACCTTAAAATGGTCAGGGGTCAGGGAAAAACTGATTGCCTACAGAAAGAATAACTCTTAAGATTGGCAATAGATTTTTCATCAATAACGACAGATACCACAAGGATAACTAAACGTACTATGATTCAAGAGGGAGGGCAAAATAAAGACAGTATTAGTAAAAACTAAAAATGTTTATCATCCCCAGATATTTGCTCAAAGAATAACTAGAGGAAATTGAGTCCCAGAAGGAAAAAGTAGGCAAAGAAATCAGTAAACATACTGATAAATATAAACAGCATGAAATGTAAAATATTAACATTGATTATGATAATAATGACTAATTTATGAAGTTGGTTAAAAATAAGGTAGAAATAAGATATTAGCCAACAATCTCATGGAGAATAGAGACTGTAGAAATTTAAGTTAAAGCATTCTTAAAGTTCTTGTATTTTTTAAGGGGAGGTAAAAAACTTCACACCTTAGCAGCCTAATGAAACATGTTAAAAACTCAGAAGTAATCACTAAAACCAATGGCAGAAATTAATCCAAATATGTCAATAAATCGAATTGAAAGGGAGTGGATTAAATCCCTAATAAAAATATATTTAATTGTATTAATAAAACAAAATCTAGCTCTAGGTTGTACAAAGAAAAAGTCTATCCAAAATATAATGGGAGAAAGACTGAAAGAAAAGGGATGAAAAAGATATATCGAGAAAATACTAACAGAAAGTTGGTAGATATATTAATATCAGACAAAATAGACTTGAAAGCAAAAATGATTTATTAGGAGTAAAAATGATCTTAATAATATAAGGTATACATAACCAGGAAGTTGTAAGAATCCTGAATCTATTATATACACTTTACAAATAAAATAAAGCAAAAACTGAGCAAGTACAGGATCTTTTTCTATAGGGTTATTAGTGTGTTTATTCTATTTTTAGATGCTCTTTACATATATTAGGAATATTAATACTATGTTTGTGATATAAGTAGCAAACATTTTTCCCAGTTTATTATTTGTCAAGACCATTTTAGAACTAAATTCTCAGCTTGGAGAATTTCAGGCCACAATAGTAGTATTATTCCCAACCTAATTGCACTCTAGGGCTGAACTGGGTGAAGAATTTTCTGGGGAATTTTTCTCCCTTCCATTCAAAGCCAAATTGCCTTAATATCTCGTTTTTAGTGGAAGATTTTTATTTTTCTAATTCTCCCTTTCACAAGCTGTAGACTTTGTCTCTTGTTCCCCAACTTACAAAGCCTGTTTAAACCAAAAGCTCTTGGCCACTGGGAAATAACAAATGTCCCCAGGATAGCTATAAGTTTCAGTTATCCCTTAGGATTTGTGCTTTCTGTTATATTTGTCTTTAGGACTTCCTTTGCTTTCTTGCAGAGCCACCATATATAGAATATATGTTATTCATTTCCCCTTTATTTATACAAAGCAGTGGCCCTACAGTTTGTCAGCTGAATTGAACATTTAAGGAAATGTTTAAATATTTAACCCAGCATCTTCAGGTATTCTGAAAAAGAATGTTTCTTGAGAAACATAAACAACCATTTGCTAGATACAGAAGTCTCCTAGTTCTGTTTTATTTTGTTACTTATATTTATAATTAAAATGTAAATAATACATACTCACTTGGAAAAGAAATCTGACTTTGAATGCAGCTTTAAGAGCTATGGCTATCCAATTGCCCCAGCCAATTTTGGTTAATATGCTAATGAATTTATCAGATAGAAAAAGGTTTGAGTATCTCACCTGTCACTGAATGAGTATGAAAAGTTAGTTCCTGGAGTCAAGAGGTCAGAACTAGTCCAAGAGGTCATATTTGAACTTTGATTCAAATGCTGGCATCTCTAACATCTGATCTCAACCCACTCATCTCCATGGCCTCACACTTTAAAGAGTTAAGGAGCAGTATCCAAATCATCCACTATTATATAATTAATAATAAAGACAGTGTTGTATACTCAGCCCCTAGATGCTATCTGGAAAAACATTTCATTTCCTAGGTATCAGTTTATTCTTTTGTTTCTTTAATTATTAATAATTATTTCCTAGCACTCAATGCTAGGCCCTATGCTATATACTTGAGAGATAGCAAAATAGAAAAAGAATCTTATCCTCTTACTGTCTAATAGGTAATCAAACAAATATGTACTTGTAAGTTGAGATGAGCGCTATGAAAAAGCAAGGGGAATTTAAAAGGAATTTTTAAATGATCCAAGAAAGATTTTGGAAATTTTATGAATATGAATATGCTCAGTTGCAAGTAACAGCATAATGGCTAAAAAAACAAAGACATTTAATTCTCTCTCACAACAAAAGTCTGGAAGTAGATGGTTCCAAAATCAGTATAGTGCCTAAACTCTACCATAAAGGACTTAGTCTCCTTCTGTCTTTCCTCTATTGTGCTCCTCAGCATGCTGGCTTTTTGTCCTTGTGCTTTTTTCACCTCACTGGTCTACACCAACTGCTGCAGCTCCAAGACAACTACAATAGAGGAAGAAAGAGGTGGGCAGGGTCTCCTTACTTTCTTTTTATAAAAGAACAAAATCCTTCCCAGAAGCCTTCTCAACAAACTTCTCTTTATGTCTCATTGGTCAGAACTGGGTCACATGCCCATTTCTAAATCAATCTATGTCCACGTAGAACAGAATCACCCTAGTTGCTTTAGACTATTGATGGCTCATTTCCTAGCACTGGGAGAGGGAATCTCCTCTCTGAACATGTTGTGCCCTCATCATATCGAGGTTCCTTAAAATAGATTTTTAAAAAAGAAATAATTGTTTAGTAGTCAACAATAGTGGAAATAGAAATCCACAGGATTCATTCACCAAATAAATGGAGAAAAGAAAGACTCAAATATCATTCAAAAGTTTCAAGCTAGGGCAACTACAACAATCATATCGTCAAGAATAGATAAAAAGGGAATGTGGGAGGGGAAACCTAGTTTTGAGGGAGAGAAAAGTAAATTTCACTTTCTTCTCCTTAAGTTTGAAGTGCAAGTAGCCTGGTAGAAATAGAAGATGGGACCTGAAGAGAGAGGCTGGACTTCAACATCAACACTGGAGTCACCCATGATGAGGTAAGATTTGAAACGGTGGAAATAGGTAGGACCAAAGGCAGAGAAAATGAAAAGAAAAAGAGGACAAGGCCAAAAAAATCATAATGAATAGCTATAACTAGGAGATAGTAAGAAGATGACACTGCCATAAAAGGAAAAGGAGAGGGAGTAATTATTTACCAATATACAATTATTTACTACAATCACATGGCAGCCATGAGGTAGTTTCCAAGCTGATGATTTCAACTGCTACAGAGAAATCAATGACTTCAAAATACGCTTGAAAATTTTCAGGGATAGTAGGAGCATAATGCTCATGTGCACCCATATGGGTCCCTTTCTGTCTACACTTTCAAGAAGTTTAGAAGAGAAGGGAAATTTTGGTTGGCAGGTTTGGGGTGATGGACAAGTTGGTGATAGGACAGGGATAGGTGGATAGATAACTGAGAGCATTTGTAGGAAAAGAGGAAGGAGCCTAAAGAGAAGGAAGAGAGTGAGGAGCACTAATGATAAAGGGAAAAACAGGAAGATGTGCCGAGGCTGGTGGTCCCAGTAAGGATAAAAACCATGTTCAACAGGAGAAATGAAAATGTGAAGAGATAACGGAGGTGGTCAGAGAACATGAGATATTAGAAAAAATAGGAAGTGAGTTTCAAGATAGCTCGTGGGTAACAGAAGCAAAGATAAAGGTCAATGCAGTTGAGAATGTTGATCCCCAGTAAGCTCACAAAAACCATCAAGAAAGAGAGGAGAAAAGATGTAGATGAGCACTGAAATTCACTGAAAATGGCAGAAAAGAAATCTGGAAATTAGAGGCCAATAGATGGCCGAATGGTTAAAAATGAATTGGCAAAACTTCAGTAGGAAAAGTACAACTGAGGAAACTAGAGAGCCAACAAAGAATGAGGTGAGAGGGTGCAGGGTCACAAGCGGGGGAGACATTCCTTTTATAAAGAGATTTATGTAACCCAAAATCTGCTAAGAAGTTTCCAAGGAAGATGCCAAGGAGAGAAAGAATAGAACAGAATCTTGTTCTAGGGATCCATCACAACAGAGCATAATCACACTATAACCGATGCCACATGTACATGCCTTTTTATGCCAGGCAGAGGTCCATGACACCCTGCAAACTGTGGACAATTCAAACAAAAGTACTGTATACAATGAGCACTTACAAGCCCATGTAATTGCATAATAACTCATACATATGCAGATGAGATTGTGAGTTATTAAAGATGGAAACAGGACACCAAAAGTGACTGAAGCAAGGGCATGAGAACAACAAAAGCCAGTGCTCCCTGGGATAAAAGAACACTAATTTCTTGATAATTTAATTCCTCACAGTTAAAAGGTAAAGATTACATATAGGGAAATAAGAGGAAAACAAAAGGAGGCAGCCAGTGTGCTGAGAAGTAAAACCAAAACCAGATTACAGAAGGCTGCATGGCCTCTGAAATTCACAAGGCTTTTCTGGGACCTCCTATACACAGAAACACAAATGACCTGTCCGGGACTCTACAAACTCCTGGTAGGTCAAACTGCAGACAGATACACCCAGATGCCATCATGAAATGAAATCAGGTCATAGAAAGGCCACTGAAAATAAATGAATTGAAAAAGACAGGAAGTTTAAGGGAAGGAAGGGAAGGAAGGGAGGGAAAGGAGAGAAGGAAGGGAGGAAAAGAGAGGGAGGGAGAGGGAGAAAGGAAAGAGTAGAAGAAAAGGGAACATGGGGAGAGGGGGAGAGGGAGAAAGAAAGAGAGGAAGAAAAAAGAAAGAAACCATAAAAAGATAAAGCTGCCAAAAGTATCAGACTCCTCTCTCTCTATCTCTGCATATCTTCTAAGAGCTTGACCTGCCTTATATACATGGGTAACAAACAGCAGAAAATGAGTGATTATGACCCATAGTGTAAATAACACTTAAATAAGAAAACAAACTATTTCTGTGGCCATGTAACATTCAGTGGCCACATCAATTATATTTACATTAACTCTTTCTTCTTGATCTTGGAATAATCGCTTCACATTTAACACCAGGGGAAAGATCTCTTCATCCATAGAGATGTATGTGGAGGCCTTATTAAGCAATTAAGACAGGTAGGCAAATAAACACCCTCATGAAGCAGCAAGATTAGCACCAAGGGATATGCCGTGTGGTAAAACATAAGCATCTTAAAAGAAAATGAGGTTTGTATTGTAAAAAGAAAGGAAGTAAGAACTGCCTTATAGTAAAAACTCATAGTAAAAAGGACACATGGTGAACATGATACCCGTTTATCATTGGCAGGTGCTTTACAAGTATTTTCACAGGGCTTATTGTATATTATGTTATTTCACATTCACTTAACCTTATGAAATGCAGAAGTCACTTATTATTGTTCCTAGTTAATAAATGAAAAAAGTGAGGCTTAGAAAGGTGAAATCACTTACCGATGGGCAAAAGAGCTAGGAAATGGCAGAGACTGGACTTGAACCTAGATTTTCTAACTCTAGGTACAGTAGGCTACCCAGTCCTCCCAAATACTCAAACGTCTGGACTTCTAAGCAGTATTCTTGCCCATCATCAAAAAAATAGAAGGAATGACCTTTAAATAAAACCTACAAACCCTGAGGCTCCATGATTCCAACATACTCACTATCCCTTGAATACCCTCTTGATAAAGAGCAAGCTCATCCAATCACTGTGTGTGTATGTGCACATGTGTAGTATGTGTGTGCACGCTTGTATGCTGAAGGCAGGGAAAGAGCTGCAGAATCAATACTTAGGACGTCAAGAGGAAATAATGAATATCACACTAGAGCACTGAAACCTATCTCTCTTGCATAGAAATATTCTTACCTTGCATCAAGTTCCTCTTTGTATAAAACACTGACATTTTCATGATGTTCAAAAGCCTGCTGTTAGCTTCCAAAAGCTCTGGCGTCATACCATGCTATCATTGTAACCGCCCTCCAGTGAGCCATCAAAAGCCTGGCTAAAACATTTTGAATACAGCAGTATGCTTGCCACCAAAAATATAAATTGCAATATTTTATATTTATCTTTATTTAAATTTTAGTGAAGCTGCATAAACGTTAACATGGTCTTACACTCATACAATCACAGAAAAGTCTTAATAACACCACATATTGGCACAGCTCCTGGATGAGTTATGGCCTGTTAAGGAGGCCCAATGCATACTTCTCAAGTACCTTAGTTCCCTTAAACTAAGAAGTGACATCAAGATGCTACACAGTGTCCCCTAAGAAATGTGTTTCCAGAAGCAAGGGCAAGAAACAAATAAGATCATTTGTTCATATTGAAAGTGGAAACAAAGTACTTGGGATTACAGAAAAAATTTCCAAAAAAGGTCTGAGGAGAAAGGTTAATAAGGTTTGATTTAGTTCTTTTAAGGCTTTTGACACAAAAATTGAGCCTCAGTAAGTGCTCAAGCCTCTAAAGCCTTACAAGGATAAGATCCAGGACTTCTCCAGGGCTGAAATCACAGCTACCAATGACAAACTCAGATTTGCCACCTTTCCAGGGGATGCACAAGCAGAGATTTCCCTGGGCTTCCTGGGAGACTGTCTGGCTCTGGTAGGTGAGATCAAGGGAGGTGGAATGCCTTAGAGGCCACAACCAGTGACTGCCAACAAGAGGACAACCACAACTTCAAGATCAAGGCAGGTTAGTGATAAGGGAAACAAAGGCCTACATTGTTCTTGGCCTCTCTTCACAGGACAATTCTTTTGGCCTTCCCAGCTTTGCCCCTCAATTAACTACGAAAAGATGCTGAAGCTTTTCTTAAGACTGAGATTCTAATTAATTAAAAATAAGCATGGATGAAAGGCAAAGGAAATCTTTTCAAAACAAAGCCTCTGACCGTAAACATGTTCAGAATAGCCTTTCTCCTACAACACCATGATCTCTACATCCAAGAAGAGTAACCCCTAATAGCCACCACCCCTGCCCTTGAAGCAAGAATCAGAATATTGATTCCTTTTTTAAGAGCATAAATGGTCCTCGTAACAGATTTTCAAAAATAGAAGGAACTATAGCTCCAGTGGACAGACTGCGGCTTGAAGACATCTTGAGTTTTTTAGTATAATAATGTGGTGCCCACATATCTTGATTCGTCCACTCTTCGGAGATGCTATATCCCCACTCCTCTTGCCTAATCAATCTTCTAGCACGAGACAGTCTAAATTTAAACAACTCCCAACCCAGAGAGTCTAATAATCTAACTGCATATTGATTGGTTCCAGACATCTAGGGGAAAGACACATCCCCCCGACAAAAGGGCCTCTGTGGTCATGTTCATTTATTCATTGCCTAAGATATGTAGCTTTACTTCCAAAAAGATCAACTCTTAAGAGTTCATCCCCCTTCCTCTCAACTATTTATGGTGGGTATAACTTTTATTAGCTTTGAATAAAACAGAGACTATGATCTAAAATATGTCATTAAATATCCATCTACATATATGAAGGAAACAGTCATAAATGGTGACAACATGGGTGAAAATTCTTACCTGCCTGGAACAAGAGCAAAATCAGATTCTCTAGTTTCATTGCGATCACCATGAAATGTGGATAGGTATGTGCATGAGTTCGAGTGTAACTTTTTTCCAAGCCAATCTGGACAAGAGTAAAGGTAGAATTCACCTGAAGGGTCCAAACAATCCTGGCAAGTGGGATGTGCATCCTTGCTGCTCACCTGGAAAAGGCTGCCCCCAGCACAAACGCAGCATACTCCTTTAGCAGGGGCTCTGTGCTGTTCAGCCCATTGATCACCACTTGAAGGCCACCGAAGGAAAGCAGATCCTGTGCATTATCCATCTGCAACAAAGGCACTGCTTAGTACAGTACAGACATCAAGGAAAGAGTTCTTCTGATAGCTTCTTCTTTTGGTGACTATTCAAAAACAAACTAAAAAGTCAAGTAAAAGCAATGGTTGCATTTCTGACTAACTAGGAAAGAATTCGAAAAAAAAAAACCTAAATTTTTAAATAATCTTAAATTTGAGAACTCTAAATTCATACAACATGATTTATGGGAACTGGCAGAAATGGAACCTATCTATTGCTTATGCCAAACATGTCCTGGAAAATTCTAATACTGTAATGAGTCACAAAGCTTACTCCTAATGTACAAGCTATTGACACAAAGATCTGGCATCATCAGCACTACCAAATGACACCATCCTTCCTGTTGAAGTCCACCCCCAATGGGGGCAGTGGAGGCAGCAGCCAAAAGCAAAAAGCTGATTTTTAATTATAAGTCAGGGACTATAAGAGGAAACCTGCTGCAGGGAGAGAGGGACCTGGAAGAGTGATAGGAGAGAAATAACAATAATACCATTCTCTTTCCTCACTTCATACAGTCTAAGGTTGACTGAATCTGAGGGCTTTCATGATAAAATCTAAACAAAAGTCTCTCACTCAAAAGCTTTAGTCTAGATATGTACTACTGGCTACTGGATATTACTGGACAGTGCAGAACATTTCCATTATCATGTAGAGTTCTATCAGACAGCATTGGTCTGGGCTATCATTTAAGATTCAAAGTCCCAAGGTGAGACGATCTATCTCTCTTCTATTCTATAAAAGAGAGGATCGCATTCCCTAAGCTTCACTAGTATCCTGGAACAAGAAGACACAACTTCCTCAGAAAGGTCTCTGGATCCTGTTTCCTCATACGGTAGCTACAAGTCTCCCTTGAAAATACCTTTGTTGCTACAAAGGCTGCCTCTTGCCCACATGCTGATCCCACTCTACAAATCATCAGGAAAATCCAGGAAGGTAGAGTCCAACAACATGACTGCTGTCCACCTTTTCCTCCAGACACCACAGAGCCCTTTCCTACCCAACTGTGTCTTTCCAAACTATAAGAGGGCTCTAACAGAGAAAACGAGTTTGAAGGGCTGTATTTGACTCTACCTGTGTTTTGGGAGGGCCAAGCCTGTTTTTACCACTTAGAAAATCATTCTTATACATTCTGATGTAATATCCACAAGAGCTAGACAGACAAGGGTTTTTGTCTGTCTACTATTGCAGGTCTAGTGACTAGAATAGTGCTGAGCATATAGTAGGTGCTCAATAAATAATCATTAAACCAGTGAATCAATTTGATCAGAAAAAAATGTTACTGAAATAAACTCCACTGTTGAGTACAAAAGGAAATCTGGGGTATCTGTGCCAAGAAAATGGATGGATCCCTTGTAACACAGACCTAAAGAGATGGCCAATCCAAGGTTGTGAAGTAAATATAGAGTCTGCTCTGCCATAAAGGCTCCCAAGCTAGGGCTAGTATTTTCTACCCTAATCTGTCCTTATAAAGAAGAATGATTACTGGGCCATAGTCCAGCTAACTAGGAAGACTAAGAGCTGGGTGCTTTGCTGACATGAGCACAATACTTACTGAGCTTTCCTTCTTCATATATTCTGATTTTAAAATCTAAAAATTCACTGCCTCTGCTTTGATCCTCCTTCCTCCAGGTTTTCTGGATACAAAACCATGGCTCAGAGTCCTGTCACTCCATGCCTGGGATGGCTACTCATCAAAGCTTATATGCGTTCCTAGCAGAGCAGCTGCCAGTCTGACAGCCCCAAAGCAACACGGCCCAGAGTCACAAAAGTTCTGTTCTGGATTCAGTTTATCTTTATTACTACAAAGATAATTTAGGGTGTTATAAATGCTGACATTTAGATAAGCACTCTCAAGATGTTTTCTCATTTGTTATGTCACTTGACATGAGGAAGAAAGGAGTCATTCTGTCCACTGCACACCCAGAAGATCGAGCTCCAAAATCTGGGTCTGCGGCCATAACTTCTCCTAGGTTGCCTTCAGGATGGGGTGGGACAGGCAGAAAGGAGCTCAAAGCAGAGGGAAGGAGACCAGAAGGAAGGAGACAGTAGAAAATTGTGCAGACACTCAGGAGGCAAAAAAAAAAAAAAGAGAACCAGAGCACTGAGAAGACAGAGAAAAGGAAACAGAGAAAGGGAGAAATGATGGTAAATAATTGAGGAGTCATATGAGATAAGGTAAACACACTGCCCCAAACTCACAAACTATTTTCCACACACACAGTTTTGCTTTTCACAAATCCTGTTTAATAATTCAAATATGGCTGTGAGAAATCCTTGGGCAGATCCAGTTTGGGTCCTTGAAGCCCATGGATCTCAAAACCTCCAATCAGTGAGTCTAGAACAAGAGTGGCCTGGTCGAGTTTCTGGCAGGAAAAGTCCTATCTTCTTCAAAGCTAGCACTACATCACCTCAATTTCCCATTGCAACTGGAACTTGAGGCCAAGCTGTGTCTTCTTTAATCTCCCTGTGAAATCACAACTTAATACTGTTGCATGGAAACCCGACATTCCAGTCTAAACCACGGACCTTATATTTCTGATCAAAAGGCTAATGACCCAAAACATTTATGACTCTTCTGTTAACATAGCGAGTTTAGTTTCCATCAAGGGACTGCTGACCCGAGGATGAGTTTAGTGATATCTAAGAAACTGTTTACCCTAACCGGTGATCTATGGAAGCAAAATAGGATGTCGCCCTAAAGATGACACTGCCAAGTGACCACCAAGTTTTCAGGGAAAAAGAAATCTGTTGGGGCCCTGCTAGCTTCCTACGTACTCACTACCTTCTAGGTACAATAAGCTCTCTAGTCATTTTGGCCTTTTATACTGCAACTAAAGGAAGAGCCTACAGAAACCTGGTACCTAAAGATCCATTCAAGTATGTTAAGATGAGAAAAAATAAAAGCTGTCAACAGCAGAGCAGGACTGAGTTAGCCAATAACCCCTAGGATCCTTAATTCTTTAAATATCTATAACAGAAAAGCTATTGGAATTTTCCTTTTTTTTTTACCCTGGAGAGAAAGACTGGAAAGAGGAAAGAGAACCCAGGTCCATTTTCTTTAAGAGGATCACAGACCTGCTATTTGAAGCCTGAGAAAGTGTTATGAGCAGAGAGAGATGAAGTGGCTGCCCCATTATTCCTGCAAATATAGTACACACTCATCCTCTCATCACAAAGGCTAGCAAATCCTAAAGAAAGAATGAATGTCTTTTAGCTTAGCTTGTAGAGAACGCTATCATGCATGGAAGGATGGTGAAGATCTATTTCTTGATGAGGATCTCAAACAAGCCTTTGATTATGATTACACAGCTTCCCTACGCCAGCATCGCCCCTGTCCTGGATTACTGCAATAGCCTCCTACCTGGTTTCCGTGCTTCCATCTATGCCTCCTGCCTCTGGTCTAATTCTCAACACAGCAGTCAAAGGGATTCTTTAAAAGTAAATCAGATGATGTCCTTCTTCTTCTCAATATCCTCTAATAATGTCTAATTTCATTCTTTCCCATGGCCTACAAGGTGCTCCATGATCCTCCTCCCATTATCTCTGGGTTTCACCTGCTTCTCTCCCTCTTTTCTCAGCTCCAATCACACTGACTTCCTTGTGGTTCCTCAAACACAACAGATATGCTTCCATCTTAGGATTAAAGATACTGTTGTTTCTCCTGCTTGAGATGCTCCTTCCCTTCCTTGCACTACTTTTTATTTTTCCATAGTATTTATCACCTTCGAACATTATTTATAATTTACTTATTAGTTATGTTTAGTGTCTGTCTGTCTCTGCTAGAAGGAAAGCTCCAATTTTGTTCACAGATGTATCCTAAGTGCCTGGAACAGTGTCTGGGACTTAGTAGGTACCTAATAAATTAATTCATTGAATGAATAAATAAATGGGTTCTCCTAGCTCCTTTTCCTTAGATTCATCTATTCTCTTTTGAGATTCATTCAGATGGTACCAGTATCTTGTGAGAGTAAGAATGGACAAAAGGTTAAGAGCACAGAGTTTGGGGTAAGGCAGACCTGTTGGAAATCCCAGCTCTACTACTCACTAACTGGGTGACCTGGGCATTCACAAGTGTGAATGTATTTGCCTCAGTTATAAAATGGGATTAATAGTAGTGCCTACTCATAAGGCAGCTGTGACTGGAAGCGCATAAATTAATATGTACAAAGCACTTGAATATGTGCCTATTACATAATATTCAATAAATATTAACTTATAATTATGGTACAAGTCTGATCAGTCATTCTCCTGCTTCAAACTCTCCAATGGTTCTTAGGATTAAGGATAAAATCATTAAGAGTATGATATTCCCAACCCCATCTCTCTGACTCCCTAACCTTTCCACTTCATCTCTGCTACCTCATCCCCTGGTCTCTGTGCTCCTATCACTCTAATCTTTTTCCAGGCCCTCAATCACACCAAGCTTTCCTCTGCCTGTTATGCTCTAACTCAAGGGTTGACAAACTTTTTTTTTAATTTATGCCTACAGCACCTGGTCTTCCTAGGTGGTCTCCCATTCAAGTACTAACCAGGCCCAACCCTGCTTAGCTTCTGAGATCAGACATCGGGCTTGTTCAGGGTGGCATGGCCGTAGACCATGGACCGTGGCTCCACTGGGGCACGAACCTAGGACCTTCTGTGTGTAAAGCAGACATGTTAACCGCTACACTATGGAACCATGTCCAACAAACTTTTTTAAAGTGCTTGACAGTAAATATTTTTGGCTTTTGTGAGCCATGTGGTTTCTGTCACAACTACTCAACTCTGCCATTGTAGTATGAAAACAACCAAAAACAATAAAACAATGCATAAACAAATAGGTTTGGCTGTGTCCCAACAAAACAATTTACAAAAGCAATCATGGGCCAGATGTGGCCCATGGGCCATAATTTGCCATCCCCTGTTCTAATATCCCCTGGTTGCCAAGCCAACCCCTTTAAGGCTAAGCCACTAAACCTAAATGTCACGTCCTTGGGGAAGTCTTCCCCAATGGCCCTGGCAAGGCTAAGTTCCTCTGTTATATACTCTTACTTTACCCTTTGGAGTAAATATAATCTTAAATCATCTCATTACCAAATTGTTAATTTGTTAATTGTTCATTATTTAATTATTTCCCCTTCCAGACTATACGCTACATGGAACAGGGACCACCACATCTATTTTACCTCCACTGTATCTTCAGCATTGAAAAATTAAAGGATAGTTCTGACCTCTAAGAATGTATCTTACTACAACAGATATTGGCCTACATTAAAAATACTGAATACCATGGGAGAGAAGTAAAGGTGCTGATGTATTTTCTTAGGGCTTAGGGAAGGGGGCTTATTTTTGGAGCTGTCAGTTAAAAGTCAGACTTATGGACAAAGAAATACCTGATGGACATAATATTCAAGATCGAAGAGTGCAGCAATCTTCTCCTCCAGGCTGGAGCTGGAACTATTGAATTTGTTGATCAGCCGTACCATGATCTGCATGTCAGTCTCAATGACAACATTCAGCTCTTCAAAGTCCTTCTTCAGCTCCTCAATGGGGCGGAAAAGCCGTTTAATCTCAGCATGCCTTGCCTAAGGAGAGCAGCAAAGAGAAGATTAATCAAAGCGATTAGAGACATCTCCCCAAGACTACCATGGTCGACCATAAATGCCCATCCTCAAAGAAATGCTTCTCCAGGACTCAAAATGTTCTCTTATCTGTACTATCAGAAATCCTGACACCTTCTAAGATGCCTAGAGAAAAGAGCCCTCAGAGTCTACCTATATAGTTCTCTGTCCCAAAATCATACTCAAGATTTTCTAAGGTTCTCTTACCCCAGTCTAACTTCCAATGTTCAGGAAGATTAGAAAGTCTCGTTGCAATCACTGAGGTCAGGGGAAATAATGCGAGCTCATCTTCTACCCTTAATTTAGGCTGAAGGCTAAAGTAGAATAATCCATACCTTGGTTCTCCATATTCTACAAATACAGACTATCTTGGCTTTACCCTGCCCAATACAGTAACATTTTAGAGAAACCCGGACATAAGAAACTGTGGGTAAAGAGATGTCAGAGTGGGAGCAATTTACTGATGAAAATTAAATCACTGTCATTACTGTCAATCTAACGACAGGTGCACAATTTGTTCAACTATTTGAAGTGGCTAAATTACTGTATGTACTATACTCAAATCTCAAATAATTTTCTCTCAATCCCTCCCCATCCCACATATATACAGATTTTAAAAATGAAGTGATGTTGGAGGTGAATAAAAGACTTTAATTAGATATTTTATACCTGTGATACTCTGTTTTCTTCCCAATTTTAGAGGATAGTACTTATAAAGAGAATCTGAAATGTTACAGTGGTTTGTGTTTCTATCATCCAAGAAAAATTAAAAGACACGAATATTTATAAAAAACAGGATGATGAGCAGCTGTCAGTTCCAAATTGCTCATCTATCACCTTTAGGTTTTCTCTCTAGTTATAAGCACTCCATAGAAACACCAACCAAAGAAATGAATCAGACTCTCTTTAAAAAGAGCAAGCTCCTAGCAGAGTAATCACATCTACGAGATGCCATATCCTGTTTGTTTGGGCTAAAACTACAGTGAAATGCTCTCTGTACACCCAGCTAGAGGACTCTGGCCAGGCAAAGAGGTCTAAGAAAGCTGAATCACTGCCTAGAGCTGCGGGGTGACAGGCAAGTGAGCAGGATAAGAAACTAGTCAGCCCTGTCTCACAAAAATGATGTGTGCTTGGCCCTGAGGAAGACCTTTTTATGAAGAAAAAAAAGCTGTTTATTTTGCAGTAATTAAAAACTCACAGAAAGTTACAAAAATAGTACAGAGAATACCATATACCCTTCATTCAGTTTCCTCCAATGGTAACTTCTCACGTAACGATAGCATAATATAAAAACCAAGAAAACAACATAGGTACGATACTCTTAACTAAACTATAGGTCTTATTCATATTTCACCAGCTTTTACAGGTACACATTTCCATGTATGTGTGTGTGTACTATTCTATTCAATTTTACCCAATATATAGATTCATGTAACCACCAGAATAATCAACCTACAGAACTGTTCCATAACCACCAAACAACACCATTGTGCTTCTTTATAGCTGTGCCTCATCCTCCCACCCTCTCCCTCCCGTTCCTATGCCCTGGCAACCACCAATTTGTTTTCCATCTCTATAATTCTGGCATTTGGAGAATGTTATATAGATGGAGTCACATAGTCTATAATCTTTTGAGATTAGCTTTTTTGTTTTTTACTGAACATAATGTACTTGAGATCTATTCAAGTTACTGCATATATATCAATGGTTCATGTCTTTTTAATGCTGAGTAGTAGTCCACTATATAGATGTACAGCTTGTTTAACCATTCACCTGTTGAACATTTGAGTTTTTGTAGATTTCGGCTATTATAAATAAAACTGCATGAACATTTCTATAAAGGTTTTTGTATAAGTTTAACTTCTTACTTCTCTGGGACAAATGCCCAAGAGCACAATTGCTGAACTGTCTGATAAGTGTATGTTCAGTTTTACAAAAAACTGCCAAACTGTTTTCCAGAGTGCTGTACCATTTCACATTTCCGATAAGGTACCAAAGATCCAGTTTCTCTACATCCTATTATTTACTATTATTACCATTTTTATTTTAGGTATTCCAATAGATGTATAGTGATATCTCATTGTGGATTTAATTTGCACTTCTAAATAGCTAATGATATTAAACATCTTTTCATGTGCTTATTTGCCATCTACATATCCTTTTTGGTGAAATGTCTGTCCGCGTCCTTTGCCCATTTTCCAAATAGGCTGTTGGTTTTTACTGCTGAGTTTTGAAAGTTCTTTATATTCTAAATACAAAAGCCTTTTATCAGATACAGACAACCCTTGCTTTTCACAGATTAGATAGGCACCAATTTCAAATACCACAGTTTAAGTAACATCAGTCTCCTAACATGACACAAATTTCAGTTGTCATAGTATATTAACTATAATTGCATAAAATGCCACCTTTGCTGCTAGCTCTTCAGTTCACAAATCACTACATAAATAACAAATACACATCACAATTACTAGCTGATGACATCACTTCTTTCAAAGTCTGTCAGTGACTGGTCACTGTGCATCCATTATTCAGTTCATACACAGATGTCAAGTACGTAGCTCTATGGCTTCCTCATTCTCAAATGATAACCCGTGTAATGTTTCATAAAAATGTTTAATCCAAAGAGAAAACTGGCCAAGATAAAAGTGCAGCTAAGAAACAAAAGTGGTAACCCTGACAGTAGAATTCATACTGAATGTATATGGAGTGACAGATGATGTCATAATTTTTGCCTCAATTATCTAACAATTTTAAAAACTCAGGACAGTCTATATTTTCCCTTATTTTTATTCATTTCACTGTTCTTTCTTTCTTCCCAGTGTTCCAAGTTTTCTTCTGTTATTTTTCACTTTCTATTTGAAAAATATTCTATTCTTTAGTCATTTTTCTAGGTAGTTCTGCTGGTGACAATTCTTTTCATTTACTTTTGTGTAAGAATGTCTTGGTTTCCCTCTCACTCCCAAAGAATATTTTCATTGGCTATAAAATTCTGAGTGAACAGTTTGGGTTTTTTTCAGCACTTGAAAAATGTTTTATGAAAACATAAGTCTGGCCTCCAGGGTTTGAAATGAAATTTCACAGGCATTCATTGTTCCCTATAGATAATTTGTCATTTTTGTCTCTAGCTGCTTTCAAGAGTTTTTCTGTCTTTAGTTTTCAAAAGGTTGACTACAGTGCATCATGATGTCAGTTTCTTTGGGTTTATCCTATCTAGAATTCACTCAGTTTTCATGAATCTATAGGTTTCTGCCTTTCACTTTATTTGGAACTTTTCCATCTTTAATTCTTTGATTATTTTTTCAGCTCCATATTCTTTTTCCTATCCTTCCGAAACTCCAATGACACAAATGTTGGATCTTTTGTTATAAAGGCATACCTAGGAGATATTGCAGGTTTGGTTCCAGACCACCACAATAAAGCAAATATCACAATAAAGTGAGTTACACAGTTTTTGGGTTTCCCAGAATAAATAAAAGTTATGTTTACACTACAATGTAGTCTATTAAGTGTACAGCAGTACTGTGTCTTAAAAAAAATACTTTATTGCTAAAAAATGTTAACCATCATCTGAGCCTTCAGTAAGTTGTAATCTTTTTGCTAGTGGGGGGTCTTGCATAGATGTTACAAAACACAGTATCTACGAAGCACAATAAAGTGAAGCAGGTATGCCTGTAGTCCTATAGGTCCCTAAGTCTCTATCTGTTTATTTTTTTTCAATCTATTTTCTCTGTTATTTATATTAAGAAATTTTTATCTATCTTCAAGTTCACTGATGCTTTTCTCACTCATCTCTATTCTGTTACTGAGCCTATCCAGTGATTACTAAAAAAAACCCTTTAGTTGTATTTTTCAGTTCTAAAATTCCGTTTGGTTCTTTTTTTATATCTTTTATTTCTTTATTGAGGTTGTCATTTGTTTTAATAGTGTCCATAATTGCTTTTTTATGATAGCTGCTTTCAAATCCTTGTTAGGTAATTCCAACTTCTGAGCCAGCTCACTGTCAGCATCTAACTGTGTTTCCTAATTCAAGTTTTGATTTTCCTGGTTCCTGGTATGAGTGATTTTTTATTGTATCTTGGACGTTTTGGGTACTAAGGTATAAGACTCTGAATCCTATTGAATCTTCCTTTTCAGTAGGCAGTCACACTGTTTAGGTTTAATATGCTGGTTCTGGCCTTCTTGTGTAGCTATAACTCTAAGATAATTTAGTTTTCAGAGACTTTGCAGTGTCATTTTGGTCTGCTTCCTTTGTGTGCTATCCAGAAGCTAATCTAAAAACCTGGGCAGTATTTTGCACTATAGTTTAGTTCTCAAATCTTTTGCTGTGTTAATTCTGGTTAGTTTCTTGTGTAGGTCACTAGGAAGTATGTCCAGGACTTCATCTGAAAGATCTGTTCCTCTAGCTCCCTTCTCTCTAAAATCCTACCACCACCTCCTAGTTAGATAGAAAAAGAACATTATCTGCCACCAATGGATGCTGGACATTAAGAGTAGAAGTCCTTTCTTGGCCTCTGCTGACATCACCCTAGTGGGGGAATTGAAGCACTGCCTCAATGCTGCTGGCCTCCTCACTTAACCTCACTAACATTGCCCCAGAATAGAAAGCAGAGTGCTGCATCACACTACCTCATTGCCATCAGGTGAAGGGTCAAAGTACAGACTCTCCATTTACTACCCGCACCCCCGTCCCCAGGCATCACCTCAACTAGAAGAAGCAAAAAACCACCTTAGTGCTGCCAGGCAGGGGAAATTCAGGTTCCCTTCTTGGCCTCTGCTGATCTCACCCCAATAGGAAAAACAGCCTGCTACCCCATGTGGATAGTGAAAATCACTTGGTCTCTGCTGGAAGCACACCAGGGGGGAAAGCGGAGGGAAAAGGGTAGGAATTCAGGCTGTCTGCTCAGCTCTCACTGACGCCACTTTGGTCGAGGTAGCAGAGCACAGCCTCACATCATGTCATTGCCACGAGGAAGGAGTACAAGTTCAGGCTTCCACTCAGCTTCGGCTGACACTACTCTGGTGGAGGAATGAGAGTACAATTTGTTACCACCAAGAAGGAAATGGAAATCCAAGTTCCCCATCCAACTTCCACTAAGGATGGAGATAGGAAGATTTCCATGGTCTTTGACTAAAGCAGGACAGATATTATCAAAAAAGTTTTTGTCCTATTAGACTGCCCTTTTCTCACTCCTTTCTTAGGGCTGTTCTCTATCTGTACCTGTTGGCATTTCCAAGATGTGGGCTTCTCCAGTGCCCACTCTGGGATATAGAGAGGGCAAAAAGAAAGCCCAAGAAACTCACCACTACATCATTCCTCAAAAGTTCCAAGGTCCCTAACTAGTCTGCCTTCTTCCTACATTTCAGAGTTTTCTTAGAATCACTTTTAGTATTACATCCAGGGTTTTTAGTCCTTAGCAGGAGGGAAAAAGAGAAATGAGTCTACTTCATCTTGTCAAGAATCAAAAGTTTAAGAAAGCCATATTTTAAAATGCAACAATTTATAAAATACAGGTGAAAAACAGCTGACATGCTAAAACATAAAGCATAAAACATCAAGCAATTTGTATGGTAACAGAGGTATAAAGGGGTCAGATTCAATAGTAACAGCCCAAATCTGTTGAGTGGGACAGAGCTTTTCCACAAAGGAAGTGACTCTAGGAAGAACTGATATATACTAAGGTATATATGACAGGCTAAGGCACAATTATTTGACAGTATATATGACAGGCTAAGGCACAATTATTTGGCAGTATTGTCTTTATAAACAACAAAAAGTACTATCCTGTACTTGGAAGTCACCATCCATAAAACCTGGGTTTAAAGACTGATAAACAAAAAGTAGGATGGTATGCAGTCATTAGCTTAGGACATGTAGGAAACTCCCCAACCAACTTCAAGTCAATTTATTTGCCAGTCTCAGTGCACTGGCAGTGAGCAAGTCAGTCCAGACAGGGTATAAATGAAAGTAAGAGAAAGACTCCAGGCCCCCACACCTCAGTGAAAGAGCTAACGACCTAAACTCCACAGAAGGGGGCGGGGAAGAGTGGCAGCCATACCTCAGAAGTGGCAGTTGACTCAAATCAGCCAGTTCAGGGATCATACATTTGGGTACTGGTATTAGGATCTCCTCTTGCAAGGGGAGAGGATTTTTTTTTTTTCCCTCAATTACAGTTGACATTCAATGATATATAGTTACAGGTGTACAGCATAATGGTTAGACATTTATATAACTTATGAAGTGATTATTTTAATTGCAAAAAATACAATAACTGAAATAATCTCTTTTACATTTAAAAATATTTTCATAATATTCATACTTTTCTACACTGATTTATGGAAGAAGAATGTCATTAAAGAGAACAAAGAGAAGAGACAGAGGTGCAGTGGGTCTTCCATCTACAGAGAAGACAAAGAACAGGGGCTGACTTTTATGTTTCTGTCAACTCCACGTGAAGTCCACGGTGAGTGGATAATGAGCCCAACCCCTGGCCACAGGAACACCAACGTCTGTTCCACTCACCTAGGCTGTCTGCTCCCCTCACATTTACCAGGTAGAAAAAATCTGCTTTTTCTCACCCACCTCAGTTAATATACCTGTGGTAGAATGGAATTTTATGCATCACTTTCCTTCACCCACTGCTGCTGCTACTGCCATCCTATTACTCACTTTCTCATACTACATACGCTCTCCATACCAGGAGATGTGACTTTGGTAAGATGAGTAGAGAATTGGCCTGCATATTAACACATCCTAATAAGGTCCTCCTTCACATCAAAAAAAAAAAAAAAAAAAAAAAAAAAGCCTCATTTGTCTCAGAAATACTTAGTTCTAAAGGATATGCGGGACCTAAGGCTTCTTCCACTAATATACAAGCTGTCAAGAACCAGATGCTGCCCCTCCAAAATAATGCCAGGATTCTGGGGTGAGGGTAGAGAGTTTGGCAGAGCAAAGAGGTAAACAAAGCAAAGAGGTACACAAAGCAAAAGAGGAGGAGAAGAAGGGAGAACTTAGAAAGGTCTCTAAGGCAGCCATTGGAGGAGGTTCTTTCAGAGACAGGACTCAGCTGGAAATGTAAAAACTGATTTGTGACATTCCCTGGCTAATACATGAGCTCATGAGATCCACCTAAGAGTAAGAGGAGTACAGTTTCTTTCCGGTAGAGGTCTGTATCTACAAGCTCTCCCAGACATTAGGGGCATAGCTATAACTCAAGGCCTGAAAAAGAGAACACATCTGCTACATGCCCAAAGGACAAGGACCCAGGCTTCATCCTTTCCAGCCCAGAACTTCTGTCCTTTAACCTTGAGCCTAACCCAAGTGTAAACTAGGAAATCTGAGTTTTAACCTCTGTTCTTTTCATTCATCTGTGATAATGAAGAGTATGTTCATCTCAGCTTTGGGCCTCAATTTCCCCAAACACGTAATGGGAAGTTGGATCCTAACCTAAATGATGACAAAAATGCTCCTGGCATTTTTATTACCCTAAAAAGGGTTACTTATTGGGCATCAAGAGCTCTTTAAATTTTTTACAATATTATTGTTATTATTATTCCATGTTTATTGCAAAAGCTTCAGGAAAATGTGATTCCCTTCAAGGCCATCCTATAGGCTTATACTAACTCCCTGGAAAGAATGTCACACACCTTGTCCTCCTTTGAACTCTCCATCTCTGTCCCTTCTTTGAATTTTGCCAGTGCACTCTTGAGGTCCTGAGAGGTGTAGGTGTTGGTATTGATGTCCAGCCTGTCCAAAGAGAAGTTAAGAATCAGGAGGGAGCTACCATCTTTCCCAAGAAAGAAAACCCCCATGGGTGGCTAGTACTCCAAAGCAAGCTAAGCCAGGCCAACTTTAACTCAGAGCTGACCTTCAGCCAGCCAGAAGTCCAACAGGGTGATCTTACCATGAAGCTAGAGAAGGAAAGACACAGCCAAAGATGGAGTCATTTCATGAAAGAGGAAGAAATGGCATGGGGCCCATCATGGGCAAAGAGCTCTCAGCTAGCTACTCAGGCAAAAACAAGTCTGGAATGTCTGTGCAATGCTGCTCTCTTGGTATATGCCAAGGCAGGACCTCCTGGAGAGTACTGGACACAGACAGAGGAATAATAAGGACCCAATTTATCTTATTCTAGGAAAGAAACCAATAGAGGCCTGAGTTCTCCAAGCATGTGCCTGACCTGACAAGTCAGCCTGTCTTCACAAAAACAGGCTGGATAAATGCACATCTTTAAGATCAATCCCTGGGCACAGAGTAGATGTAGGAGGTATGTATCAACCTGGCAAAGAAATGGATTTAAGATACCAAGGACTAGAGAATCAAGGCCAGCCACCTTCCATAGCTAGCCTCCAAGAAGAGAGAGGAAAGAAATCAATGCAGATATCATCTCAAGAACCTGAGAGACTACAGATTGGCATCCTCACAAAGACCCCTTGAGCTGATCCAAGCCACAACCATTTATCTAGACTGGAGAAAAGATATTCATGGGTTGGGAGGTGGGGACACCTTTTACCACCAGCAGTCACTTCATTTCAGTGAATGGAGGCAGGAACAAGAGTGATTCAAAGAGAAATATGCAATGTGGGCTGAGACTGATAAGACTGCCCAGCTGGGGGTGGGGAGTGGCAGGGGCAATAATGACCAGGAGTTACTGGATTGCTCTGCTCAAGGCGAGCACATCAGTCTCACAGTCCAAACTCCTGGCAAACTTCAGCCCTCATGAGAGGGTATGCTCTCATGCCTTTGCTCATTCAGTTTTTGATTCATCCTAGAGAGCCCTTAGGGTAGGGGGCCTCAACTCCCAGGCTGTGAACCAGTACCAGTCTGTGGCCTGTTAGGAACCGGGCCGCGAAGCAGGAGGTGAGCGGCAGGCAAGTGAGAGAAGCTTCATGTGTATTTGCTGTCACTCCCTACCACTAGCATCACCGCCTCAGCTCCACCTCAGCTCATCGGGCATTAGATTCTATAGGAGCACCAGTCCCTGGTGCCAAAAATGTTGGGGAACGCTGCCTTAGGTCCCTGAAAACTTGTCTTCTCTACCCCTCAGTCTTCCTAAACTAATAGCTAATCACTCCTATTTATTGAGCACTTAACCATGTGTCAGACAGTGTTAATCCTTACAATCCTACAAGATAAGGGAGAAAATCTCACTCTTAGCAGAGCATCATCCACTGCCAGCTGCCTGAGGATGCGACTGCCCTGCCTATTAACCCTAAGTGGGAACTAAGTATTTAGGGCCAGAGCTTGAACAGATTATCTCCTCCCTCCTCTAAGAGGACTAATCAGTCAAAACTAATCACATCATGTCTCATATCTATTTACTGCCTCAAGTTCCACTCTACAAGTGTACATGTGCTTATAGTCATACATGCACACACAGGCACACAACCATCCTCAGCGGGTATTCTCACTTCATTATTCACTGAGATAAATAGATGTTAAGATCAAGAATTCCCTCATCTTCCCATCGTGTCAACTCTACACACTAACCTGCATCTAAATCTACATTCCCTTCTGTTATAATGGATGACAGTGTCCCCACTATTAAACTTAAGCTCCAGATCCCATTTGCCTTTTCAAAAGCTTTATCTTCCATAATTATACCACTCCCTCCTGCCTGCATCATCAATTTCTCCCTTTGACTGAATTATTCCCCATCAGCACACCAACCCTTCTTTGACCCTCCCAGTCTCTAATTATCATGCCAGTTTTCTGCTTCCATCCAGAGTGAAAAACTATAAATACATTGTTTTCACCCACGATCATCACCTTCTTGACTGCTATTTACATTGCCATTTGCTCTAATCTGGATTCTGTTCCCACAACTTTACTAAACCTGCCCCTCAAAATTACCAATAATTGCTGGCCAAATCCAAAAGACTCTTCACTGTCATGTTCCTCAACCACTCAGCAGCATTTACACAGTTTACCTCTTCCTCCTTGAAATACTCTCCTTTCCTGGCTTCTTGTTACCATGCTCTCTCGGTTCTTCCTTACTCCTGCTATCTTTTTCTGGTTCCTCATCTGCAACCTGAACATGCTAGAATGCCTCGGAGTTCAATCCTGGACAATCTTTTCTTTATATCTAGTCTCCTCTAGTTCTTTCTAAATATCTATCAGGCAATGATGTCCAAACTTACATCTCTGACCCAAACTTCTCCCCTGAGTACCAGCCAGACTCTTGTACAACTACCTGATATGTCTTGGATCTCAAACTTATTACATCTAAAACATAGGTCTTGATGGTTCTCCCCAGAAATCTGTCCCTCTCCCAATCCTCTCTGTTTCAATAATGGTACCCACATTTGTGCACCTGGCTGCACAAATTCCAAAATGAGGCTTTATCCTGAATCCCTCCTCCCAACCTTCCTTCAACCCCTACATCTAAATCCTGTTGCTGCTACCTCCAAATTAAATCTCCAAATTCATTCGCTCTCCATTATACCTTAGACTAAGCCATCATTATGTCTTGCCTGATCTACTGAAATGGCATCTTGTCTCTGAGCTTCATTTGTCTGCCTTCAATCTATTTTCCATACACATACCAACTAGAGTGATCTTGCAAACTACATTATATTAAATTACTCTCCCATCCAAAATCCTCCAATGGCTTCCAATTACAATTCTAGTTAAGTGAAGAACACTCAACATGCTTCTCAAAATTCCACATGATCTAGCTAGCCCTTTATATCTCTTTAATCTCATCTCCTATCAGTCTTCCTTTTCCTTCTGTCTAGTCAATCGCCCTGATCATTTTTCTGTTTCTCAAATTTGACAAAGCCAGGAAGTCTTCTTTTTCCCTCTGCCTGCAATGTTATAACCCTAAACATATAAAACTAGCCACTAAATCCTCTTCATTCTTCAGGTCTCAGTTCAAATATCTTGACAAAGCCTTCTAAACCATCTTACCTAAAGTGACCTCCTCCAGAGACTTATCATCTTGTTTATTTTTTCCCTAGTACTTATTATAATCTGTAACTACCGTACTTGCCTGTTTATTTACCTGTTTTTCTGCCTGCCAGTCTCCATAATGCTGGTGTCTTGTCTGTTTTATTTACTGTATCCCCAGTGCCTGGCACATAGGCACTCAATAGGTCTTTTGTGAAATGAAATGAATTTACTTTTAAAAGTAAATGGCCCTGTCCTTGGCCCACTCACTTAAATCCTATACCATATTGTACCATGGTAAATGTTCAAGCCAAGATGAGACAACTTGTATACAGTTTGCCCCTCATCCCTCCAAACATAGGAGGATGATTCAAAGAAGCTGGTTGTGTCTATGGCTATGCCATCCTGAACAAATCCGATTTCGTCTGATCTTGGAAGCTAAGCAGGGTCGGGCCTGGTTAGTACTTAGATGAGAGACCACCTAGGAAGACCAGGTGCTGTAGGCGTAAAAAATAAAAAATAAGGGATTGTAAGCTGACAAGGTCCTTGCAATTTGTGAGGTCAACCAAGGGTTGCCTCACCTAAAAAAAATTTAAAAAATAAAAAATAAAGAAGCTGGTTGTTCCAGGGTTGAAAGGATGTGGGCTAAAACCAGTGGGGATGGCAATGCCTAACACACACACACACACAAAAGCAAGAGAAAATCTGCTGCTAGGAGCCAACAGGCAATCAGACAGTGCCAGGAGAACCCTCTGGAACAAGTCAGAGTCAGGGACGTGTCCCAGGGGCTTTAGAGTCCACAGGCATTACAGCTCTAGGTAGCAGTGTGACCAGTTACATATCAAGGAGGACTAGTGGAGAGGCTGCCATGGATTGGGCTGAATGAATGATCGCCATCTCTTTCTAGCCAGTGGTTCTTAACTCTGTGGGATCACCAACTTCTTTGACAATCTGATGGAAAACAGTAGGTCTTTTGTCCCCAACATGAAGATAAGCGAAATACTGTAACAATTTTGGAAATTAGCCCTGCCCTTTGGCCCCTGGTCCCATTCCAGTGCTAAAGAGCCAGGAAGACACTGTGAAATGGAACTGGAGAGTCACAGGATGAGGTCAACTCCAGGAGAAGGAAGTTACTACCAAAGGCAGCCAGAGACCCCTTAGCTCATGGCAGTAAACACCCACACAACCTTGTCAATGCCTTTGGGTTTGCCAATGGCTATAAATAGTAAGAAGGAAGAGGACCTGTCCAGCATATCCTGGAAGCCATCCCAGGGCAGAACCCTCAAATAATCCAAAGGAGAAAAGTGAAGTCAGGAGTGGAAACAAATATTTCTCTTTTATGGTGTGTCTACTACAAACCACATGGGTGGCTCTGCTTTCTATTTTTAAAAGATATGAACAACAGACAAAGCAGTAAGTTCTCCTACTGATGATCTACAGGCAGGTATTGGAGAAATAACTTCTCATGATATTTAAACCAACAAATAAAAGATTCCAAAGTAATCCAGTTTGTAACTCAGTATTCTTAAACTAAGAAAAAAATGGGCTTTTTATTTAGAAAATAAGACTTGTCTTGGATATGAGAAATGACTTCCTAAAGTACTTCGAGACACTGACATGTGTGTATATGTGTGTCTTGGGGATGGAGAGAGGTTGACAGAGTCATAACCATGATATTTGATTCTCTCATAAATGGTTGTGAGAAAAGAATCATCTTGAGACCTGGGTCACTCCAGGTACAGGACTATTTGGAGAGATAGGGGAAGATAAAGATCCTTCCCAATTTGGGGTGACTGCAAGGAGGACAAATATCCCCTTATCTATCATAATATAAAGTCAAATTGTCCAACAGTCAAAATAGCCCAAGTATGAACAGGCTGCTCTTTAGGGTTGTGAGTGCCATCTGACTGACGGTACACATGGATAGGCTGAATGATCTTTTTGTCATGTATATCAAGGAAAAGATTCAGGTAAGAACTGGGTCTCTAAGGTCCCTTTTCTGCCTCATTTCTAACTGCTACAAAATATTGTTAAAATAATAAACCTCCAAGAACTGAGTAACATTGTGCTAATCTATGATTGATTCCCAATACTTACATGTTTTAGAACAGGGGCAGCAAACTACCTGTAATGACCGGACAATCTTTAGGCTTTGTAGGCCTTATGGTGATTGTCCCAACTACTCAACTCTGCCAGTGTAGCAAGAAGCAACTACAGACAATAAATGAATGAACATGGCTATATTCCTAAAAAACTTCATTATAGACACTAAAATCTGAATTTCGCACAATTTTCATGAATCATGAAATATTCTTTTGTTTTTTTCCAACCATTAAAAATGTTAAAAATAACTTAGCTTATGGGCTGTAAAGAAAACAAAACAAAACAGGCAGCAGTTCCAATATGGCCCACAAGCCATAATTTGCTGGTCCCTGTGTTATAAACTTCATGAATGGAATTAATATCAACCTTTCAAACTGCACAGTTCCAGCAGCCCCTGCAAAACCCTGTGTCTCAACCTCCTCCTCCCTCATGCAGCAAACAGCAAGCAAAGGAAACTTGGTAATTCGAAGCAAATAACAGTCTCTAAAAAAAGAGAGACTATAAATTGCCCCAAACTGAATAACCTAAACTAGTTATTTAAAAATTAGGTAACCTCTTACCATTGGAGACCTTTTCTACTATAAGGTAGCCTGTTTTAATATGGACTAACAAGAAGAAAAGTCAGTGAATTAAAGACTTTAAAATCCAATTTTATTGTTCACCAAGGAAGTATTACTGCAAAGCAGAAGGCCTAACAGGCCTGTGTTAATGAATAGATGACTCATCTGTAATCAGCGTATTAATTGTTGGGATTCAAATGGGTGCTCTTAAAGTACTAGGAAAAATAGCTTCGTTTTTAAAGCAGGTTAAACACTCCCCCTACAGCCTTTTTTAAAGTATCAATTTGCTTTCCAAACTATTTCTTTCCAAAGACCATAAACTTCCATAAAACCAAGAGATTTAACAAATTCTAGGCTACTAAATTTCAATTTTTTTAACTGAAATTCACATGAATTTGGGTAAGAAACATTGCATTGTCATTACTTTCGGTATTACAAAATCAACGCTGTCAGTCTCCTTAGGGTTGACACTGTACCTTTTGCCTTTTTTCGACCCTTTCAAAGTATTTTGGAACTTGTCCTCATCTTGGAGTTTCACTTCTCTTGTCCCAGTCTGAAGATTCAGCCGCACATGGGATCCTGCAGGGACAGCCTGACCTAAAAGCCAAGAACAGAGAAGGCTCATGAAGTATACAGTCTCAGAGGGACACTATTATAGTTCATAAAGACCAGACTCTGCTCAGTTACCTGAATCCATTCATATCTCTTTCTCTTTCCCAACTCTCTAACCCACACACACCAATCACATATTCTCCTTTTGCTAATCCACATCACATAAAGGGATGAGGTGAGGTAGGTATGGTTATCTGCACTTCAATCTAGAGACTAATGTCCCCCAGTTAGAACCTGCACATTTAAACCACTTGTTTTCTTTAAATTGAGCTATAATATGCCTTTTTGTTAAACACAGTAGGTGAATGGTGAATACCTACTTACCCTTTAGGACATGGCTACATTACTGCCTCTTCCACGTTATCTTTTGTGTCCCTCCCATGATGGAACCCCAGAGAGCTTGCCATTCCAGCAAGCTCACACATCACCACCCTCATCAATTTAATCACACTCCTTCTATAAGGCTCTCTCCACCCACCTATCTCAGAAGAGCTGATCTACTAGTTGGGAAAACAAGTGTTGTGAATAGATGGGCTATTTCATACACATTGTACAAAATTATCCAAGGATAGTTAAAAAGCAATCTTGCAAGATGATATACTACAAATAAAATGTTACACTTATTCGTTCATGCATGTAACTGATATTAACCGAGCAACTACTATACACCAGGCTACTGCGGTAGGTAGGTTCTGGGAATACCAAGAGGAATGTCAATTGCTGCAAAGATAGAGAATTTCAGGTACAGAGCTCTTCAGGAGACTGGAAATCTAGAAGTAGGGATGCTGCTCTGACACCTTTACTTTGACTCTGCTTCTTCCTATCAGAGAATGGCATCACCCTGCTGATGCTGGGCTTGATTCAAGAATTGAAGAAGGATGGCAATCTGAAGAAGTTCCATAAAGGGAAGCATATAGTACAAGTTCTCTCAGAATGATCAGGTAAACCCTGAGTATAAAAGGGTAACAATGTAGCAAGAATTTAAATTTTCTCAATTCTGGAAGGACCATAGTGAATTCCAAGTTCCACCAACCAAACCCAGCTTCTGTCTCCTCCTCCTCTTAATTCAGCCAAGAGTTGCCACCTCTGCGAGGCAGCCTCCATTCCCCCAGACCAGATCCAGCTGCCTTTAAAGGCCTTCACAGCACCATGACCCTTTTACTTTATAGCATTTACCTCAACAACCAATAGTTTTACTTCTGTTTTTTTTTATCTCTTTGCTTAATATAAATGCTCACCATTTTATCACCAGGAACTATCACATGGCCTAGTATATAGTAAACCTTTAATAATTATTTAAGTGAAAAATTAAAAACGAAAGAGAAAATCCTAATTGATCTAGAAGTGTGTGGAGAGGCCAACAAGGATTTTCACTAGGGCAAGTAGATTCATAATTAGTAGTCATATTAAGTTATTTTTAGTAGTAATAGTATTAATACTACACTACTAATAGTAGCATCTTGAACTTTCAGACTTTTGACCAAAATGAGAAATGGAAAAGGAAAAAAGTACATGACATTATAAGTTATAGAACTTAACAGGTTATATCAGGCTAAGCTGGCCAAGGAGAAGACTACGCTCTTATGTGAATCAATTTATTTTATTGGGGAAAATTCCAAAATTACTCCCTTCACATAAGCCACCACAGGGGGCAAGAACAACCACAATAGCATTAACTTAAAATACAGGTTATGCTCGTTGAAAATACACAGAATCAGACATGGAGCAACAGTGGCAGAGGCAGCAGAAAATACAGTATTTCAAATGTTTCCAACCCACTGGGAAAAAGGCCAAGTTACAGAAAGAGTGTGATGTGACCTGATCCTTCTAGGGCTCTGTGAAGGAACCACACACTGGAGAAGAGCAAAAGCAAAAAGTCACAAGATATATGCATGTAGAAAGTTAGAGACTGGTGGGTAGAAGGCAAGGGACAGGCAGAGAATAAGATAGGGATCCAGAAAGGCAATCAGGCCTGCAAAGCCTATGGTGTCTGTTTCCCTCACTGGATCCCTGGTGACAGACCCCAGCCTGAGGAAACTCTGTCTATATTAAGCAGAAGCCCTGTCCAAATTAAGTAAGGCCACATCATACTTGAGTTTTGACTCCCACTGGAACTGTCACTGACTTCAATCACAGGCCAAGTCCCAGGTAACAATCCCTGCGTTCCCCAGGCAGGAGGAGGAAATCTGTGGTAGACTGCATCATTGCCACCAATTTTCTTCCCCTCCTCTGCCTGTATCCACATCCTTTGCCATGTGACCTTGCAGCCCCTCTTACTAGTGGTAGAGTGGACTTTCCCACCCCTTGACTTTGGACTTGGCTTGTGACATACCTTAAACAGTGGGATGTTAGCAAATGTGCCACAGAAGTTTGAAATATGCCTGTGTGTTTGACTCATCTCTTGGTATTCTGCCGTCACCAAGAGAAGAACATGCTCCACTAGTATTCCAGTATGGTATGGATGGGAAACCGATGGGGCAAACCTAGACTCAAACTTCAGATTGGAACTAAGCCCAGCTGGGCTCAGCCATGGTTAGCCAAGTAAAGCTGATCTGCAGACATGTAAGCAAAAATAAAAGACTGAATTTCTTTTAACTTTTTACTTTGAACCACCTCTATTACATAAAAGTTGTGAAAATAGTACTGAGTATCCATATATCGTTCACATGGCCTTTCCTAATGTTAATATCTTACATAGCTATAGATAATTATCCAAACTGGGAAATTAATAATACCATTAATCAAACTAAAGGTCCTTTTCAAACCTTACCAGTGTTTCCACTAATGTCCTTTTTTGTTCCAGGATCCCATATGGCTTTTGGTTATTTCTCCCTAAAGTCCTGTGGTCTGCAACAGTTCCTCAGTCTTTCCTTATCTTTGATCCTGACGCCCTTGAGGAATACTCACCAGTTTATTCAGCACTGCTTGGTGTCTTCTCATGATTAAACTGAGGTCATACACTTTTGACACCACAAAAATAATGCAATGGTATTCTCAGTGCATTGTATCACAAGGTTTGTGATGTCAATATGTCTTCTTACTGGTGATACTGGCCTTGATCTAAGAAAAGTAATCTCTACCGAGCTTTTCCAATGTAGTAAACAAAAATAATAGCAAATTACCAAACTATGGATAACAATTCAGTAGTTTCTCAAAAAATTAAACAGAGATTTACTGTATGAACCCAGCAATTCCACAGTTAAATGTATACCCCCCAAAATTAAAAACATATGTTCACATAAAAACTTGTATATAATGTTCATGCATTATTTACAATAGCCAAAATGTGGAAACAACCCAAATGTCCATCAACTGATGAATGAATAAACAAAATATGGTATAGCCATACAATGGAATACTATTCGGCCATTAAAAGGAATAAAATATTGATATATACTACAACATGGATAAACTCTGAATACATTATGCTAAGTGAGAGAAGACATATACAAAAACCTACGTATCATATGATTCCTTTTAAATGAAATGTTCACAATAGACAAACCAAGAGACACAGTAGATTAGTGGGGGTCAGAGGCTAGGGGAAGGGAGGAATGGGGAAAGACCATTAATGAGTATGTGGTTTACTTTGGAAGTAATGACAATGTTCTCGAAAGAGATAGTAGTGATGGTTGCACAATACTGTGCATCTACTAAAAACCAAAGAATTGTTAAAAAAAAAAAAATCATGGAGGAAAAACTTTGCAATTATACAAATCTCTTTTCTCTTCAAACCACACAAACAAGGGAATCCTTCTGCAACCATTACCACTGTAGTGATGATCTAATGCCATTTTCTACTTCCCTCCTTCCTTACACATTAATTGAAATTTCATTGCAAGGAAAAACTGTCACTCCTCCATCTATTTAATTACTTATACCAGTATGAACTCATGGATATTTTATTCCTTGAGTTATACTCCAATACTATCATTATTTATTTTGTTGCTCAAATTTTTTTAGCTTTGGCAATTAGGAGCTCCTTTAGGCTGGCTCTTGTGTTCCTTTAACAAGTCTCTTCCCTGCATCATTTTCCTTTTTCAAGTATTTCCTTATTTTCTGGTTCCATAAGATGTTCCTACTTCATCTTGTATTTTCCTTCCCCCAGCCCTGGAATCAACTACTTCCCAAGGAACCTTGGTTTCTTTTATTGAAGAACAGTGTTTAGAAACCAAGATCTGAGTGCTAAGTGTGCCCATTACTACTAGGGTATTACTTACTCTTCTAGACCCTTTCAATGGACAGAGCTAAGAAATTTGTGTGTGTGTCTGTGTATATATATATATACACATACATACTTCCGTATCTATGTGTCTGTATATATATTTAAAAACTATAAGTTTACACTCATATCTCAGATTCCAGTCTAACACCATAGAGTTCATTTGTCTCCCCACTTTCCTTGTTTGTAACTTTTTTCCCCAACAGTGAGAAACCTCTTATTATTTGCAATATATTTACAATTCTAGTATACATAAAAGCTAGTTTCAAAGTTGCTAACTCATATCCATGAGAAACACATTTACCAAATTAGATCACAGCATTTATGTACAGTTCTATTGTCTCTTGTTTTACAGTATCTGTCTTTAGTTCTATGGTATCTAGTCAAGATATGATTTTACAAAGTCACTTAGGTTAGTTCTTTTCTTCCCTACTCCTTTCAGTATGTTTCCTATTAATAATACTTGATCCATTTGTTAGTGTCTGTATTCCATTTTGGGGTTCCTACTCCTCCCACATCTTGGTTGGTTTAACTGTTTATTTGAAGGGCATCTGAAGCGTATGTGGACTATCACTACAGTTCTAAGAATCAGAAATTACTGTTATTTTAAGCTGAGTTTTGAGATGGTTTGTTTATTGTGGCAATTCATTCTAACGGTCCTGAAACAAGGAAATTGAAAGTGTCCAATATAAAGACCAATTCTTTTTTCTGAAATTATATAGTTTCTATATCTTTTTATAGTTAAAATATCCTTTTATGAGATAATGACGATGATGGATGATAGTGGGTTGTTTCTATGTTAAGGGCCTTAACTCGGCAAAATAAAAAAGTTGGCCTCTGGTTTCCAAAATTTTCTTTTAACGTTTTTCTGATCCATGAAACAACATAGCCTGGAAACTACCCATCTAATAATGTTTGAGAATTATTCCCACTGTACATTTTAAATGAGTGAATTTTATGGCATAAATTTTACCTCCTTAAAGAAGTTTTGAAAATTCATTTCTTAGGATAAAGCAGTATCTTCTCCTTTTGAATCTCGAAATAGCAATTAGTCTATCAGATGCAGTCCAAGGTGACAGCAAGTCTTTCTAGGGTCCAGTATACAGAGCTAAGCTGACAGCCCCAGGAGAACAAGTTCTAGGCAGAGTAGGAAGAAAATGGGCCTACAAAGCCTGAGGCCATGAAGCACCTGAGCAAAAGAAACCCTGGTAGAAGGGAGGGTAAGAAACAGTGACCCAAGGGTAAAAGCCAACACACATGCTTATGAGGCAGGCAAGTAAGAGAGATAAGTGAGGAGGGCCATCTGTAAGACAACAGGGAGTGGTGAGAGCTGAGAAAAATGCCCCCTGAAACATTCAAATTTTAAAATACAAAAGCCAAAGAAAACACACCCATAAATGAAATTCAGCCCACAGCCCATTTATGATTGCTGGAAAAGTTTCACCTGCTGACAAATTTTGTCTGAATCTTGGTCCCAAAACATCCCAGGGCCTAGTGATTAAAAATCTGCCTCTCTGGGACGCAGAGTGGCAGGTTCCATGTAGCAACCACAGTGACTGCCCTGATTCAGTGGAGATAGGGCCAACTGAGATGGGTGCCACAATGCTCTTGTTTTAGCCTTGGCATCAGATGCTTCAGTGGTTATGTGGCTTTGGGAGGGGCAAGACATATGGGGTGTCCTCTGTAGACTCCTGCCTGGAAATCTCCTCTTCCAGGGACTTCTAAGCTCTTTCAAGTCATATCTAGACACAATGGCAAAAATTGAGGGCTGCTCTGGCCCTGCCACCATGAACCCTGGAACTTGGCTACCCACTGTCTTTGAGGGTCCGGTGAATTTAGCCTGGTGAATTCCTTTTTCTGTCTGAATCTTCAGGTCTTTGTGTCAAATAAAAAGAATCTATCATGTCTGCTTTCCCTAATGTGTTAAGATTGTTGTAAAGAACAAATAAGAAAACACTGGATCAGTGCTTAGAAGTTAAAAGTGCTTCAGGAAACAAAGCCCCAAAAAGGTAAATGTCAACCAGGATGAAACAAAGACATTTTATTGACCAAGTCCTGTAGGTATATGTTAACAAGAGCAAAAATTCCCAATTATGCTAAGTTTCTGAAGGACAGGAACCAATTACTCGTGCCCGCAGCTCAGGCTCAACTCTAGGCACACAGTAGGCCTTCAGAAAGGTCAGCATGAATACCAGTCCCCTGTCCCCATTCTCCCCAGACCAAAAGGAATAGATGGACAGGAAGCAATGTCCTCACCTCACTGGGGCCTCCAAACTCCAAACCAGGGCTGGTCATAGCTGAGACTTTATAGGCCCAGTTGCCATGACTACCAGAGCCCTCTCCAGCTTTTTTACTCAAAACTCCCAAACGAGTCCTGACAAAATCCCTGCCTCACACAAATGAGCATCTATCCTGATTCTAAGGCAGGACTTAAACTGAACCAGTAACAACAAAAAAAAGTAGACGAACCTCTCTCGGGTGCTAAACTCTGAACCAATGCTTAATGTTATTTTTTTAAGGAAAACACAAATAGAGTCCTTTTTTTAAACAGAACATATAGTGAACCAGTCTAGATTGTAGTTGTATTTATGCATTTTCTAAAAGAACTAAACAATGACAAGAGAAATAAAAATATTCTCCAAACTGACTTTTCTCTCTTGAGTCACAGAATCTAGAATGTGGTCAGGGCCTCAGGAGAGTTCTCCAGCTCGGCTTCCAGGCAAGGGCGGGAATCTCTCACCTGCATTAAAGCCCCTCAGAACATCAGACTCCAATTTTCCTTCGCAAACAGCCACCCTGACAGCTCTTACCACCCTCCAGAACTACCCTCTAAAATCTGATCTGCTGTGACCTCACCAGCGTCTCCTTTGCAGGCCTCAAGAACAGACAACAGCTGGTCACCAAACTCTACATGCCAAATTTACAAGAGCAGTGCCCTTCAAGGACAAGGACTAGCAATGCTACTTGGAAGATTTCAGGTGTTACAGTCAGACAGGTACTCTGAACAGCCATGAGGACAAGGGTTCAAAGTAATCATATCTAGGACATGGTAAGCCTCTTCCCACAACTGGCTGGTCTGCAAGCATTTACTGAGGATTGGGCAAGAGGATGCTCTTTCCTAAGCATTCCTTTAACCATAGCTTACTGCGCATCCACTGACAACCACTTACTATACTGGACACTGGGAAGGATACCACATGAACAAGAACAACCGCTGCTACTGAGGAGTACAAAGTAAAGGAGGGAGAGTGATAACAACATTTAGAGTTCCACGTCTGGAGAACATCTTTGAGGCAAGCCTGAACCAAGGGAACGGGTCAGGAACTGGAAGAATGAGACAGTAGTAAGAATAGTAAGGGACAATAGTATTTTGACAAGAAAAACTAGAAATCCTATCATGGCCCCATCTGTCCTCCTTCTTCAAAAGTACCAGAACTTTAAGTATGTGCAGAGACTCCTCCCATCAACCCAGGGAACCTGTCAGAACCCCAAATTTTAATAAAACCAGGTATGGAATAAAGGAGAACAGGGTTGAGGGGACAGAGGGGCTATTTTCATCCAGAGACCTATGATAGGCATCCCACGTGTTTCCTCACCCACTGATTGCCTCTGTTCCCCTTCTATCTCTACCCTCAATGTGTCTCATGCTGCACTGTTAACTTAGAAGAAGACCCAGTGAGACTTATAGGTGCAGCATAGTTCCTTAATCAGAGCACTTAGGCTTTTACATCCATGCTGGAACCCGGTTTTCAATAACTATTAACTGCTGTGGTCTACTAGTTTCTGCCTTTTCTTTCTTTCTTTACTTTCTTTCTCTTTCTTTCTTCCTTTTTTTTAAAGATATGCTCCCTACCTACCCCACAGTCCTTCATCCCCACAAAATCCTGACTATATTCAGACGTTAATCTATTTTCAATTGTGCGTATGTGTTGGGGGTGAGGAGACTGAGAAAAGGCTCAATAAAATTAGAAGAGAAAAAGAATCACCAAGAGATCAACGGCCAGGTAGTTGGAAATAAACCGCAGCACAGCTATAATACTTCCTGCTCTCTAATACCACTTAGGAATTGAGTCAAATAAAACTGCATTTTAAAAATTCTCACTATAATTGGTGTTAACCGTGAGGTACTGGCTTCACTTAATAATGAGGAGGGAGAAAAAATGGCAAATTGGAAGTGAAGGAGTTAAACATGCCTATGTCCCAGGGGTCAGGGGCCTTAGCTCCACTACTGCTCATTTTCTGGAGAAGACTCTAGGGGATTCCAAAGTGCCTCCATTTGCCACCTGGGCACAATTTCATTAGCAGCTCATTAGCAGGAGAGGCAACCATTTCTGACTGTTGTTTTTTATATTTATTGGTTAATTGACACTTTGAACACAGGTTGAGAACCAAATGAAAGTGCTAAAACCACTCAGCCAAATTTAAAATACAAAGATTGTATTCTAAACATACTCTTTATTTTCATTTATTTTCCTCAAACAGAAGTCATAATTTAATAAGGGGGTTGAAAAAGCAAAGTGCCAAGATACTGCACTTTAATTTTTAATCCTTTTCCTCCTACCCCATCAGTTCCCAAGGACCCAGATGTCATACTCAACTCTATTTGTTCTCTTTTATAGCACCTGTTACCTCCATGGCCAAACATGGTTCTATGAATTATTTCAAAACAGTATCAGCCACTCTTGACCTCTACAAACCTGCTGCAAAGCCCCTCAGCTTGGATGCTCACTGCAGTGGAAATAAAGGAAAATCTATAGGTATGAATAAAACAAAATTCTTAGAATTTCTCTCTAGATCAGCTCTAAAGTATGGGACTCAATTCTTTTTTTTTTTTTTTTTTTGGAGGAGGAGGGATAGAATGAAAATCAGAATGAGAAAACAAGATGGAACAACAGATACAGTGCAGAAAGCAGTCAAGGAAACAATTGGTCCCAAGTTCTTCTCCCCGCCCCCATTGTGGGAGGGCATCACTTAAACATAAGCAAATTGAACAACAAAATGAGGTCAGTCACCTGAGACTTCTTTCACCTATCAAAGTGTAATGACAATCCCAATTTGTTGGGATTAAAGTTTTGGATCATCAGCATTAAGAGACCTACTAAGTAATGCTGTGCTTTGCTTTCTTCACCTGCATTAGTTTCACCAGGAGTTATAGCCTTTAGCATCTGGATGACCTGAGAAGTTGTCCAGTCCAGTGATGGAGGACACAGGCTGAGAAAGACCCAGGTTCCAGGCCAAGTACCACCACTTAATAGTTCTCAGATCTTGGGAAAATAATTTCTGTGGCCTATGTACAGAATGGGGCTCAGAGTACCTATTTCATAGGTTTCACAAAGTTCAATGTGAGGAGTAAAAGATAATGCATGTGGGATGCTCAGGGTTGACTCCAGAGAGCTCTTGATAACAGTGTGTGCCTGGCTCTTGCCTATGACTTGTTGAGTTTTCCCAGCTACGAGAAGGGACCTGTGCCATAATATATGGTCAGAGTAAGTGTTAACAGGCTCTTAGTACATACCTGATTGAATTCTGTAAAGCAGAGGTGAGTCCATGATTTTTGTAGAATTTTCATGTCAGACTGCCTCGTTAAGGCTACAGAAATGTTCAATCACAATGATGGCTTCAGGGCATCCAAACTGAGAGAGCAGCAAATGAGCTAGTTAAATCAGGCCTATACCACACTCAAAACACACACTATGGCTTTCCTTGACTCAGGCCACCAGCAGGCCAACAAAACCCATTTATGATGAGGCAGTCTCTTTTCCATTCCCCAAGACATCAGAACAGAAATTAAAGAAGCCATATCCAGCAGCATAACCTAGGCAAACATGGAGAGAAGGATTTAAATGAAAACAATTGCCAACCAGCAACGAAGAAGAAGGGTTTCAGGTTTAATCAGAGGCTTAAGCAAGTTTTGCAACAGTATATCATAAAGCTTATAAAAGCAGGTGCCCTGCTTGCTCTGGCTTTCTACTCCTCAGGGGACTGTGCTGGCAGGTGCCCACCCAAGCATGGGCAAGGAGGCCTGGATGTTTCAGAACGCTGAGCACAAGGTTGGTGCTCCAGCAAACCTGCTAATGTATATACTTCCGACAGGCAGCCTGTTCCACACCTCTACCCCATGTCACAATGGCTGATGCTGCCCCAGCTGCACCTCCCCACAATGCTCCCAATCTTGAGCACCTAATGTGAACTCTGCAACTGTCATTTGATTATGTACACTCTACCCACTATACACTCTCAAGTACCCTACAGGGGTCCAGGCAGTGTTTGGAAGTTCTGGCTTTTGTGCTGCCTCCCACTCATAAGTAGATTCACTCCCTATTTAGTACTTCTGGTCTGGATCTCTTTTGATAGAAATCACCTCCCAAAGCACCATCTCCAGGACATACTCTTTCTACTTTCCATTTTGAATTTAGGAAAGAGAAAGCAAATCTCTCTGAATTCCAGGGACTCCAGCACCATAAGCTAGAAGGGACCTTAGATCATGAGACCTCATCTCCACTGAAAAGATAAATGGTCCCTCCTTGTGCCAGGCCTCCTGCCATTGAAGCCAGGCAAACCATCCCCAAAGACAACTCTGTTGGCATTTCTCTACTTAAAAACCTTCAGTGGTTCTTTGCTGCCCTCCAAAGTACCAATACCCCTGCTGGTGTTCAAGGCATACCTAGTCCAATAAGCATATTCTCTGACTCATCTTCCCTCAACCACTTGTATACCCTGTACTCTGGCCAAATGCATCCCATACTTTCCTTGGTCCTTAATACTGCCTCATTTCACATTTCTTTTTAAAGAACATATATGTGAATGTGGCAGCAGCTAGTTTTTTAATCTATCCAAATCCCCACACAGAAACAGCCTCAGATAGCAAAACCAAACCCATAAACATTTATGTCAAAACTAAGTGAAAAGATACTACGAATCCCAAAAAAGGTGAAGACAAATCACCATATGACATCAGATCTGCATAATATCGGTCTCTATAGATGGGAACACACAGGAAGCAATGAGGTATCTGACAGACTTGAGAAAGGAAAACCCCAGAGCAGTCCACAGGTATTCTCCAGAAAACACGGTAGGCCAGTGGGAGAACAGCAGTTGAAACTAGGAAGGATTTTTGCCAGTCTAATAGTAGGCAAGTACAGGAAACGTGTGATAAGTTCTCAAAAGGCTAGAGCAATCTAGCCCCATTAAACGTAAATTTAATCAACCAGTGTTCCCTATCAGGACTGGGTCCTGCACCTTGGGGAAGAAAACAAAGCCAGAAAATCTCATAGAGCAAGCTGCTAGGTTTTTGAACACTATACGAAAACACCATTTTGGATGACTATGGCCGTCACAGGGACAGTACTTATAATAATCTTCCACAAGGTCTAGTTTCTAAACATCTGGACTTCACAATCTCCTCTATTCTAAGGTTGTATTTTCCCAGGACAAAATAGGGCATGGAGGACTGGCAAGTTGTGATTCCCAAGCGGACTCACCACAAGCAGGCCCATCTATTCTTTTGGACTCTTAACATTCCAAAGAAGTTGGACCCCAGGTCTTTCCAAGGACCTTAATGTCCTGTCATTTAGTCCCTTCTGAAAGTTGCTCAAAAGTGACATATGGGAAACAGCTAATTTAGAGCCCTATTCTTTTAATCTTGGTCAGCCAGACTTTCACAGACATCAGTTTATTTCACTTTAAAATATATTAGATAAAACAATAGTACCAGAGAGTCAGCTTCAAGGCAGCAACTCCCTCTCAGGGGTTCTGCTGACATTTATAAACTGATCCTATTTCTCTCTAGTGTTTTATGTTATCAGCTAAACCCATCAACTTAAATTACTGCCTTGAAACCAGAGTTATCTATTACTCTGGTACGTGTACATTTCTGAAGCTTTGTACCTATATCAAGTTTTGCAAGGGTAGAATATAAGACCATAAATAAACAAATGGAAAACAGAATATGTTACCATTACTTTAGCAACAGGAGCTAAAAGTCAAATAAATGCATTACATGGAAAGCCACTAAAATGGTTGAATATATAGACCTTGGGAACAGCAAAAGCTTGATATTGATATAGTCATTTGCACATTGCCCCAACCTGCAATCAATCTCTGAGCTGTGGTAACTCAGAGCATCTCTATTTAGAAGAGTAAATGATTATTCCTAGGGCCTGTGACAGGGGGGTGGACATCTGAAAAACTGGAGACATGATGTCAAAAAGGTCAGATTTATAGCCCTCTCATTATTTCACCAGTACAATGACTAAGAAACCAATTTCCGTTCAACTGGTATGGCTAATGGTCACTCTTATTCAAAGACCATTGTAACCCAAGTAGAGCAACAAAAGACCTTCCAAAAAGAAATTGAAAAGCAAGTCCCTTCTCAGGATTAATTCTTAGTTCTTTAGCGATCCCCTCCTCCACAATCTAAAAACAAGTTTTTCCCAATTTTTTCTGAGATTTCATCCTGCTAAACACATAATACTTTTATTAGCAAAACACATAATTTCTTGTTTCCAAAATAAATTACTTCAAAATTATAAAAAGTATAAAACTGTGACATATATTTCAATTTCCCCCAAACTTCTATTATCCAGTACTCAAGACTTCCTCATTATTTCACATTTTTAGATATTTTACATATCTAGTCATAGGCATCAGTTAAATGTTCTCCATGTCTTTCAATTACAAGCTCACAGTGGCCAGGGACAGTGATTTTTTTTAACTTGAATTTCCGTACAGTTCCCAGCATGGCAACACGTCCACAGAAAGAACAGTGGCTAACTTCTAAGCTCAGTGGAACGGAAGGGGCATTCTATGATCTACAGAGAGATGATGAAGCTTGTAAGAAAAATTATCACCTGAGAGACCACCCATCAAATGGGACTGATGTTCCTCTGAGCTCTTACCAGCTTTCATAACTGAAATCCTAACAGCCCCAATCCAACGAATGGAGGCCAGAGTTCCAACCTACTATGAAACTCCATCTCCCCAAACTGTTCTTGACTAGATTGTGATTCCAACATAACAATCTTTTTAATTCTCTCTGGCAATTTATTGTTTAATCTCCCTTAGATTTCCCTAACAGCTACCATCATACCTCCTGAGCCCAAAACTGAGGCCTCACCACACATCATGAGGAACTTTCCCAGAAGCCTCTTCTCTGAATAAAACTGCACTCAATCTGAAAGGGCAGAGCAGTGGGCACAGTCCCATGCAGGGGCACTAAAATGGTCACTGATGTGCTAGAATTTGAGAGCTATCAGGGAGAAGCTGCAATCCCAGTACCACTCTCCACTCCACCGCCAAATTCTACTAATCAAAACCCCTTCTTAGAGAGCCATCTCTTTGGATCAAATCTTAAGCTTATTCTAGGACAAATCATATGCTTTATGCTCAAGAGGACAAAATTGCAGGATAAGAGGAGAGGTATATTTATGTGCTTTCCATTGTCCTCATTCCCTCCAACACACCTCAAGCTAAACCCAGAGCAAGGAGGCACATATCTAGAACTGGGATTTGGAAAGATTTTGCATGGGTCCAGTGACTCTCAGTACAGCAAAGATGTCCCTCCAGGGTCACTTGTGCAATGTGGCTATATTTTTCCATGTAAAATCTCACACTCACATTTCTGGGTATATAGTAAACATTATTCGGTTACTATCACTCTGTGTCTTTAATATTTGGCTAACAGCACCTTGCCTAAAAAAAAAAAAAAAATTACAAAGAATTATAGTGGACAAAATTACAATTGACGAAAAGCTTCCCAATCTCTCCTCTAGGATTCTAGGGAATAAACAAATCATCTTAACTCTTCTAGAACCCTTTGGATTTGATTTTCACAATATAGGTTCTGAAAGCCAAGCAACTTCCCACCTGAGCCTCTAGATTTCACCAGACCTACTTTCTCCATGCCTCCCTACTGGAGAAAGTCAGAGCAGCAGAAGGCAAGACCCAACTGCAGAGGCCACCCACATGATCAGGTACAGCTTCTTTGCTGAGAAGCTTAGTTAGCATCACAACCTTCATGTCAACCCTCAACATTCCCAGTGGATGGAGAACCACCACCACATGGCACACACATAAAATGCCAGGCAACAAGAGGAAGAGAACTTGGCATTGTTGCCAGTAACTTAGCTAGTACTTTTCACTTGATGACTTTAAATTAATAAAGTAGCAAAATAATAATGATCATCAAGCAATTATTTAATATACAGTGTAGAAGAGGAAGTTCTATTTCCATATCAGCAGTCAATTAAGGAAGACAAGCATCAGCCATCCACTTTTTAGACATGCAATGTCCAATAGACCTTTCGGTGATGATAGAAATGTTTTAAATCCATACTGTCCATCAGAGTCCAGTCACACATGGCTATTGAGCAATTGAAATGTGACTAATGAAACTAAGAAACTAAACTTTAAATTTGATTTGACTTTAATTAACTTAAATTTAAATTGTCACGAATGGGACCCTTGAGCCCGTGAGCCTTTTGAGCCACCCTTCTCTTGCTTGGGCCTCTTCCATGTCTCAAAGTATACTGTTGCTTTACTTTCCCCTCCAATAAAGCTATTCTTTCCTGCTGTAAAAAAATAAAATAAAAAATTGTCATAAATGGCTAGTGACTACTGTATTAAACAGGAGAGAAGTAGATCTTCATTGCACAAATGGCACATCCCTGAAGTTACTGAGGGCCCAGTCAAACATCAGATGGAAAAGGGCTTTGAGAGTCATGGTGGGTACTACAAACTTAAGCTGGAATCCTGGGGCCTTGCAGTAAAGGCCCCCCTAGGAGACTGAAAACTGATTTATAACACAGCATACCCCCTGCTGGTTACAATTGAGGAGATCCTGAGCCAAGGATTAAACAAGAGCAGTGGCTCTCCAGAAGAGTCAGATAGGAGGCCAAGGATGCATTAATACTATCTCTCTTGTGAGGACAAGAATTATGGGTAATTCCCCCACTCTCCAGAGCTAATTGTTATAGCAGATACCCACTCCCTGAAACAAAAATGATCAAGGGCCATCTCCATAATTAAAAGGGAGGCTGAGTATAATTAAATGTAAATATAAATAATGGCTAAAAACAAGTACAGAAGACAGAGCCCTCCCAAATGACTCAGATAACCAACTCTTTCAGAGACGGAGCGGGTCAGAATGGAAGATAACTTACTAACAAGGGGCAAAGTAATAATGGACTGCCCTGGATTTCTTCATTTAGTGCGAGTAGTAGCAAAAGGAAGTAAATGGAAAATTAAACTCTATGAATAGCTTCTTATGAGACTAATTGAAACCAAAAGGTTCGACAAAGTAAGAAAATCACTATATAATCACTTTATTCATATACAGCCTGGTGGTTTTCTTCTATTTCTGAGGTCTGAAGAAATCATCTCCATTAGCAAATGTGCACTGGCTACATCAACATTTTCTAATGACTGTATTATTCCCCATGCCAACTTCAATGTCCCAAAAAGAGAAAAACTAAAGGGAACATATAGGAAAACCTGGAATTTCTATCTTCTCTCTCATAACCACAACTAACATCTCTGAGCAAGATTCCTAGGCCTACATTCACACTTTTGATCTCAGACAAAAGAACCTGTTACACAACCAAAGGCTACCGTCTTCAGGGAGGGGGTTGACATGTTATTGCACTTGGCAAAAGATTGTGAATGATGTAGTTGTCTCCAAATAAAGCTATACATAAATACAAAACTTGCTGGATACAGATTTTTACCACCCATTGGACACACTAATGAAAACAGTTCAAAAATTCATTAGGTTTTTCATTAAAAAGTCAACGTGTCCATTCATTTTCACACTGCCACAATGTGTACTGTATGAACATAAATGGATCATTCTAGATAAAGAGCTGTGGGCTAAGGTTGTCTTGAAAGATGAAACACTAACTAGTCAGATTGTGCTAAATCCTGGCCAGAGTTTTCAATCTTAATCTGACAACCATTCAAGTCTCTGCCAAAACCAACCTGACATAGATATCAGAGGAAGGCAAGCTAAAAGACAGGCTCTTTCTCCATTCTGCTAAGGGGATTCTACATTATATCTTAGTTAAAACAAAAGAATAATCACTGGATTTGTTTCCTATAAAACAAGTTCATTCAATCCTGCTTTCCTGTATTTTCTCAGATTTTGTTCAGGATCTACATAAGGAAAGGACTGAAAAAAAAACATTTCTACATTTTTGGAAAAAATCTTGTTAAAGACATTGTCCAGTACATAGTTTAATGTCTATTATAAAAATGCTTTTAGATCAGTTCTTACTAGTAGCAGGAAAAAGTTTCTTTCTCATTAAACAGCTAATATAATTATTGGCTATTTTCTTATATGATTATGATTCATTATAGTTCCCTTTTTCTCTTAACTGCCAGGACAATCAGAATTACATTTAACGTTCAGGTGTTATAACTAAAGTAGCCAAGATGGTTATTCTCCCCAATCCCATACCTACAGAGAGTTTATATTAATTTTAATTTATGTTTGAAGTCATATACACACACACGCATAGATATATATAGCTATATATACCTGTAAAGTCATATATATGTATGTGTGTATGTGTGTCTTTTACAAAAAGCTGCATAAAGTCCTTTTAATTAGCAGGCAGCCTCATAAAAGAGTTGTACTACCACACCATGAACACAGCATTAACCACTGTTATCATAATATGGTGTCAATAATAGTTCACTTGATAAATTCTTGTCCTAAGACAGACATTCAAGAGAAATGAGAACAAGCAGGGCAATGAGAAGGGAGTCATGCAACAGGACACGGCATCCCTCAGAAACAATAGGAGGAAGGGAATACCCTCTGAAAGTATATTTGGATTGCAGTATAAATTCTAAACTGGGCAAATATTACTTTTTTACAGATGAGAAAACAAATGACAAAGAGCTCAAGAAACTTGCCCTAACCTTTGGCTCTTTCCACAGTACCACCCTGCTATGCCATGAGCCACTGCTGTGAAGAGCTTTCATAGACCATGTGGATGGCTATAAGAACCACAGACGATAACTCTAGATGGGAGGTATAGAGGAGGTAGGTATAGAGACTATACCTACTAAAAAATGAGATCAGCTCAAGCCATTCTCATTGTAGCCTACTAAGTACGTACCTACTGAATCATAAGATTTCTAACCTTTAAGGATATAAGAGGGAAGAGAGCAGGAAAGAGGTAACTAGCAGATATCAATTACCTCTTGGTGCTAGGCACTGGAATAGCTGCTATATATATATCTTATTTCATTTTCATAACGATCTTATAGAATAGGTATTCCCATTTTACAGACAAGAATACTTTTTTTATACAACTAGTCCAACTCAACAAATATTTACCAAACATCAAATTACCAGGCATTTTAGATCCTGAAACCTACAGCGGTTCCTGCCCAGAATAGCTAATAGTCTGATTTCAAAAGCAATTTTTCCACCACCCAACAATGACTCCCCCTGTCTCTGAGCCAGGCTGAAGACATGTGGGCCTAACAGCACTTCAGAACAACCAAATTCTAACTGTCAGCACCTCTGCTGCCTACTCCCAAGAAAGCAGATTAAGCCAAACAGAAAAGTCTCTGTGTGTTACAAAAGTACCTTTATGCAAAGACCAGAATGTATGCTGATCTATGGCCTGGAAGTACCTGCAAAGCAGACATCCTGAAACTCAACAGAAGGATTGGTGGGCTTGTAAAAATAATGAATTCTCTAGGAGCTAGAGACCTCAGCCCCTTTTCACCAAAAATCCTTCCATTATTTCCTCCAGCCATTCTTGGCAGGCACTTAATCTATACTAATCTACACAAGATATTTTGTATCTCGATGGATTGCTGAACTGAATTTATCTAGTGATAGGTTAGGGTCTAGTTGCTATGTAGGAATGGATTCCTCTAGGGATCAGTAAGAACAAGGATGAGATTTCTAATCACATCCTTATCAATCATAATCATTGGGATCTTAGTCAGGAAGCTGGTAATGAATTAAAAGTCAATTCATCAGCCCCATCAGACATATACCTCCTGCATGAAAAAGGAAGGCCTTCAGTCCCTCCCAAACCACAGGAGCACTAAGGCCCCAGGATATCCAGATTCCTTGGGGCATAGCAGCCCAGCTCAACAAACGCCGATGAAGCACCACTGAGCACTCGGCCAGGCCCTACAGAGGCTCAAGGATTTAAATGATACCAACAACTTTTGATTCAGAAGCAAGAAGAGGTGAATGAGGCAAATCTATAAGCTACTATAACATGAGGCCTGATGTAAGTTTCATGCGGGAGAATGTGATGGCAAGAGGGGAATATGAGTAAGAGCACCTGCCACTGGGGGAAGTTAGGGAGGTGAAAATTAAAACGAATCTCGAAGGTTGGAGAAAACTTTTTTTCCTGATTTATGCTTTATGTTTTCTAATTACTACAAAACTATACGATGGCTATATTTTAAAAACAAACATTACAGAAATATGTAATCATCCTATAATACCTATAATCATCACCATTCTTAAGAATAATGATTAACAGAACAATTTTCCAATTCTTTTCCCCATATACATTCATATACATTACTAATATTTTTTTCAAGAATGGAAGCATACTATATATACTGCTGTACAATATGTTTATCATCTGGCAGTATGCCTTCAATATCATTCCATGTCAGCACATGTACATCTACCTCATTTCTCAACAGTGTCACAGTATTCCACTGCGATGGATATAAATCAATATGATTTTAACAGGTAGAAATTACATAGGCTAGGGGGCATGGGAGTGGGAAAATAGACAAGTGGAAAAGAAGCTTCAGAATGAAAAGTAACATGAACACAGGGAAGAAGGAAAGTCCAAGACACATGAGAGAAATGGAAGCAGTCCCATGGCTAGAAAACGAGGTAAGTGTGTATAAGGTCAAAGTAGGACGTAAAGAAGAAAGAGAGAGGTTGTGGGGCCTCACAATCCAGCTCGAGAAGTTGGAATTTAACTCTCTGGGCAATGGGAAAGTAAGTTCAGTTTCTTCAGGGAAAAATCATGTTACAAAAAGAACAGTGGCTTAGACTGATGCAGTGGCCCATATGTATAGAATGAACCTGGAGGCAGACACACCTAGAGTTGGGGAAACTGGGCCAGGAGCAATAGCTCAGTAAGAAGTCAAGGGGTTGGAAACAAGAGGGAGTAGTGGAGATGAAAATAAGTGATGGGACATGGCAAAGAAGGTGACTGATGACACTGAGAGGAGGGAGAAGAGTAGGGGAGAAATGCCAAAGTTTCAAGGTAAAGTAACTGGGAGAATAATGATGCCATGATTAAATAGAAGAATGGGTTTTGGAGGAAATTCTCATGAGTTTGGTTAAAAAGAGTGTGTAGCATCAGTGGGACAAGTGGATAAATATTGGGCAGTTGAAAATATGGGATGGGGACTCAGAGGGTGAGGCTGAGGCTGGAAACACAAGCCTGGGAATCATCTGCATGGCAATGAGGGCTGGAGCCAAAAATCTTTGAGGCATAAAGCCTCAGAGAAGAAATGATATTTATGACATAATTTATGACATAAATCTGAAAAGTAAGAGGGAGAAAATGAGACAGGAAAGAGGTAAGAATGGACTCTAGTGAAATAACAGATGTAGAAGCAATTTGCCAAGTTTTTCTACATAAATGAGTTACTAAAATAATAATTATATTTATAGCCTTTCTTCCTTCCCCCACCTCTCTTCCAGCTCCTACTCTCCTTCCAGGGCTAGCAATCAGACAAGAACACCAGCTCAGACCCCAGGACTCTATTTCTTCATTCCTAAACCAACATCCTGCTGTGGCCCCACTTCTTTCCCCATATGACAACAAGGTGAGGGAAGCAAAGGGGGAGGGCAATAAACAGTGTCTTGGAAATGAGAGGTGCCATGAGGTCCATGCCGTGTTGGGGAGTCAGTCCACGAGGACACTGAAAGACTCTCAGAACCAATACAGAGCTGATGAGCCACAGGCCTGGCTCCCTGAGGTGTAACAACAGCTTATGGGAAATGGTAGGGGCAATCAATGGACCAGAGTGGCATCATATTGTTTTAAGTTCTGGGGTGGGGGTGACAGAGCAGGTGGGCCTCTGAGGCTATGGAAGGGGGCTGCCAGAAGTAGCGGAAGGCCACATAGTTCTCAAACAATGGGGAGAGGAAAAGCCTCCTCAGGGCAAAGGTTACCAGACCACCCTCTCCATGTCCCAAATGGCTACATGTAGCAAGTATTCAGCCAACCACCCATTTCCAGGTGCCCATGCTTTTTTTTCCTAACAAGGGAGCTAAGGCAGTGGCACTCATGTCTACCATAACTGGGGAACCTCCTTACCCGACCCTGGACCACTGCACCTTTGCTCTATCCTTCACCTTCTCTTTCCATTTCGAGCTATTATTGAGCCTGTTTTCATTATTTATTATTAAGCTATTATTAAGCTGCTACCACTGGAGTGAGGCTCTTCTGAAAAGATGACACAGAATTCTGATCCTCTGCTTCCTGCTGCTACTCTTCCCACAATGGTTCTTTCATTCACTCATTCAGCCAACATTTGCTGACTGCTGACTAGGTGCCCTTTCCTTTTTGTCATTTCTCTGACAAAGAATAGTAAAGTCAAAAACATCATGAAGCACTTTCAAAACCCAAACCACTCCTGGTCAGTTGACTGGTTGAGAATAAAGCCTTTCTAATAAGTGAGATTTCACTCCCATGGGAATACATGTCCATGTCCTCAAATACCAGGGCTCAGCTCATTATACCTGAGCAGTAGAGTATGACTTCTGGTGCCAGCTCCACCAACCCATCCAGTTCCTGTCCATCAGCTCAGCTTCTAAGAACAATTTCCAGGGCAATGAAGGAAAAGTAGTCCTGAAGAAGTCTGCTATTCCCATGCTTTGACTTCAAGCTTTTCCAACTGGGCTTCCAGCTAGATTGCCTATACTGTGGCAGATATGCTCAGGTTCCCCCTTCAAAAAGAGACTTCCATCAGTCAGCAGACAACCTACAGTGTCAGTTCCTTCAGGGTCTGTCTCACTTGCAGAGAGATACTTTGGTTAAGGTCATGACCTTCCGAGACAGCCTGTAACTGGTGACTAAGCCAAGCATGGGTAAAAAACAAACAAACAAACAACGATTTTGGCTAATGTAAGACAACCTGAAGGATAATACTCAACTCCCTACTGGGATGGCCCTGGCTTCCTTGGGCTTGCATCGCAGTTTGACTTCTTACTCTGTCCAATCCTGCTTCCTCCCCTTTTTCACAAGTGTTGAAACCTAATAAATATACTACACTCCAGCATCAGTCTCAGTATCTGCTTTAAGATAAGCCAACCAAAAACTTTTCAAATTTATGAAGCTCCTATACCTTGTGGGTCCAATTTATGCCAGGACCACAAGCTTCCAAGTATACTGTCTTGGAAGAAGAAAGCAGATGCAAGCAAATATTCCCTCTGTGACTATGTAACATTTGGAGGACTCTCCCAAAAGATCTTTTGTGAACCGAAATAAACAGTAGGCAAAGATTAAAAGTATCTAGTACCACCCACTAATCATAATGACATTTCTCTAATCCGCACGCTCTACTCCTCTTCTTGATCACTAATTCAGATCATGTACCCTCCTTGAGACCTAATTTCCCACTCTCAGTTGAGGCCTGGCCTTCTACACCAGAGAGCATACAAAAGCTATCAGATGGGGTCTCCCCATCTTCCCACTTCCAAAGGGATGGAGTGCACCTATTTAAGAACCTTACTTTTCTCATCCACCCTCTCTCTTGAATCTTCCACTTGTCTCTCCGTACTAGAGTCTTTCCATCAGCATTTATAGTCTCCAGTTTCTTCAACATGGATAAACTTTGAAAACATCATACTAAGTAAAAAGAAGCCAGACACAAAAAGTCACATATTGTATGACTCCATTTATATAAAATATCTAGAATAGGTAAATCCATAAAGACAGAAAAGAGTTTGGTAGTTGCCAAGGGCTAGGAAGAAGCGGGTAATGGGGAATTACTCCTTAATGGATATGGGGTTTCCCTTTGGGGTGATAAAAACATTCTGGAACTAGATAGACATGGTGGTTGTGAAGGTACTAGAATACTACTGAATTGCTCACTTTAAAATGGTTAACTTTATGTGAATTTCACCTCAATTTTTTAAAAAAGACAAACTTCCCAGTCTACAGCCATGCTACCCTGAACAAGTGTGATACTGTCTGATCTCGGAAGCTAAGCAGGGTCGGACCTAGTTAGTACTTGGATGGGAGACCACCTAGGAAGACCAGGTGCTGTAGGCATAAAAAATAAAAAAAAAAAAGAGAGATTGTAAATTGACAAGGTCCTTGCAATCTGTGAGGGTCAATCAAGGTTGCCCTCACTGAAAAAAAAAGACAAACTTCCCTACATCCCTTCTGAGTACTACTTTTTCTCATTTCTTTTTCTCTTATACTGAGAAACTTCTCAATGGTTGTCTATACTTGAATATACCTCACCTCCCATTCACTCCACAGCCCACTCCGCTTTACTCCCACCCAGTGACAACCACTGATGCTTCTTACTACTCTCATGAGATTTCATGGCAGCACCTGACACAAGAGAGCAGTATCTCAGTCCTAAACTACTCTGCCCTGAGATACTTGAAACTGCACACCTCTGATTACCTCCTATATCTAGAGTCTTTCCCTCCACAGGTTCTTTTGCCAGCTTATCTTCTTCTATCTGAGAGTTGAAATTTCTTAGAAGTCAATCCTTCTGGGGATCATCTCCCTCTCTCCTCCCTCTCTCCCCCTCTCTCCCTCTCTCTCCCTCTCTCTCCCTCTCTCCCCCTCTCTCCCCTCCCTCCCCCCTCCCCCCTCTCTCTCTCACACACACACAAGAATGCACAGAAAAAAAACTAGAAGGATCTAATAGTTACTAAAATATATTACAAAGTCTATATAATTAAAGTGGTATGGTAACTGACATAAATAAAATTAGCAACAGAACAGGAAAGAAAATTCAAAAATTGACCCAACTGCATATAGAAATTTAGTACACAATAAGGGTACCATCTCAAATCTGTGGGAAAATGACAGACTTTTTAATAAGCATTTTGGGGATAATTTAATAGACATATGGAAAAAAAGGTAAAATTAACTATTCCTTCATGAAAAATTCCAAACCATATTTAAATGTAAAAAAATGAAACTATACAAGTACTAAAAAAAAAAAACCCAAGTGAATTCCTCTGTAACCTGAAAGTAGTGAATAACTTTCTTAATGATTCAAAATCCGGAATAACAAAATATTAATAAATTTGATTATGTAAAATAAGTTCATAAAAATTTTAAATGCATGGAAAATATCTTAAGCAAAGAAAAACCAAATGACAAAATGGGGGAAATTTGCAATTTACAGGCAAAGTGTTAATATCCCTACTATATAAAGAGCTTTTAAAAATAAAGAAGACCAACAACCCTGTAGAAAATAGGCAGTTCTATAGGAAAATATATACAATGCCCCTTACAGGCAGTTCATAGGAAAATATATACAATGTCCTTTTACCCATATAAAAAGATGCTCAACTTTGCTCAGGATATGAGAAAAGTAAAACAAAACTATAGAATGAAACCATTTTTCACCTATCAGGTTGGCAAATATATATCTGGAGGTGAGCCTATAGGGAAATGGGCACTTGCATACACAGCTGAAGGAAATGTAAAATGGTACAACCACAATAGAAGGGAATCTGGCAACATTTAATAAAATTATAACTGTATTTACCCTTTGACCCAAATTTGGCTTCTAGGAATTGATTCCTAAGACATATTAGCAACAATCTAAATGATCTTGAAAGCAGGTACTTCCCCAGAGCCTACACAAAAGACTCCACAGACTGGTGACACCTTCATTTCAGCCTATGAAACCCTCATCAGAAGACCCAGCTAACTAGTACCTGGACTTCTGACCTACACACACTCTGAGAAAAGCCACCACATCACTAACTTTGTAGTAATTTGTTACACGGCTATAATCTGTAATATGAACCTGCAGATGGGAGACAGGGTTCATACTGTAACCCAGAACTTAAGTCATCTAGTTTGGCTGGAGCAGTAGGCAGACAGAGCTTAGGACTCAGAACAGCTAAAGTTCTTGAGGCTGGCTTTCCTTCCCTGACCATCTGAGAGTAGGAGAGTGGAAGGTGAGGAAGAAGGTCAAGAGGGGAAGCCCCTGGCAGGCTGCATTGATGGTAGCGAGCATATGATCACTCAGACTTCAGATTTACACTCGAGAATCTGTAAGTACTTTGGTTTCTTTTTCTTCTTTCCTGGACACTCAGGCCTTAAATTGGATGGCCTTGAAAAAGAAAAAAAAAATTTTTTTAACAAAAACGTAGCCCGTTATTTGGTACAAATTTCTCTTTTGTAAGTTTTCCTTTTATATAAGTCTATTTCTGCAGATAATTGAACCCAACTGTGACATCTGAATAGTTTTAAGAAAGTACACTCTGTTCTACTTGCAAAGGGAGGGGACCCTTGGCCTCTTCCTCAAGACAGGTAAAATGGAAGGGGATGCAAGAAGCTCTGCTTATTTGTCTCCAAAAGGAATCTAGCCCCAGGCCCAGGCCCAAGCCCAATTCCTGTGCCAAGCAGGGAGCAAGCCTTTGTTCAGAGAGCGCCATAGGTTCACGATGGGTACACCACCAAAAACAAAGCAAAACCGCTTCATCTTTGGGCTCTAGACAAGAGGAAATCTAAAAACAACAGGAGATGAAGAGTATCAGACACAAGGGAAATATCTTTTATCATACAGTTTTGTTGTTCCAGATGACTTTGTTCAGGTCTCAAATCACCATGACTTCTTTCTTTGGGAAGTGTGTTCTATGGAGGCTTTAAATATATTATAAAATAAATCAAGTTCCAACGCAAGAAAAAACAGGTGCTATTAAACAGGTGCTGCCCCCAGTCCTCCAGAGCTCAGTCAGATCTCTCTATCCTCCAACATCCCCGCACTTCTAGTAACTGAAACAGTGCTGACAATAAAATTCTCCACCAAAAACTAACTCTATAAAAGTAACAGAGGAACCTACAGGACCTCCTGGTATGGGCATTGAGTGTGGAAGATGTTGGTCCTTCTCCATGATGTTCAGTGGAGGTTCTCAAAACTATCTCTTGCCCATTACATTGCTATCATCCACACATTTTTCTAAAATATTTTTGAATCCATACTTTTAACCATGCATTTGCTGCTCATTGTGTGAAGTAAGTTTTCTTTAGTTTGTCCTAAGTACAGTCCCCTTGAAGTCAAGTAGTGTTCTCAGGTTCTGCTGACTGGAACTTGCTGAAGTAGTCCACATTCCCATTAGCGTGATGAAATGAACTTTCCTTCTCTGGTTTTACTTTTCCAGATCAAAGAGTCCCATGCTTTCCTCACATTCACACACTCCACATCGGTCATGCTGAACCAGCCAGGACTGGATCACAAGTTTAAATGTGAGGGAAGAGAGTGAAAGGAGGAAGGTCTCTCTCATAAACCAGCCCCCATCTTCAGAAGGAATAATTTCTGCCATGAAAGTAGTAAATGATGCCATTTACTTGTTCCTGCTGGTGGGTAAACACATTGGAAGCATATCCCACCTCTGACATGACTCTCATTTCCTCATGCTACCTGGAGGAAGAAATACACACATACACACATACACACACACACACACACACACGTATATATTTGGAATTCTTCTGTAAGAGAGATTTGTATTTTCTCCACTCATTCTTTCCATCAAAAGGACAAAAGGATGAAATACAGGAATTCATTCTTTCATTAACAACTATTTATTGAATACCTGCTATGAACTAAGCACAGTTCTGGGCCTTGAAGATCCAGATGTGAGCAAGACAGACCAAAATCCCTATTCTCTCAGCATTTACATTGTAATGTGGAAACAGATAATAAACAACATTAGTAAAATACATAGTATTAGACAATAAGTGATAAGGAGCAAAATAATACAGGGAAAGGAATATGAAATGTCAAGGAGGAAAAACCTTTCTTCAGATGGTGGTCAGGACAGGCCTTGAGAAGATCACTTTTTTCTTTTTTGAAATAATTTTTTATTTATGGAAAACTCACAATGATAGTACTGAGAGTTCCAAGAATTCCTTTACTCCTCCTACCCAGTTTCTATACCATTAATGCTATCATCTTATATCACTGTGGTACATTTGTCAATATTAAGAAACCAACACTGGTACAGTTAGCAACTAAACTCCAGACTTCCTGTTTCACCAACTTTTCCATTAATGGTTTTTTTTTCTGTACCAGCACATAATTCAGAATACCACACTGCACTGAGATGTTATCTTCTCTGGTCTATGATAATTTCTTGGTCTTTATTTACTGCAACCATGATATTTGAAGAGTACTGGTCAAGTATTTTGTAACATGTCCCTCAATATGGATTTGTCTGATGTTTTTCTTGTGCTGACATTGGGTTATTGGTTTTAAGGAAGAATACCAGAGGTGAAGAGCCCTTGTTCTCATGTACCAGGGGGTCCATCATATCCACATGATGGCACTGGTAATGTTATGCTTGATCACAGGTAATGCTTCCTGGGTTTCTCCATTATAAAGTTACTATTTTTCCCTTTCCATAATCTATTCTTTAGAAGTGAGTCACTAAGTCCAGACCACACTCAAAGGATTTAAGCTCCATCTCCTAGAGGGAGAAATATATATATATATATATATTTGGAATTCTTCTGTAAGAGAAATTTATATTTTCTCCATTCATTCTTTCAATAAAGCACTTGCTTATATGAGTTTAGGCTCATATATATTTATTTTATGCTTCGGATTATAATCTAATACTACATTATTTGCTTTGTTGCTTAAATCATTCCAGCTTTGGCCACTGGAAGAGGATTTTGGCTTGAGTAATTGAAAGGACAGAGCTGCCAATAACTGAGATGAGGAAGGCTACAGGAGCTCAGTTTTAGATATATTAAGTTTGAGATGTCTATTAAACATCCACATAGAGGTATCTCGTAGGCAGAAAGATGAGTCTGGAGTTCAGAGAAGTATGGGCTGGAGATTAAAAAAAATCTGGCAGTCATCAGTACACAAATGTAAAGCCATTAAGCTAGATGAGATTACCAAGGGCATAAGTGTAGACAGAAGAGCAGAGGTCCTAAGACTGAGCCTAGAGGCACTCTGGCATTATGAGAAATCAAGGCCTTCTTACCCATCCTTTAATCAGAGACAAATGAGCAAGTCTCTTCCCATCCACTGTGTACCCAGTACTGCTCTAGAGCCCATAACTCTCAGGTCTTCCAGTACACAATCCTTGACTCTCATTCGCCTCCTTATAATTCCCACTTCCAATCTTCTTCTGTGCTGCTATGCAATTGGTCTCCATCATAAGACAGTTCTTACTGCCACCATCCCTTTGCAAGCAGTTCCTCCCACCTGGAAAAAACCCTTCCCATTCCACCTCAATGCCAGCTCTTTTACAAGCACCAATAGTGTCCTATCTTCTCTGAGTTTTATCCAACTACTCTGACTCATAATGACCTTCCTCCCAAAGCAGCCAATCTCTGTCACACCTGCTATGTGTATGACTAGATATTTATCATTTATTGACCTGTGGGGCTAGTTAACTTTACCTATAAATAGCTTATATGTACTGCAGCCTCCTTTAAGGAGAACAACACCTCAGCCTTTTCTATTCCCAAACAGTCTGACATACGTACCTACCATATATCAAGAGCTTGATAAACGTGTATGGATTGTTTCATGTCAATTCGATTATCCAATCAGTCAGTAAAAGCTCTTTGAGGATAGGGATCTGTTTTGTACCTTTCTCTTATCTAGCACTGGGCTGGACACAGGTGGGCTGGCACTCAATATCTGCTTACCATCAGAGGTTGATGACAATGTCCCTGTCCCTGGGGATCCTACAGTCTTGGCACAAAACAATGAGAACACGTGTTCTGTGCTTGCTGCCCTGTCTCTCCTGATACCAGTTATTTCCTGGTCAAGGGAGAAGTACCCAGGGACCACAGAGAGAGGAAATCGCAGGGCATCTGATGTCAATGCAGAACAGGGATGAGAGATAATCAAAACCATGGTGTTATCTTAGCTCAGCTAAGAGGCTGTCCCAGATGAGATGCCGGGCAAAAGAATCATAAAAGATGAGCACTTCTACATTGGCAAATCTCTTCTAAGAGCATAGGGTACATTATATATATGTATGTGGATATTCATTATAGAATTATCTATAACAATGAAAAACTAGAAACTACCTAAATGTAAAATAGTAATAATCAATTAATTTTGTATATTCATACAATTGATAAAGACCAGTGCCTGGACAATGTTCACTGGGTGCCTGACTATGTGCTGGAGGCTCTAGCTTTCAAAACTACAAAATTTAGTTCCCAGTTTCTAAAGAGAAAGTATCAGCCTCAAAATACTATGTACAGAATGACAGCACTTTTATAAAAACAACTGGAAGAATATAAGTCATAATGTTATCTTTATTATCTGGATAGTGGAATATGGGTGGTTTTATTATTTCCCTTCGAGCTTTTTCATGTTTTCTACGTTTTCTGCTTTGAAAACATATTACTTTGTCAGCAGGCCAAAAAAAGCTATTTTCAAAACACACATGTAACAGCCAAATTCTCAACTCTCTAAGCATCTGACTGCTAGAAGGCTCCTACTTCTGATGCAAAATGCAAAAATCATAAGCCTATACCCTCCCCTGAGCCCCCTCACTCTCTACCCACACACCCAAGACAGAGAAAAAACAGTGACACTATAAGACTAACAGCTTCTTGAAGGAAAAATTTTATTTTGTTGATCTTTGGTTTCCCACCCCGGAGTTCTTAGTACCCTGTAAGGAATATATTTAGGTGCTCGGTAAACACAAAAGGGAAGGAGGAAGTGTGGTGAACTTATAAGGCACAGATGCCACTAATTCAATGGCATCACCTTACCCCTATGTGACACCCCTCCACCCTATCCCAGGTCTGGTCCCTTCCTCTCCTACTTCTAGGCATTGCACAGGTTGGCCAAGTAGCTTACAGAACAAACTGCTGACTTTGCATCATAGCATTCATCTTTTTTTTCCCTTTCCTTTCTCTCTCTTCTTAAAAGGTTATCTTGCCTTTCAGCTAGTTCAAATGTGCCGCACTGAACCTGTGTGACAGTCTGCAGAGAATCATTGAGAGAATGAATTTGAATAATAAAAGCTAGAACAAGGCAATACCTTGGAGAGAGTCTTGGTATAATACCTTCAATTTAGACCCTCATTTCAGTGGCTAATGCAGTCGTTGGAGACATTAGCCTAATTTTTGCCAGGAGAGTCCAGCAACACAGCAGTACTAAACACAGGCACAGAGGACTCTGCTCATCTCAGAGACAGAGTGCAGAGAATGAAATTAGCAGTGCTGCACTTATGGTGCAGAGGAAAGCAAACTCCCACTCCCTTCTCCCAATTCATCACCAACTATGTTTAAAATGAAAAATCATGTGCGTGGGAGTCAGCAAAAGCATGAAGTTCGAGGGAAGCTAAGACCCTTTAAGAGGCCCCTGTGGGGCACTTAGGGACTACGAGAAAGTTAATTTCAAAGGACGTTCATAAATGCAGCCCTACAATAGAGTGTGTCATTGCTAAGCCCTATATGCTGCAGTTCTGGGAAGGCTCCAGAACCTGCCAGTAAGTCAGTTCGCAGAGGCCCGAAATGGGGAGGAAAGTCCACAAAGCACAGACTGGAAAGGGAAGCTCAGCTCCAGACACATCTACCTGGACTCAGAGGGCGGGCGAGGAGGGGATTCCTAAAACGAGAACTTCTCACTGGTTAGACTAAAAAGAATTCACATCTGGTCTGTTCCAGACTTGCCCTAAATTTCTCCCCATGTGGTCTGTTCTCCTTGTTTCAGGAGTCAAGCAGTTCAGGACCCTTTGCTTTCCTGTAACTTGTGTAGCTATGTGAAGAGGGGAACAGGAGCCTCAGAGGAAGCAACAGCAGGGAGCATTCTCTGCGGAGCTCACCACTACCTCTCAGACTGTGCCAACAGCTAGCTTAGCATGGGTCTCCCTGGCTGGCTAGGCTGAGAAAGGCACTCCTTTCTCTTGCTCTAACAGGTTGGTGGGTCAGCAGCCTCTCTCTGCCCCTACTGATTTCTCATTGTTTCTGGTCCCCCAAAGTCCTATTCTGTTATCTTAGGTTCTTTTGACTTATCTAGGGAATGGGTGAGAAAAAGACAAAGTTTAACCAAGTCTTCATAGCCAAGGACTTCCAGGAACCCAATGCTTTTTCCTTTCCTCTCCCTCACCAGAGGGCAAAGGAGAGCACGATGTCACCAATAACTCACTCTCAACAGCATCATGGCCTCATCAACACTAGCCTAGAGGCCTCAGTAACTTTAAGAGGGCAACACTGTAATGATGGACACAAAGACACCTATACGTCCAAGTGTGGAAGTGGAAGGGTAGGACTGCCAACCTTCTTCTTCAAATGGATTCCCATGCGGGGTCCAGTGTTTAAGGCCAAGGCAGTCTATGTTCTGCCTGTACTCAGCACAGTGGTAAGAATCCAGCAAGCACCGCAGGACTTGAATTGTTTCCACAGGTCTCTCTATAAGGTCCCTGAGATGTGAGAAACTGTCCCTTATACCTTTATAGATACTAAAGCACATCCCTACAGGAGAAGCGGGGTTGCTTGGGAGGAAAAGCTGAAGAAATGAGAAGCTGGACACTCCAGACTCCGCCCAAGAGGCATATGCAATGAGGGGAGCAGTGGAGAAATAGGGAAGCATGACATGTTCTCCATACACATGGCCTGCCTGCCAAAATTTACTGGATGGCAAGAATCCTAGATCTGCGGGCGAGGGTTGAGTCATGTTGTAAATCTCCTTTTTCTAAGCAGCATGTGTAAAAAGTCCTCCATCTCAGGAAGGGAAAGTGGGGAAGAGGGGGGCAATATGTGGGGAAGGTGGTGGTCAGCAATTGGAAGCACAGATTTCATTCTAACACTAGAGCAGCCTCCTCAAATTACAAAGGATCTATTCTGGAAGAAGCTAAGCGGGCTAGACTGTGGCTTTGGACAGAGTCAAAATACCACTGCCATGAAACCATATCATCGTAGTGTTGATAATTTCCCTGTAAAAAGCAAATCTTCCTATAACCGTAAATCAATCCTTCACTGCAATTTTAGAAATTTAAAAAAAAAATAAAAAATCAGCTATTACCAGAAACTCTAACTGCTAGAAACTAGAAGCCGAGCTTCAGTATAATTAAGGGAGATTCTGAACAGTGCCCTGAGGCAGATCATACAAGAACAGGGTAGAAAGAAGTTATATACGCATAGAAAGCTCATTTAGGGAATAGGCTGTGCATAATACAGACAGGCCCAGGAGTACAGACACTCCCTCCCTATGGCCAGCTGAAGCAGACTGTGAGCTGAGAAACTGGCAGATGGCTGCCCCAATGGCAACTGTGCACGCACCAATAGCCACCTCCTCCCATCTACCCTTGAGCACAGGCTTAAGCTCCCATAATGGGTGAGGAGGGCCAGCAGACATTACCCTCAAAGAATACTGCCCTTCCCTACAGAAGGTAAACATTTCCATCAGAAGGCAGACGCAATTTCTTTCTGTGCAGAGAAAAGGAGCCACAAACATAAAGTTACTCTTTCAAAAGAGACAGATGATCTCCATAAGCCAGCAGTGCCAAACCATCTGTAAAGGGTTTGCACATCCATCAGCACGAGTGGCTGGTGGGGAGGGGCAGGAGCATGGAAGGCCAACTTAGGGTACAGGACTCTCTGGCCTCAGACCACTTGTTATTTGATTGAACAGGCGCCCCGGGAGAGTGGAAACCTTTCCACTGGGGCTCTAGCCTGAGCAAAGGTGCAGCAAAGGTGTGAACTGGTGTTTCCAGCCCAGGTGCTCTCAATATTCCCAGTCCATACCCAAGGTCTGTCCACCTCAAGCCTCTGCATTCATAAGCCTTCAGGGGTAGTTTACTGTTCAATCTTGAGCCAGACTTCTCTCGCAACACCATCCCCCTCCTTTTCTTTTTTAGTCACATATGACTAAAACAGAAATGACAGTTCACCAGTCTTATGCCTAAAATAACCGATAGAGAAATATGGCTTATGAACTCTTCATAATACAATACATAATTCAGAGCTCAGCCATTTGTCACACTATTGAGTAATCCAAACACATCCCAAGGGACTGACAATAAAATTTGTAAATCAATACCAAAAAGCAGTACATCTTAGTCACTGAGTTAGAATACAAAGAACATTTTCTACATTGATTTTTTTAAAACTCACAAAATATGGGTTTCCAAGGGTAAAAACTTGTGAGGGAGTTGTGTGCTGGAATGAAAGATTTTATACTTTCCATACCTGCCCTCCCCCCCCCCAAAACCAACTTCAATGCAAAAATAAAAACTCCAAGATTCACATTCTCCCAATGATAATAATGGCTTTCTTCTCCAAACCCTGCTATTAGCATGACAGAGATGGCCACATCAGTCATAAAAAAGCACATGTACCTTCTGCAAGAAGAGCAAGCAAAATACCTGCTTTATGCAAGAGAAAGGCACTTAAAACAAGAAAGAAAATGATAAATTATTGCAGAGCTGGGTTTGAACTTATTTTTCCTTCTGGATGATCAAACAGTGAGCATGAGTGTAAGGGTAGGCATCACAATCTGTAAACATATTGCCATAGTGATTTGTGCTTAGATAGAAGTACAAAACAGGCAGAATTCATTTATAGTCCAAGGAACAGAAACAAGTGCTCTGGTCATTCAGCCCTGCAGAGTCCTACTGCCCAAATGAGTGGCCTCCTCCCCAAGCCCTCTATGGCACCACTACAGAATCAGACTTAGGGTGTGTGTCTGTGTTGCTATCTGACCAATTATCTGCCTAGAGCAGACCTCTCCTCAGGATGCAGCAGGTATGCAGGGGCTAAAGAGGCAGGCATTTGGACTCCTTTGTAAGAGCTCTCCTGGAGTGACCTGGTGTGCATGGCTCTACCCTGAAGAGTTTCTCCTTTACCTAACAGGTCACTTAGTCACTTATTTTAACTTTTTATCTTGGAATAATTTTAGACTTAGAGAAAAGATGAAAAAAGACTACAGAGTTCCCATATACCCTTCACCCGACTTCCCCAATAGTAACATCTTACATAACCATAAAAATAAGAAATTAACATTGGTACAATAGTAGTAACTAAACTACAGACTTTATTCAGATTTCATCACTTCTTCCTTTAATATTCTTTTTCATTTTCCAAAATCTAACTTAGATACCACATTGCATTTAGTTGTCATGTCTCCTTAAGTCTCCTCCAATTTGTGATATCTCCTCAGTCTTTGTCCTTCTTGACTTGGATATACTTGAAGAGTATTGGTCAATACCTCAATTTGGATTTGTCTGATATCTACTCATTTTTACTACAACAAAAACAACAGGAGCTAACATTTATCAAGCTATTACTACGCACCTGGCACTATAGTAGACACTTCATATGCTTACCTTATTTACTATTTAAAATAACCCTATGAGGTAGGCATTATTACTTTCCCTATTTTACAGATGATATTTCATTATAGGATATTTCATTAAACCTTAGTGGAATTAAGTAACTTGCCCAAGGCTATCCAGCTGTAAAAGGCAGAGCTAAGGTGTAAACCTGGGCAGACTGACTCTACAACACTGTACTATCTGTATATTCAAGGCACTGCAACAACCAATGCCAAAAAACAGCATGGATTCTGCCCTCTGTCATTCCCCTCTCTGAAGGGCATGTCTCTTAGAAGGGTATTCTAGACTTTTTCCCCCTCACAAAGGAGACAAACTAATCCACTTTAATTCCTAAGTTCTACCTATATAACTATAAATTTATTTCTTTTGACAAGAAACACCCTCCTGGTCTAAGGACAAAGAAGAAGCCATTGTTCTCCTGAGACCTCACTCCGAACTACTACCAGGCAGATAGGAAATATATGAGCATGCAGGTGTGCTCAACTCAAGAGAACTCTCTTCCAAGGGCCTTTGCAAGTAGAGACATTGCGGTCACAGGACAAAAAAGAAAGAAAGAAAGAAAAAAAACACCCTTCTGAGGTTGCTTCTTTTCCACGTTCCCCAGAAATGTCCAATGATGGGTAACACAAGCTGGTACCTCCTTTTCAGCATTAAGTTCTTTGGGAAAGCTGAGGCACAACCCATTCATATAACACATGGGGTGTGTGTCAAGGGGCAGGGCTGTGGGAGACAGGATGGGAAGAACTCCAGCTGCACTCCAGGATTTGTTTTTAATGCTTATGACTTTAGATCACTCAGTTCCATAGACTTGATTTTTCCTAAATCCCTTCTTAGGCAATGCTAATGTGTTTTTCCTCTCATTCTAACTGATCAGCGAAATATATGGCTGGAAGGATCGGCTTGGAAGTAATTTCTTTGATGCTGACAATTGAAAAAATATTCCCCAGCTACACACTCCACATATATCCACCCTTGTGACCTGCTACTTGGCTGCAGGTAGAGGTCACTAGAGCAAGGAAGTAAAGGAGGTAAAAGGGCAGGTAGCAAAGGAGGGAAGAAGGAAGAACTGAGAGCACCAAAAGGCAGAAGAGAGAAAAAAATAGAAATGAGAGGAAGAAGAAAGGGAAGGAGAGAGGAAGGGAGGACATTTTGTTCAAACTGAGTCACTACAGGACCAAGACACTCACTGACATACATAAGCAGTGTTGGATGATGCCAATAAATAGTGAAAAGACTCAGCCTTCCTTAGATTTGTCTTTCTCTTACTTCTCCCCATTTCCCTTCACTCCCAAAGTGTACCCCACAATCCCATCATTAAGATGGACTCTTGTAAATCAAACATTTCATCTGGTTACCCCTATTACTGCCAGCTTTGTGCAAGAAAGAACCCCTCTCTTTTGAAACCTACCATTCTATACCTAACACTCAAAGGTATCTTCAGCTAGCTATTTTGTTCAAATATTGGAGGTTGAAATGCTAATGGTCTTTAGGGAACAATTCTTCCAACTTCTCCATCTGCAGTCTAAGCCAGTGGAAATCTAAAGCCAGTTTACAGCCCTCAGATTACACTGCACACAGGGCTACTTACTCCACTGTGTTTAGGGAAATCTGGATCTACCCTTAAGATCCAAAGGTCTAACCTAGAAAATGAAGACAAGGCAGCTTGGATAATTCTGTAACCTCATGAATAATTTCCCCCAAAATTCACATTATTTTGTTCCCACATAGACCTCAAATAATACCACTTTCAAATAACGATCCTGCAGTTTCTATCTTTAGAAGCAAGGCAATCTTAGGAAAAGCAATGGGATCTGAGGCTCCTTCACTGACTAACCACAGGCTCCAAAAGAGACCCTGAGAAGTTGTAACTACTCCTTCATGGAGCACCTTGAAGCTCCCCTTAAATAATGTACACAAAGCACCAAGCACAAGAGACCTTCTCCCAAAATATTAGTTTTTCCCACCTCTCTAACAGCTAGAGTTTCTGGGTCCTATTCTGCTTCAGCCATTCTTGGCCATGAGATACTCGGCAACCTCTTTACCCTCTGTCCAAAAGTGTGAATTGGCAAAACCAGGATAACATAATGGAGATTAACAAAGTGATGTTAATGCAAAATTTAGGGGGCTGCAAAATTTAGGGAGTTTTTCGGTGGGGAGAACACCTTTACAAATATACCATACTATCATTCCATAAAAATTCACCTCTGCCCAGATAAACTAATTACGGCCACGGATAATCAAATCGGAAAACTTTTTAATCCAAAGAAATGGTTCCCTCCTTTCAAACAACTGCATTATACAAATCAGCAATAGACTATTCTGGAATTAACAAAATGAAACTACAACTCAATCTTTGTTTACCCAAATCAACACATTATGGGGAATAAGGCAAGATCAACAACCTAGTAGTTTATGAATAACAACAAAATAAAACCTTAACATGAACAGAAATACAATCGGCCTGATTAGAGCACAAGCAACTAAAGGCTTACAAGAGACTCCTGCACATGAGCTCTGCTTCATTCAGGTTCTTCTCAGGCCTGCCTAGCAGATCAGTGGCTAGTAGGGTGTCACTCCCACTCTGACCTTGGCATTACCAGGGGCCTCCAAGAGTCTTGATGTTCTGTTTCAGAAGAGGGAAAGTTAGAGCAGATTCAGAGGAGCTTCTGTTAAAGCTCTCTAGTTTGCCCCACAGGCCTGCTAGACAAAGGTCTCCCTCACCAATCCCAAAGACAATCCAAAAGTCCCCATAATGATCTATTAGTCCTCACATTCCAGCTATCCACTGTCCAAGGCTCAGACTGCTCCAGAATGTCACCAAACCCACTGACCCTGGACACCATAAAGTCAAAATATCAGGTGTCAAATGGAGCCTTCCTGATGCTCAGCAATGCTTAGTTCTGACCTCTTGATTATCTAAGCACCTTCCTCACAGTGGTTCTTCCTAACCTTTCAGTCCTCAAGCATCCACTTGACTCCTCCTCTTTCATCATCCAAGGTAGAAGCCCCATCCTTGGCTTGGCTCAGAAAACTGAAGACATCTGATGGAAGCTTCCTTAATTTCCCTCTACACCTCTCCCACTTTTCCTTGTTTTCTTCTAGCCTTTGCTTCTAATTTCCAAGGCTCATCATATTCACAAGGCCAAGACTTTCCATCTGCCACCTAAACAATTTTGCCTCATCAATGATCTCCTCTCTGGAATTTCAAATCTGTCAACACAGCTTCCTTTCCCTTCTGCCTTCCAATATACACAAAAGCTCTCTCTACTAAACTTCAATGACCCTGCCTCTAGGAAATCTTTTCTTCAGGACCCCTTCTTTGTGTTCTCACAGAGTTATATTCCTGTCCGGGGGTTCTCCTCCACCATAACCACAGATAGGCAAGGCTCTGTCAATGCCCACCATAGTATCTCCCACATCAAGCACTATACCTAAAAATACTACAGGAGTTCAATAAATGTAATATGAAATAAACAAGTTTTTTGATGTGGCTATCTCTGAAATTACCATTTTATTCTCCCACTTATTCTCAAACCTTTCATTTCCTTGCCTCCCATTCACAGCATGGCCCCTGACAGGACTCAATTACACATTCAGAGCTTTTACATCTTCAGATCTACTGCCTTGTCAGTTCTCCTCCTTACCTCCCCTCCCTCCTATCGCTCCCCTATGCTGCCCACCACCACCGCACCATGATTTTTCTACAGATCCCTGCCTCTCCAGGCAGGTAACAGTTATATTCACTTTTATGTCTCTGTTCATGTCATCCCCCCTCCACTCATGCTTCCTACCTGTCCTCTTTATCTAGTCAAATATTACCTCCGATTAAGTTACCTCTTATTAGTTCCTACCTCCAGTGCTGTTACAAAACTAAGAATGGAACAGGTTCTAGAAAAGAGCTTCTCTTTCCAGCTCCAAGACAGCCCTTGAGAGCTATTTCCAGTCCTAGCTAGTCCCAACTTGGAGATAGCTTGGATAGTCTTAGCCAGCAGGGTGAGAGGCCAATATTAGAGAAAGAAGGGAAGTCAGGGCTACACAGATTGTCTGAACTAAAGCCAAGCCCTGGGCATGAGGGCTGGAACTGGTTTTGGCAGCTAATTTTCCATTATCTCTACTCCAGTCTAAGTTTTTCATTGCAGCCAGTCTGGGCATATGATTTTTGAGAGCTGAGGCTATGCCACTCTGCTAAGTATTCTTTATTAAACTTCAGAAAGAACAGGTGAATGGAGGAGGCAGAGGAAGAGGAGGATAGGGGCCTAGAATGAGCATTAAGCATACAAATGCTTGTTAGAAAGCGTACGGCCAACAGCTGCTATCCATTACTACCCAAGTCCACAGATTGCAAACTGGACCCTGGCCTGCCACATCCAGGTAATAAAGGCCAAAGCCCAGGCAGAGATACTCTGGTGCCAACATGGAGCTCAGCCAGCTCGTCTCAAAGTGGCCTCAGCCTTGGCAGTGGCTGCCATAGAGGTCACAGGCCTTCCTGCCCTGGCCTCTACCTATTACCCCGAGGGGTATGAGATTTGACTGCTAAGGAGCAGAGGTTAGCCATCCAGTAAGAACCCCACATATGGGAAATGAGGTCTCTCTGAAGAGACCTAAACTGTCCACATGCATTGCATCCTTCTCTCCCAATACTGGGTGATTTGGAGCCTCAAAAATTGCTCCTACAGGCCTCAAGAGGCCTGGCATCCTGCTATGCCCCAAGCAGTTCCCTTAACTCAATTACCAAGAGCAAAGGAGATGCTCAGAGTGGAGAATGGTGAACAAAGGCTGGGAGGTAGCAATAATGGAGGAAATGGGCCAGAAGTATAGGAGGAGAGGAACAAATGAAGTTCTCAAGGAATCCCCAGAAGACTTGAAAGACTTTAAAGTGGGAGGAGAAAGCATTGTGCAGAAAAAGATAGCACTAAAAATAAGCTTTTTTGAACACCTCATCCAAAAAAGTTGCTAGAGACAGCAACTTATGTTTTCAAAAGAGGAAACAGACTATCCCAACACCACACGAAAACCATACTGTTTCTTCTATCCAGGCCCTGCTCCACATTTCCAGCACTGCACTTGAGTGAGGGTAAAAGATCATCCAACAGAGGCCACATGCTATACCCTCCCTCAGGCCGTTACCTCCTGGTGACAGACAAAAAATCCAACTGCACCACTCTGATGAGCCACAAGAGCTTAGGTATGAACACCCACGGCTCATGGGCCTAAAGGGGTATGTGTGTGTATGCTTGTGTGTAAAGGATGGGATAGGAGCAGGTATACTCTTGGGGACCATCTTGGAGAATGAGAGGACCCATAAGGAAGATCCCTCCAGACTAGGGGATAAAGGGAGCGCTGGGGATGTGGCAGAATGCACTGAGAGCTTTGCCCTTTGGTCCTACCTCAATTGCAACCTGTGATATAAAATATATTTGGTCTTTATCCCCCAGTTCCTGGAAGAGAGTTCCTAAAAGCTAAGTGATAGAAGTATCTTTTTTTCGTCCTGAGTTTATGTTGATGAGATGACTTTTGGTGAGTGGCATTTAGATAACTTTAAAATGGAGGCTGGTCACCAGAAAGACCAAGCCATGATTAGAGGGTTGGAACTTTTAGCTCCATCCCCGTTCTACCACGGAGGGAAGAGGGGCTGTAGACTGAGTCGCCAATAGCCAATGGTTTATCAATCATGCCTAAGTAACTAAGCCTCTAAAAAAGCCCCTAAACAACAAGGTTGAGAGAGCTTCTGGGTTGGTGAACACACAGAAGTGCTGGGAAGGTGGCGTTCCCAGAGAGGGCATGGAAGCTCTACACCTCTTCCCCCATATCTTACCCTATGCATCTCTTCCACTTGGCTGTTCCTGAGTTGTACCCTTAACAATAAATCAGTAAACATAAGTAAAGTGTTTTTCTGAGTTCTGCAAGCTGTTCTAGCAAATTACTGAACCTGAGAAGGGTGTCGTGGAAACCCCCAACTTACAGCTGGTCTGTCAAAAAAGTACAGGTGGCCTGGAACTTGCAACGCATCTGAAGTACTGGCAGGGACATTACGCCATTAAACTGTGCGATGTGACACTAAGTCCAGGTAGATAGCATCAGGATGGAAGTAAACTGCTGGTCATCCAGTTGGTGTCAGAGGACTGAGTAATCACACAACCCATCCAAGTTGCAAACAGCCAAAGGCCTCACAAACAATCCTGCAGAATCACCCAGACCAGAGGCAGGTGCTCCTTCAGAGAGATGTCCAGGCCTGCAGGAAATCAGACTCCTCTTTTAAATACTTGAAACAGAGTAGTTGGTCTACTATAAATGAGGTTTTTAAAATTCAGTTCCCTCCTATTGCTCATGCAGATCTGAAATGATCTGACCAGATGGCTGGTGCTCTATAATTCTTGGATTGCTCTCATCAGTTGTTGATGATTTGGGTTTTTTTCCGCCACCACCCCTCCCCCACTCTCATATAAACGTGTTCCTGCACAGGCTTCCCGCATGCTCCCATCAAGTAGGCAGGCTCTTTGAACTAATGCTAGTATTTCAGAGGTTCTCACAGCCCCCTGGAAGTCAGCTTAGGTCAATAATGAGCATCAGGTTTGAGCTGCCCTGAGTCCACTTTGGGTCAACACGCAGCACTGGCTAATTGGCAGCACAAGGGGACCCTTTGCCCAGGCTGCCTTGTTGCCTTCATTTCTCCTTCAGGTCCCCAAGGAAAAGGAGGCAGCAAAGGTATATTTTTTCAAATGACAACTATAACCACTTATTGAATATTTCCTATGTGCCAGGCCCTGTGTGAAACATTTTACATATGTTAATCTTATTTCAATCTCAACTCATTCCTATGAAGTATTTTCAACCCTATTTTCAGATGAGGAAACTAAGGTTCACAGATTCTAATCAAAGAGACCAAGACCACATAACTCAAAAAGAGAACTAAAGGGTTGGAGGTATATCATAAAATTTGACTCACTGCTCTACCGAGATTTCAGGGATAGAGAGAGAAGGCCCTTCCCATACCCCGCCTTTATGCCCTCACTGAACACAAGACACTTCCACCAGAATAACCAAAACATTTTGGTGCCTTTTTCTATATCGTTATCCTCTGTGAAACTATGAGCTGCTGGAAGGCAGAGATCATGTCCCATTTGCTACCCAGACAGACAGTATGGTATCATGGTTAGGAGCTCAGGCTTAGGGTCAAAGCTAGGGTTGAATTCTGACTCTACCAGTTATTAGTTGTTTGACTAAGTCAGTTCTCCTGAGGTTCAGTTTTGTCTATAAAAATGAGGGTAGTTATAGCACCTGCCCTCAAAGAATTCCTGGCACAGTCGAAGCTCAGTAAATGTGAGCTATTGTCTATATCTCTGACTACCAGTACAGTACCTGGCACAAAATAGGATCTCAGAAAATGCTCGGGGAACAGAAGTACCACCATACATGGCTGTGACCAGCTTTCTATAATAACAAGTGCACAGGCACAGTATCCTAGATTTCAGGGGTTCTCAGCCACAGGGCAAATTCCTGAGTGCCCTGCCCAGGACCCACAGGATCTGCCAGCAAACAGCTTTCCTCTGCTTGCTTGTGAACAGCTGATGCTGAATCCACACTCAAATGCTTGCTGTGCCTCCATAAGGTGAGACAGATCCCAAAATAAACCAGGAGAGAGAGAGAGAGACAAGAAAATCACTTCTAGGAACAAGAGGCTCACGGTAAGAATGCTGACAGTAGTAACAGAGGCAGGCAGATTTCAGAATAGTGACCTGCAACTCATCCAGGGCTGAGTGGCTAGGGCCTAATTCCCACCTGGCCTGATGGGAAGGCCCATGAAGTCATGGGTTGGTCTCTGATATTCCAACCCATGACTGAATTCTGCCTTCAAATGAACCCAAACCAGGTACCCCAGTATCTCCTTCTTAGAGGCCTGGGGACAACAGAGCTGAGGTCCTCCCTTCAGATATCTGATGAGGACAGAAGGTACTGAACTGGGGTTAACACTTTGCCATTTTCTGAAAAATGCCCAAAAGATACACCACCATCTTCCTGTGTCACGTCCCTGACTCTCAGGTAGAAAATGCCATACTATCTCCTTCTGCTCTCTCATCAAAATTCTCTGTGAAGGGAGAGCATTATATGATCAGGGAACTCAATTCTTCTCACCAGAAGTTCCCTTCCCTACCTAAGGAAAGAAATGACAGGAAGGCTACACCTTCACTGGTATTTAATTCCACAATCAAGTTGAACAAGTAGAACAAATCAAAATTCTACCACTTAAAATCGGAATTGCTGTGTAATGATTGATGTCTTCATGTCAAGAACCCTCACAAAAGTCTCTGCAACAGGAAGGGCAAGACATTTCCCCCACATCACCAACAGAGAAAATGAAGGGCAGCAGAATTCAGTGACTTGTCCAAGATCTCCTAAGTAGTAAAGCTATGATTTGAACCCAGAACTGCTGTGTCTAAAGTCTGTCCTCTTCTTCACTAAGTTATACTACCTCCCCATTTATCTACCCATCAAACAAGTTCTCAGGACTGACTATATTTCTTTAATCTTTAAGTAGCTGTGTTGGAAGTTCCCAGCCAGCATTTAGAGTGTGGAGAACTAAATATTATACTTTGGCAAGTGCCAGCTATTCACACAGACCACTAAGAGATCAATTTCCCATCCGCAGACATACAAACAAAACTTTCTTGATATATACACAGAACACCTCAATCTGATACCTGGGCCTAAAAGAGCCTTGCCTGCCCCGACTGGTCTGACTCCCCAGCCCCCAGACTCAGAACCATCCTACATCAGACACTGAGGCCAGCACAAGGCCCTCACCAGTCCTACTTTGGGAGTGAGTATAGGCAACTAACACTTAAGATGGGGCAGGGCACAACTGGAACTAGAGTTGCTTTGCCCCTGAATTGTGGGGCCTGTGTCTGTACTCAACTGCAACACACCAGCCTTTGGGACAGCTTCAGGGGAATCTGGAGAAGAATTTATGGAGGGCTCTTAAGAAACTAGAAGGCATTAAGTTAAATGTAAAAGTCAGTATTCCACTCTAATTCTCCAGGAGGCACTCAGAGCCCTCAACCTGCCCTTGTCATATATGCTCTGGCTCTCCCTCCCCAAGGCTACAGAGAGGGGCTCTTTGCTTAGCCATTAACAGCAGCCCCACTGGCCAGAAGGTCAGGCAAGGGCCCTGGGTCAGAACTTCCTCGCTTATTCTGCAGTTTGGACCCGGACCTTGAAAGGTGCCACAAGAAGAGAGGGAGCACAGGACATTGTTCCATTAGCTCCAGGCACTTATCTGGTTTAAAGCAGTACAAGCACTTTTAACCACCTAAAATCAGTGGATACAGCCCATGTCTTCTACTCCCCACTCCTGAGAACTCTTCTAGTTTGAGTTCTAAAGAACCAGGGGCTCAGTTCTCAGAGAAGCTAGGGGAGGGGAGCAAGAGGTTGGATCTGCTGAACCAATACCTCTGTTCCTAAAACCTCCCTCTACCCAACACCATTAGCTCCTACTTGGCTTCCTTGGTGCCTCATCATTCCTGTGTGGTAGCAACTACCTGTATGCAAGTCCAGCAGGAGTGATATCACAACCAGAAAGTTGGCTGACACAGCAAATGCTGCCCTGCCAGCACATCAGCAATGGGGGCAGTGAGGACATAGTGATGACTATCGGCAAGGAGCTGATGAAACTACACTATGGCAGCTGCCAGGGCTTGCCATCTACCCTACCAGTGTAGAACACAAACAGCCTACTCCTGAGAACAAGCCCAAGTGTCACCATAGTGGGGCTCTAGCCAAGGATAGCTGGGACCAGAGAGACCAGGGAGAGGAAGGTAGGTCCAGACTCTGGGGGCAATGACATAGGACAAATTAGCTGAATGACATAGGTCAAGTTATATAACTTCTCTGAGCCTCGATGTTTTCATAAGAAAAAAAATAATAGTTCCTATTACTGTGAATACTGAACAAAACTATGTACATGAAGCACGTAACTGTATGTGAATATAGTAAACTCTCCATAATTGCTGGTTACTTTCATTATTATTTTAAGCCCTGGGACCAAGCTCATAAAAGGGTTAGAAAGTTGTTCTTCTGAGGATGTCTCATTTAAAAACCAGGCCAGGACGAGCCCCTATTTCTTGGCACAGGTTCCTTTAGCAAAAGAACCCTCCTGCCCTGCACTGCTGCTCAGGACTCTCCTGTGAACAATATTTCAGCAGCACTGAGCAGAGCAGAGGAGCCCAAAATAGCATTTGCAGAACGAGGCACATGTCACTGCCTCTCCTGTGCTTCAGAAGTGCAAGGAAAGAAAGTTTTCAATCACTTGCTCAGAAAGCTTGGCCACCCACCACCTGCATTCCTTCCAGGGCACTCAGACACTGCAATCTCTGTTCTGCAGGAAAATGAAGGTCCCTGAGTCCTGTAAGAGCAACCACCACTCTGATGGACCACATTGTTCCCTCTAGCAGGCCAAAGAGTGGTTGCTCCTTCAGAGTAGCCCTGTGGTGACAAAGGACATATGCAATTTGAATTCAGAGTGTTTCATAGGGACAGGGCTGGGCTTGGTACCTGGCCGAAGGGCCTGCCACTCATGGGTCGGGTGAAACACATTCAGAACCTCGGGGTCCAGCTCCTCCTCTGCTGTGGTTTCCTTTCTCTCTGTTTCTTTGGTGCTGCTCCTCTCTGGGTAGGTCAGTGCAAACTCCTTCAGAGAAAAGAAAACACAGGGCATGACCAACCACAGCTAAGCACCAGGCAAATAGAAAATGATCTAGGGTGGTACTCTCCCCACTTCTAGGCCCCACCTCCCCTCCTCAGCCATGTTTGGACCTTTCGCAAGAATAGCTTCATAACCAGCATGCATGGGGCAATATGGTTAAATGGACACAGCATATGTTATATGTATGTGGCACTTTTGTATATAAATAAGGAAAAAGTTCACAAAGTTCTATATTACCTCCAGGGGATTAAGGGAACACACTGAGGTTGGCAAAAGGAGACAATAAGAGCCTTTTACTTTTTACTTGATATGCTACTACACTGTTTGATATTTAAAACTCATACCTATTACTCTTACAATTAAAAAAAGAATATATTTATAAAAGTAAAAACACACATATAAACAGGAGAATAAGGTCTCAAATGGCCACCCCAGATGTACAAAAGCTAGCAGCTGAGGCCCGCTTGATTCCTAAGCAGACTAGCAGGGCACAGTAAGGACCTGGCCATCCCCCCAGGTGTCTATGGGACATAAATGACTACTTGGGACATTCCAGTCCATGTAGAAAATGGTGTAAGTGGGAAGCTGGGAGTCCAGCTGGGCTGAGGAAGGAAGAAGCCCAGCCTGGAAACCTCTTCTTAAAATCTGTTTCCTTCTATCCCATGGAGAACATGGAGAATTAATGAGATGGTGTCAGTAGAGCACTTTGAGCTCAGAAGACAGAGATGCAAGATAAATACAAAGTATTATTCATTTTGCTCCTCCTCAGCCTCCCATCCTTCCAGTCCCATTTTTAAACCTGTTCTTGCATAAAAGCAGTAAGGCCTCAGGAAACTGGAACCAGAGGGTTCCAGAGCTCTGGAAAATTATATTTGGGAAAGCAAGAAGGAACCCACACTAGCATACCAGGAGGTTATTTTCCTCTACCTCCCAATTCTTCCCCTAAAAACAGTAAGTATAATCATAGATTCCTCCTATGAACCCAAATCTATACTAAGTACTTTACATAGACCTCATTTTGGTTCCCAATGATTCTAACTTTGCATAGGAGTTAACAAAGCATCTCTTTCAAGTAGTGCTCCAGCTCCAAATAGGTATCGCCACCTGCCTGAGTCCCTTGGGGTCTGATCTTTAATTAACTGTCCGAGGAAAGGTTAAGAAGTTAAGGTGTTGGTGATAACAGTGTAAAGCCCCTCCAAGGATTTTCACATTTTAACAAGAAATAAAGGCATGAAATTCAGATGGCAGGATTTCCTATCTTGTTAAGGACCAGTAAGGAAAATATCTTGGGCAAGAAAAGGCCTTCAAATCATGTCACAAGTAATGAGGGGCACTGACTACAGCATCATAGGTAAGAACTCAAGCTCTGCATCAGATAATCTAAAGTTCAAATCTCAGTTTCTCGTGGCTCTAGGAAACTTACTCAACTTTCTAAGCCTCAGTCTCCACATATGTAAAGCAGAGATAATAATATCTAACTCATACATTAGATAAAACACTACCTTGTAAACCGCCAGCCCTGCATACACAGTAGCTGTTACTCTTACAAAGACAGTCATAGGTTCTGGGTTGGATGAGTCTGTGCTGTGACATCCAACAGAGACTACACAATATGGTATCACTTAGGCAGGTCAGGTTTGGGTTGTGGTCACCTACGCAGCCTCACCCCTCAAACCCCTCCTACCCCTTCAACTTGAAGTTTGCACAAATCCGAACTCAAAAGAAAACTAGGAATAGAAAAGAAGATGTGCTTCCGAGACTAAAGAGCAGACAGACTAGCAGGAGGCACCCTACATTCTAAGGGCATGGACATCAAACTTCCAAAAGCCAAGCTTCTAAGGGCAGGCTCTTTGTCAATCTTTTTCACCACTGTATGCCCCATGCCTAGCACAGGGCTTAGTTTGTAATCACAGGACAAAGGAAAGAAGGAATGTTTCCCACTTTCCCACAGGCGGGTATGTCTTTTGGATGCCTCAGACTGAGGCAAGCCCAAAGTAGCTGAGTCTGCTAGAAGCCAGGCACCAGCCACATATTCCAGAACAAAGACCACCTTGTCCACTAAATACCTATGTATTTCAGGGCACAGCCACACTGTTCAGCCTCTGCAAAGCACAATATAATAGACTGTGAGACTTGGAGAACGTTAATAAAATTCACCTCAGAGGCATATGGGTCAAATGCCTCCCAGAGCCCCGCAGAGATGGATATAAATGAGTGTGGTGGGTCAGGTTTAAAGTAACAGGGAGTGATGGGACTGTGAAAACTGGAGCCCTCTTGCCTTGACTAAGGAACACAGCTGCTACTCAGCTGGTTCACCACTGCCATCAAGGTATTCAACTTGAAAACAGAAAACCAGATTTGTATGTGAAATTTTCTTATTTTTAGAATACTAAGAGGGCCAAACTAAACATCTATAAGCTTTAAACTGCAAATCTTCCTTTGGTATACAAACAACTCTTGCTTTAGTATATCTATTAGCCAGGTAACTCCTGGCAGGTGTGGCTACAAGCAAGCAACCAAATTCTTATCATCAAGAGAGCCAGAGGAGAGAAAGAGCAATTAGGGGGATCATTTTATAAACTACTTAAATGTCTAACCAATGTACTATATACTTGAAACTAATCAAATAAAAAAAATTTTAAATCTAAAGAAAAGAGAGAAAGAAAGAAGCAGAAAAGAGACAAGGAGAATGGTGATGATAAGAATATGGTAGAAAGCCCTTCAAAATCTAGGCAGGGCTAGTGTTCATTCTGATGACTAGGGGCTGGAAAAGCCTCTTTTTCAAGATTTCTTTAGCAAAGTTAACAGGGCACACTCAAGAAAAAGGATTAGAAGGAGAATGATGAACCACTGAGCCATATGTTTCAAGGCCTAGGAAGGCCAAAATTTTCACAACAATCCTGTCACTGCTCAAAATGGTGAGCTTCCTCTTGGTATCACCTTTGAACCAGATGTTAAGCTATACACACATACACATACATACACAGAGAAAATCTGTCGTTATTTTACAGCATACTTCAGTTTTTAGTGGGAGTGATACAAAATTGGTGCTCCCTTGTCTGATCAGCTCACCCTATTCAACAAACTAGCTCTGAGTGACTTTGGACTATTTTCCCAAATCACATTTGGCAAGCACTACAGGAGGTTCAGTCACATGAACATATCATAAGCTAGAAAGTCAGTTCAAAAGGGGTATTCCACTAAAGGTTGTGAGGAAAAGTAACATCGCAGGGATGAGGTTGTAATGATAACAGCAGCTACCATTTACTAAGCCCTTACTATATGCCCAGCACTGGGTTAATGGGCCTTCCAAGCCTCATCCAAGTTTCGTCTATGAAGCACTTCCTTTTAGTCCCATTTTACAGATGAGGATGGATATGTCCTGTGCAAATATCACACTGCTGAGAAAAGCAAAGCAGAGATTTAACTCCAGGCCTGCCTGGCTCCAAAGCTCATGCATGATTTCTGACTCATTTCTGTGTTTCTGTTCTTAGTCATGTGTCCTAATGGCCATGCCTTGGATACTGAGAGAATGTAGCAGGGGCAATAAAATCATCTTAGCACATTTATCAGCATAGCCCCCTTCCCAAGGGAAGGCTTTCATGACCCAGGTGAGAAACCACAGTCCCAAAAAAAAGGACAAGCAAGACTAGCCTTTCTCTGCCTGGGCAGTGTCCTGAACAGGAGAGAAAGACCAAAAGGTGAGAGAGGCCTGCCGGCCCTTGGTCACCTGCAAAGTAAATCCCATGTTCTGGTGCCCTCTCAGCTGGCTTCTCAGGGCTCTCTTCTATGCTGAATCCTCAGCAACCTCTTCTCCCTACCACCATCACTCCAAATACCAATTTCTTTTCAATTGACTGGCAAGAAATCCCAGCTAAGGTGTTAGCTGACAACACCTTACCATGTCACACTTCCTTGTGCTTATATCTGAATAAGAGATTCTTAAAGATCAAAGCCTTCAAGATCCAAGAGAATAAATATCTAATGGTAGGTTGATAGACGATGTGGCAAAGACAGACTGCCAGGGCAACATATCAGGACAGGAGTGTGCCTAAATTAAGCCCTAGAAGCAGCTACCCTCTTACTAAAAATAAAAGCTGATATTTATTGACCATCCATTGACCTTACTGTGCCAGTTCCAGTATTAAGTGTGTGCCCTCTCTCTCCCTCCCTCCTCCCGCCTACTCTCTCTCCTTCTCTCTCTATAGATATATTTCTATATATATTTCTATATATATAATCACATTTAATCTATGTGAAAATCTTAAGAGGAGGTACCAACTCTCTTTTACAGATAAAAAAACAAAGCTCAGAAATAGCCAAAATGCCAAAGTAAGTGGCAAAAGGGAGTTTACCAAGGGTCTGTGCTCCGTCCAGTGAATTCCACTACCTCCCTCATTACTCACCACCTTTTTGAAGGCCAGTATACCACACAACCACAATCACTTCAGCATCCACACTGCTCCTAAGATGTGGTACCCCAGAGAAGTACCACAGCAAGAGCCAGGAAGGGAGGCTGGCTCCAGATCGTACTCTGATACACACAGCCAGCCTTTCCTCGGTGGCCATTAATTTGCACAAATGCCCTTGGGGAGGACAATTCTAGGTCTCCGGGAGCACTTGCCTGGACTCCAGGCTCTGAAGAAAGAATCATAACCACCCCCACCTCCTCCACTGGCCACTTGCACTATTGTGAAGGTGGCTGGCGGCATAATTTGGATTTTAAATGCCATCAGGAAAGCAATTTTTTTGGTATGAGAGAAAAGATGCTTCAACTCCTACTTGTGCTTAGCACATGATGAAAGATTATGACAAATGGATACAGCTTAGGAACAGACAGAAGGATAAAAGCAGCTTCTGTTGATGAAAGTCAGTATTAACATTTTTTCTGAGACTAGACTCAATAGAGCTAATATAAATGGGCCAGAATAATTATGACTCTGAAAGCTCATCTATTTGGTTGGACTATTATCCGAAAGGGACTTACTAACACACAGTTCTTAAGTAAATTCATCAGCACGCTTTTGTTAATTGTGCATCTGCTAAAGCTCATGATGGGAAACACCAAGATCCTCATGAGCTGCAAGTTGCAGGGGAACACAGCCCTGATCCCTTGAGATATCTGGGTGCTTTTCTGGGCCACATTATGCCAAAGACAGCTTCAGTCCTCATGCTGTGGTCAGTCCCACCCTCTAGGGCCACTGAGATCTTCTCACTGTCCTTGAAGGAGAGGCCAAAAACCCAGCACCAACGAGATCTTAGAAAACATTAAAATTTCAAAAGGATTCATGACTTCTAACTGTACATTCTCTCCTGCTCTACAAACTGGGGGGAAAGGCAGAGAGAAAACAAATGACTTCAGAGAGAAGGTGGAAGCTTGCCATGAGCCAGAGGTGAATCTCAGCTGAGCTGGACTGTTATTAAATTCATCACAATTGTCATTTGCACTTCAAGGCCCTCCTGCTCCAAAGCCTCCAGCACTTTACCAAACATTTAGTGGGAGCCCCTGGGGTTGGGGAAAGTAGCCAGGGGAGGGTGAAGCTGTCAGAGCTGACAGTCAAGGCTTCTCAAGGGAGGGGAAAGAGAGGGCACTGGGAACTGGTCAAGGGCAGGCTGTTGCTGGGGCAAGCCAGGGAAACAGAGCCAGAAGCCTCAGCATGCTATAGCCAGGCCAACCTCAGGACTTTCTCAGGCATTCTACTCCTGCCTATGGCAATGACAGAAGCCCTAAGCAATGAGGTCTAGATTAATAGAGGCCTGCAAAGAACAGGAACAAGAAGACAGATGGAAAGAGGATACAGATAAACTGAGAAAGCACAAGGGGAGTATAGGAAGAAACATTCTTACTTGAGCTCACCACACAGGCACCCAGCTTTTGGGGGAGAATCCTGACTTTCCCAGCTCTGTCACATACTGGCTGTATGATTTTGGCCGTTACTTAATGTCTCAGCTTTAGTGTCCTCCTCAAAATGAGGATAATAATTGCAGTTGTCTACTTCGTAGTGTCGTTGGGAGCATTAAATGAGAATATATATAAAGCATTTAATAACAATGCTTATTGGTATTATGTCATTAATATCATCATACTTTCCCCAAAGAGAGTTTTAAACAGAGGCCAGAGGACTCAGCGATAGAGGGGAAGAAGTACACAGACTCTATGACCCAACGCTGGCCACATTCCTATAAGAAAAATAAAAGCTCACCCCACTCCCACAGCAGTCCTGGTGGCAATGGAGTCTTTCTTGGACCCGACAGGGATCCCTCTACTGATGAAAAGATACTTACTGGGTTCTGATGACTGAGGCAGAAGATGAAGCAGGAAGCCATCAGCAGCCCGAGGAGCATGCCGTGAGGAGCCATCCCAGATAGGGGCAGGCCCTCGGGAGGCACAGGGAGACCTGACAAATGTAAACACAGAAACCAGAAGGTAAACAGGAAGCTGGTGCCTGATCCCTCAGCACTGTGATTCCCATGATGTCACTGGTTGGATGTCAGATGTTTCCCACTTACAGGCATCACAAGTCTTCTACCACAGGGGTAGATCTGAAGTAAGCCTCCATCTCCCATAAGGAGTCCATCTAGCCATGGGGAGATATGCCTTTGTTGGAATTGAGTCAACTAGGACTCCAGCATGAGCTATAACAGCCCTGATCCCTTCCTTCCTCATTATCAACTCGTTACCAAGTTGTACAGGCTGGTATTAGCTATGATAAGAAAAGGAAGCTAACAACTGATTTGTGTGTAGACAGACATGGGCCCAAATCTGCATGAGTCTTTATAACCATTCACTTCTAAAGCATACCTGCTGTTATACCTGAAGACAGATGCCTTTAGCATACCCTAAACCAGTAAAGTTCAATATTCCCAAGCCAGAAGCCTTCACATCACTTTTCAAATTCAGACAAAGAAACTAAAGTGCAGGCTGTTAAAATTAAAATGACATAAGGATGAAAGGATGTCCCTGTACATGGCCTGGAGAGTTAATTTTGTTAAAATGACAATACTACCAAAGCTATATGCAGATTCAATGCAATCCCTATCAAAATCCCAATGATTTTTTTTTATAGAAATAGAGAGACCTATCTTAAAATACATATGGAATTTCAAGGGCTCAGAGTAGCCAAAAACAAAAAATCTTGAAAAAGAAAGTTGGAGGACTCACAGTTCCTGATTTTAAAACTTACTACAAAGCTACAGTAATCAAAACAGTGTGGTACTGGCATAAAGACATATAGAATTGGAATAGAATTCAGAGCCCAGAAACAATCACATATACGGTCAATTATTTTCAACAAAGGTGCCAAGGCCACTCGATGTGGAAAGGACAGCCTTTTCAACACACTGTTCTGGGATTGGATATCCACAATGCAAAGAATGAAGTGGACCCTTCCCTTACACCATATACAAAAAGTAACTCAAAATGGATCAAAAATCTAAAATTAAGAGCTAAAACTCTTAGAAGAAAACATAGGAAAATCTTAATAACCTTGGAGTTGGCAACAGTTTCTTAAATATGACTCTAAAAGCACAGGCAATAAAAGAAAAAATAGATAAATTGAACTCCATCACAATTAAAAACTTATGCACGTTAAAGGACAAATTCAAGAGAATGAAAAGCCAATTCAAAAAATGGAAGAAAATATTTGCAAATCACATATCTGAATGGGTTTAACATTCAGAATATATAAACAACTCCAACAGCTCAACGACAAAAACACAAGCAACCAAATGAAAAATGGGCAAAGGACTTTCTCCCAAAATGATACACAAATGCCAACAGGGATATGAAAAGATTCTCAACATCATTAATCATTAATAAAATGCAAATCAAAGCCACAATGAGAGAACACTTTAAATCTGCTGCAATGGTTATAATAAACAAACAAAAAAAAAGCAGAAAATAAATATTAACGAGGATGTGGAGAAACTAGAATTCTCATACATTGCTGGTGGGAATGTAAAATGGTACAGCTGCTGTGGTACAGTTTGGTGGTTCCTCAAAAAGCTAAATATAGAATCACCACATGATCCACAATTCCACTCATAGGTATATGTTCCACCCAAAAGATATGAAAGCAGTGACTCGAACAGATACCTCTATGTGAATGTTCATAGCAGCATTATCCACATCAGCCAAAAGGTGGAAGCAACCCAAGTGTCCATCAATGGATGAATGTATTTTTAATGAGGTATATGTCTGTATATATACAATAAAATATGATTCAGCCATAAAAAGAATGAAATTTTGATACATACTTCAATGTGAATAAACCTTGAAAATGTTGTGCCAAGTGAAATAAGCTAGACATAAAAGGACAGACATTATATGATTCTACTTAAATGAAATGTCTAGAATAAGCAAATTCAGAGACAGAAAGTAGATTACAGGTTACCAGGGGAGTTACTGGGTACAGAGTTTGTTTGGAGTGGTGAAAAAAATTTGGTCAGCAAACTAGAATAGAAATCAAGCGAACTTAATCCAAATTGGCAAATGATATAGAAAAGAAAGGCAGAAAAACAAAAGACCAAAACAAAAATCCTTAGAAAAATTCAGAACATGTCAGTATTAGGCCCAGACCCTTATAAAAAATTTGTGTGTTGATCACTCAGCCCCAAAACACCTCATTAGGCAATTTACTCAACAAAGGCTTAACTGAATTATGGGGGAATATTTCTTAAGAGTATGGTGTTTACCTTTTCTCTTTCCTATTCCTGCCACACTCCTCCATGCTCCACCTCAAGAAATTGGTCCTGTGACATGACTGCAGTGAGACCAAAAGCCCTGCCTGAACTCGCCCTACTCTCAGAAGTTACTACCCCCTTGCCTGGACCACACCTTCCCAGACAAACTTTCCCTAAGGACATCTGGAGCCATAAAGAAAAACAGCCCTGCTGGACCGGCACTGTGCTAAAAAAGCACAGCCAAATGGAAAAGCAAAGGCTTGGGTGCTATAAATAGCTGCTACACTCACCCAGCAGCAAAAGCCTTTGCTTTCTGCCAGCTTCTCCCCTCTTTTTCTGTCGACAAAATGGAACAGTTGAGTGCCACATGAGCTTTCCCCAGCAACCTGGCTCCCTGGGACACCAATCACAGTGAAAGACAGGGAGTTCACAGCACAGCACTAGGTTCTGGACAGGTGCCTGGCTATGTCCGGGTATGAGGGGGGTGAGGGGCCAGGTTGGGTGAGAATAAACAAGGGGCAGAGGCTGCCACATAAGGAGCGAGAAGGATGAAAAGGGAAATTCAAGTATTCCAAGATACTCATCCCTGCAGCCTTGGCTGTGGGGAAAAGGAATAAAAAATGGAAGTGGGAAACTCACAGCATTATCAGGACAACCTACAATAAGAGGGAACAAAGATTATCCCAAAAGCCGCAGATTTCCTTTCCCCTAAATGAGCATGTCCATATGTATATGCATGTATACGCAGAGTCAGACGCTCCCTCCTGACAGCCAGGGATAAACACTGGAACTGATGCTGGGGGAAAAGAAGAAAAGAGATAAATGAGGAAGTAGTAGTCAAGGGCAAAAAAGACAAGTGAATAGGGAGGAAGAGGCGGCCCAGAAAGGATGAAGGAAGAAGAGGCCAGGGGCAACTGATACACAAACAGCAGCTTCCCCACCTCCTGGAGTAGGATGGGGTGGGGGAACATGAGAGAAATGGCGACTCTCACAGGGCTTCCAGCGCCTCTGTCTCCTGCACACAAATTAACGCCTCCAGAAGCATTTTATTCCACTACTAAGGATGAGAAATCAATCCGCAAATGGATCCTTCATCTCCCCCAAATAATTCCATATGGGCTGCACACCTGACCAATTCATTGTCTCCACATATTTTTCCATGAAACAGGGAGAGAGAGAACATGGAGGGCAGGGAGGTACACAGGGAGTGACCTAGAAAAAGTGAGGCTAGGAAAAAGGTGTGAGACAGTTGTCCAGGCTTTGCAGGTGTACCCAGAGGGCAAGTGCAAACTCTACAGCAAACAGGCATGCGTAATGGTGTCCTCTTAAGGCCTGGCCTGCACCCATGTCATCTGGTCTTGGTTCTCATTCAAGATGTGGTGGTAGAGAACAAGCAGGCAGTTTCCCCTGGGCTTTATGCTGAAGCTGGGGAACAGAGGGAAAAGGAGAGTAGCACACAACTATGTTCTGCCAAGGTGGCTCACCATCTCAGGGAGTGACCTAGGCGGCAGCGGCAAAAGGAAACCTCAGACTCTGACATAAGTAAAGCCAAAGTCATGACATCCCATTGAGGCACAGTTTAGTACTCTCAGCCTGAGGTTAGTGCCCTTCCCAAACCATCTGCCATACACTAACCTGGGGTTCACCTGATCATCTGCCCCTGAATACCCTGCAGAACCTTCCCATCATCCTTGGCTCTCAGTGGAGGATAGACCTACATCTTTACATTTACAGCTTTCTTTCAACTTAAAACACCACCACTCAGTACAGGAAAAGGGAATGTATTTCAATGTTCCACCAATAACTCTTTCCTTAAGCATTGTTAGGCTTTGGGACAAAAGAGATAATAAGGTACTTGAAATGCCCATTTTCCTATCAAACTGGCCATTTGTAGGCTGTACCTCTAAATGGAGGTTGGATGCTCTTAGTAATCTGTAATGCCAGCTTACTGTAACCCACAGTAGATGCTTGGGACACGAGAGGGAAGAGGCTCTTGGACTCACTAGCCCCTGCCTCCTTTGGAACCTCATGCCCACCACTCAATTCAGACAGGGCTGGGGGAGCAGACTGGGCCCTGTGTAAAGAAGATATCACCCATAACTTTTGTCTTCTCTCAAGGCAGAAAAGGATGGCAGGAAGCCAGCAAAGGAAGAAGGATTGAGACTGATGGATCCCTAGAAGCTTCAGAGATAGCTGGTAGGCCCCATGGACAGTGGCTGCTCTCCAGTCTCAGGGACAGAGCACAGGGAGAACAGGAAAAGGTCACGAGTGTCCTGAGCAGGCAGAGCCACCTCAGTGACCTGCTTGGGAGCACTTGGAACACCGTCTTATGAAATGCTCACATTCTTAACCTACAGTATATATCCATGTATGTATCTCCCCAATTCTTTTGAAAAAAGTGAAAGGGCAAGAATTCCTGCCTTTATCTTATGAGGAAATTGAAGAAGAAAGATAAAGACATTGGGTAGAAAGTGTAGCACGTGGATTTAGAGTCAGACAGACCTAAAGACAATTCTTGGCTCTGCTAATTCCTAGCTATGTGGTATTGGACACCACTTCACTAGATCTCAGTTTCTTCACCTATAAAATGGGCAGAATAAGAGCTCCTACTTCAAAGAGTGTTAGGGAAAATTAAATAAAACAATGCATGGAAAGTGCTTGGTACAGCACCTGGAACCAAGTTATCATGCCATCATTAGAGCAGGTATGATAACTCTCCCCTGGAGCCACAGGCATTCAGGGCCAGGCCAGGCACCCTGCAACCACTCTCCAGAGCTCCTGCCTCTTATAGAATATATTTACCCACTAGCTGACCCCTCACCTCAAAGTCTTTTGTTGGGTATCTACTCCTAGGAGGTAAAGGAAATAGATGTTAGAGAAAAACCTCCAAAGCTGAAAATAGAGACCCAAGCCAATTCTCTGCTGAGCCCCAAGGCAGACCCAGCCCATTCAGTGCTTTTCTCAACATTCTAGTGTCCAAAGAGCCAGGCCAGCTGTAGGAACAGCTGTAAAACAATCTTCTGCTTTACAAACTGAAGGTTAATGGATGAGTTCTTCTCACAGACACACATTCATTGCTATCTATGGGCTATACGAACTCACCCACATATATACACACATACACACACACGCACAGTCACTCACCTCTATATAAACAGAAGCTCACTGCCTAATTTGAGCAGACAAATATGAAGCTAAAGAAACAATGCAAAAAAGACAATGAAAGGACAGCCCTGACAAGAGAGAACAATGTGTAAAGGCTTAGGAAAAGAAATAGATTTTTAAAGAATAATTTGAAAGACCAGAGAAATAAGTTTGGAGTAGTCAGGCAAACAGGCTTCCCCCCTCTAAAACATAAACTAAACATAAAGTCAGCAAGTAGATGGCAATTAAGTGAAAAGAGCCTTTGAACAGCAAAATAAATGTGGCTTCTAACCTGTCCAGCCCCTAACTAGGTAAGAGGCTGGATATGGAGCATCCTTAAGCCACTGACCATTTATGTAATGGGAACAGTTATCTGCCCCCAAATATTGAAGTCATGCCTGGGGCCAAGCAAATGCGGTCTGCTCTCAACAAACCCAAGTCACCCAAGAAGGAGAGTAATTAGAGGAGGCTGTTGTAGGGTAGGGGTTCATAACAAACCCAATCCTCTGCCTGACCAGAGAGCTATAAAGCCAAAATCCACTTGTGCAGCCTGCAAGAGAGAGCCCAAGAGAGGCCTTTCCAGTGGCAACACAGGGACAAGAGTGGGCCCCACCAGACCGCAAGGAACCAAGAAGGGCTACATGAGCCCAGCTGGGACTAGAGCCCTAGACGGAGGGCAACATGGGATGGGTCAAGATAGAAAGGTAATATTCCTGACCTCCTCTCAATACTCTGTACTTCAAAAGGTGGGAGATATGACCAATCTTATCTCTGTCCCAGTAAGGAAGAGAACAGATCTTCAAGAATGTAGCTAAGCATATTAGCAAAACCTGCAATCTCAGAGACAAAAAGAGTGGCTCCATCTAAAATCAAGCACAAGCAGAGTGACTGAATAAAAGTGAGCCCAGCCTGGTCCTCTCCAGACCTATCCTACACAGCCACATTCTTGAAAGAATCTGAATGCTGAAAAAGAACTTAAAACTCAAATCTTCATTTTTGACTGCTAAAGATCTAGAAGATACAGAAGGCATTCAACATCTATCTACATACAGAATAACCAGAGTTATTTAAGCACAAAGCTTCAGTGGATCCAGGAAGGCTCTGGCAACTTCATACCTGTTGAAGACAAAGAGGTAGAGAGGGTTAGTGCAGGGCAAGAATTTTGGTGCCATCAGCACAGAGGTAATAACTGAGGCAACAAAAATAGTATCCCTGTCCTAGGGAGAAACTTGAGAGAGAAAGGAACAATGGGCCAAAAAATAGTCTTTAAGTCATGGCTGGAAGACAGAAAAAGAAAGAGGAGCAAGTGAGGCAACCAGGCAAGGAACAACAAAAGTAGTGCAGAATTACACATGTCAAGAGAGGAGAGAAACCTGAGAAAATCAAGTTATGGGCAATAATGTCAGATCAATAAGAACAAAGATGAGAAAATCCAGCAGACTTGGCAATGAGGCAGCCAGGGGGCCTTCAAAGGAGAGCACATGTATAAAGTAATGGAGAAACAAGAGAACATTTTGAAAGGTTGAGTAGGTCCACTGAAGTTTGGAGAGTTGGAACCACTTCTCTAAATCCAATTTTTTCAACATTTTCACTAGAGTCTTAATAACAGAAAAAAAACTGACTCTAGTGGCCTCATAGAAAGATTCTCTGATGCCATATAATAAGTTCCCATAATGGAGCCACCCACCTACACACACATCCTCGGGATAGTGATGGGCACTGTCATACCAGCAGAGGGAGGGAGCAGGGAAGCAAACTCTACAAGAACAAACTCCTATCAGACACAACTCCACCTTATCTGAGCTCTCAGACTGTGCAGAAGCTTTAGTCCTTGCACTCTGTAGAGCTGTAAAATCGTAATTGTAGCACTTAGAATGAGGGATGGAGAGAAGTACCCCAGTGACACCCAATTCCCCCAGTATTCAAATGCAGTATCTGGGCAGCCAAGAGGAAAATAAATTCTGTCAAACAATAATTACAGTCAACATTTATAGAGCACTTTCTATGTTCCAAGAAAAGTTCTAAGCTTATTTACTTTTCCCAACAATCCTCTGATACATTTCTAACATGTTGCTTTTTTTGCCCGTGAGGGGAATGAAATTCAGAGAGGTTAAGTAACTTGCCCAAATTCACTCAGACAGAGAGCAATAGAGTCAGGATTCAAAGTCAGTTTGGCCACAGAATCCAAGCTCCTGCCACAAACTATGATGCCTTTCCATTGGTCTATGAAATCAGTCACAGAAACTGAACTCATTTTATTTGTTCTGCAATAATGTTAATAAAAAGACACATATTTTGTGTCGGGAGAGAAATTTTTTAATGAGCGTACTGGAGCCCTCTTGTGGAGAGACCCACATTTCTGCACATCATACACATGCACACACTTGCACATGCACACACACACATTTTGATTACTGAATGCCCTTGGCACAGCCCAGCCCACAGCAGAGGCAGAAACAAACAAGAAGAATGCTCTTGATTCAAATTGCATCTAGGTCACTGGCACCTGTGTGGTTTGACCTCTTCACCTCCCATTATTCAGGCTTCTCAGCTGTACAAGAAGCAAAAGCATCCTTGCTCCTCCACACAGAGCTCAGCACTCTCCTCACATATGCCCAACCGTCCGGCAAGAACACAGCAGAGAGGAGGGGAGAACTACATTGGGTAAAAGTTGGCCAAGATGATATCCAAGCTCATTTCCAACTAGTCTATGATCCTGGCATCCCATTCCCCATCTAGGAAACATAGGACAGGATCATTTCTACATGGAACATAAAGAAAATGGAGTCCAAAAGGTGAATAGGGCTTGAATAAGCACACCGACAAGCGACCAGATGAATTACAGAAATACCCCAGACCTGGTCAATATACTTTCCACCAGGCCGTAGATTGCAAGCTCCTAGCAGGGAATGGGCAAGGAGACCTATTCCTTATACTTGCTCCCTGACCTTGCCTGAGGTCCTAAGAGTAACAGGCCTATGTCTAATAACAGCCAAGGTTACCAGAAGCTCCACTCTAGTTCATCTCCATTCCAATGTAATGAAAAAAAGATGGACTCTGGATTTTGACCCAAGTCTCCTGAACTAGTTGTGGTACTTTGGGCTAGCTGCTTAACCTCTCCAAGTTTCAACTCTGTCATTTAAAAGGAGACTTGACAGTATATTATAGGATAGTTGTCAGTATTAGATGATGTGAAGCATATAGCACAGTGCCTGACACAAAGTGAGGGCTCAAGAAGCTTGCAATTCTCACTAACTATTGTTAGAGAAAAATCTGAGCAAAGGACAGGATAAACAAAAGCAGCAAGGGTTCACCCCCATATAGAATTGTCTTCTGTTCTTACAGTCAAGCTTCTCCTTGAAACCCAGCTTCTCTGAGCCACAGGTCAGCCACACACCTAAACTACACTCTAGGTAGCTTCAGAGGCATTTCAATGAAACCTTTAACCGATTAGTCGCTGGCTCCGCATCGGTACCCCAATGAAGAACAGCCACTTCAGACTGAGACAGCCACTTCAAAGCCCAGCTTCCTGGTGACTAGGCCTGTCTTTGAATTCCTGCTGCTGCTCACCTACTTCTATGGGGGAAGCAGGGAGGGCAGGAGAAGCTGAGGCAGACCTGGACTGCTTAGATTATCCTAGACAGCATCAGCTGGCATCCAGGGTAAGAACTACAGAGCCTTCTTCCCTCTCCTTTTAAAATAATGACTGGATCTCTTGACAGTTGGCACAATGGACTTTCTCTACAGCCTGCTTCCAAAAAATACCAGGGACTTTCACACATTCATCCATACGTCCCAGTCAGAGTTCACCATTCCTTTCCCCTGCTGTCTCCAAGCTTCCATAGAAGGTCAGGGACTTTTAGTGGGACTATGATAGGGAAAAAGGTGTGATTTCCAGTCTACAGCTCCAAATGGACTATCTGCAAATCAGTACGCGCGCCAGCCTTTATTCTGCCAGCCACTCTGATGTTTTGGATTACAAATATTCAGCATCCACACTCTAGAAATAGGCACCTCTCAAAGATATTTTAGTATTAGCCTCAGTCCCCTGAGCATACTGGGCACCATACTATGGAACAAAGCATAGAAAAGATACCATCACTGCCCTCAGGTGGTTGATGTTTTGTTCACAATCACTGGATTGCATGGCTTTCCACATGTGAATTTCAGACAACACAACATTAAAAAGAAAGTCTCAGTTTGATCTTAAGGAATATGCCATGAGAAAATGGATACTGTTCTGGGCAACTTCAGATATAAATTACAACTCTGAAATGATGAGATGGACAACAATTAAGGTGTTCCTTGAGGAGCCCCAAGAAAACAGCATTTACTTACAGAAACAACAGCAGCATGAGGACAGGTCATCAAGCACAGAACTCGTTACTACCATGTTGGTATTGGCTACGTCTTCCAGGTAAGTCAGCAACTGAAACATCATATTTTATTTTTAACATGCCTAAGAGTCCAAGACTATTTATAATCCCAAAGCCTTAAAAACTTAAAAGGAGGATGAATTTTAAAATGTACACATTTACATACGTGGGCAGAAACACGAAAATCAGATGCCTCTCAACGCAGCTCAGGGAGCCATAACTCATGGCTTTCACAATCCCACCTAACACCAGAAAATCCAGGCGCCTTCTATGAGAGATGGTGGGAGGCTGGGTAGGTAGCCAAGAAACAAAGAAACCTAAACTCAGCACTTGGCAGGACAATTAAGGAGCAGAGAATTTTAAATGCATTGTTTCTGACTCTAAATATGTCTACATTTATTACCAATTTGGGATAAGAAACTACATTTAGTTCTGCCGTGACCACGCACTAAAAATATTAAGCAGAGTATTGCCTAGGAAACGGCAGTCCTCCCTGATGCGGCAGCCCCGTTTCAGAGCTGACTCTGCATGGTCCCAGGGCTCCTCATCCTGGGCTTTGCTGAAAGCCCAGTTACAAGCATAACTGCCACTGTCCTGCCAAGGCCTCGCTTGCTTTTTAGAAAGCAGCAATAGGATCTAGACTAGGGACTACACAACCTTCTCATCCTCTCCAAGGCTGTTAGGTAGTCAGTGAAATTCCATTTCACAGGCCTATAACAACTAGAACCCATCTGACTGGGAGCTCCAAAAGGGAAGAGACAATGGTCCACCTAACATACTGCTGTATCTTCACTGCCCAGCACTATACCTGGCACTCAAAAAAATATCTGTTGATTAAATAAAATCAATAATCTAAAAAGGGGTCGACTGGAACAGCACAATGGAAATAATGTCATTAAAATAGATGAAAATACAGGCTGTGGTGATACATGAAAACAGGTACCTAAAATATTGTTGGGCAGAAGCAGATGTATAATAGCACACATATATAAATTACTACTTTGGAAAAAAGTGTGTATGGCCATCTCTATGATCAGGTACAAAGTTGGAATTACAAAAAGCTGCGCTCAGTGGAGTCTTCCCTTCTGAAACACTAGTCAATATGAGAAACACTTAAATATTATTCTCAATATAGATAAGCTCCCCTGTCTGTTGATTTCATCTGTTCCCTGGCATGGCTCAGAGGCCTATTCTTGTTTGGCAACCCCAAGAACAGATTGTCCATCCATCAGCCCAAGGAAAGAGAGAACACAGGGAAAAGCTGCAGTCTTAAAGTCCAACTTATCGACTTGACCCTTTTTCCAGGGCAGCTTCCCATCTGCATCAACAGTGTGATTGGTCAAGATGGCGGTGCAGCGACAAAAAAAAAGTATGGAAAATTTGACCTGGCCCAAGGCTAGAGCTTCAAATAGGTATCCCCAATGCTACACAGCCCAGGACCTACTAGGCAGCAAAGGGTTAAGAAGAATAGCAGTATACCAATCCTTCTAAAACTTCAAAAAAATTGAAGAAAAAGGGAACACTGCATAATTCATTCTGTGAGGCCAGAATTACTGATATCAAAGTAAGACAAGGACACTACCAAAAAAACTATAGAACAATACCCCTTATAAATATACATGCAAAAATTCTCAAAATACTAGCAAACCAAATTCAGCACCATATTAAAAGGATTATACAACTTGATCAAGTGAGATTTATCCCACTAATACAAGAGGGTTCAACCCATGAAAATTAATCAGTTTAATACACTACATTGAATGTATTAAACTGAAGGAAAAATGAAGAATGAAGGAAAGAAAACACACAATCATCTCAATTGAAACAGAAAAAGTATTTGACAAAATCCAACATTCTTTCATGACTTAAAAAAAAAAACACTCAATAAACCAGGAATAGAACTTACTTCACATAATTAAAGGTCATATATGAAGAACCCACAACTAACATCATACTCAATGGTGAAAAATCGAAAGTTTTTAACCTAAGATCAGGAACAACGAAAGGACGCCTGCTTTGCCACTTATATTCAACATAATACTAGAAGTTCTAGACAGAGCAATTAGGCAAGAAAAAGGCATAAAAGGTATCCATATCTTATGATCTTATATGTTGAAAACCCTAAAGAATCTACAAAAAAAAAGCTATTAAAGTTAATAAATTCAGAAAAGTTGCAGATACAAAAATAACACTAAAAAAATCAGTCGAATTTCTATATAGTAGCAACAAACAATCAAAAAAAGAAATTGAGAAAACAATTCCATTTAAAATAGCATCAAAAAGAACGAAATACTTAAGAATAAATTTAACAAAGGAAGACTTTAACCAAGACGAAAGACTTGCATATTGAATGCTATAAAACATTGTTAAAAAAAATTAAAGAAGACCTAAATAAATAGGAAGACATTCTGGTTCATGAATTGGAAGACTTAAGATGACAATACTACCCAGAGCAAAAAACAGATTCAATACAATCTCTGTCAAAATCCCAACAGCATTTTTCACACTAATGAAAAAACGCACTCTAAAATTAATATGGAATTTCAAGGGAATCTTAATACCCAAAACAATCTTGAAAAAGAACAAAATTGGAAATTCACATGTCCTAATTTCAAAACTTTACCACAAAGCTACAGTAATCAAAACAGCATGGTATTGATATAGGATAAACATGCACTCTCACATCTACAGTCAACTGGTTTTTAATAAGGGTGCCGCTGACTAAAAGACTTAAACTTAACATCTAAAACTATAAAATTCTTAGAAGAAAACACAAAGGCAAAAACTTCATGACCTTGGATTGGGCAACAGTTTCTTAAATATTACACCAAAACCATAGGAGACAAAATTAAAAAATAGGTAAATTGGACTTCATCAAAATTTTAAAACTTTGGTGCCTCAAAGGATACTAGCAAGAGAGTAAAAAGACAACTCACAGAATGGGAGAAGATATTTGTAAATCATATCTGATAAGAGTTTAATCTCTAAAATATATAAACAACTCAACAAAAAAGACAAGCAACTCAATTTTAAAATGGGCAAAAGACTTGGACATTTCTCTAAAAAAGATAAACAAATGGCCAATATGCACATGAAATGATACTCAACATCATTAGTCATAATAGAAATGCAAATCAAAGCCACAAGATACCATTTGATACCTAGTAGGATAGCTATAGATACAAGATACCATATGATACCTAGTAGGATGGCCACAAGATACCATTTGATACCTACTAGGATGGCTATAATTAAGAAAAAAGATAGAAAATAACAAGTGCTGGTTAAGATGTGGAATGGAATGTTGGTACAGTGCCACTAGGAGTATAAAATGGCACAGCCACCATGGAAAAGTTCGGCAGTTTTTAAAAAGCTAAACATAATACTATGTACCCAGTAATTCCACTCCTGAGCGTATACTCAAATGTCTGAAAACAATGACTCGAACAGATACTTGCATGTGAATGTACACAGCAGACAAAAGGTGGAAACCTAAGTATCCATTAATAGATGAGACTTTTTTAAATAGATTTTTTTAAATGTGGTATATAAAGTGAAATATTATTCAGTCATAAATAAGAAGAAAATTCTGCCACATGCTACAACATGCATAAACTTTAAAAACATTAAGCTAAGTGAAAAAAAGCCATACACAAAAGGAAAAATATTGTATAATTCCGCCTACATGAAATAGCTAGAATAGGTAAATTCATAGAAATGAAAGTAGATCAGAGGTCACCAGAGGCGGAAAGTTATTGGAAAGGTAATGGGAAGTTATTGCTTAATGAGTTCAGAGTTCCTGTTTGGGTAATGAAAATGTTTTAGAAGTAGATAGTGGTAATGGCACAACATCGTGAACGTAATTAATGCCACCAAATTGTACATTTTAAAATGGTTCAAATGACAAATTTTATGCTATATGTATTTTACCATACTAAAAAAGAATGTAAGATGGTCCATGAGTTGGCAATTGCTAAAACTAGATAATGGGCACATGAGCACATTAGTCTCTCTTCAAAAAATTTAAGAAACAAAAAATGTTTTCTGTAGTTTTTTGGTAGATATTGTCAAGGTAAAGAAGTTCTCTTCTACTTCTCAATAGATAATAGGTTTTATCATGGATGAGTGTTAAATTTTATCACATATGTTTTTTATATCTTCTAAGATGATCATGTAGTTTTCCCTCTAACCTATTAACATAGCAAATTTTATGCATAGGTTTTCTAATGTAAAACCACCCTTAGATTCCTAGGGTAAGGCCAGCCTGGTCAGATGATCATTTTTATATCCTGCTGGGTTTGATTTGCCATATTTTGTTGGTCTTCCACATACTCTCAGAATTCTTTGTACAGCTATCATAAGGCCCATCAAACTGAACTGTAAATGTGAATTCCCTGAGGACACAGACTCCTTCCCCATCCACTGTTCCTTCCTTAGCTAGTGGAGTCTCTAGGATATGGCAGGCATTCAAAAAAAGTACAGCTGATAAAATAAGTGAATGAATGGGTGAGTAGAGAGATGAATAGGTGAACAAATGAACACCTTAGTCCAAATAGTGACACACACTGTTGCAGATGTGCAGGTATTTTTCAGGGAGAGAGACCTTAGAAGGGCTCACCAACCAGTTCATAGAGCCAACTTCTCTGCTGATTGGCACTTCAGCTTGTCTGAAGCTCTGTAACCTGAACCCTAGCTCTAGACTCTCATCTTCTTACTTTCCTTCATTACTCAATCAACAACATTTCACAGTTCAGTGCCTGCTTTCATCCAAGAGGATGCAGCCCTCATATCAAAGCACACTCCCCAAAGCTTAGACCCTGTGCTGAGATTGAAGGGGAATGTGACATTAGTTTCAAACTTAAAGTGTTCCTCCCAACCTCAGAGTTTATTCCCAGCAATCAAAATGGCTTAATCCCAACCCTGATTGGTACAGCAAAAGCCATCCCATGAACAATTTACTAAATCAGCAGTACAGAGGAGGAGAGCAATCACAAGGGAAACAGCTGAATTATTTCAGCAGCTGTAAATTATGAGTTCTCTCTTCCTCCTCCTCTTCCAAGTCCATGTTCAATTGTGTCCCACACCTCTACACTAAACTTGGGCTTGTCAAGTATCTATGTCAACTGCAGTAACCAAACTTGAGTTCGAGAAGCATTAAAAAGCATGGATTAACTTATATTTAAATAAATGTGTTTAATGTCAACAAAAATCACACTTTAACTTCAAACATCGCCTAATCTATTAGTTGCTTAATTAAATTCTTTAAGACCCTTGGACACTGGCACACTGCCCTGGGGAGCAGTTCCCAGGCCCTGGCCTTGGCCTTGGCGGGCTGTGGATGGGGAGGAGGCCACGTCCCTGGGGAAGTGCCAAGAGAGTCCCATTCTCTTCCAGAGTCTCCTAATGAGGTAGTTTCTCTTCACAGCTCTGCTGGTCTCCACAGGGCAGGAAAAACATCACAAACACATTTTTGAACATGGAAAATCGCCAAACCAGGCTATATTTTTTAAAAGTGTTGTTTTAGTTTTTTTAAAAAAAGCATACATAAACCCAAGAGAGACACTTTTCCCATCTGGTATCTGTTCTTCTTAAGAGCAGTATATCATGAGACATTCAAAGATGTGTACAAGAGGAATACAACAAGATTCATGACAGCAGGTAGGGTCAGGGGGCTCTGCAAGATGCCACCAACGAAATCCTAGCCTGCCAGAAGTCATCAGCCTGCAACTGACAGGGGTACAGCTCAGCTAACAGCAGCATCCTAGACTGAAGCCTGCAAAGGGACTCTGGATTTCAGTGAGTGAGCTCGTGACAGGGATGCCAGCAGGACACCAGGAAGTCTCTCCTGCCACAGTAGGCTCCACGGGGACAACTTTCCAGCTACCCTTCTCACAGCACCATATCTTCCCAGGTAAACATATCCTAGAAATAATCTATCTCACAACAGGCCTCAAGGCAGAGCACATTTGGCTAAGAATCAGTAAGCATTTAGAGCCCACATTTTGGGCAGCAGATACTCTGAACCCAATCCCACTGGGTATGAGTAAGACAATATTATTTTAAGAGCATCAAGGGTGTAACAGATGACAAGAGCCCCAGCTCCTTTTAGTTTCCTTACAAAACTACCTTACCTCTTAGTTGACCTTACATTTTATCTCTGTCACTCATCACCTTCCCTACACCTTCTTCTATTTTGCTTAAAGAGCTTGCCCTGCCACAAAGTAGGGGGCAATTCTTCTCAATTACTCCTTCCTGTCTCTCACTGCTCAGGGATTCTACCTGTGGCAGCTCTCCTTAAAACAGCCACTGCAGCCTCTGGTTCACCAGCAGAAAACACTAGAAGAAACCTGGTTAATATTAGACTTTTCACTCTGAAAGGCAACCACTCCAACAAACAACTAAGCACAAGCCCTGACTTCAGAGAAGCCAGATGTTTGGGTTGTAGCTCGCAAAAACGTGGCAAGCATCCAGAAAAACAGAAGCGAACTAAGCCCACGCAGCCCAGACACTCTGCTCACTTACTACCTGCAGTTTCACACCCACGCCAAAGCCATTTCAACCCTAGATGAGCAGCTGACAGCCACGCCAATCCAGAAAAGCATTTTTTCAAAGACCTTATTTATTCTCCCATGTAGGAAAGCTAACAAAGAGCAAAAAAATCTGTTCACTTTGAAAAGATGAAGAAATCCTTATTGCCTACTATGAAACATACCAGTTGCCACCACCTGCAACACGTCCCAAGATTATTCATTTTTCAAAACATATTTAAGACCTGCTGCATCCCAGACATATGTCAGTGCCAGGGATACAAAAACTAAATAAATAGGGATCCTATTCTTTAGGAGCTTCCAGATGAACAATGGAGATTGACGAGTAAATCAGTAATTATAATAAGCACCTGGCTGAAAAAGCCTGCCAGAGATGGCTAGAGGGCTCTATGGCAAGAAAGAATAGATATCTCCATTAGGAGATGAGGATCAAGGAAAACTTCCTGGAAGAGGTAAACTTTAAAGATTAAAAGAAAAGGAATCAGCCACAGGCAATAAGAAAGGCATCTCAAGCAGAAAAAAAGAATGCTTTTTAAAGGCCTGAAGGCATGATACTAGGAACTAACATTTATTCCAACAACAGCTTAGGGCAAAAGACTTAAGGGGGTGGGGGGCGGGGAGGGAATGGCATCATGATACACAAGAAATCTCTTTGCCAGAGGTGCCAAATGAGTTTCATACACAGAGTCCATTGTACTGTTTTAGCAAAATTCTGGAATCTCCTTTTCAGAAAAGCCCCTTGGTAAAAGGGAGATTAAAGAAAGCTTGCTATAAACCTGATAAGAGGGTCACCGTTGTTGGTGAACTCTGCTTATGAACTCTTCCTTTGCCTCGCAGTTCAGTGGTTTGTTAGCCCTTACAAATTCTCGGCATCTAATAATAGAAGTCAGTAAACAGTATCTGGAGTTGGATGGTACTGAAGGAGTGTCCAGTTGGGACCCCCAGAGTAGAGGCCTCACAGTATCCCCAGCATCACCTTTCCTTAGTCTATAGCTTAACAACAGATTTTCCCCAGCAGCTTGACCCAGAGCTTAAAATGTCCCCTGCCATAGGAAGTTGCCCTGAAACTTATGATTAATGCCCTTATGCTTACTAATCACGATCCTTCTGGTCTAGCATTCTTTCCAGACTATTCCCATCTTTGTTCTTGGATTGCTAATACCACCAGAGGACCACGTTGCCAGAGGGATGGCTCCTCGAAGCACAATAGGTACTGAAGATCTGGCCATGCCTTGACCCTACGGAAATTTCTCTTCATCCCACTCCCTACCATTGGCCTGCCAACTAGCCCAGAAGGAATAAATGTTGAATGAATGAACAAATGAACGAAGAAATGAGAAAATAGCAGGCTGAGGAGCTGGAGAGAGGGGGCAACAGGAGAGAAAGAAGGACCTGCTCAAAACTATCCTTTCTTTCATTCAGATGTCTCCAAGCCCCTACCATGTACTATGTACCTGTGCAAGGTGCTGGGAACACACAGGCACTCACAAATTATGAAAGAGAAGAGGGACAGAGAAAAAAAGCACTTTTGTTCATCTCTCTGGGATGGCAATATTTCCAAATACTACGTTAAAAGCACCTCGTGTTTTCCCAGCATTATAGCCATGCCTAATGGCAAACATGCAAATAAAAACTTTTTATTGCATCCCACACTTTTGCGGGCCTTGTGATTTCTTTTCTAAGAAAAAAAAACCTGTTATTCATCTCCTTGATTAAAAATTGATTTAATTTGGATTTCATTAGGTAGGTACAGGGGGAAAACATACAGACTCACAGAGATAACTCACCCAGCAACTGGACTGTGATGAGGTCAGGTAACTGCACAATTGGGTCCCAACCCACTGCAGACAAAAGAAAATTAAAAAGTTCACAACATGGAGCTTAAACTCCAGCCAAAATGAATTATCTTTCCACAAGTGTCTGTCGAATTTTTGGTTAATGTAAAACATTTTCAAAAGGAAAGGAAAGGAAACCCCAAGGATATTCAACATATAATTTAGCATTTCTATATTTTTCAAATCCCTTGCAGGAAGAAAAGGCAAAGAAGTCTATTTCTCAATCCTACTTTTCAAAACTTTTCCTACTGATTTGACACTGTCATAAAAATTTTCAATTTGTTGAAAGCAGAGCAGAGGAACGTGCCATGGCTTAGAAATTTTAAGCTGTTGTGAAAAGGCTAAGGTGAGAGCTACATTCCTGAAAACCATTCACCAAGCAACACAGCCTTGGGCTTTGGATCTGAGATACCAGGGATTCAAGTCTGTGGCAGGCACCATTCTCTACTCTGCACTCAGCGATTTAGAAAAGGGGAAGCTCTGCTGCAGTGTCAAAGGATCATGTGGCAGATCAGCAAATTACAAGTATAGACCTTGATTCAATGTTAACAGGGTTATTCTATAGCCAGAGCATGAATTTGATCCTACCCTCCTCTGCTTGAAAACATTCAATTGTTTTCCATGGCCCTCAAGATAAAGGCCAAATTCCATAACCGGGCCCTCCATCATTCAGCCCAGAACTGCATCTCCAGCTTTCTCTGTTTTCTATCTACAGCTGACTTTAACTTTTTTCCAAAAGTCTAAGACTTCTTGTCTCCCACCTTCAGATCTTTGCACATGTCAGTCCCTCTGGAACTTTGTTTCCCCTCCTCATCTGCCAAATTCCTACTCATCCTAAAAGACACTTCCTCCAGGAGGCTTTCGCTGACCCTCCCCACTAGCTGGATTAGGTGCTGCTACAGCTCCTGTACTTCCTTAATTATAGCACTTATTACACTTTCTTATATAGTTGTCCTTCTCTCCTGCTAGGCCTTAAGCATCATAATGACAGAGACCATGTCATTGTTCCCATCTAGTTCGACGCTCAACAGAGAAGAAATGTTTAGTAAATTTCTGAAGGATGATCTAGATTCTGTGTAAGTCTCACTTCTCAGTTTTTTCTGAGTCACCCCCCAAAGCAAGTTATGTGCTCATCTCCCCTCTGTCCTATCCCTATACCTCATACTTCAGTTCTTCATGGGTTGCTCGCCAAGGCCTTAACTACAAGTATGTTCGTTAGTCATCTGTGCAGCAGCTGCTATGTGATGGACACAGTGTTAAGTAACTAAGATACAGAGATGATCAAGCTCCCTCTCCTACCTTCTAGAATAAAAACCATATAAACAAATAATTGCCACATGACAAGTGTCATAACATTAGGTAGTTAGGCATGAGCGACAGGAGTGAAGGCCCAGCTCTGTGACCACAGAAACTTGCTTTAAAGACCTTTCTTAAGGACCTCCCAGAAACACCTCCCTTTTAGGGTTATAAATTATCCCAAATCCTAGAGCACAAAAGCCATAAAAGCTGTTGGCCTAAAGCAGCTACAAATGCATGCGCAGAAAGTACTGCCCCTAACTTCAGCCTCATACTATCATTATAATTTAATGAGTATGCCTAGAAGTTCATGAATCTAATTATCATTGACTGAAATCTGGGTAAGCACATGCGCAGTAGGCAAAAATTTATACAGCAGCCAGGTATCAGTCAAGGTGACCTCACATACAGATCATCTAGGACCTCTAATCACCTGCCCAAATATAAACAGGCCTTCCCATTTCTGCTTTGTTGCAGCACTCTTAGCTGGAAACCCGCCCCTCCCTTTGGAATGTACTATCTTCTCTCTTTACCTCCTAAATTCTACAGGGCTGCAGCCTTCCTTAGCGTGGCCCATCTCCTTCTAAAATGTACTTTCAATAAATCTTGTCTACGGCCATGCAACCCTGAACATGCCTGATATCGTCTGATCTCAGAAGCTAAGCAAGGTTGGGCTTGGTTAGTACTTGGATGGGAAACCACCTAGGAATACCAGGCACTGTATGTTAAAAATAGATAGATATCTAGATAGATGGATAGATGAATAGATGGACAGGTGGATGGATCTATCTATCTATCTTACTTTTTCTCCCATCAGAGTACTAACCAGGCCCGACCCTGCTTAGCTTTCAAGATCAGACAAGATCAGGCATGTTCAGGGTGGTAAGGCCATAGACAAATCTTACTTTTTCTAAATCTTACCAACCTGTAATTCTTTGCTGCATTGGCAGGAAGAACCAACATACAATGCCACCATCCACTAGCCACCTCTTCCTCCTCCACGCCGCTGGGGCGACACCAGATTTCACCTCACCCCACCGGTGACAATAATGGAGCGAGTGGGCGTTAAGAGAATTAAGCCATTTTTCCAGGATTCCCTTTCCCCCAGTATCCCAGGCTAACTGCTCTTTATCGTTCCTCATTCTTAGAAATCACTCCAGTGCTCTTTCCCTGGGTATCTATCTAGCCCAGATCAAACTTCTCTCCAGTTCCACATTAATTCAAATCCTTTCTGGCTTCTGCTTTCTCACCTTCTTCAGTTCTTTTCCCAGGCATCTTTCACATACATCCCTGCCTCTGCCCTACCCTAAACTAACCTGTCTAAACTACTATTTTTTCATCTCTTCCCTCAACTGTCTTGTGTGATCATTTGACATTTATGAAACATCTACAGTTACACAGAACATACATAACAATGAAAACTGAGGACTCACAATAAAAAGAAGGGACTTACGAAGCCAAAATACCAGAAAAAAATTAAGTGCAAAAATTAACCATCCTCGATACAACCTTCCCCCTCTACTGCTTCCTCTTGCAGATTCAAGTGCTAGAGCATCATGGCCCTCAAAAGGATGGTCCCAATTCTGTTATATTCCCAGGGAGGTTACAGCACCCTTCACCCACTACCCCCAGGCACTGACCCTCTAGCCTGCCCCTTCAGTCTCTCTGAATGCTAAGGCTACTCTCTATCCAGCCACATATTCACTTAATCAACATGTACTGAACACCGCTGTGAGGCAAGAATCACGTCCCCCAAAGTGCCACACACAATGTCCTATACATAATACACGCTGGAGTTATGTCTGAATGTCTAATAAGGAGAAAACCAGGTGAGTCTCTCCTGCCCCTTGTCCAGGAATATCCCAGAGCCAAAAATATTCTGCAATGCAGCCTGAGGTCAGAGGCCCCCCAAAAGCCTCTTATTCATCTAAGCCCAGACAGCCCTCCCATCAGTGTGCCAAGGAAGCCAGAGAAAACAGTGTTGTAAAACACCCTGTTAATCAAGTGACCTGTCTCGGTTAGTGTAGATTTAGGGAAAATTTTTCTCAAGAAACTAGTAAAAAAAGGAGGGGAAGAACAAAAATTAATGAACACAGTAATTATCCCCCAAAGTTGCAAATCAGAACAATTCTTCACATAAAGACAAGTATGAAAAACAAGATTAAAATGCTTCAGGGATGTGTTCATGAAACAGCAAGTAATAGAACAGATAAAATATATTTACAGTACCTCATTGGGGACATATACCTTTTGGCTAATAGCTATCAGATACTATCACTGTAAAAATAATATTCTTCTATGCTTCATTATGAAGTTACAATTATCCATGGGAAAGCAGCAACACAGAAAGCTGCCTTTAATGGTAAATGGGAATAATTCCAGAATCCAAGCTTCTCCCTAAGTGTTTAGGCACAAGTGGGTATGAGCTAGGTTATACCCCCTGCATTAGTCTGGTAAGGCTTCCATAACAAAATACCATAGACCTGATGGCTTAAACAACAGAAATTTGTTTTCTCAGTTTTGGACCTAGAAGTTCAAGATCAAGGTTCTGGCCCATTTGGTTTCCAATAAGAGCTCTTTTCCTGGCTTGTTTCCAGCCACCTTCTGCCTATGTCCTTCCATGGTCTTCCTTCATTGCCTGGTGCAGAGAAAAAGAGAGGGCTCCCTGGTTTTTCTTCTCATAAAGGCATAATCCTGTCAAATTAGGGTCCCACCCTTATGACCTCATTTAACCTTAATTACTTCCTTACTCTAAATACTGCCACACTAAGGGTTAGGGCTTCAACATATGAAGGAGACTCATTCAGTCCTGAAGGGTAAAGTTTGTTCCCAAACACCAGCCCACACATTGGGAAAGAAAAATGAAGGAATGGGTAACAGGGTGGCCTAGAGGACACACGGGCTGACTGTGGGAAGTAATTGCCAAAGATCCTAGGGCTATGCAGCCATGGTGGAGGCACGGGGGAGAGGGGGGCTATTCCAAGTCAAACTCTTAAGGAACTATTCCTCTCCCTCTAACAGAAGATGGCTAAATAACAGTAATGTGTAATATATGTATATAAATAATATTAGGCACAACAACTACGTACTTGGCACTGTGTTAAATATTTGGCATACAAAAGTGCCACTTAAGTCTCATGGAAACAAGTTATAGAAGATATGACCACCAGTTTTCTTTTGCAGATAAGGAAAAACATATTGGTGAAAGTCATTTCCCAAAGTCACCCAGTGAGGTAGGCAGAAATATAACTCTCCAAAGACTTCAGGTCCTAATACCTGGAACCTGTAAATGTTACCTTATAAGGGATAAGGGTCTTTGCAGATGTGATTAAGGACCTTAAAATGATTATCCTGGATTATCTAGATAGGCCCTAAACACATTCACAATGTCCTTATAACAAAAAGGCAGAGGAAGATCTGACACAAGCACAGAAGTGAAGGTGATATGAAAACAAAACAGAGATGTGAAAATGCTGAACTTAAAGAGTAGAGTGATGTGGCTACAAGCCAAGGAATGCCAGCAGCCACCAGAAGCTGGAAGAAGTAAAGAAGAGTCCGCCCTCAAGCCTCTGGAGGGAGTGTGGCCCTGCCAACACCTCAATTTCAGCAGAGTGATACTAACTGCAGACTTCAGGCCTCCAGAACTAGGAGAGAATAAATTTTTGCTATTCTAAGCCACCAAGTTTGCGCTAATTTGTTACAGCAGCCACAGGAAACAAATATATACAGCAAGTAGTGAAAAGCCACACTTTGAACCTGGCCTTTGTGACTCCAGGTCTGTATTCTCGAGCCCTGTGCCTTACTCCTTTTCTGCACACAGCCTCCCCAAGATAGACCTGTCCACTCCGATGCACTCCGATGGGTGACCCTGCCTAGACGAAGTAATCAGCACTGACAGCACTCTGCTATAGTGCCCCACAGACAAGCCTCTCTTCTTACTCCATATCACAACAAGCCTAATCAGAGGCTGAACCAACATTTTACTGTTCTAATGATTAGGTAAGGAGAGAAAAAGCCCAGAGTCCAACATCTTGAGAAAGCAAACCAAACCATCTAACAAAGGTTTTCATGTAATTTATTTGTACTTGACTGTTTTCCAAAACATCGAGAGGCTCCTAATCTGTTGCTCTGCTCCGTTCAGCCTACAATTTATTCTTTCCTACACATACATGTTTAGAGAAGAGTTTAAGTTGCAAGTAGTTCAGTTTCCCCCCTGCCCCTGTTCAATCACTTAATGACTTGCTAGGGACAACAAAGGAGTACCACTGAGCCCCATTCTCTAAGCCTTCCATGAGTGTTGATATGAGCAGGCTGGTGCAGAGATGCCTTGAGTTAAGCAATCCTGGAATTAACAAGCAAGCTAATAAACACATTGTCAGGGCAAAGGTACAGCATCCCAAAATCCATTTTTTGAACCTATTCTGACAAGTATGGTTCAGCTTTAATTATGTATAACACTTCAAAGTGCAGGTGGTAAAACATGGCAGTATGTTTTGTAAAAATAATGTCTTGGTAATGGAGGACACTGTGGCTGCTGTGGCTACTCAAACTTTGCTCAAGGGCCAGTAACCAGATTGGGGGTTCTGAAAGAACAACCAACTTGGTGGATTAGCAAAAGGGAAGACTTATAACTTACTAATGTAGTAAAACAATAGGTAACTCATTAGAGTACCCAGAATTCTCCCACTTTTCTTTTTTCTAGATGCTTTTTGCTCTCATTCAACCCCCTATTTTCCTTCAAGGTTCTTCTAGCAACTTCCTACCTTCTTTCCCCTAGCCAAGAAGGTTCAATCTGATTTTCCATCAGTATCTCAAAATAACAATTATAGCTAACATTTAGAGTATCTGCTCACTATATATGGGGCTCACAACAACCCTATGTCATAGGTACTATCATTATCTCATTACAGATGAGGAAGCTAAGACTCAGAGGGGTTAAGTTATTTTTCCAAAGTCACAGAGCTAATCAGTGGTAGAGCCAGAATTACAAAACAGAAATGACTTCAAAACCCAAGCTCTTAACTATTATATCAAACTGCCTGCCTCCCAAATGAATTAGGGACTTACTACTACCACCTAAAGAATACCTTAAGGAGACAAATCCACATGTCTTTGGCTTGAACCTCTGACTGCTCAGAAAGATGCAAAACTGCTCTTAGAACTATCCAGAACTTTTCTTTCATTTTTCAGAATCACCTGAAAAATACAGTCAGTCCCAAAGAAACCTTGGGGGAATGCAAATGGATCTAGGAATGAAAGTAAATTTACTCCTTCTCTGGATGAACCAAAAACATCTGGATTTAGCAGTACCTGAAGGCAACCCACTGCTGCTCCCTCTACCTGCCTGAATCTCAGCAGATTATCACCACCACGATCCTCATTCCATCACCAAGGGAATAATGGAGACTCTCCAAGTCTTGGGGAAAAAAATAATAATTTTAAAAGGGAAGGAATAAGAAGAGAACAAAGTTCAAATTCCTGTTTATTATATATAAGCTGGTTCTGATATTTTTAAACTTCTTATTAAAATATTCTGGTTCCAAGTTAGCTTTCTTTGCTTAGTCCTAATTATTGCTTTAGCTCTCTTCAAATGGGCCCCCAAAGATGTTGAAAACATGTAACTGAAAGGTCATTTGTTCCATGGGACCTTCAGGGAGACTCCCTGACATCTTGCTCTGAAATGCTATTTTATAGCTTCATAGAATAATGAATTAATCACGGTAATGCGTTCTCCAGTTTCCCTGGCAACCAGGTTTATGGGGTCTAGGCATACAAGGGGGAAAAAAGATGGTACCAAAGACATATACACAGAAAAGCCCCCATTTCTTCATCTAGCAGCACATGCACAAAACAGCCTCCCCGATTCTGCCCAAATCACTAGGCCAGTACTGCTGACATCAAATTTCAAAGCTACATTGTCACTAGAAGTGACACTGTCCATTCCATTCTGCCTGGGGAGTGGTCAGCAGGATGCTGGGAGATGAGGAACTAGGGTAGCATAGAGTGGGAATAGAGAAGAAACATAAACCATAAATTAGATCCAAAAGCCCTGCTGCTTCTCCTGCTAAGAGCCAGCAAGGAAGGACTGAATCAACTTTCTAGAAAGGTAAGACCATGAAAGGGGGTGTTAAAATAAATTGAGAAAAAGGAAAAAGATCAGAGAAGAGTCTTATTACACCAAGTTTGCAATTTATCTGCTTTGCTGAAGCTGAGTAGCAGACTTTTTAAAGTTTATTTTAAGAGCTTTGAGGCCTTTTGAGGGGAGAGGGAGGGGACACTTCACTAATTCTACTTTTTCCAGTCTCCTGAACTTTGTTCTAACAAAGGGCATTTGCATTGAACAGGATGAATTCCTCTTAGAGAAGTGTCCATTACTTAAAAAATGAATGTGTTCCTGTGTGTGGGTGCATGTGTAAAAGAGACATTTGAGCTGTTTCCATAGCAGTTTATTATTCTATCAGATGCACGAGTGAAGAACATGGGGGCAGGGCTGGGATGCCTGATCCTCCAAATTCTTGGGAACATAAAGATTGGCAACCGTTTTGGAAGAAGTTCTCATTCAGGATTTGAGGGAAGAAGAGAAAATCAATGTAAATCAAAATAAAAAGATGCAAGTTTGTCTACTTTTTAAACAAAAACAAAAAATAAAAAGTAGTCTGATTAGGCATCACAGAAAACTTAGGCCAGCACTACCCCTTAAGTTTAGGGACTCCCTTGGCTGATTCACCTTTAAGTGACATAGGATTATGTATCACAGTCAAAATGGGATAAAAGAGTGTAACAGTGCATTTTACACAACCCAACCACATTTCTACAATCACAAAAAAACAAGTTATATTCCAGGGGTGGAGGAGATGGAGTCTAACAAGTTACCTACAACCCTGGCCAGAAAAAAGCTATGAAAGACTCAAAACATTCCTTTGAACAAAAACTGCAGAAGCAACACAAAGGCTGGGAAATAGAGCAAGGAAGAAAAGATTAAAAGAATAGAGGCCATCATTTAGCTCAGAAAAGACTAAAGAGAGAAGGTGAAAGAAGTGAAGAGAGACTTAATGATTTTTGAGCCCAGAGAAAGTTGCTTGAGAGAAGCACTCGCTGGTCTACCAAAAAGCCACCTTCTGGTACCAGAATCTTCAAATGCCTGTCTTGCTAGCTTATAGCTAAAATTCTTGCATAAAAAAAGGGGTGAGGGTGGCTTCAAGAAAAGCAAACTTCTAGATGTTAAACATACATTAAAGATTACCCCAGATACATAGAAGATGGTCAGTTAATATAACAAGTTAAGACACTGACTTTAAAGTAGAAGCAAGAGTGACCAAATACCCTAAGTTAGCCACAAGGCTAAGTATTTCAAAGGAGAAACTCAGGCAAAGGAGAGAGATGACAAGGAGGCTGTCCAATGTCCTTCAGTTGAGAGCTTTATAAATAGTGAAAAGTCAACAGTATCTAAGGCAGGTTAAGGTAACTGTGTACTTAGAGAAAAGGAGGAGGAGAAGGCACCTTTGGGTGGGAGAAAGGGAGCCTTGGAAATGAGTAGAGACCAGTACCTGCAGGGCTACAGCTCTCAATAAATACAGAACCTTTTAAGGAATATAAGCCCATCTCTGTTGGCTCCAGACACCCTCTCCTACTCATACTCATGCCTAGGATTTTCTTCTCTAAATCTAGGACCAGGTCTTTGAACACTAATAACTTTTAAGACCCAAACATTTACAAAAGTGGCTGGAGTCCCACTTACTCCTGACTACAGGGAGCGTGGGGAACAAAGTAAAGGGACTGCCTAGGCCTCACCAGATGGGCACGCCAGCACTCAACAGCACCCCTAGGGTCCCTGCAGCTACCTAGGTTTCAGGCCCTCTCCAAGGGGAATAGTTAACTGGTCCAGGGTCTCACTCATACCACTAATATTTGCCATGAAAAACCTGGCCACTGCCAAAAATAAGTACTATCCCCTCTGATCTCTGTCTGTCTCACCCTGCTACTCACTCACATCCCATGAATTTGTTTCTATCTGACCACTGTCAATTTGTCAATTCTTGTCTAATGCCCTTGTCTAAGAACTTAGGTAGTATTGCAAAAAGTGTCAATAGAAAATCAGAGTAAGATAAATTTGCCATGTCTTGGAGAACTTTTGTATTTGTTTTATTCCAAGCAAATGCACTAAAGCTTGCTTCCTTATAAACAGAAAATCTAAAAATCAATGCCCAAAGCCCAGCAACCAGAAACTCCCCTTTCCAATAATCAAATGCCAGGAAGAGAACCACATAAAATGAAGTCAGGGAAAAACAGCCTCTCCTCAGAAAGTTCCTACTAATAGGGAGTGGGGAGGTCTAGGGGCAGGGAGACACTTAAGTAATGAACAAGAAAGAAAACCACCCTTGATTATATTTACTTAGAAAACAAAGCCATATGAATGAACACGTGTATACCCAAGTTCTGAGTAATAACAGAATCCATTTTTATCCACAAGCTCATTCATTCAACAAATATTTGATCATCTACTATATGTCAGACATAGTTCCTAACACTGAGAATACAGCTGTGAATATGACACGGTCCCTATTTTCATGGAACTTACATTCTGGTGGAGGGAAAAGAGAACAAAAAGAAAACATGAAAAGTATCAGATAGCTACCTTATAGTGACATGAGTAGTTACTTTATATCAGAGGAAAGGTAGGCCCTCTCTCCTAAGTAACAGCAGAACTGAGATCTGAATGACAAGAAGCCAACTTAGTGAAGGTGAGGGAAAAGTATTCCAGGCAGAGGGTACAGCTGGAGCAAAGGCCCACCATGCAAAAAGCAGAAAGTGGCCAGAACAAAGAAGGTGAGGGGCAAAGTGTAGGAAATACAGCTACCAAAGCAGGCAGGGATCTGCTCATGAAAGACCGGTAACCATTGTCAAGTGTGTGTTACATACCATTGAGTCATCTCCACCACCCAGCAACCCTATGAATGAGTGATGTTCAGTGTCCTGTTCGCAACAGCTCTCTCAATTCCTGCAGACTCACGCCTATGGCTTCTTTTATAGAGTCAATCCACCTCATATTTGGTCTTATTTTTTCCTGCTGCCTTCTATTTTTCCTAGCACTACTGTCTTTTCCACAGAACTCTACCTTCTCATAATGTGCCAAAAGTAGGACACTTCAGGTTTGTCATTTTTGCCTCCACCAATGTTTCAGGCTTAACTTTGCTCTAGGACCCACTTGTTCATCTTTCGGGTGGTTCACAGTATCCGTAGAACTCTCCTCCAACACCATATTTCAAATTATTCCATTTTTTCCCTATCAGCCTTCTTCACTGTCCCGTCTTCACATCCATACATAGTAATTGAGAATATAAGGGTGTGTGTGTTCTTAGCCTGGGTCTCTAACGGTCATCTTTGCTCTTGGTGATCTTCCCTAATTCTTCCATTACTGCCTTTCTGAGTGTCTTCTCTTGATTTCCTGGCTTCAGTCTCTATTTGAATTGATGACTGAGCCAAGGTAAACAAATCTTTAACAATTTCATTGCCTTCACTGTCTACATTAAAGTTACATATTTCTTCCATAGTCATGTCTTTTGTCTTCTCGATGTTCAAATGGAGTCCTGCGTTAGCAATTATTTCACTTTCATCAGAAGTCATTTCAAATCATTGCTACTTTCTGCCAGTAAGGTGTCATCTGCATATCTTAAATTATTGCTATTTCTTCCACCAATTTTCACCCCTCATTCCTTTTAATCTAGCCCAGTTTTTCATATATGTTCTGAATACAAATTAAACAAATAAGGAGATAAAATGCACCCTTGTCTGACACCTTTGCCTATAGAAAACCATTCTGTCTTTCCATACTCTGTCCTGATAGTGTCTTCCTGTCCATGATCCAACATATGCCATCAGGGCAATCAAGTGCTGAGCCAGGCCTATTTCTTTCAGAGCAACCCATAGTTTGTCATGATCCACAAGCATCAGCACTTTCTTCTAAGTATGATGCTAAGCCAGCAGATGGTGTGAGGCAGAGTACTGATATGCTCCTTAAGAAATTATTTAGGAAAGTTGATAACTGATTCTAAGATGTAGACTGACTTCAAAAAACTTACCTGGCCACAGAAGTTTATAAGTCTCATTTCCCAAGAGAATGCTTGTTTTTTTAATTTATTGGTTATTAAACATCTACTATGTGAAGGCACTTTGCTAAGTGTTTAGCATGCATTATTTTATTTAATCCTCACCCAACATTACAATAGATATCATTTCCATTTTACATATGAGGACACCAAAGCTTATAAAGGAGGGGAAATGATTTGCCCGAGGCCACACAAGATGCACAAGACAGACCCAGGGCTGGAACCCAGGTTTGCCTGACTTGAAAAGAACCAGGGTTCACAAACACTTTGCTCTGACTCCATCTTCTTCCCTGGGTGAAAGAACAACAGTTCTTCTGGGTCGCCACTCAAGCCTTCTGCCTATTGCTTTCCCTCCCATTGAAAGTCACTCATCTTTCCCAATCAGAGACACAGATTGGGGCCTGATTCCAAATACCTTCCTCAGGAACTTTCCTAACAAGCCAAATCCAATCTCACTGTTCCATGGTTCCAGGGCCTTGGCCAGCCTTTCTCAGCACCTATGGTCCTGTCTGTGACTTTTCTCCCAGATGAGGTTGGAATTCTTTGAAAGCATTATAATCCTCACCGTTGTGAGCACCTATCACATGTCAGGCACATGACATACATTATCTCATTTCATCCTAACTGCCCAAGAGGCTGGTATCAGTAGACCCTTATTCGGATGAAGAAACTAAGTCACAGAAGAGGACCAGGTCAAAAAGCTAACAATCAAAAATGGAATTCCACTTCTATAGTATATAGTACACACAGCTTACTAAATGGTAAGTGAATGAAAGGGGACATATAAACTCATCATGGCAAACTCCACCCTAATGAGGAAGAAAGCAGGTCAAGGCCTACATACCCAGCTCTAGACACTCTAGACAAATATATCCTCTCATCTTCTCAGTCAATATAGGTGCCAATTCAGAAATCATTAAAGGTTTTGACCTTTCTCCCTCACCTCACCAAAGAAATCAAAGAAATCAAATGAATCAAATTAACCTTCCCCAACACCTCCACCTAATACAATCTCATTACAAAGGTCATTCCCCTCCCACTCCCGAGACCACTGGGGAATATTTTATTTCAATAACTTGGTACTGAACGAATCAAACTTCTACAGAAAATACAACCTTGCTCATGTTTCATGGTCTCTTTTACGTCAATTATCTTACATAGTATTTTACAAAGGAAAAGTAACAAACAATAGAGTATTTTAAAGGACAAATGAGAGGCTCCAGAGACGTTTGCTACCAGAAATGGAGACTCAGAGGCAGCAAAAAGAGAAGACTGCTCCAGATGGTGCAGTCCTAGCAGGAAGTAGGGCTACCCCACTGTGAACTCCTCCACTCCCAAACAAGGAACTAACAGGAATCATGGTGTGCTGGGGGCTGTGGATGAACAGGAGAACAGAGGAGGAGATAGCTTCAATAAGTGGACATTTCATCTTAGGAGGAATAGCTCCTTCTTTTACTGAAGCATGACTACATAGAACAAGATGAATAGCAGAAAAGGTGACCACAAGACTAAGCACCTCAAGGCCAGTACCACATCTTTACACCAACTCCAGCATGGAGCCTAGCACATAGCAGACATGTAAAAAAGTAAACAAAAGTTAGCCGAATAAACAATAAAAATCATAACCACTTTTTAATTCAGTTTTTACTCTGTGAAGGAACCTAAGTTCTTTTCATATGTCCTCACTGATACTTAATAATAACTCTGTGAGGTAGATGTATTATTATTCCCCAGTTAGAGCGAAGAAAACGATGAGCCAGAGAAGTGAAGAATCTTGTCCAAGGTCACACACCCTATAAGTAGTGAAGCTAAGAGTCTAATTAAAGTATGCCCCAAGTCCAAGGGCCATGCATGTTCCTAACCACTGTACAGCTCAGTCATCCAGTCAAGTAAGTGAAAGGAACAGTGGGCAAGACCACAGTATTGCTGAGGAGGAACTCTGGTCTAGAGTCTGGAATCACCCACCTTGCACTTAACACTTGGTCTGAAAGTGTGCAACTCTGATCCAGCCTTCTTTATACTGCAGGTCTTCCTGGCTACACGGTGGGAAGAATTTCCGGCTCTCCAACACTGGCTGCTGCCAAGAAAGAATATGTGCACACCTACATCAACCAGAATGGAATGTTACACAAACCACAGGTGCTGGCTTTGCAAACGTGGGACATCACATCTCAGGAAGTTGCCATGTCAGTGGCTTAAGTGGTCCAAGGTAAAAACAGTAGCCCTCACCCAGTAGAGACAGCCAACAGAGAGACAGCAGGACAATAGGTTACAATGGGTTCTGCAGCTATCAGATATTAACAAGTAACAGGCCTGAAACCTCTAGGACTTTTTCTGGGAAGGTGGAAAGATGCCAAATGCCAGCACCCTTAGCCATCATGTCTGCTGAGTGGCCTGGTGGCCCCAACGACACATTAACTGGGGCACTGAGAGAGGACTTGACTCAGGAGGAACAAGGCAACATTCCAGGGAGTAACTTTCAAGATTATCACTTAGCTGACTGAAGAAAAACAAGCAACCTATCACAGTACATTTCTTTTCTGATCTCCAGTCTTACTCCCTTATCAAAATCCACCCAATGTACCATCTAACTGATCTGTTCATATTGCAAAAGTACAATCATCTCACCACCACAACCACCACTAACAACCCTCCAAAGGCTTCCCCTGATATCCAGGTAAATACAAAATGCTTTACCATGGCTAAGCTGGCCTGTTCTTGCCAATCCCTACAGCCTCATCTTATACCCATCTCCTTTCACTCACTGTGCTTTTTCAGTTCCTCATAGTTGGCTTCCCTACCCCCAACCCTATCCCAGAGTCTGCTGAGCCCTCAGGCTGAAACACATGTTGAATTACTTAATAAACATCTGTTTGTTCTTCTCAATTTAACTCCAACACCACTTCCTCAAGGAAGCCTTCCCTGATTAACCTCTTATCCAGGACCAAGTCAAATCTGTCAAATGTTCTCATGGTACCACATTCCTTTCTTTCAATACAATTATTACAATTGTAATTTGGCATATATGTGTGTGATTATAATTTGATTAATGTCTACATTCATCAATACACTCTGAGCAAGCACTGTATCTGACTTAGTCATAACTATATCTCAACGAGTTTACTATAGTGTCTGGAATGTAACAGATGCTCTATATGTTTGTTCACTGAACAAACTTTCAGAGTACAAAATTTCAGAAAGGAAATGAAGCTCTTTCCAAATAGAATGGTTCTGCTCAGAGAAGCTGTCTCCCCTTGTGGGACCACAAGACAAATTATTTTTTCCCCCTCCTCATTCCACTTTCTCAAATTTCTTACAGAATTTACTTTCCATGTCCTACCATTCTTCAGGCCAGTGGTAGCCATAGTGATAAGCTGCCTACAGCCAAAAATAGTCTAAAAAGATATCACCTTGTCTGAGTGCTCTAGGCTTCCAAAATAAAAGTCAATATCAAAGGCTAGGCAGATAGAAACATAAAAACCTTTATCCAGTAAAAAGACTGAGACAAACAACTAGCAGCCTCTGTAAAAAAAATGCTTCCCAGGGCAGGCAGTGCCCCCAAGTGAACCACCCAAAGGAAAAAGGGGAGGGGAGCAAGGCTTCATGGGGCTGAGGCAGAAGCAGATACACCGTTCCCTGAAGGGATTTTAAACCCTAGCCTTTACTCCTTGGATAAAGCAGAGATGTGCCCAACATTAAATAACAAAGTCTTCCCTGATGAGGCAGCTTCAGAAAAGGTCTAGGATCAAGGCTTGCAGAAGCAACACCAGGGTCTAAGGAAGCTCACATAAAGCTCCAATTGAAGCCAAAATTCCTATGAAAGGAGGAGGGTCTTGTCCTTGCCCTTTCACTACTCAGGGTAGGCAGATGAAGGTAGGAGAAGCGAAAGCATTTACTGAGCATTACTTAATGGCAGACATAGTGACTGGTAGTTCAAAAACAGGGCTGTTAGTGAAAAACAAATGAGACATAGATGAGCACATAACATAAACGGGCAGCTGAGGTTCAGCAAGCTTAAACAACCTGTCAAACAGCTACTGAATGGCAAGGTCAGGAGCACACACAGGTCTGCCTGAATCCAAAGACTCTTTCCTCCTACCCTTGTGCTGCCTTTGTGGGTCACTGAAGAGCCCAGTTCTTCTTCTTCCGCCTTCACCACCACCACCTTCCTAACTAGAATATGAATGCAATTCCAGGAAGCTCTTGGGTGAGGAGGCTTTCTTCAGCACAGCACAGCCCATCACGATCAGTATGTACAGAATAGAGATATGAGGTATGGAGCACAGCTCACTATTGGGAGTAGAGTTCATCATCTATAGCTATGGGGAAGAGGCTGGATTTTCTGAAAATTTGAAATGGACCCACAGGGATAAAGTCTCTGCCTTTCCCAGAATCCATTGCTGCTGGGTGCTAGGGTGGTAATCCTGCAACCCAGAGTACCTTAAACCAAAGACTGCTGTGTGGTCCATCACATCATGAGAGAGACAGTACCCACAGGGCAGACAATCCCAACTGAAGTCTCCACAGCTCCTCTAGCTATGCAGAGGGTAGCAACTCCATACCTGAATCATCCACCGTCCAAATCAACCCTGCATCTCCTGCAAGGTTAAGCCTCCATTCATTGTGCTGTAGTTCAAGGTTAACCCTTCCCCTTACACTTATTTCAGGGTCTGCCTCTTATCAAAAGCTATGCCAGTTGATTATTATAACTACTATGCCATTATGATAACATTATTGCACTTTTTTCCTGCACTTGACATCTGTTGGCTGATAGGTTTAACTAGTACATAAGCAATAATTACATAGTGCTTTCTCCTTTCTAACCAAACCACTAGTGCAACTCTTAGGCTAAATCCAGTTGCGGCAAATGCCCAGCAGCCACAGGAAACATCTCGCCTGGGCTCAGCCACCATGCTTTCGGTGGTCTTAGTGCCAGAAACAGAGGCTCGACTAGGTCCCTAATTGTTGATGCACACCCCAACTCCTGCAAAGGCTATGGAATTTGGGGAAAACACAAACCAGCAAGCAATCTATTGTTGAAAACCCCAAAAGGGCTGTAGGAATCACACACAAGCCTCAGAACTGCAGAGGCACAAGCAGTACAAAATCACAATGCCACACATCACAGCAAAGAGAGGAAAATGCATTTCTCCACTGGGAGTTCTCAAATAAATGGTTCCCAGAGAGCCATTCTGCCTGCTTCCCTGCACACACTTGGCATCTACTGGTTAAACAAGCAACAGGGAGAAAAGGGTTATCTTCGGGCCCCTATTTTGAAGCTGAGAAATCCAACAACCTGGCTGCTGCTGGGCCTTCTTTATCCAGGGCCCACTAGAGGCTGGAATACAGTCTGAAGTCCAGAGTAGAGAAGAAAGTCCAACTTCCTGTCAGCCAAAGCCCCGAATCTACCTGTTACACTATTTGAGACAAACAAGGTAGAAAAGATGTGACTACAAAATATCAATATGCCTAATCCCACATCAGCCATATTAAAGTAAAGGCAACCCTTAGCAAAACTACATAAAAAACACCCATGATAAAACATGCCCCACCAAGAAGCCGGGGCTGGCCTGCTTTGTTCTCTACCCTGTAATACACAGGGCTTTTTTTTTTTTTTTTTTAGGCAGAGAAGGGGTAGAAGGTTATTTAAATTTAAATTAAATTTAAATTACCAGTGAACACTATAATCTGTGTATAAGGAGAAAAGAAACATTTAAGAGTGTCAAGTGCAGGTTCTTGGGACATGTGTGGCCAAGGCAGTAGGAGCCCGCAGGGCTTTCTCCTTCAGCCTCAGCATACCACCCTCATCACTTGGTAGCAGGCAAGCCAGAAGGCAAGGCCCAGGGAGCACAAAGGGGCACTGCCCCTAGGTCCAGGGAGAGGATTGCCCTCTCAGAAGGAAATTAGTATGAAGCAACGGATGTTACTGAGGGCAGGGACCATATCTGTCTCATTCACCATTATAGTCCCACGGCCAAGCAGTATCTGACATAGTAGGTGCTCAGCAAAGAACTGTAGATTGAATGGTAACCAGAAAGACTGCTTAGGTTAAAAAAGATTGATGACAGCTAGAATCTAGTTCTTCCTCCAGTAACCTGTGGTGAAAGAAGGGCTATGGTCTGCAAAGAATATATGAAAGGGAACCTAGACAATAAAAATGAGTCTCTTTCAAATACATTCTTGGTGCCCTTAACAGATTGACAAGTGTATTTTGGTCAGACTACTTATGTAACCCTAAAAGGACAATGCTAGAAGGAAAGAAGAGAGGGAAGAAGGGAACACATGGGGCAAAATATTTTACTTAGTGCTTACTATGTACATATCTAAAATCCCCAGGGGTTTTACAGATAAAGAAATAGGTACAGAGAGTTAAGAAACTCATCTGAAGTCTCACAGTTAGTCATAGTATATCTGATGCTACAGCCAAGAGCTTTCCCCCATATTTCACCTTGCTTTCCTCCAAGGTAAGCTGCCTTCCCAGCTAACCTTTCCTTGTATTCTGAAGAGGAGATAATGCTCCTACCTGTCCACACAAATCAACTAGGTAGTCACGTTTCTTAGAGTTACTTAGTTAACTGGCACTGTGGCTTGATGGTTTCATGAATTCCATGTTTGAGACAGCCCAGTATAACTTAAACCTAGGTGAACTAGCTGAGTCTCTAGACCTACAAAGCTGCCAAGCAGTGAGGGCCTAACTAAGTCATCAGCTGGCACCTATCTCTGGGACAACTCTCTTTGGAATAGCCAGCCCAAGCATGATCTCTATATGCTCCTAGAAAGTTGTTCTCAGAGATTACAAAGGAAGTACCAGGAACCTCTCCCACTCTGAGCTATGACAGCAATGCATAGTATTCTCCTTGAAGAGAATTCTGATTTAAATAGGAATAGTAAAGGTAAAAAGTCAAGGATTTCTGCTTGGTCCTCAGAAGCATCTGAGCCTTCCCTCCATGTGGCTTGCTGCCTTTCTGGAGTTTCCAGAGACCTTCCATCCCAATGATGTCAGAGGCAGCAGAGTAGAAAGGGCAAGATGATTTTCAATGTTGTATTCTGAAGAGACCAGTAGTGAGGATCAGCCAGTGTTTCTAATGGAAGTGAATACCCTGGACAAACTCAGGGGAAGCTAAGTAATACTGAAACATACTATCTCTTAGGATTGTCTATTTTGCATCCTGTATGAGGGCTTGCATTAGTTAAAACTGGTGTCTTTTTTTTTTTTCTTCCTGAAGCTTAGGGAAGCTGATGATTCACCCAGGTGCACAACAGCTGCTGGGAAAACCTGTAGGAAGAGGCCACCAGCAAAGGCATACTGTGTACGGTGAGGAGGGTCTCCCAGGAGTGCCCTACATGCCAAACCAGTTGTCAGGATATTAATCCAAGACTATCTTGCACACTTTACAATGTTTACTCTCTCGGGAAGCGGAGCATTAAATTATATCCAAGGACAAGAGTCCTTCCAATTCTATTCCACACTTACTTCTTTGCCAAAAAGATTTGTAACCCAGAAACAAAGCCCTCTGCCTAATAGCAGTAATAATACTTGGCAAAAAAAAAAAAACAGGAAACCAGACTGTCAATTCAAGCTTCCCTGAAAGGTACTGTACCAATGGCACCTTAGTTTACTCCAACTAGAAAATGGAGAAACCTACTACTGACCCCCCTTTTCCAAACAACACAGGCCTACATAATAGATTCCTAAGGAGGGGAAGGCTTAAACCAAAAGAAGAAAGAGGGAACACCACAGTTCCACTCCTGCCCCAACTGAAACAGCTCTGGAAATCCATAAGAGAATTCCAAAAAGAAAAGACTATTCATTGTCACAGAACTAAGAGCAAGGGGTATGAATATGAAATAAGGCTACCTGGGCTAGTCACAGCTCTACCCTGAGTAGCTGTATGACCTTGAGTAGGTCATTTAGACTCTTCCAACTTCAATTTCTTGCATCCATATAATGGGATTCTGTAAGGATCAGATAAAATAATGTTATTTGAAAGCCCTCTAAAAACAGTAAATTGTTGAACATACTTTGAGCCTGATTGTTATTCCAAAGACTGCTGGGTGAGAAACCCTAAGACACTTCTGGGGAACACAGAGGTAAAACTGTCACCTCAGAGAGGCAGTCTACAGTGACTGGGTCTAGGTGTTAGCAGAGAAACCCACACTACAGGAATAAAGTGAGAAGAGTAGAATTTAAAGAGAAGACCACGCTTGGGTCAGCTCAGGTACATAAAAAAATAATAGATGCACATGGTTCAAATTTGAAAAAGCACACAAAGGTATACAGTGAGAATAAGTCTCCCCGCTCCTCTCCCATTCTCCAGCCACCCAGGGCCCCTCATCAGAAACAACCACTCTTTTCAGTTTCTCATGTATTCTTCCAGAGATATTCCAATCAGCTAGTTTCTGCCTCAGGTGGGGATACTACTGGTGGAAACACTTTTAACACCTAGAAGGTAATGCCAGGGGCCGTTAAGGACTAGGAGAAGATCAGGACAGCCAAAGGATAAGATATTGTTCCTCAAAAAGATTCCATAGAGGTGCGGATTTCCTTCTGGCTAGTACACTGCTTTGCCCTTTAGCTGACCACATTTAGGCAATGATTTTGTATAATGTATTTCCCTTTCAGTTGTGTTTATTCACCCAGAGTTTCTTCTCAGAGAAGCCATTAACAGGAACAGACTCTGGGGCCTCACACTGTACCAGCCTGAGCACCAGGCCTTTAGAAATAGAAACAGGGATAAAAATCAAACCTCCCTCATCAGAGGCTGGGCAAAAAGGGTAAAAAAAAAAAATCACAAAAGTCCGAGTTGCCATATTTCTAGAGATAGAATACAAGGGAGGATGAAATCCAAGACTCAGCCAAAGAGACTAATTCGCTACCAATAGAGGGCTTACTCCCACTCCCGCTGCTACACTGAACCAGTTGTAAATCTCAACGGGAAAGAGGGTCAACATCAGCACAAAATCCAAGTCAGTGTATTTAACTGTGCTTCCCTAACTTTGTTCAAGGCCCAGAAATGGGCATACGAATCAGAAGAAAACCATGACAGAAGTCAAAGTTCTCTTAATGAGCTAATTACTTCATGTCTGGATGAAGAACAGAAGGCAAGAGACAAGGAGAATATACTGTCCAAGGGCCCTAGGTGGACTATGGAGCAACCAGCCCTGCTCCATGTCAGACAGTGCCCAGGAAACAGGACCTGCTGGCTCGGGCAGCCCGTTAAAGAGAGTATCAGAAAGGTGAGAAATGAACAGAGTGAGATAAGAGATGGGCAGAGAAGCAGTAAAGTTCCTTATTATTTACAATTTTTAGTTATTCGGCATGAGCCAGCTGTGACCACTGATATGAATAATAAACCAACCAACAAAGAAGACAGACAATGATATGATGGTAAAGCAAGATAAAACTTGCTTGGTCAGTATAACTTATCCTCTAACCAGGTCTTGGGTCAGGAACTAGCAACTGCTGCTGTTTGTCATTATTGATAATAACACACAGGACTTAAATTGTGCCAGAGGAAGCACTTTCCATATGTATTCTCTCAATTAAAAGTCAAAACAGCTACAAAATTAACTATTACTATTCTCATTCTAAAGATCATGAAATTAAGGCTTAGAGAAAGTAAGTAACTTATTATCTGACAACTAATAAATAGATAGCAAAATATGTAATCAAGTAAGTTGACTCCAAAGTGTTTTTAAACCACTCTGACATACCATTCATTCCTTCACTCTTTTTCTTTTAAAGATGTATTAAAGGTTTGCTTGGTTCACCAGAAAAGGTCACTGGTGCACTGGCTCCATTCTTTATAGAACACACTCACAGCAGTCTTGTCTGAGAGCTATTTCTTTGTTTCTAAATCAGGGGAAAACTTCAAATCTATTTCCTCAAGGGTAAGAGTAAGAGGAAATACACTTCAGTACGAATAGGAGAAAAATCAGCATGACAGCCAAAACTCTTAAGAGTAAAGATTGTAAGGTAATGGACGAGACAGTCAGTGGAAGGGCCTTCTCCCTCTCTGGAGATTTTAAACTGCAATAGCATCTGGCAACTTTACAATACTTTAAATAATCCTAACAACTTCTAGGGCCACCCTCTGTGAGCCCTCTGGCTTGAGTCTCGGCTCTGCCATTAATACACTGGTGGCCCTAAAAAAGGTATATGACCTATTTCACTTCTCTGGGGCTCAGTTTTGTCATCAGTAATATAAGAATCCACCAAATGCAAAACCAAAGCACTGGGCAGTGACAGAACTAAAAAGCTGTCTCCTGACTCTTCACTCACCCAAGGAGCCACAGTCATCCATTGGATCTGAACCAGACCAAGCCTTATGTTTGCAATGAAATTGATAGAAAGACCCCAAGGATGATCTCTTCCAGTCCCCAAACACCATGATTTTAGACTTTAGCAGCTGGGCCCAGAGATGTATACTTTGCTTCATGAATACACTCAAACCTAATTCCCAATGAGTATGAGATGGGAGGGTCACAAAATCAACTTTAAATACCTTGTTTAGGAGCTAGCCCCTTAAGTTTCCAATGTCTACTACCCGCTGGATTCAAAGCATGACTGATCAATGTTGTATCTATCGACTGTCCTTCTTTATATAACTTCCAGTGAACTGAAGCCTGCTCATCTAGAAGGTGGTCAGATGGCTGCTGCCCACCTTGGGAGTCTCAAAGAAATGTGAGGCATATGCATGAAACTATTCTCAGAAGTTTTTAAAAAAAGTCCATTTAAAAGTTTATTGGCATTAGCCTTCCTCTTGAGACCTCTGCAGTGCATCTCAGATTCTTCCAGTTTCTAGAACTTCTCTCTCTCACAAGACAGAGAGGCAGACAACTTGCAGAGAGAGAAGTGGCTAGACATAGATCAGTTCAGTGACTGTGATGTCCCTCCACCTGTGGTGATAAGTGGTAATTAAAACACATAATCAAGAATTCCCTCAGTCAAGACATAGCCAGCTAGCAGACCTCAAAAACATACCCCTCCCCATTTCTCTGTGAATATATGTGATATGGGCTAAACAGCAGACACTACCCAAAAGCTCCAAGTTCCAGTCCAGGAACACTTGGACCAACTCAGGAGGTTCAGCTGTGAAAAAAGGCCTGGGAGGCACCAGAGAAGCAGATGGTAAATGGACCACCTCGAAAGTCCAAGGTTTGGAAGAAAATAGAAACAATAAAGAATAAACTCAAGGCTAGCCTCTTTGGAAAAGTCTAGGTAAAAATCATCCCTCCCACCACCAGCTCTGCCCACATTCTATTTCTTTTCCAACTTTCTTAACACCATTAGGCTTTGAGGCAGACAATATAAATAACTCACAAAGGGACAAAGAACTTCCACTGAATTATTAAAAATATCAATAAGCAAAAGAAAAATGTCATTCTTACCAATCCTCATGCTCGCAAATATCTAATGACCAAGAAGTTCACCAGACCTGCTACACCCTTTTGGTTATACCCTACACGCAACGTGCTCAGTGATTAGAAAGAGCTCAGCTGGTTGGAAAACAGATACAAGAACAAATTCACAGCTTTGACCCTCCTACACTCCAACTAGCTCAACTCTTTCCATGACAGCCTTAGCTATAGCCAGGCATCTCACAGGAGGCCCAAATAGCAGAGGATAACAAGAGAACTAATCCTAAGGCATTCCCACCCTGGAAAAACACAGTGAACTCTTCAACAGCAAGAACTTTTTCACATGTTGGGGAAGACGTCCTCCACATCTGCCATTGGGCCTGACACCGAGGAGGGCCTTGAGAAAAGTTGAATGGTCAAATGTCCTGTTGATAACTGCAGACTCATAGCACAGTACAATGGAAAGAGCTTTGGAATCAGAACTGGGTTTAAAGCCTAGCTGCACCAACCTTAAATCACTTAGACTCATTGAGCTTCAATTTCTTGTGTGTAAAATGGGGATAATACCAACTGTCTTATAAGGTTGATGTGAAAACTGAATGAGCTAATGCTCTATTTTTACTAGCTCGGTGTTTGAGGCATCAAAAAAGCTTGTGGTAATAGCTGGATCTACTAGATAGAAAATATGCCTCAATGACTATAGAGACAGAACATAAGATATGCATTCTCAGTGAAGGCAATATCACTCCCAAGAGAGTAAAAATTGATTCTTAGGTTAGAAAAATCTCATATTACAATGGTTTGTGGCCCTCCAAAGGGCCACAGTACATAAATAGATATATACTATAGCTATGGTTATTAAAATTCCATTTGGGGGGGGAGGACAATTAGGAAAAAAGTCTCAAAAGGTGATAATGAACAAAAGGTTAAGAAACACTTGACATCCAAAGGGCTGACCCAATTTCCATAAAGACAGTACATTAATTTGCATAATAGTCATGGGTAGGATAGCCAACTTGTCCTGGTTTACCACAGACTTTTCTGGTTTGGGCATTAAAGTTCCACATCTGGGAAATCCCTCAGTCGTGGGCAAACTAAGATGGTAGTTCACCTTTCTCATAGGAGAGATCGATACAGGCATTCTCATTTCACAAATGAAGTGACACCAAGAAACATGGTGGTTGTCATGACGGATTCACAGCACTTCAGCCGCATTCCTGAGTGAGATAAGACGATTTGGCATTTGTCCAGACCTAGGCTGAGTTCTCTGCCCCTAACCTGCACCAAGGCATTGGCATGGAATGTTACTCATGCACTGACTATGCCATTACCTTTGTTATGGACCAAATGTTTGTCTCCCCCTCCCCCAAAAATACATGCTGGAGCCCTAATTCCCAATGTGATGGTATCTGGAGGTAGGACTTTAGGAGGTGATTAGGGTTGGATTAGGTCATATGGATGAAGCTCCTATAATGGGATTAGTACCCTTATAAAGAGATAACTAAAGCGGGGCTCAATCTCTAAGCCACGTGAGGATACAGCAAGAAGGCAGCCACCTATGAACCAAGAGAAGGGTCCTCATCAAAAACATGACCATGCTGGCAACCTGATCTCACACTTCCAGCCTCTAGAACTATGAGAAATCAATGTCTGTTATTTCAGCCACCCAATTTATGGTATGCTGTTAAAGCAGCCCATAACTAAGACACTTCTCAATTCCTCAAACACCAAAGCCAAGGGCACTAGTAGGAGAATGAGGGCAGACAAGGCCTGCCAACAAAACCACACCTTCGTCAAAGAGCTGCCTGGAGGAACCTGAAGGAACTAAAAGTCTGGGCTGAACATAGTTCTGCTGCTACTGGATTCTGTCTCCAAGGGAGAAAATTGCTCAGGTGAGGACACCAGTTAGAAACTCTTAACAGGTCAAGGAAATTCCAGGAGGCTCATCACATGTCCTGAGCAGTTTGAATCTTTTAGGTTTTTGTCCAAAAGAAAAATTTGAGTATTATTGATGCTAGGTATCAGGGTTACCTACCTGAAAGGCAACAGGCTATTCTCCTCCTTCACTCAGCAATGAAAACCTTGGTGAAATCAAATGAATAAAAGAAAGGGGCAGGATATTCCCTCTTTAGACCACATATAATTAAAATAAGAAGCTCCATGCTGTGGAAGACTAAGGCTTGAAGCTTAAGGCCGACTCAAAGAAGGATAAAGTATTCATCCTTGCTTAGAAAAAACAAGATTAGTTTCACAAGAACAGGTCTCCAAACTGACACCAAATCCAGGCATTAGAGATGCCTGTGCTACAGAGAGTGATCTAAGTACCATCTGAGGCCCCAGAGAAAAATCTCCAGGAATACACCACCAAGGGGCTAGCATTGTAAAAATGTTCAGATTAGCTCTCTTGAAAAGAGGCTTATTCCAAGAGACTGGCAAGACAGCCTCTGCAGCAAAGCTTCACTCAGGAATAAAAAGAAAATGAAGAAAAAAACAGGAGGAAGGATAAGAACAGGAATCCACAAATAAAATGAAAGAATTAGAAGGCATCCATCTATTTGGAAAAAGGTACAACTTGCCTTTAGAGACTCGTTTTTTAATATTCATTAATATCAAATCTTCATTCTTTGAAGGTGAAAATAGTTCTCACGTTTCTATATCCCAGGACTTTTATGTATATTACCTCATTTAACTATTCTTCAAAGTAAGTATTATTCCCATTTTTATGCAATGGAAAACCAAGCCTAAGAGGTAAAATAACTTGTCCAAGGTCAGATGGCTGTTAAGTGATAGACTCAAAATCAAAACTCATGTTTACCACACTCCAAAAATCTGTTAGGTGCACTTTGAAAGAATTGTTAACTCATCTACAGACAAGTCAGGTGACAGAGTTTCTTAATGCCATTTGGGGTCAAAAAAAACAAAACAAAACATACAGTATGGTGTCATGTATTAATGAGACTGACCTCTCACATGATCCAAAAAGTCTCTGGAGATAATTTTGGAGGTGACTTTCCAAAACTGCTTTGGACAATGGCCATATTGCTTAAGAGATACTGCCCTCAACTCTCACCACTCACACCTACGCATACCATTCTACAGAACTACACTCATTGAAGGATTAAGATCTGGCATGTTTACTTTAAAATTGATTTTGTTACTTTTCAAATTCACTTAACTACCTTTTTTGCTCCAGTGAAACACACCATGGCTCAAAATTGGACTCTGCGGAGAATAGCTGGCCTTCAAAGACAGCAGAAAGGGGAAGAAAACAGGAATCAGAGTACAAGGCAACTTTTCATTCCTGGTTACTAACATCGCTACTAATTTATTCCCCATTCCTGCCACCTGTAAAATGGGGTCAGTAAATCTTTTCTGTAGCCATTTTCATCAGAATAGCACATGTATTAGCAGATTAAATTCACTAAACATCCAGGTTAAAATACATCTGATGTGGCAACACCTTCTTAAAAACCTAAGGGCCACGTTCTCAAAAAAATCACAGACCAAGATCTGATCCACATTATACAAACATCAACCTTGATATCTTCATGCCCTGCTCCCATCAAAATCCCAAATCTGCTATACTTTAATCAAAAAAGAAAAAAGTTTGAGTGGGGTGAAAGCTGAAAAAAACAGGTACAAAACATCTTTCGCAGTCAAAACAAACACTGTTGAGAGTTTATAAACACATCAGTTTCTTCTCTTAGCAAATATGGACCAGGTCATTCATTGTCCTGTCTACTTAGTCTGGGTTAATCTAACTACTCAAACCCCCAGAGCAGTTTGCAGTTTTGTTTTACTGAGGTTGGAAAGCCAGCTGAGCTTGAACTGAAGCCAGGCATCGAAAAAAGATTAGAAAACTGATTTTACACATGTGTCGTCCATATATATTTTTAAAGGCATCAAACAGCCCTGCCCTCTAGTTTCTACAGTGTAAAGGAAGCCCCCATTGCCTTCTCAGGTGTAGGGCATTTAATGACTCCTAGTCTTTCCCACCAGGAATAACATTACAGGGGCTTATATTATCAACTGATTCTCTCCTGTCTTCTGCAGCAGAGAATCTAAAAGCGAGGATTTCGGCACCACCTGAATCAGAACCACCTGGGAAGAATTCCAGGTGCCTAACTAAGATCGACTTTACGCGAAACCCCTATAGGTGGAGACCAGGGATATGCACAAACTTCAAGGTGATTTAAGACACACCAAAGTCTGTAACCCTTACTTTTTAAAGTCAAGTCTTCTACCAGGACAAAGAAAAACACGAGATAGGAGTAGATAAACGACAGGGGTAGGACGCAATTCCACCTGATAAAGAAACAGAGGTTTCAGCCAAGAACCAGCGTCAACACTGTAGTTAGACGAACAAACTGGAGCCGAGAGAAGGGAACAAGGAAGAAAACTAAAACAGATGCGGAACCAAAAGCCAGTCTTAGATCCCACATTGCCTCATCTCCCGGAATTTAAGAAGGGTTACTAGAGATGCTGAATGGGAAAGATAGGAAAAGCGGCTGTTGGGCTGAGGGGCCAGGTCTCCTGACACTACAGAGGAGCGCAGGGCCCACTTGGACATACCGCTGTGGAGACACTAGGGAGGATGTATGGGGACCCCAAAACAGTGCTGGGAAGGCGCCGGGCCGCTGGCAGGAGGAGGCTGGGGCAGTGCCCTGAGTCCCCCGCCCAGCTCCAAAGCCAGATAGCCCTCACCACCCCTACCTTCGGCTTCCCGCCTGACAGCCAAGGGGCAGACACAACCCCCACAATACCAGGCTGTCGCACCGGCAACCCGCTCCGGATGCGCAGACGCGGCAGCGCCCGTCTGAACCCGTGAGCCCGCGGCTATTACATCACTCGCCACCTCACCCAATTGCCGCCTTCCAGAACCTACTGCCACCTCACTCCCTTTCAGGCCCTGAGAGTTATTAGCCCCGCCTTTTCCTGTCTCTGTTAAGTCCCTCCCACTAGCGTCTGTCTTCGCACAGCTCCTGGACCTTTTTTCCCCTATATCCCTCCGCCGGAGTGGGGAGAAGCCTAAAAGAGATGTCTGTGAACTCGTTTTGTTTCTAAACTAGACCAAAATGGAACTTCGAAGATTCTCTGATTTCCCAACAATGTAATTTCTTTCTAAAGGAAGAATCCTCGGGAAGAAAGGGGGCGGGAGTTAAAATAAGTCAAGCTGTTGTGACTCAGTGTGGCATAAAGCCGAGAGTATCAAGCAATAAATAGTGCTTTGAAAATTCATGCAGAATAGGGCACGGCAAGTCACCTATTTTGTATACTTGTGTATAGTGTGATTTTTTTGACGACCAAATATTTTAAAAATAAGTCACCTGTGCCTCTAATCTGCTTTACAGCTGATTAGCTGTTATAGGTTCCAGCTGCTTGCATATACACTGTATAACTTTATAAGAATTGTCATCCCATTTTTATAGATGGAAAAGCTGAGGCTCAGAGGTTAAAAGATGGACACAAGATAATACAGTCAAAAAGTGGTAGAACTGGGAATTCAAGACAGATTTGGGTACCTTCAAAATTTCTTTTCTCTTTCCACGATACCACTGTGTTAGGCCTTTCCCTTACCTCACCTGGCTAGTAAAAAGTGGTGCTCCCTCAGGCCCTCAGAGTGCATATAGTGAGATCATCCAACAAGCAGTGATCTCCCTTCAAACAGCAGGTATTCCCCAAGAGCAAGCAAACAACCTCTCTTTGAGTTCCTTTCCCTTTTCTATGCATTCTGTGAGCTTCTAGCAATTAATTTACTTTATTGATTATATTTACTTCAAGCAGGTGGGGAATTGACTTTGCAGCCACTAAGTAAACCTTCATTAGTAGCTTAGGGAGGGAGAAAAAGACCCTCTGCAATAGTTGGGTGGGTAGTTCCAGTTTAACAGAAAGGTCTAAATAGGGCACTTCCCTGGAGCTGGGTGGAAAAGGACAGGGAACAGCTCACTTTTTCTATGGAACATCCAGGAGACCAGTGAGAGTAGCTGGGCCCAGGAATAATTCTAGCTTGTGTCATTGCCTAGAGTCATAAGAACAGATAATAAATGTTCAACAAAATCTATTGCATAAATTACAGAATGAATATATAAATTACAATCAAGCCTGACAGATTTATTAAAAAGTTATAAATGCTACAATAGTAAGATGCTTAAAAATAGAATAAGCTCAAATCTAGTAATAGAATGAATAAATGTACTGGCCAAAAGGAGAAAGCGTCCAGCAGGATACATAGGGGTCAGCACTCACAAGTCTGGCTTCCTTCTTGAAACTGATCTAACCAGCTCAAATGTGTGGGGAAAGGAAATTCTGTGTCCTCCAGTCCTCAAACTTTGAAAATCCCTGACTGAGAACCACCTTCCCAGGGAAACCAACTGTGCTCAAGTCTCCCTTAGCTGTTGAAACAAGTGTGTAGGGCTGAGCCTAAACAGACAGCCTCTACTTTCATGGTCCCAAACAAGAAGGACCACTGTAAAGGTGGGAAGTTTGAAGTCCAGAGATCAGAGCATGGGTGGGATCACAGCTGTCTCTTCTCTTTTTTTTCCTATATTATTCTTGGAATTGAGCAGAAATAAGTTTAAATTTTCCTTTTAAATAAGTGAATAAGCAAAAAGCCATTTCTCACCTGCAGCTCTGTTGGAGAGCTTCCAAGTTCCCTCTTCTATTCCCCAGAAGAGCAAAAGCTTGGAACAGTAGAGAGCTTGAGGAATCACCTTCAACCAGGCCACCATCAATCAAAGGGAACTGCAGCACCTGGCTAGGCAGAGCTCTATATGATCAACCTGGGCTTCCTCAACAAGCAAAATGTTTCAAATAGATTATTTCTCCTCTGATCAGCCTTTCTCAATTAATCTCCCACAAGCCTGATACCCACTTGTGTGGAAGCATTCCTGGCATCAGAAATTGGCTCATTGCTCTCTCTAGATGGGCCTAAAATGTAGAGTGCGAGGAGCAGGAGCCCTAGCTCTAAGGTATTTTTCTGCCTTCTCTCTGTTCCTTCTCTTCTGTTCCCCCACCTCCCAGCTTTCTCCACAAACTTTAAATTCTGCTGCCAGGACTCCCTTCTGGACTCCAGATATTTTATTCACTGGAACATAGTACCAAGCCACATGCCAGCCAGTTGTTGTGGGGATAGAGGTATGAAACAGTCCCTCCAGGCGCTTACCTTCAAAGAACTCAGGGTCTGATGAGAGACACAGGAATGTAAACAGATCAAATCAAAATAGCCCAGCAAGGGCCATAAAACAGAAATATTAGCAAAGAGCTGTAAGAATAAGCCCATTCAGTTCACATTGCTCTCTTTCCAGATCCCTTACGTGAGTAAAACTCTTTCACATTCATCATCTTGTTTGCCGCAGACAGCCCTGTGCGGTAGATGATTGTACTCCCATTTTACAGATAAAACAAAAACACGCTCTCTGAACTCTTCAGAGCTGTGCTCTCAAATATAATAGCTGATAGCCACATGTAGTATTTTGATTTAAACTAATTAAAATTTAAAATTCAGTTCTTCAGTCACACTAGCCACATTTAAAGTGCTCAATAGCCACGTGAGACTAACGTCTTCCATATTGTGCAGATTACAGAACATTTCCGTCATCATAGAAAGCTCTATTAGACAACAGTGCTTTAGAGGTCCTAAGAGGCAGTGCAAGGGCAGGAGTGTAAATCCAGAACTATCAATGTTCCTAGAAAAACAAAGTCAAGCTGCCAACATGGATGAATCAGGAAGCTATGGGGCACTGCAGAGGAGACCAAGAGGAAATGGCCATCTGAACCAGAGTCCTCCACTTCCTGGGCTACACTCAAATGGAGTGGGTTACAGTAACCAAGGAACTGTGGAGACCAGATGACCTCTACCTTGGGACCTGGGCACACCTGAGCTTTTATCAGCAGCTTCTTCAGTGGCAGTCAAGAATTCTATGTCTCTCCGCCCCAAGAGACCTCAAGAACTCCAGTGATTGTGCTTTGCTCTGTCTCTGGATCATTTCTGAAGGCTTCAGTAGCAGAAAAGGAAAAATTAAAACAAACAAACAAACAAAACAACAACAGCATATCTAGCCCCAGTTAAAGGCTTGTAGAGTGTGAGGAGCAGGAGCCCTAGCTGACAGCCTCCCACCTGAGGGAAAGCCTTGGCAGCTCCAGGGGGCTTTGACCAGAAAAAGTAAATTTAAGCCTGCATTTGCTTTCAGCTAAACAGGCCTCTCTGATTCAGAGGAAAAACACTCAAAAGAAGAGACCTAGAAGACAGACAAGATTTCAAAACATTCTCACCAAACAACTCCTACTGAGGCCAAAGCAAAACCCTAAGAACCATGATTCTGTCTCCAGAAACACCTTCAATCACACACCTGCTCATGTACACAGACAAATGCACTATCTGCAGGTATCTACAAAGGCACTGAATCACACACAGGAACATACATAGTTAGGACAGAAGTAGTGACAGCCCTATTCTAACAGGTTATCCACTGCCACATAACAAAGTATCCCAAAACAATCACTTAGCAGTTTGGGCAGGGTTTGGCTGGGAAAAATTGAGTCTGCTCCAGGTACTGTCAGCTGGTATGGCTCAACTAAGGCAAAATGCTCACTAGCGTGGCTGGCAGTTGACGCTGGCTGTTGGCTGAGACCTCAGCCAGGACACTGACAAGTGGCCTCTTCCAGTAGCTGCTTGGCCTCCTCACAACTTAATGGCTGGTTTCCAAGAATGAGCATCCCAAGAGAACAAAGTGTAAAAGTGCATTTTTACGACCTAGACTCAGAAGTCACATAGCATCAGTCTGTCATACTCTATTGGTTAATGGAGTCACAAAAGTCTGTTCATATTTAAGGAGAGGGAAAGAGAGCCCACCTCTTGATGGGAGGAGAGTCACTGTCATGTTATAAAGAGAACATGGGGGATGGGATATATCATGGCAGCTACCTCTGGAAAATAGAGTCAGCCACAAATCCCACACCATGGTACAAACATCCACACTTATGCACACAGCTTATACATCTAGACTCATTCACCCAGCACGCAGATGTGTTTACACATGTGGATAAATTAAAATATGCTGCATTCGCATACATGAACATTGTCATACAATGATAGGCACATTCCCATAGATATATTACTTGCATACTTATACAATTTGGCATGTCTAGTGAAACACACAAACATACACATATAGAGTTGCCTTGAAAACCAATCAGAGACCCTAAGGAAACCAGACTGAGGAGTATAACCAGATGGAGTATAACCTAGATGTCAGCAGTCCCCTCATCCTGCTCCATTTCCCCACCAAGATCCTATACCTTCAAAAACATCAGTATGAAATTCTGAATTTACTATAAAGGTATCATAGCAGTGAACATTAATAACACATACCATGCAGCAGACAACTTGAAAGCCTACTTGAGCAGTTCTTTCCTTCCAAGTCCCATTAGATCATCAAATCCATATCACTGTCGGCAGAAAGCCTGCATTGGGGACTGTGGAGCAGCTTAAGAACAGGCTTTGGAATTGAACAGACCTAGGTTCAAGTCCTGACTGCCCCTCACTAGCTAAGCAAGTTGTTTAACCCTAACCAACCTTAGAGTGGTGTTTCCTTATCTATAAAATGGAGATAATATTAGTACTCACCTCAGCAATGGTTATAAAGTTTAAATGAGACACCATATATAAAGCATGTGGACTAGTGCCTGGCACAATAAGTGCTGCATAGTTCTTTGCTATCAGTCCTATTCTTTTCTGTGTCTCTTGGCTACACAGACATTGTGCTAGAGCGGAAGTCCCCAACCTTAGGGCCATAGACCAGTACCAGTCCATGGCCTATTAAGAACTGGGCCGCACAGCAGGAGATGAGTGAAGCTTCATCTGTATTTGCAGCCACTCCCCAGCACTAGCATCACCGCCTCAGCTCCACCTCAAATCACTAGGCATTAGATTCTCACAGGAGCACCAGTCCCTGGTGCCAAAAAGGTTGGGGACTGCTGTCTAGAGGCTAGGCAAAGTTAAATCACACACAAATACACATGTGGGTACTTACAACCTCACACAGGAGATCCCACCTTATATTCCTAGTTAACGTTCTAAGTAATTATCCCATTCCCATACCTAAACACACCACACACATTATAAATCATGCCCAGACCATATAGAAGCTTTTGTGGAAAGGTGGGAAGAAGAGGTATTACTCAGGCAGACAAACCCTCCCTCCAATCAAAAATGAGACACACAGAAAATGAAAGGTATGGAGTGTCTCTGAGACGGAAGGTTTCAGGGAGGCTTTTCTGGAAAAAGAAAAACTGCATTCTCTGAGCTGGGTGAGGATGACAAATTCAATGCAGTTTTTCTCAGCAACATCTTTATTACCCCATATGTTGGAGCGCACAATAGGCCGGCTCAGGCGGCAAGGGGCTGGTCACATGCAACTAATCATTCTTATTTGTTTAGCTAGTGTAGCTTCTCATTTCCCTATGGCCTCTGTAGAGACACCCAGGAGGAGAGGCATTGGGCACCAAGGTTATTATGAAATTATAAGACCCATCGAACCATCATTAGAACCACTCTGGGCAAATAAATCTTCTCCAGATAGAACTGGATTGCATAGCCATAGGAATCCTGCTTCATTCTCCTAAAGTCTGTTACTCAGGAATGGGCAGGGGTAAGAGCTGAAGAATGGAGTTAGGTTGAGGGGTCCTTCTCCAGGGCAGGGATTTAGGAGCCTTGTCCATGCCCTACTCAGGGGAACAATGTCAATAATAACAATCTAACATTAAACAGAACTTTACAGTTTGTAACATTTTCTCACATTTCTCACATTTAATTCTCACAGGAATCCTATGAGATGCGGTTTTATTTTCCCTCATTAACCAAAAAGGAAACCAAAGTTCAAATACTCTGAGAGATGCAGCACAGTTCTGGGCACATAGTAGCCCCCAAATGAAAGATATAGAATGAAGTGCTCCTAAGGGTCCAAGTAGACCTTTAGCTCCAGATCTAATATTTTCATGTTACAAATAGGTCAGAGTCCACCTACCAAAGTGTGTTCATTAGTTAACAAATTTATTGAGTTTCTGTGTCAAGTGGTGTGCTAAGAGCTGGGGATATAATGTGAGTGAGCTGACTTAGTCTTCAAGTAGATTAAAGAGAGCCTTGAATTCTTTGCACTCCTGTCATTGAGAGGTGGGATATATTTTCCCTCCCTTTGAATCTAGGTTGGCCTGTGCTGCTTTGACCAATAGAGTACAGAAGAAGTGACACTATCCAGTTAAAAGCCTAGTCTTCCAGAGTTCCATTTTGGTCTTTCAGAGCCTGAGTCACTGTAATAAGTTCAACCACCCTGAGGGAGAGACATCATGGAAATGGAGAGGAGCCAAGCTGAGCTCAGGCTTCTAGATATCTTGTTAAGGTATCAAACATAAGTGAAGCCTTCTTAGACCCTCCAAACCAGACCAGCCTCCAGCTGAGTGCCACTGAGAGGTCCCAGTCAATATCACATAAAGCAGAAGAGTCATTCAGCCAAACCCTTCTTGAATGCCTGACACACAAATCCATGAGATATAACAAAATGGTTATTATTTTAATCCATGGGTTGGCAAACTTTTTCTACGAAGAGCCAGATAGTAAATATTTTAGGTTTTGTAGGCCATGTAATGTCTCTGTCACATATTATTCTTGTTTTAGGGTTTTCTTAACAACTCCTTTAAAATATAAAAAGAAATTCTTGGTTTTCCAGTTATACAAAAGCAGACTGTGGGCTGAATCTGGCCCATAGGCCCTACATTTCCAACCTGTTTTAAGCCACTAAGATTTGGCTTATTACCTAGCAATAGCTAACCAGAACAGTCCCTTCCTTCATGAAACTAATAAACTCCCAGTAAGATAGATATTAAAAAATTAATAATCAAATTGCTACACATACCCCAGATACCATCGCACTTAACATCACTTAAGGGTTTCAGGAAAAGATTTCAAAAAGGCAACATTTAGGCTCAGACTTGAAGGATGACTAGAAGTTTGTAGGTGAAAAGGAGCAGGGAAGAGCATAATGGCCCAGCCATTCTGGCTCAGTTTGGGACCTTCTGAAGGTCAATACTGGTTTCAGAGCTCTCTGCTAGACTGGCCAAGAGCCTACATCACATTTTGACTTCTTCCTCTGCCCAATTTTCTGCTTCTGTTTCCCCAATTTCATAGATGTTATTCTCTAATAAACATCTTGAACACTAAATTCTGTCTCAGTGCCTGCCTTTGGAAAACCCAACACATGACAATTGCTAAAACGAAAAGGAAATTTATTGAGTCATGTGATTGGACAGTCTACAGGTAAATTTGTGAGTTTCAGAGCTAGATTCAGCTAGATTCAGAGCTCTAACTAGGGTGACCAACATGGAACACAGGACTTTCAATGCTAAAACCAGGAAAGTCTCAGGCTAACTGGGCCGACTATGTGTAACCAGGCCTTGTTATCTCTCCATTTCTTGACTCTGCTTTCAGCTAGGTTGGATGATTCAGTCTCAGACTCTATACATAGCAAGTCAGGTCAGCAGCTTCAGACCCTATATTTTCTCAAGGTGGACTCCTGTTGGAAGGGAACTAGTTTGCTCCCCTCATAGCTCCAAAGAATTGAGTTGAGTCTTATTAGCCCTCATTGGCCTGCTTGAGTCATGTGCTCATTTTTTTAGTTTAGTTTTTTCAATTGAGACATAATTCACCTTTTCAAATTCATAAAATTCATCCTTTTAAAGTATGCAATTCAGTGATTTTTAGATACTCAATTATCATCACTATCTGATTTTAAAATATTTTCATCATTTCAAAGAGAAATCCCGTACCCATTATCAGTCACTCTCCATTACCCTTACCTCTAATCCCTGGTAACCACTAATGGACTTTTTGTTTCTACAGATTTGCCTGTTCTGGATATTTCATATAAATGGAATCATATAACATATGACATTTTGTGTCTGTCTTCCTTCATTTAGCATAATGTTTTTAGTTTTATTATGTTGTAGCATGAATCAGTACTTCCTTTTATTGCTGAATAATATTCCCATCATATGGCTATACCAACTTTTTGTTTATCCACTCATTAGATCATGGACATTTGCGTTGTTTTATTTTTTGACTGTTATTAATAATGCTGCTATGAACATTTATGTACAAGTTTTTATTTGAATTCCTGCTTTCAATTCCTTTGGGTATATACCTAGGAGTGGAATAGCTGGGTCATATAAGTCTATGTGTGTCCCCACTTTTTAATCAATCAATATGGCCTTGAGTATGGAATGGTCTAATTGGTTTAAACCTAAGACACATGTTCTACTCCTAGTACTGAATGAGGGTGGAGTTAGTTTCATTAAAACCACATGGACTGAGGAGAGAATGATGGTTCACCAGGAGAAAGTGGGGTATGACTATCAGATGGAGGGTGAATGGATTATAGGCAGCAAATCCACAGATGACCAGTACAAATAGCTACATTTATTGAATGCTTACTATGAGCCAGTCGCTATGCTAAGTACATGCATTATCTCATTTAACACTCACAGCAACTTCATGAAGATTCTATTATTATTGTTATTTTACAGATAAGGAAACTGAGCCTCAGAAAAGTTGAGTAAGTTGCCCAGGTTTGTATACCTGGGAGGTGGGAATTTGAACCCAGGCCTGATTGCAAAGTAAAGTGCCAGAGAAAAAACATTTCCAGTTATGTTAAAATATGTCTGCTAGAAGATCTTTTATTTCACTTACCCAATATTTTTATAATCATTGAAGAAGAATCTGTGTAACTAAAAATTTTCTTTCACATCAAGGACAGGGAAGAACGAGCTTTCATAATGAAAAAAAATCACAGTTGACATTTTTTTCCTTTAGATTTCCAAGTAAGCTTCCAATTTTGTCAGATTCTATATCACTGGCATTGAAATTAAGCAGTAATATTTCTCAGAAAGCCCTCAGGCTTCTTGTAACCAACCAGCTTATTCTAATAAGTCTAGCAGAATCTCTGCTAAATTCTTGTCATAAGATTTGGAATGCAGAACTCCACATCCTGCTCTTACCCTCTTTCAGATGATTTTCAAGAGCTCTTATCACAGGCTCTTAAGTGGTCCTCAGGGTGAGGACCTTGGGCCAGGGATCTCTGACTCCCTACTCTCTACTCAGGCACACCAGAGCTTGGATGGTGTGAGATGGATGGGATAGAAGATGGGAGGTAGCCAAAGAGTCAAAGAGGTATAAGGAATTGCATTTCATTGCTCCCCATCTTCCACCAATTCCAGAAGGCCAACCTTTGTAATATCTCAACAGAATAACTTCAAAGTAAGCCACATACTGTATTAAGTTTTATACTAAAATGCAGCATACTGATCCTCCTTGAAAGACACTTTCCCACCACCCCTCCTCCCAATGCACACACATCGCCTCTAAAACAACTTGCATCCTAAGCCCTTGAAAGATTTACTGCCAGTACCACAGACAAATTAGTGAATACCCAGGCAGTTGATTCCAAAGACAGGATGCTCATTTGTATGAGGAGTTGTGTGTCATTTGCATTATATTTGCAAGTCATTTGCATGTCATGTCTGCCCTGTCAAAATGTGCATAAATCCTTTGTATTTTCACTTTTTTATTTTCTAAAAAAGGACTACGCCTCCTCATCCTGCCCAGACTGTCTGGTAAAATTACTAATTGAGTATTCCAGGCTTGATTGTGAAGAGCCTCACATATCTTGCTGAGGAGATCTCAAACTGTGGAGAGTCCCCAAGAATATCAGAACCTGGTTTGAGATACTTCATTCATTCATTTATTCCAGAAATCTTTATTGAATACCTACGACGTGCCAGGCACTGTTCTAGGTGCTGAGGATTATCTCTGAACAATGAGCTATAAATAACTACAGCGTTAAAAGCTAAATCCTTCATTTCCAAAGATCACTTGGCACCAACCCAATCAATAAATACAAGTGCAAACCAACACTGATATCTCCTCAAAGTGCTTGGTTATAAGGTGGTCATCTGCATCTTTCAGACTTTGCTGAAATTTTAATTAATCCTAAAATTAATAAAATTCTTAAAAAGTACTAAAGACCCCTAAGAATGAAAATCCCAGTGATTCATGAACCCCAGGTCTGAGAAACACTGATCAGGGAGCCATTAAATGATTTAAGCAGGGAAATAACCTAGCTTTGTGTTTTAGAAGGATCACTCTGGCAGCAACATGGGAGGTGGGCTAGAAGTAGCTTGAGATTGGAGAGGCATGATAGTTTGGGTGTGACTCAGATGTGGGGCTGTCCACACTGTCAGCCTCATAAACCTGAGGCCCCCTCATTGATGTCTCTCTGATATTAAGTCACACCACATACATGGTAGCTTTAGAAATTTTCAATAAAAATTTGTGCAGTTACAGGGAGGGATCACAACATACATTGTTTTACTTAAAAAGTTAGCTCTAGACATGTCTATTCAAACCCTCTTCTATAACTGTAAGTGGTAGATCCTTCACTCTTCTAACACCCTGCTCTCAACTGACTCTAGTCTCTCCTTGATCTTTTAACCTCTGGTACTTCAAATTCATCATCCTTTTATTTTGTGGAGCAATTCAGCTTCTATTCCAAAATTCCAGGGAGCATGGGAAAACAAAGTGCCCTTCAGTTACAGGACCTACTCTGTGGGAGGTTATAAATAACTTTGTTTTTAAATTTCGTCCTTAAGAAAAAGCTGATAAGGATCTCATCAAAAGCAATAGCTCTGCAATGGAAAGAAGAGATAGAGACATGGCAAAGGGAGAATCAGGACTGTAGCGGGGGAAAGGAAGTCCATGGCCAAATACAAAGGTTCAAGGGATAGGTCATAGACAGCTCTCATCAAGTCTTAGTCACGTGCTTAAGGTAGATTGCTTGGTTTAGATGCTCAGATGTGCCCAGACAGGGTCTAGTTAAGAACCCAGGGTAATGCCAACCTCTAAAGAAGAGAAAGGTAGTGAAATGGAGCCCAAGGAGAAATCAGAGAAGTAGAGAGAGCATACAGCAGAAAACGAGAGTTTCAAGAAAGAGGAAGCCAGCAAAATAAAACATGACAGGGAGGTTTAGTACAAGGTAAACTAAGAAGTCATTTAGCAAATAAGGTGAACTTCTAAGAGCAGTTTTAGTGGGATTTCATGGTAGACACTGTTGATTACTTTAGCTACAAGCCATTTTCCCACTCTTCTTCCTTACTAGTAAGGACTACCTCTCACCAGAAGGACTCAAATATGCCAGACAGTTTCTCAATACCCCTTCTCCAGCCCTTAAACCTAAACGTAAACAAGTGACCTAGTTCTAGACAATGGGACTTGAAAGAAAGTATGGAAGCCTCTGGAAAAGATTTTCTTCCTTGACACAATAGATATCTTCAACCTTTTCCTTCCTGCTTTGGAAATTGTCATGTGAGCTTATTCTGTTTAAAGCTATGGCAGGCATCTTAGACTATGAGGACACAAGCCCAAGAACAGAACAAATACTCTGAGGGTGGCAAATGAGAAAAGCCTCGATCCTTGATGACATTACTGAGTGGCTAAATTAACCAAACCTAAAGCTACTTACCTCTAGATTTCTTTTTATGTGAAATAAAGAAATGTCCTATTGCTTAAATCACTGTTAGCCAACTATTTCATTATTTGTAGCCATGAGACATGGTGGGCACAGAAACCAGAATTACATTTATTGAGGAGGGAATGGAAAACAAAAAGGTAAAGATTCTAAGTGTTTCCAGTGGTTTCCTAATGCCAATTAATGAATTATCTGTGTTAAAATTAAGTGGGGAATTTTCTAAAAAAAAAAACAGCTTTCTGGTCTTTATTCCTGGAATATTCTGATTCAGTAAGTTCAGCACAGAACCAGGGATCTTTCTTTTTAATAAAGTCCCCACTAGTACAACATTTTGGAAAATAGTTGTCACTTTCTTATAAAGTTAAATATATACCTACAGGTACCCTATAACTTGTAATGTCACTCCTAGATATTTACTCAAAAAAAAAAATGTCCACAAAGAGATGTGTATGAGACCATCTATAGCAACTTTATTCATAATAACTAAAACTGGAAACAAGCCCAAAACAATAGATCCAGTACTGAGGATGATTATAAGGAATATCAAGGGGCATTGAAGGTCTGATCATGACTGGAAATCAGACATTGAAGCCAGTGAGCATGGTACTATGGTTTTCTCTAGCTGCCTGCAGGCAAAAGCAGAGAAAATGAATTTTATCTGATCTATATGTGGGAATTCGAGTGGGAGAGATCAAAACCAAGAGGCAAAGGAACTACAGGTAGTGGTGAGAATGGAGGCAAAGTAACTATCTTTGTGCTTTTGAAACATCAGTGTCCATTGCTTCCCTTATTCTGCCCCCTTTAGCTCTGCCCTTTGTGTATTTCATTCCTCTTCTTCCTTAGATTCAAAGATAGGAAAACTAGCCAACCCACTATGCAAACTGGGACTGAGGCTTCGAGGAGAGAAAGTAGGAGAGGCCAAAGTCAGTATTCCTGAGATGTTAGGCCCACCTGGGGACCCAAGAAATAAGGAGAGGCAAATCCCAAGTTTCTGTGGCCACCATGGAGGATGCTCTCACTGAGGGTCTGAGGAGCTGTCATCTATGGAATGTAGTAACTGATGGCCTGAAAAATTAATTGGGCTGCTCCAGATAAAACATAAAAGGAAAATCCTGTTTAAGCAGGTGTCGCACTCACTTGGCAGGAGGCTGGGTATTGATATGCATATGTCAACATACTCTTCCCTTCCCTTTCCCCTCTCATGGCTGATTTCAAGCTGTTCCCTGGGGAGAAGCATCAGAGAAGCACAACTTTGCAGGGATGAAAAGGGGGCTTTCTAAGGAGAGAAGTCCAGGAAAGAACAGTGAAGATGGCTATAACATTATAGCTCTAACTTCCCTTCCTCTCTGCCCCTGAAGGCTCAGTAGAAGAAAAGGAAAATAAACTAACACTATTAGAGGTCTACATTATGTCTAGCCCTATGTTAAAGCCTTTGACATTAATCTTTCCAACAACCCAAGTCCAAGATCAGACCCAAATAAGGAAAGTGGAGTTTGGGAGAGCAGAAGTGTATCACTGTAACACAGTCAGTGAGGGGCCACACCAGGGCCCCAGAATAGGTCAGTCAGACTCAAACTCTGAACTGTTTCTACTATAATGAGCTGAGTGGTGCTTTCTGTGTACGTTAAAAGATTAATAACTGTGTAAGCCAGTATAGACACCGAACTATAGAGCATTGGTTTGCAGGAGAGGGCTCAATTTCCCTAATTCCCAGGACACCTAGTGACATAAACAACAATTGAGACTGCCATCTTTCAACAAAAACAAAGCAACAATGAGAGCCACCACTTCCCGAGACCTTACTAAGTGCCAAGCACTGTTTTAAGTGCTTTATAGGTGTTATCTAATATTTCTCTTCACAATAACTCTATGAGGCAGCTGACAGTTACCCTGTCACATAGTAGACCAGAGAGCATATCTCATCATAGATAGATAGGTAGATAGATAGACAGATAGATAGATATAGATATATACACATATACACATATCTATATGTATATATATATGTGTATGTATCTATATCTATATGTATCAATAGAACACTTTCTCTAATCAAAATAGAATTTAACAAGAGAAAGATTATAAGAGCCCCATGCATTTGGAAAAACTTCTAGACTCACGGGACAAAAATCAAAATGGAGATATTTAGAAATGAAAGTTAGCTGTGGAAAGCAAATAAAGTGATACTTAAAAAGAAATGTATAGATTTAAATGCTTACATAAGAAAAGCAAAAGCTGAATAAAAGCATTCAACTTGAGATGTTGAACAGACTAATCTGAAATAGAGAAAAAGAAATAAATCATGAGACAAAGGCAAAAAATAATAAATTAGAAAAATAAAGATACTATAGAGGATCAAGAAAACTTTTTGATAAGCTCAATCAAGAAAAATAGAAGGCATAAATAAACAATATTAAATAAATTTTAAAGGGGATATACCTTCAGATATAATATAAAATTTAGTCATGAGAGAATACTATAAAGAATTTTAGATCAATCAGTTTTAAACTTTTCATGAAATGAATAATTTCTCTTAAAATGGATAAACAATGCTATAATGGAGACATTATTTTTTTTCACAAATGAGGAAACCGAAAAAGCTAGTAAGAGACAGGATCTGGATTTGAAGGCCCGGGCAGCAGCGGATCTCTAATCCATCCTTCCTCCCTCCCTCCCACATTCACTGAGCACCTGCTAGACACCAGTCAGTGTACTAAGGATTATAGGAATAAAAGAAAAATTTCTTGCACTCATGAAACTCTCTATTTAGGAGAAGAAACTAGGACAAGGACTAGGGCGAAGTCAAGTGAGGTACCTAGGGCACAAATTTTAAGGCTGTATTCATTCTTACTTGCACAACTCTCCTTAAATTTCGCACCCTAGTCCTGGCCCTGCAACTAGGCACGATCACAACTTCAAAGTTACATACTTTCGACAACTTGAAACAGGTAAGGATTCTGAACTAAGGATATGAGGAAAGGGCATTCCAGGCAAGGGCACTAATATGAGCAAAGGACAGAGCAGGGAAGCAGCACGATCCCTGCTGGGAACAACAAGCAGCTTCGTATTTCTGAGGCATACAAATCAGTGCAAGGTAGAGAATTACAGAAGAGAGGTTAGAGAGATAGCCAAGGTCTAGGTCATCATAAGTGCTTTATATCATGCTAAGGAGTTCAGACTTCACAATAAGAGTTCACAACAAGCAGAGGAGTGACACAAGTATAATTGTATCTTAGAATGATTCCTCTGGCAGGAATGTGGATGGTGGTGAGGGTGGGAACCAGGCTGAAGGCAGAGAGATGAGTTAGGAGGCTGTCACAGCGTCCAAGCTAGAGATGTAGAGAGCCTGCACTAGAGCAATAGCAGTTGAAATGAATTAACAGGAAATGGATTTAAGAAATATCTGAGATGTGAAATTGGCACGACTTAGCAGTTGATTGAATGTGGGAAAAGAAAGTGGGAAAGGAATCAAGAATGAGGCCCTTTAGTACTCAATTTTTGTCATGAATAACTAGAATATACAGTGGTAACACCAACTTCCATCCATTTCTTGATTTATTCCTACATCCAATAATCTATCCATCGGTTTAGTCATTCATTTATTCATTTTTTGATTCAAACATCCATATGTCCATACATCTACACATCTGTCCTTTGATCAAATTCTTATAAGTGTCAAAGCACCATGAAGAATGCATGTATATAAAAGGCATAATACCTAGCCTTATTCATTCATTCATTCACTCACTAAACTTCTATTGATATCTCCTGTGTGCCAGATACTATTCTAAATAATAGAGATAGTTTATTTATAATAAATGCTATTATACAGGACATATAATATATATTATATAAAACATATGTTATAATAGCAGTGAACAAACAGAAAAGGCCCTGTTTAAGGACCTAATGTTCTAGTGGGAGGTACAGATAGAATGCAAAGAAATAATATAATTTCAGGTAGCGAAACTTCTTTTTAATTAAAGAAACCAGAGCTCCTTGAAGAAATGGCTGATTCTAGGGCAGGGGCACAAAATGTATAATATGAGCCTAGAGCATCTTTCAGTGCCAGAAAGAAAGCAAGAACTCAAACAAAAATCCAAAAAGACATAGGAGCCAACTAAAAGAGTTCCCAGTAAGCAAACTTAGAATAATTTGAAGAACAAATAAAAAGATGCCTGAGTCTGGACCTCAGAATACAGTTCCAAACCAGGGATATAAATTAGGAGTTGTAATTATAGAAACCATATATTTAAAACTTGATGCTAAAGAAGATCACTTAGAAATGAGTGTGAATAAAAGACAAATCCTTGGGACCCTGAACATGTAGCGGGCATGAAGATAAAACAAGGAGCTGCAAGGAAGCAGGAGGAAAACCATGAGAATGTTAGTGCCCAGGAAGCCAAGCGAAGAAAGTGTTTCTTAAGGAACGGTGTGATCAACAACGTCAAATGCTGCTAAGACACAGAATAAATGATATATGACAACCGAAAATCGACAAATTTGGCAAGTGCCTTCGAATTGCTTCTTATCCAAAGGGGAGCTAAGAAAAGTGAAAAAGAAAAGGAACCACCTGTGTTGCTCTGGGAAAAAAGCCAGAAGGTAGGTAAGTAGGTAGATAGATAGATAGATAGATAGATAGATAGATAGATAGATAGATAGATAGATAGATAGATATTATATACATATCTATATATCTATGTGTATATAGATATATATTTTAGGATATAATCTTAACCAGGCTGCCTGGTGGTGTGGGATGGAGGGAGGGGATGGGCGTAGAGAGAAAGATGAAACTCTCCAGATTGTCAGTATCAAATACTTGTGTCTGAGACCACCAGTCCAAACAGGGCAATTACTAAATCTTTAAGCTAGAAAGATCATCACTAAACACAAAAATCTCTCCTTGTCTTCCAGGGAACTGTACCTAAACTTGCAAAGAGAAGGGCTTGCTGGCTGAAGGGACCATCCCAGGATTCTATTCCTTCATTCATAAAGTATTTATGGAGCTCCTACTGTGTGCCAGGTAGTCTACAGGCTCTATGAAAATAGCAGAGAACAAAACAGCAGAGCTCCATGTCTTAGGGAGCTAATAATTTCCCGTGTCCCTGCACTTTCTTCTAGTCTCAGCCTCTTTTTTCCATGCCCAGAAACCCTGAGGCTACAGGGCAGAACTGGGCAAATCTACCCATCACACACTCCCCCTCACCTCCCTCACCCCCACCCCTAGGCCCAGTAGAACATGTAAAACTCTCCCTTGCAGAACAAAGTACAGAGATGAGCCCCCTTGGCAGAGAGTATATTTTCCCCAGGGTCAAACCCAGGCTGGGAACAGAGGTCCCACACCTGGAGCGTCATTAGTTTAGATGTCACTGCAATTATCACGTTGGCTCCAGACAAAGCCGAGTCACATTAAGGACAGGATTTTAAATCACAACTTTCCAAGAGTCTCATTAGGTAATTGATGCTGATCACATTGCTTAATGGAAACCCATAAAATGCTTGCTATTTATATTACAATGGACAGAGAAAAGGCTCAGCTAACCAGATAATTGACAGATGATATGAGGGACTAGGGTGAAGGAGTGGGGAGAGGCATGGAAACCTGGTGAAGTTCCTCTGCCTGTGGCTTTCAGCTTCCTATTGGTGATAATTGACCTGATTCAGAAGAGATTGTGCCCTGGTCTTCACAAAGCCCAGAGCTGCTCTTCCCAGGAGCATGGGACTGAGATAAGAACTGTCATTTAATAGGATTTTCTACAGCAGGTTAAATCATTTTCTAAATGAACAATTTCAGTCATCCCTTTCTCATTCAGTAAGAGAGAGTTAAACTCACTTCTATAGCCTATACCCCCACCTCCCATATCTTCACTCCCCCAGCTTTTAGCAAGAAAAATGGTCTGGGTGAGGTACAGAAGCTACAGATTGTAACAAGACACTTTGGGTCCAACTGAATTCACCAGATGATGAAGCTGTCGCACTCCATTCCCCACCTTGCACACCCTCCATATGCCAGTCTCCCCAGAACAGAGGCCCAGGGCAGGCCAACTTTCCTGCTGCTCACCAAAAAGGGGACATAACATTTCCTACTGCAGAAGGCAGGATGGGGATGAGATTCATTTCTTTCCATTGTTGAGACATGGGGCTTTTCAACAGAGAGCTTTCATTAAATCCCATAAATCAAGACATATAAGGCATTCTCATAATCTTCAGGTATTTGGAAAAGACCCGAGGGAAAAGAAAGAATAATCTTGGGAAGAAAAAAGTTATACCACCTACCGACATATGGACTGAAATTGAGTTAATGGAAGATGTATCTAGTAAGGTAGAATTGATTGTTCCCAAGATTCTGCCTCTTGGTTGATATGAGACCTCCCCACATCTGCATTCATTTCTGCTTGCTCTATGTGAATGACCACTCCTTTTCCTTTATTCTCCTTCCTCTCCTCCAACTCCTCCTTTTGTTTTCTTTCTCTCTTCTCTAGTATGCTCCTTCTGTCTCCTTTAGCATTGGGATTGGTAGATGGTACGATGTCCTGATTAAGAGCGAGTACTTTCTCCTCCAAATGGTTCTTTAGATTCAACACTATCCCTATCAAAATTCCAGCTGGCTTCTTTGCAGAAATTGACAAGCTGATCTTAAAAAAATCACATGGAAATGCAAGGGACCCAGAATAGCACAACAATCTTAAAAAAGAAAAACAAAGTTGGAGTACTCACACTTTGCAATTTCAAAACTTACCACAAATCTGTAATAATTAAGACAGTGTGTTACTGGCATAAGGATAGACATGTAAATCAGTGGAATAGACTTGAGACTCCAGAGTAAACCCTACATTTATGGTCAGTCGATTTTCAACAAAGATGTCAGATAATTCGGTGGTTAAAGAACAGTCTTTTTAACAAATGATGCTGGCAAAACTGGATATCCACATGCAAAAGAGTGAACTTGGACCCTTTCCTCATAAAAATTAACTCAAAATGAATTATAGACTTAAATGTAAAAGCTAAAACTATAAAACTCTCAGGAGAAAATATAAAAGTAAAATTTCATGTTTGGGTTAAGCAAAGTCTTCTTAGGTATGACAACAAAAACACAAACTACAGGAAAAAAAGCTAAATTGGACTTCATCAAAATTAAAAATGTTTATACTTGAAAGGACACCATCAAGAAAGTGAAAAGACAACCCATAGAATGAGAGAGAATGTTTGCAAGTCATATATCTGATAAGAGACTTGAATCTAGATTATCTAAAGAAACTTTGCAACTCAATAAAAAAAAATGAATAACCCAATTTAAAAATGGGCAAAAGATCTGAATAGACATTTCACCAAGGAAGATATGCAAATGGCCAATGAGCACATACAAGATGTTCAACATGGTTATCAGAGAAAGGAAAAATAAAATCACAGTGAGATACAACTTTATACCACTAGGATAACTATAGTAAAAAAGATAGATTATAACAAGCATTAGACAGAATGTGGAGAAATAGGAACCTTCATACACTGCTGGTAGGATTGTAAAATGGTACAGCTGCTTTGGAAAACAGTCTGGCAGTTCCTCAAAAGTTTGAACATAGAGTTACCATATGGCCCAGCAATTCCACTCCTAGATACTTACCCAAGGGAATTGAAAACAGGTGTTCACACAAAAATTTGTACAGGAATATTCATACTAACATTTATAACAGCCATAAAGTAGAAGCAATCCAAATTCCCATCAACTGATAAATGGATAAGTACAATGTGGTATTGTATGGTATATCCATACAATATCCATATAATGGAATATTATTATTCCATTTTATTAATATTAATAGAATAGTACTTGGCAATGAAAGAAATGAAGTACTGATAAACGCTACAACACAGATGAACCTTGAGAAGAACATTATGCTAAATGAAAGAAGCCAATTATAAAAGACCACATAACGTATGATTCCATTTATATGAAATGTCCAGAATAGGCAAATCTATAGAAACACAAGTAGATTAGTGGTTGCCTAGGACTAAGGGTGTTGAGGGAGAAACGGAAAGTGACTTCAAATGGATATGGTGTTTCATTTGGGGTGATGAAAATGTTCTAGGACTGAATGTGGTAATGGCTGCACAATTTTGTAATATACTAAAAACCATTGAATTGTGCTTTAAAAGAATTATATAGTATTTAAATTATATTTCAATAAAGATAATATACATATATATACATATGTGAAGAAAAGCAATGGGTAACTCAAAAATTAACTAAAAATTCTATATGTAATTGTTACAACTAAGAAGTCTGATTATTGTATTTTAAAAAAATAATAAAAATATTCTTAAAACAAATTCTGAGGTCTTCCCTTGTAAATCTCAGTTCTAGCACCTGCTGACTCTGATCTTGGACATGTTACTTAACCTCACTGAGCTCATTTTTCTCATCTGTGAAATGTGCATTAGTTTGTCATGAGGATTAAATAAATCATGTAAAGACACCTAGCACATAGTAGGTGCTCACTAAATGAAAACTAAAAAAAAAAAGTGTCAGGGAACAGTAGTAACTAGAGGAGAGAAGAAACAGTATTCGTGGGCCAAGGCCACACATCCATACATTTATGCCTAACCTTTTGCTGGGATCTAGGGATGTAAAGAAGTTCCTGACTTTGAGGAGCTGAAGGGCTGAGGAATTAAGCAGTTCTGAAAAAAAGAAAAAAGAAAAAACTACTGCAATAGAGCTATAGAAAAGTTGGTCAGGGGCAGAGAGAAAGGCTTTTAAAGGGGAGGAGACTTTTGGTGTTGACCAGGTGGAAAAGAACAAGTGAACCCTTGTCCCCTCTCCCATCGTGGGTAACCAAAAGTATGTGAAGCACCCCCCTGTGGAGAAAATTGAATAGAGTCAACCCAGCACAGAAGTCAGCCCAGTAGAAGTCAAAAGAGCAATTGCGGATTGATTACTCTTGGCCAGATGAGCAGTGAAGCTGGCACAAGAGGTGGCCTCCTCGGCCTGGCAGTAGGTGAGCAGAGCCTTAGGAGTGTCTCCTGTCTCCCCTTGTTCCTAGCTCCTCTCTGCCCCTAAGCCTCTGTATCTCCTTCTCCCTCCTACCAGCCCTCTTTTGGGGAACAGCCTGATGCTCTGTGGGCAGAGCATGACACCTCCATCACTCCTCCCTCTAGTGACTCATCCTCAAGACTGGAGGTGGCAGGAAGTACCAGGGCCCCAGAACTGCAGTTTAGAGACATTCTATCTTCTTCCCTCCTCCCCCCACCCCCGCCACCTTCCTTACTTCCAGTTCTGACTCTTGACATATCTATGTAAGAGACACCCACCTCCCCTGGTCTTTCCATTGCCTCCTCTGGTCTCTTAACTCTGGCCTCCAGGGTCTGCTGGGTTGAAACAGCCTGATCCCAAGGGAAGTAGGCACAACCCAGACCTAGTGGCCCTTTCCTGGGAGAGGTGGCTAGGCAAGGTCTATATCCCCATAGCCAGGCCTTTGAGGGGCAGGGCCCATGATGTTGAAAGCCTTCTGAGCAATACTTAAAATAACAGCAAAATTATTTTACTACATACTAAGTGCTTCACAAGCTTTGTCTCATTTATTCATCCCAACAACTCTGTGAGGCAGATACTACCAATTCCATTTTGGGAAATAATTTGGAAAGTAGCAGACTGGGGCTCAAACCCAGAACCCAGATGGACTCCTGCCTGTCTTGGGAATGGAGGACAATGTAGGCCTCTTTGAGCACAACTTCTTGAGTAATCTAGGGGCCTTGGTACAGTAGCCCTGGGGTCTGGCTGGAGCTAGGGGCTTTGGCCCGAGCCTACCCACTATTCCCCCTGGCTCTTGTGGACCTGCCCCACTCTCCATTCCTAAAAGGCTACTCAGAGGATTTAAGCCCTCTCAAAATCTTATCTTCCCATTAAACTTCTAGGGCAAACAAATATCAATGTGATTCTGGGGTGCCTAAGAGCTACCAAGAAAGAAGGAAAAGAACATTGCTTATAGGTGTAGGCCCACAGAAGGAGGTAAAGACATCCGAGTGTGGCATTAGCCTAGGCTTGCAGACAGAGCAGACATCTATCACACTGAAGAGGCACAGAGATGGCCCAGATGATAATAGAAATAATAATACTCTTAAATTATGTAACACTTTGTAATTTCCTCAGGCACTTTATAAGCATTGGATCTTCCAGCTGACTTCCAAGGACCCAAGGAGACAGAAAGCATCTTTCATAAGTGTCACCACCTGTCAAGCTTTCCCCTCAGAGGGGGAAAAACGGGAGGCAGGCAAGGCAGTGAGTGAGTTAACCGAACTCAAGCTCCAGTGGGTAATTGATAGTTTTTATGGTTACTTTATCCTCAAACTCCTCAGATATGTATTTTCACTGGATTACCACATTTACATAACAGTGCAGGTTGAGAGACCCTATAAATCTTCTCTACATGGAAATAAATACAGTGGAAATGTTCTTTGTTGACAGTGATTTGTTTTACTATACTACTGCCCTTCAATTTAGGGAAGAAAGAGCAAAGCTATTACCTTATGAAGGAAGGGAGGAAAGGAAGGAAAGAAGCATCAGGAGGAAGATCAGCCATCTGGAAAGAGGAATGAATGGGAGGGGAAGAGATAGGGAGAAAGGGACAGCTTTAGGCAAGGTGAAAAGACGAAGGAAGGAAAGCTGTCTCAGCAGTCAAAGGTTTAGTGATGAAAGATAAAACAATTCTGTATGAGGTGTAGCTGGCTGCTGCGGGGCAGCCCACAGTGGTGGGGTGAGAATGATCCAGAGATCTTTTGGGTTGGTGCCAGTCTTTCACCTTCACAGCTGGTCAGTAGAGACTAGGAGAATAAGGAGAATCACAGGGCACAGGGCTCATTTTAAGTACACTTAAGGTGTTATCAGAGGCCTGTCTGGACCTCTTCCCACCACATCCCACCACTCCATCTGCCTGTATCATGGAACAGGTGGACTCCAGGGGCATCAGGACTGAGCTCTAAGAATCCTTGGGCCTGAAGTCTTTCTGATCCAGAGACTTGGATTTCAGTCTCTGCTCTGCCACTAACTTAGCCGGATGGTTTTAATCCCCTAAGCTGTCAATCTTTATCTATTGGCAAAAATGGGAATTTATTCATCCATCCAACCAATATTTACTGACTGTATACCAGGCAGTAGGCTATGGCATTGTCTGTACAACAGAAAACAAGATAGTTAATAGTCTTTTCCTTCAATGAGAACACAATTTAACAAAGGTAAAAAACACTTTCTCCAAGAAACAGGCTCCGCCCTCACTAGAATAATAGTAATGAGAACTTTCTCTGTGCCAGGCACTGTGCAAAGCACTTCCATCTATTAACTCCTATAATCCTTACCACAATCCTGTGGCATAACAGGGCCAGGTTAGCCTAAGTCACTTGCCACACTGTATAGTAATGGAACCTTTGTATCCTGGGGCCCTAGATCCTAAAAGGAACAACTAAGTCTCTGTGCAACAGTCCCAGGCTTGCAATTCCCTCCCAGAGAACTTGGACCCTAACAGGAGAAAAAAAGAGAAAAAACAGGGGAGGGTGTAGGGAGGTACATGCTGGGACTCCCCTAGACCTATCCCCTTCCCCTCCTCTCCTTCAGTCAGCCTCACTACCCATATAAGCATGTCCATTGGCCTGCCTGTCCCTCTGTCTCATCTGAGTAAGTACTCATGTAATGTCAATGGTAAAGTTCTGCAACTTTAAGCGAAACAACAAATAATGAAACCAATTTTACTATAAGCTAATTGATAAAAACAAGAGTTAAGTTCCTCAGGCATCTCATCAATGTTATAACGTAACAACATTGAACTAAATTAGTTAATCGAGGACCTGCTGTACTATTTCAAATGCCATTTATTTGAGCCATGTTATCCTTCCCCTGCTCCTCCTTCCCTTCACCCCTCATCCCTCTCCCACAATATATTTGCCCTGGATCCCTTCCCAACATCTGCTCCAGGTTTCTGAAAGCTGACTGATATTCGATATGAAGACAGGTTTGAAGGGACATTTTCTCTCCAGAAGAACAGCTCATGTAAAGGCATGAAGAACCTGGTATGTTCTGGGAATCACAGATGTCAGTGTCATGTTTAATCTGTAAAGCAATGTTGGGAGCAGTGACAGATGAAGGAGGACAGGGGCAGGAACGAGCCGTAGGGAGAATTTTGCCCCATAGGCTGTGGAAGCCACTGAAAGATTCTGCACAGGTTGGAACTCACTGCCTTTCTACCCAGGCTTTCTTATTTATATCCCTTCCTGTCTCTCTCTCTTTCCCTACCCCCCATTCTATTTGGTTCATATCAAAATCTTAATAACACCAAAGATTTATTGAGAACTTTTACTGGTAAGCTCTCTGTTTACATTACTTCATTTCAACTTTTTAGCACTGATTAGATAGGCATTATTATTGTCCTCATTTCATAGGTGAGGAAAATGATTCTGGTAAGTGATTTGCCCTAAGTCACAAATCGAGAAAGAAGCAGAGCCCAGTTTCTTAGCCATTAGAGTAGTTGTTTACGCCCTCTGCCCTTTTCCAAATCTCTTCTTTGGGGTAAACTAGAGATGTCCGTAGGGAGTCTTTGAGGTCTGGAGACAGAACAGAGAAGAGTGAGTGCAGGATCTGGACAATTCTAAAAGGCGGATTTCCAAGTTCTGATGGGGCCTATCTCACACAGCCTTGCTTACCTGTCTGTGCTTGGCATGCAGTCTCTTCCCATCTCCCCACACTCCTTGTCTTGGTTCAGTTACTTTCTCCTTGGATACTGTTTGCCTTTGTTTTTCAGGTTTCTGGGTGATGTATTTGCTCAAAAAATGCCTGGATGGACCAGGACCCTCTAGATACCCTCCAGATAATTCAGGTATCTGGAGAGGATGGCCTCCCCTCTACTCCCCCAACTCTAACAAAGGGGGTCCGGCCTCACCCTGGACTTCCAAGACTCTTCAGCAAAGATTAGCTCCTCCTTACCTCATTTCTCATTGCCCTCTCACAAGCTAAAAATACATAACCATATGTGCTTCCCAGAACATGCCAAGGTTTTGAAACTTTCACATATCCATTTTCTCTCTCTGGATGCCAATATCCCCTCTACTCCAAGTTTTCTACCAGGAAGACTCCTAATTATCCTCGGGCTTCCCTCAAACATGACCTCCAGCCCCACTGATATCATCGTCATTCAGGCCATCATTTCTTGCCTGGACTAATCCCTCACTGGTCTCAAGGATGCCACTCTAGTCCTACCTTATCCATTTCCCATACTGCACCCAGAGTAATCTTTCTAAAATATAAACTTGATCTTATCACTTCCCTTCTTAAAGCTTTTCAGTGGTTTCCCATGCACTCGAGGTAAAGTCATAACTTCTTAAGCTGGTTTTAGTGGCTCTTGCATCCCGCCCCCACCCGCTTTTCTTGCTTGTATCTCTCGGCCCTGCCCACCACACTTTCTGGTACTTCAGCAAGATTTCCAAACACTTTTACTCAGTTCCTTGAAACTTGCCTGTTCTCTCTTGATTCTACATGATGTTCCCTTGGCCTGCAACTCTCTTTCCCTCCTCTTTTCCCAAATGATTTCTATTCACCTTTCAGGCAGGACTTAACCTGAACTCAACTCAACACGGAGCCTTCCAGAACACTCCAGACTAGGCAAGCTGCCTCTGCTTTCTGCCCCCACTGAAAATTATTTTCCCCGGGACAGTGTTTATCCTGTTTGTTACTACCTATTTGTTTACTCTTACACCCAGCTGGGAGCCTATCTTATTCCTTGCTATAACCTAGAGTCTAGTACTGGTAGCTTCCTATGAACAATTATTGAAGTGGTAAGTGAACAAAGCCTCTCCTGTCTTCACAGTGCAGACTTAGGCACCCACTGCATCTTCTACCACCACCATCTTCTTAGTTACTATTCCGGATGCTAGGGGATTGCTTCTCCGGGTGTCCATCTCTCTTTATGGACTGGGATGGCACCTTTAATGTTTGTACTCCAGTGCCTAATACAGAGCCCAGCATTCATCCTTCCACTCAATCTCTCGTTATTTTTTTACTATGATACTGTGGATACAGCACTGAACAAAGTAGAAAGGGCACTTCCGTCAAGCTCATATTCTAAAAAATAAAAAAGCTCACATTCTAAGGGCATAGATGGGTGTCTAGTGAATAGGAGGTTTTGTGGATCTTAGTCCTACTGGGATGCCTCTGTGAGCTTTCCTCTCCAGAGCTACAAAGCAAGAAGCACAGACTCTGGGGGAGGAGAGCATATTTTCTTGGTGACCTCTGGACCTCTCTTTGTTCAAGTCTTCCTAGGACTGGCTATCAAGTAGCAGCAACCACAGCGAGAAAGGGGATTGAGGGAGAGGGTGGGTCAAATGGAAGGAGTCTGAGTCCCTAAAGAAAGGCAATGGTGTTGCAGCCATTGGCCAAGACAGGCTTTCTTCTCCACCCTGGAGCATAGAAAGAGAGATCCACAGGGGGAAAGACATAAATGGATAGGGATGACAGTGGGAAAAGGAAGGAGAGGAAAACAAATGGAACAGAGAGGAGGAGTCAGGAATACAAGGAGAGGAAATGAGACTGAGGCACAAACAGAAGGCCTGTAGGACTGAGCCCTGCCTGTGTTGCTGGGTGATGTAGCTCCTCATCTGAGTCATGGCAGCAAGGGATTCAATTTTGAGCCCTTGAGATTCCTTAGATGGTTTCCAGAGCCCTCTGAGCCCTGAAATTGTCTCTGGCCCCATCTCTCCACCCTAGGAGGCTTCTGCCAGGCATCTGCTAGCCCCCAAAATAGAATATATTTCATGAAGACCCTTACCAGCAAGCACCAGCAAGCGACAGGCAGTGATGGAAAAAACACAGTCGCTCAGGGAATAGCAACCTCTGATTTTCATCTTTCTCAGAAAAGACCCTGTGTATGCCATCTGTTTCCTAACTGGGGCTCCAGGCTGTGCTCTCTAAGATACCGGCCCACAGTACCCAATCTGCAGACATAGCGCAGGAACTTCCCTGCGTTGGGAGCAGGGAAGGCAGGTCCCCACCACCCAGGAGCCCCCAGACGCCCAGCAGGAGCCTGAGTTCCTAATAGGGCAGCTGCTCTTGTCTGCAGCCTCAGCTGTTCGCTCCTGAGGCTGCGATGCCATCTGCTGTTCAACATGGGAAACTGGCCCACTCTGATTAGCAGCCAAGGCCAAGCTGGGCCTGAGGTCGGAGAGAATCTCAAGAGGGCCATGTCTTTGTCTTTGTCTCTGGACAGACCCAATACTGTCAACAGCCACCTGAGTGAGCTTGGAAGCAGATCCTCCAGCCTCAGGCAAGCCTTCAGATGACTGAAGCCCTAGCAGAAAGCCTGACTGCAACATCACGAGTGACCCTGAGCCAGCTCAGCTCAGCTGCTCCCAGTTCCTGACTCTCAGAAACTGCTTAAAATAAATGTTTAAAATTTGGGGGTAATTTGTTATGCAATAGTATCATAAACTGTCATACGGTATTATTATTACATCATGGCATATCATCTGCATTATATCATTTCCTTATAAGATCTAGCATTTGGACCCTAGCCCCTCAATCTCTCTAACCTCATCTTTTACCACCTCACCCTCTCCCCAGCTCAACCTCATCCTAGGCCCACTCCTGCCTCAGGCCCTTTGAATTTACTTTTCTCTCTGCTGGAGCCTCCTCCTAGCTGCTCCTAAATCTCTGCATAGTCACTCCCTTATCTCCTTCGGGTCTTTATTCACATGTAGCCTTTTCACTATAGCCTTCCTTGATCCCCCTGCACCCCTAAACTGCAACTCCCACATTTGTTTTTTCTTTCTCTACTTTTATTCTTAGCCCTTATGATTATGTAACATATTTAATTATATGTTACATAATCATCTCATAATTTCTATCTCCCCCACTAGAATGTAAGCTCCATGAAAGGCAAGAATTTGTGTTTTTGTCTATTTTGGTCACTGCTCTATCCTCAGCATCTGGAATAGTGATAAGCACATAATAGATGTGCAATACATACTTAGTGAATAGGAAAAAAATAAATGTTGCAATTCACCAATTATATGTGTCTTCTAGATCCCATATCACATATTATATGCCATAGCATGTCATATATGTATTATATTTAAATGCAGTGCAAGGCAGTACAGAGAGACTAGGGCCATAAATGAGACCTGGCTTTGTTGCTTGCTGCCTAACTATATTACTGTTAGCCAGACATATAACCTCTCTGAGCCTCAGTTTTACTCATCTGTAAAGTAATTATAACTTCCATGTTCTACCATAGGGTGTTTGTAGAAATCAAATGATGATGAATGTCACAGTATTTTTTAACAACCTAATACGTAATATGGGTTTCTGAAATGTATTCCAAAGGCCATGTCCCAAAATAAGCTCTGAGAGGAAAAAAAAAAAAGATCAAAGAGGTTTGGGAAATGTGAGTTCCAATTTCTAATGACTGCTCAGACATTCACAATTCACATTAGCACATGAAAGGCTCTGAAAATCCTGCAGGAAAGGTCTTCCTCCAATGCACCTGACTACACTTGGGAAACACTGGTAAGAGAACTGCCTTTGTTATCAAAATAGTACTTTAGATCAAGAAAGAATTACAAAGTTCTTGAAACAGAAATCCAAGTGGAGGTAGGCAATGAGATCTAACAGCTGAATCGGAAATTGGGAGGAGGGAGGAGGAGGAGAAAAAGAAAAGGAGGCACAAAAGAGGAGAGAAGGAAACTGAGAACAAGGAAAGAAAAATGATGGCAAAGGGAGGAAAGGACAACTAGACTCATCCTCCTTGAAAAGAACTCTGCTGAACAAAGGCGAACTGAAATTTCCCAGGCGTGAGGGCAAGGTTGGGAATCCAGGAATCCTGGTGCTGTGCGCTGAGCTGGCTTATTTCTTTAAATGTTGCCTCTGCCAATTTCTGCAGTTGGAGCTCAGGCTTCCTTTTTAGCTTCAAAGAACTTCTGATTGAAGAGATTTCTTCTTTATCAAGTAGGAGAAATCAGGTAAACCAAATCAGCAGCTTCTCAATATAGCGTACTTATTAAGTGCCTAAAATGGCAGCTGCCATTTTTCCTTGTGAGCAATATGCCTTCTTGGTATCATTCATCTCCTCAGAGCATGCCTGTCTTGGAAAAGGAAGAGGAACAGCAATTTCTCCCACAAAGATTCCCTAGGCTAATTAAGACATGAAGAGGTTGACAGGTTTATTCTTCACTTCCACGTAGGCCTGCCCCAGCCCAGTCCAAACAGATATTCTTAGAAAAGAGAGATTCTGTAGCTCTCTCTGGCATTTACTCACATTTCCAGGCCTCATAGTGAGGAAGTCCTTTGTTACATCTCATTTCAGTCTTTCTCCTATAATTTCATTTTTATTGCCTTTCCCTTGCCCCAGAAGAAGAGAGTGATTTGACTGTCATAAGTTGCATGTATAGTGCGACTCACAGTAATCAATATAGTAACAACCCTCTCTGGGTATATGATTGGTGGATACTATTTGAAGAGTCTCATTTCCCACCAATTGGGAAACTAGGTTGTTTTCTTTCTTTTCCTTTCTTTTCTTTCTTTCTTTTCTTTCTCTTTCTTTTCTTTTTTTTTTTTTAATCGTGGGATTCAACAGTAGAATAGGGAGGTAACAGTAAAGAAAATGACGTAAGTTGAGCACCTGCCTGGTCCCTTGTATATGATATCTCAGTTAGTCTTCACAAAACCTAAAACATAGAAATTGCAATTCCCATTTTATAAGTGAGCAAACTGAGGTCCAGAGGTCACTTGCCTAAAGTCAAACAGCTAATATGTAAGTGGTGGAGACAGAATCAAATCCATATGTGATTCCCAAATCTATGTTCCCCCTACCTGGGGGACTTGTATATATCACACAGAAACCTAGGTCTTTAGTTTCCTTGCATTCCTAGTATATATTTGGTTTATTCCCTAACCCCACAAACATGCTGAGATTCTGGCTATTTTCACATGCCCATTTACTACTGCAGGGAAAACGTAGCATCAGAAAAGCGCAAATAACTCCCTCAAGGATTTCCTGTGATCGAATCTGAATCCACTCTACCTGATATCCTCTTTCCTCAGACTGTAATCTCCATAATTGTAAGGACCATATCTGTCTTATTCATCATTGTACCCCTCCTAGAGCCTAGCAAAGGGCCTGCAAACGGGATATGCTCAATATTTGTTGAATGAGCGAATGGCAGAAAGAGATGACTCTATAAAGTAAGATAAAAGAACATAGGACAAAAGTTAAAAAGGCCAACATTTATTTTAAAGAAGCAAGGAAGAAATGAGGTAGCCAGGAAGAGAATGAACGACAGTAAGATAAAATTCAGCACAAACAAGGAAGATAAAAATAGTCTCTCACCACTGTCCTTTTAAAATTACTTTCTATATTTGAGCCTAAGTGACAAGTGAAATCTCCTCTGTAATTTCCCATGTGTTCAGCTTAATGAATTTCCGGCAAATGGTTTCAGTATGGGAGGGCCAATTTGGACACTTTGGGGTAGGGTTGGTGAGAAAATGAGGGGTATGGAAATAGACTAAGTAATTGAGTCTAGAAACCAAACAAAGGGATGATTGGAGGCATGTGAGGAGGGAGCCAAGTCTTGGAAATTGCTCAACATCAAGAAGGCCTGGGAATTGGTGTTACTCTAGTTAATGTCACCATGATATTTCCCTAAATGTCACAAAGGGAGCCCAGAATCCCAGGATGCCTTGCAACTATTCTTTGTACATTTCGCCTATCTTCTAAAGAGCTTTATTTGTTTATATGGAGGGCATTATATTAATAATTTAATTTCAACCATTGGAGGGAACAAAGAGACTTTGGCTCTTTCGGGTCTATAGGCCTTCAACAAAGTAGGTACAATATAAACGTTGAACTGAATCATTATGAAGGAGTCAATCATTATGAGGGAGAGGAAGTAGTATGAGAATGCACAGCCTACCCCTTTGCATCTGTGCTGCCCACACAAATGCATTAAGTTTCTCTGTTACTGAGAAGGAGCTCTGAGAGGGCACAGGACCCCGAATAAAAAGTCCTCTCTAGTCCTTAAAATTGACAATGACCATGCAGCCAACAATTTATAGAGAATTGCAGATCTTCCAGGTCCTCAAATATACTTTTCATTGTTGTTTTGACAGCTTTATTGAGATATATCATACATATCGTCAATATCATACAATTCACCCAATTAACGAGTACAATTCAATGGTTTTTGTTATATTCACAGATATGTGCAACCATCACCACAATTCTAGAACATTTCCATCACCTCAAAAAGAAACCATGTAACCTTTAGCTATCACTCTAACCCCTCAAACCCCAGACCTAAGCAACTCCTAATTTACTATCTGTTTCTATAGACTTTCCTAATCTGGACTTTCATATGAATGGAATCATATGAATCATATGTCTTCTTTAATTTAATGTAATGTTTTCATTGTTCATTCATTCCTTTTCATGGCCAAATAATATTCCACTGTATGAATATGCCATATCTGTATATCCATTTGTCAGTTAACAAATATTTGAATTGTTTCAACATTTTAGCTATTGCGAATAATGCTACTATAAACATTTGTGTACAAGTTTTTGTGTGGACACACATTTTCATTTTCTTGTGAATATACCTAGGAGTAGAACTACTGAGTCATAAAGTAATTCTATATTTAATCATTTGAGGAACTGCCAGACTGTTTTCCAAAGTGGCTATACCATTTTACATTCCCACCAGCAGTGTATGAGGGTTCCAATTTCTCTGCATTCTTGTTAATCCAACTATGCTTTTGAGAAATAATGACAGTGGCAGGGTCCCACTCTAACTTGGGTAGCTATTACAGAGCAGCAACAGGAGGACAGGATGAAGGAGGGATCCCTCTTCTACTCTAAGCCCTTAGAATCATCCAGAGGGAATACTGCTATCTTCAGTACTCTCCCTGAATCCCCGGGCTAGGTTAGCTGCCCCCTGACATATGCCCAGAGACACTTATATTTGTCCTTTCCCACTAGATTGTAAGCTTTAGGCAGGCAGGGATCTCCGTTGCTCTATCTGCAGTGCCTGAACACAGTATGGCAAATGGTAGGTGTTTAGTAAATGTTGATTGACTGCCTGAACAAATTAAATATTTCTCTAGTGGTGGTTCTTGTCCAGGGAAGAGAGAAAAAGAACAGTCTCAGGGGCCAAGGGCATCAAGGAGAAAAGCAAGTAGAGGATAGAAAGGGAAATGCAGGCAAGAAGGTTGGGGACCTAGTGTCCCTTAGGGCCAGCCTTTCAATTATGAGGTCAAACCCAGAGCTAATGGACTTACCCTAATCCTTTGTCTTTCATCGGGCTGTATTTTATTCTAGAGATTTTCCCCTTTTCTTTTTTGGTATTATTCCTAACAATTTTGTCTTTGCAAGAATATGGTAAAAGACCACATAAATCAACTCACCAAAATGCATTCAGAATTTAAAAGGATGGAGGTTAAGAATGTTGACTATGAAGGATATTTTAACTAGGAAATAAAGAAATCATAACCTAGGTTTTCTCCCAAAGACACTGAATGGCCTATATTGAAAAAATAAAAATCTATATTTTCAATATGACATGAGAACCCGGTCCACTAATCTGTGAATCCAGTTCTCACCGGGTCATTGGTCCCTCTCTCCCCAAAGGCTTTAGTATCTCCCAAGCCTCAATTACTTCCTGTCTCTTCTCTGAAAGCACATATGCACAGGATCACACAAACCTCATTTTTCCTTTTCATGAATCCTCAGAGTAGCTCTGCTTTCTCCATTTCGTGTGTTTGGAAGGAAAGAAAGCAAAATATATGAGATGCCAATGCAATTTCTCCTTTAGCAGAGCTCCACAGGACAATTACCCACCCAATCTACTCGGTTTTATAGCTCTCATAATCCTCCTTCATGAACGCACAGTGACAGCTGGATAAAGGCATTGATTATAGCAGCAGTCGTTAGCCACATTCCTATTTAATTGCAAAGGAGAGCTCCTGCCTACCAGGCCGGTGCTGTTCATGTGACTTTTTAAATTGCTGTATTTATGTAAGTCTTTTCCAACCAGAGCCTGCGTCCACCTCTATCAAAACTGAAGAGGATATGTGCTTGCCACTTCTCCAGTGGCTCTCTGGCCTTATTGCTGATGAGTGTCTTGCTGGAATCAATTTAGGGTTCTGGACTTTCTGAGCAGAGGTCTGGGAGGGTTGGGTGCACAGAAAACATATATATATTTTTTTCATTATGAAAAAGCTGAAGAAAGATGATAAAACACGTTGGCAGATGCCAATGGCAGAGGCTGATTCCCAGGGGCTCGCCTGGCAAAGGTGCCAGGTGCAATCGATCAGCGAGCTGGTAGAATGTCGGGGATGGGGCTAGGAAAGAAAGGGTTCTAGTATTTGGGGAATGGATTTAGAAATTACTGCTGCTGAGCCTTGCCCATCTGGGCCCCAGCTTCTCCAGCTGTTCAGCAGGGCGGGATTATATTTACTTCGAGGGGGTAGGAAATTTTAGTATTCAAAAGAAATGTTGGTAACTTGGCAAGCAATCTGTCCAGACCAAGGTTGTGGCCTCTTTGGCTGATTGTGTCACGGTGCAAGCCTGGCAGTGTTCTTTAGCTGCTGTAACTAAGGATCCCACTGCAGGCACCGTGGATGTGGTTGATCCCCTAGGGTTAAGCCTACAGAAGTGACCAGAGTAATGTACCCAAAAACCTCCTGGAGAAATGCTGAAAACCAAAGTGACCTCGGTGAGGGAGCGATCCATTGGCTGAGTGAGAGCTGCTGGTGAAAGCCAGAAAGAGGATCTGCCTGGGAGGTAGAAAAAGCGTGGGCTGAGCCTACAGGAACAGAAAGGCGCCACACGTGTGAGAGGAACCAGCGTACCAGGGGGCGCTAGGAGTAGGCGGGCAGGAAGCATGGCTGCACTAGTACATACCAGGTTTTCTCTTTAGCAACTCCAAACCCAGGGCCCGTTCCATCCAGAAGTAACAAAGGGGGTGGGAATGAAAAAAAAAAAATGTAGCCCTTGTTTAGATTCCTACTCTTTCTCTTCTGAAGCCCACCTCCTGTGAGGAGTGTGATCACTTATGCCACCGCACACCCATTTTTCCAACCCGCCCTTTCGTGGGCCGGGCTTCCGGGCTCTGAACACCGAGGCCCCGCCCAGTAGCCTAGGCGGGGCTCCACTAAGTTCCCAGCTTCCCTTTTCCTTGCTGCCCCTGTCGGGTTTGGAGCACGCCGGCGGAGCTCCGGACACGTGCGAGTAAGTAAGGGCCAAGTAGGGAGAAGACTCGGAGGTTTACAAGCCCGGGATTAGAGGCAGCTGTAGGGAGGCTCCTTCTGAGGCACGGGACGAAACTGGGGTTGGTTTCCTCGCGACTCCGGGTTTGGAGGGCATTTTGAAGAGACGCTGGGAGACCGTAGCCTTAGAGTCGCCTTCCGTTTTCTCCCAGCTCTCTTGTCCCTGGGGAGTCACCCAGAGCTGGTCTCGGAGAGCCTCGCTCCCCAGACGCGAAGGCCTGGGACTTTGGAAGGGCTGTGAGGAACACGTGTCCAGGGGAGCTCGGTTAGTTTCTTCAACCCAAGCCCCTGAACCGGGCAGGCTATTTTTAGATTTGTTTTTAGACTTGGACAATGCGCCCCCTCTAGTTTCCTTTTCCTCTAAATTGTTTGGAGGCGGTTAGGAGTGAAATTAGAGGATGGCTAGGAAAAGGTATATGGTCTTAGAAATCCTAACCTTATATAAATAAGGCAAATTATAAGGGTGGGTGGGTGGGTAGGAATGTTTATTAACATTCTTGCAAACATTTTAGTTACTGCTTTCAACCAATGTTGAGGTCTTTGGCAAGACTGGCGACCTGTCTCTCCGTTCCTTTCACGTCCATTACTGCATCCAATTATTTTTCTAAAGTTCTGCTTTTTAAAGAGGTCACATAATTGAGGCCCTCTACCTAGTTTTAACTAGTCTTTACAATTTCACTTCCCATTGCTCTCCCAGGATAATTTCCTTCTCATTCCTATCCATCTCCTTGCCTGGAATGTAGCTGCTGATAATAGCAAGTGTTTATTGAGTGCCCACTCTATACCAGATATTATCCTGTGGGCATAATTTATATTCCGTTTAATCCTACCTACCACCTTGTGTACAGAGTACTATTAATGATTTTCCCATTTTACAAATGAGACTGAAGTACAGAGAGGTTCAGTTAGTCTACTCTTGGCTGTTAAGTGGTAGAGCCAAGCTTCCTGATACTATTACCTGCTATCGTTTCTGTGACTCAGGCCTCACTGTTATAGGGTTTTGAAGACGGGTCTTGAACAACACACAAGTGTTCACTAACTGGTGGCCTACTCTAACCTAGAGTGCTTTGATTACAGAGGGGCCAGTTGTGGACTTTGGACAAATAACAGTGCCAGGTAAGTGCAATTCCATTTGCCAACCTTTCGCCCCAGCTGTAGGCAGCTGCCTAGGTTGCCTTGTACCTGGGCAAGTGTTAAACTGCTGGGAGAACAGCAGCCAGTAGCTGGTTGGCATTCTGGGCCTGGTTCATGCCAACTCTGTTGTTTAACTATCCCAGATGCCAGCATAGTTGCTTGTCTGTTAAAGTTAAATCTGCAAGAGCATAACTTTGCAGGAAGAAATCGAAAACTCCAAACCTTTCTGAGTAGTTCTGGTCCAACAGGTTTGGCTAGTATGAAGTTAATTGAATCACACTTTGGAAATAGGACAAAGGTAATCAATCAAGCTGTGGAGGGATGTTTAAATAGAGAAGAGGCTTTTTTATTTTGAGTGCCTACAAAGTGCTGAAAAGAGGCCTTATACAGAGAGAAAGCTGATGGGATTTTGCTAATTACACTGAAATCAAAGTTCATGGTTCCTACTCTCCCACCATACAAAGCTAGTCAGGATGATCCCTTCATAGAGGAATTTCATAGCTGTAGTTACCTATGAGAATGCCTTATAGTGAAATGTTGATGTGAATTTTCTTTAAAATTATGAGCATCCTTCTCTAGTTCATTAAAATATAAAAATAGCAATTGATTGAGGGGCTCTAGACCCTAGGCCTAGCTAGAACCATAGTAAGTTCTGTTTTAGGCTGACAGTATATTTGTGTTGGTTTCTTACTGATTTTCAGGAGTGAGTAGAGTTGTTGCCCTTTTGGAGCAGTAAATCATGAGTCCTCTTTGTAGTGATATTGTTTTGGAATGCTAATTTTCTGAGAAGAGATGCTCCTCAGTTTTAAGCAAACACTATCACTCAGGGTGATGTTGGAGATTGTCCAGTAAGGCTGACTGCTTCTGTGAAGTGACATCTTAGTTTCCGTAGGAGGAACTAGTGAGGATGTTGGGAGGTGGAGTTATTTATCAAAACTGGTTTTGTTTTATCAATTTGCTTTCTCTTAAAAGGATTCTCAACTAAATTTTGAGTGCTTTGTATGAATACCTCATGTTCATTGTGAATATAACCTTTTACGTATGAAGTCTTAAGACTAGTGATAATCTAGAGGGCTTGGGGGATGGTTAGCTTTAATGGTAACATAGGCAAAAAAAGGCAAATAATGGGAAATAAAATAATTCCTTAGGATATAACAAATATGGTAAATTATAAATGGCAGTCTACGGCCATGCCATCCTGAACAAGCCCAATCCCGTCTGATCTCAGAAGCTAAGCAGGGTCAGGCCTGGTTAATACTTGGATGGGAGGCCACCTAGGAAGACCAGATGCTGTAGGTGTAAAAAATAAGGGACTGTAAGATGACAAGGTCCTTGCAATCTGTGAGGTCAACCAAGGGTTGCCTCGCCTAAAAAAAAAAAAATTATAAGTGGCAGACTGCATTCTGCTTCCATCTCTACAGAATAGCAGCCTTAGGAGCTGCTATATTGTCTGAGGTATTGAACAGTGAAATCTTTCTTTTTTAGGGTGACTTGAAAGTAGTGCATCCTTGTCCGTCCCGAAGAGGAAATTAGTGGCAGGTGGACAGTCTGTATGGAGTTTTGAGGTAAATGTCCCTATTCATTCCAGCATTGAATTGAATATGTGCCAGTCAAATAGTGTTAGTTGGAGTCCTTCAGGAAACAAATGGGAGGCAAAATCCACCTGTATTTATTTGCCCTCGACAAATTTGGCCACTCATTGAAGGGTTGGGTATGATTTTGATGGTTATGGTCTTGAAGGCATGTAGGTTGAGATTATCTGTATCATTCCATCTGAGGAATTTATAGAGAGGTTGCAAATTCCATGAGGTAAAGGATAGTGTATTTTGCCTTGTTCACTGCTAGATCCCAAGCACAGTGCCCAGCACATGGCAAGAACTCTCTGAATGTTGAATAAAATGACTAAAGGCATGGGGAAAAGATTCTTGTTTCCTATGTGTTTAAAGGATTTGGAATCTTGTTCTAGCGGAGGCTGGTGACCAGAAAGACCAAGCAATAATGAGAAACTTGGAATTTTCAGCCCCATCCCCCACTCTACCAAGAGGGGTAAGGGACTGGAAATGCAGTTAATAATTGATCATGCCAGTGTGGTGAAGCCTCTAAAAATCCCAATAGCACGGAGTTTAGAGAACTTTCTGGTTGGTGAACACGTGAAAGTATTAGGAGAGTGATGCACCCAGAGAGAGCATGGAAGCTTGGTATCCCGTCCCATATACCTTGTCCTGTGCATCTCTTCCACCTGGATGTTCATCAGTATCCTTTATCATATCCCTTTATAATTGATCTGCAATCAGTGCTTCCAGACCTCTGTTTTGCATTCAATATTTAATTCCTGGGGATACCTGTATCCATATCTTCTACCTGGGCTGCCTGAGCGGGCATCTGAAACAAATAAGATGTTTCAGGAATCATCCAGCAGTTGTCAGCTATCCAGGCTAATGTGATGCCTCGGATGGTGTTACACTGTTGGAAGAGCAAGCGCTGCCTTTATTGAGGTCTGGCCTCAAGCACTGTTTTGGTGGTGTGGCCAAGTACCTTTGGGTAGCGTTTTGCACCTCTGAGAGTGGAATAACTCCTCCTGTGGAGTTGGTCCTAGTCTGGGTGCAAACAATTTTTTTTTTTCTGTGAGAAAAGGATCCCATTGAGATCTTGTCATTCCTTTCCTCTTTGAACCCTAGGTGACTTCACCTGAGAAACCTGTGTCCCTTAGGACCTCATATCTGACAGACAGCCCTGTGTAACACCTAGGTATGTAATGTAGGCCATGCCCTATTCCAGAGAGGAGTAAGGGGCTGGAAATAGAGTTAATAGTTGATCATGCCTGTGTAATGAAGCCTCTATAAAAATCCCAATAGCATGGGGTGCAGAGAACTTTCAGGTAGTTGAACATGTGGAAGTGCTGGGAGAGATGTATACCCGGAGAGGGCATGGAAGCTTGGTACCACTTCCCATATACCTTGTCCTATGCATCTCTTCCACCTGGATGTTCATATGTATCCTTTATCAAATCTTTTTATAATAAATTGTTAAACAGTACATTTTTTTCCTGAGCCTCTGTGAGCTCTTCTAGCAAATTAGGCAAGCCTGAAGAGGAGGTTGTGGGAACCTCAGATTTTTAGCCTGTTAATCAAAAGCCCAGGTAACAACCTGGACTTGTGATTTGGAGATGGGGATGGTAGTCTTAAGGAATGTACCCTTAACCTGTGCTATCTGTAGGTACAGATAGTATCAGAATTGAGTTAAATTGTAGGACACCCAGCTGGTGACAGATTTGCTTGGTGTAGGAAAAAAAACCCACACATAAGGTGTCAGAAGTGTAGTAGTGGTATGAGGTTTTCTTTACAGTTGGAAAACTTAAAATTCTAAAAAATTAAAAGTCCAAAGTTAAAAGTAAGCCCTCATTTCCTACAGCTCTGCAGTGCGACACATGGCTATTTAAATTCACAAAAATGAAATAAAATCAGTTTCTCCATCTCAGCATCTAGTAACTACTATATTGGACAGCTCAGAACATTTCCACCAATGCAGAAGGTATTATTATGTACACTGCTATTCTAGAACAGAGATTGGCAAACTTCCTGTAAAGGGCTAGATAATATTTTAGGCTTGTGCATCATATAGTCTATGATGCAACTACTCCGCTCTGCAGTTGCAGTGTAATAGCAGCCATAGACAATATGGCAACAAATGAGCATTACTGTGTTCCAATAAAGCTTTATTTATGGACAATTAGAAATTTTGTAAAATTTTCAGTGTCTGCAACAAACTCCCCCCCCTCAACCATTCTAAGCTCAAGGGCCTTTTGAAAACAGATGGCAAGCCTCCGGCCTTTACCAACCCTTGTTCTAAATAATGAAATTCAGGCCTTGAGAGTTGACAGCTCATTAGCGACAGATTCAGGGCCAGTACCAACATGTGAAAAATTCCATGTTATCAATACCTTTGCCTTATAGCAAGTCTTTACCATACACCCTTAAACTCTTCATCTCTTAGAGGACATGGGTGACTTTAGTAAATTATCCAGTAGTAGAATAGTCCTTATCACTTCTGTTTGGAATTTATGTATAAAATTGTGTGGGTTACTTTTATCATAGTGGTTCTCTTTTAATGTATACCTAAGGAAGAGGTCCTAAGAAAAAACAGCAGTCTTTAGTTTCCAGCAGAGCCTGATCACAGACTCAGTCCTAGGTTGTGAAATAGAATTGGCTTCTAAGGAAAGAGGAAATATTTATCATGAATAGCCAGAGTTTAAAATATGGGATCTCAAGTTCCTCTGAGCATACAGATTGCCTTCCAGACTATGATAATGCTACCCAGGTGCAGAGACAGGCCCCTGTGTTGCTACTTGAAAAGGGATAATTCATTTGGTATTCGTGCCTGTATTTAATACCCTAAGAGGTTTCAATGACTTAATCATGCACAGTAAAATAACTTAATGGGATCTCCTACTTGATAAGTGAAGTTAATTAGTCATCTACTCCCTGTTTGCTTGATTTTTTTATTTTCCTGGTAAGTCTAAGAAAGTGAAGTAAAACATTTCAAAGTTTATTCATTTATAAATGAATAATTTATTTAAAATTTTTTCATTTTTTCTCTTTATCATCCTTTTCCCATACTTCAATGGAAACTGAAATTGGACTAGCAGGGTTACTGGTCTGTAAATATCCAAGCTGCCACTCTTTCTGTGCCCAGTGCAGCCATGGCTCGTGGTCCCAAGAAGCATCTGAAGCGCGTAGCAGCTCCAAAGCATTGGATGCTGGATAAACTGACGGGTGTGTTTGCTCCTCGTCCATCTACTGGTCCCCACAAACTGAGAGAATGTCTCCCACTCATCATTTTCCTAAGGAACAGATTGAAATATGCCTTAACAGGAGATGAAGTAAAGAAGATCTGCATGCAGAGATTTATCAAGATTGATGGCAAGGTCCGGACTGATGTAACCTATCCTGCTGGTTTTATGGATGTCATCAGCATTGACAAGACTGAAGAGAATTTCCGTCTGATCTATGACACCAAAGGTCGATTTGCTGTTCATCGTATTACATCTGAGGAGGCCAAGTACAAGTTGTGCAAAGTAAGAAAGATCTTTGTGGGCACAAAAGGAGTCCCTCATCTGGTGACTCATGATGCTCGCACCATCCGCTACCCTGATCCCCTCATCAAAGTTAACGACACCATTCAGATTGATTTGGAGACTGGCAAAATTACTGATTTCATCAAGTTTGACACTGGTAACCTGTGTATGGTGACCGGAGGTGCTAACTTGGGAAGAATTGGTGTGATCACCAACAGAGAGAGACACCCTGGCTCTTTTGATGTGGTTCATGTGAAAGATGCCAATGGCAATAGCTTTGCCACCCGGCTCTCCAACATTTTCGTTGTTGGCAAAGGCAACAAGCCATGGATTTCTCTTCCTCGTGGCAAGGGTATCCGCCTCACCATTGCTGAAGAGAGAGACAAGAGACTGGCAGCCAAACAGAGCAGTGGGTGAAGTGATCTCTAGGTGATGTGATTGGAAAAGTCTTTATGCCTAATTAGAGCTAAATATAGCATGATTAATTGTCCCCCCCCAAAAAAAAAATCCAAGCTACCACCTCCTACCATAGGTAGAAATTAGTAAACATAAGTGCTCCTCTTCGTTGGTCTACTCAAGTTTCAGGCCACAATTCTGTATCATATTAAGAGGAAAAACTAAAGTGGGTACAGTAGAGGGCCCCAAGCATTGAGTGCTGTCCTGTTGTCTGTCAATAATTCATTTCCCTTTCAGGGTTGAAAGAAATTGTCTTTCTTTCAATGCAAAATGGATTTTTGCATTGAAATTTTGGATCACATCTCAAATTTTAATCAGGAAAACAAAACCTCAGGAATAAATTCTGCAGGCCCCGAAGGGACACTAAAAGGAGGCTTAGTGCCTAGGAATTCACCCAAAAGAAAACAACATGGTAAGAGCAACTAATTAAGAACTTTAAAAAGTGACAAGGATTCCTGTTAATCTTGTTGCTTAATTGGGACTTAATGAACAGCTCCAGTTAATGGGCCTGTCAATACTCTTCTTGGGAAACAATTTCACTGAATTAACAAATCAACTGTAATACTTATAATGTCTGCTTAAAAACATCTTTTTCTGTATTACTATTTTGGAACACTTAATGAGCCAACTTGCTGGGTCACATATTTGTCATTTTAGTATCTTAAGGCCTGGTTAAAAAGGAGCCCTTGTTACTTTGGCCCTCCCTGTTCTCCAGTAAAGGCCTTTTGGGGTATGAGAATGTTAAGGGTAACTATACTACTACCTGGGTAGGGGGTGATAAAATAGACCTCGAAGTTTATTGTATTTTAGAATAGTTATAGATTTACAGAAAAGTCGTGAAGGTAATACAAAGAATTCCCATGTTCCCCACACCTAGTTTCCCCTAATGTTAACAGTATAGTACGTTTGTCACAATTAATGGGCTAATATTTAGTTAATATTATTAACTAAAGTCCATACTTTATTCAGATTTCCATAGTTTTTATCTAATGTCCTTTGTTCCAGTATCCCATTGAGGATATTACATTTAGTCATGTCTCATTGGGCTCATTCTGGCTGTGACAGCTTCTTAGATGTTCTTTTTTTTTTTTTTTTTTTTTTTTGATGACCTAGAGTTTTGAGTTGGGTATTTTATAGAAAGTTCCTCAATAGGATTGAGTTTTTCTCATGATTAGGCTGGGCTTAAAGGATTTTGAAAGGAAGACTATAGAGGTAAAGTGCCGTTCTCATCACATATCAAGAGTATATACTAACAATATGATTTATTACTGTTGATGTTAGCTTTGATCACCTGGCTATGGTCTTATTTGCCAGGTTTCTCCATTGTAAAGTTACTCTCTTCCACTCAATATTGTACTCTTTGCAATGAAGTCACTATGTACAGCCCACACTTAAGAGAGGAGTTGTGCTCTCCTTAAAAGTGGAATGTCTACATAAGTTGCTTGGAATTTTTCAGAAATAAATTGATCTTTTCTCTATTCAATTTATACCACTGTGGACTCAAGAATATTTATTTCATACTTTGGAAAATAATCTAATAATACTTAATTTTGTTCAGAGTGTTCCATCTTTGGCCATTGGGAGCTCTCAGTTGGCTCCTGTGTCTTCAATACATCTCCATCATTGTTTTTAAATATTTCTCATTTTATAGCACTATAAGATGCTCTGGGCTCATCTAGTTTTCCTCTCCAATCTCAGAGTCAACCATTTTCTCAAGGAGCCCTGGTTCTTTTATTATTTAGTGGTATTAAAGAACCAAGATCTGGATGCTAGATGTGTTCTTGATACTGAGGTGGTATTGCTTCTAGGCCCTGTCAGCAGAACAATGAAATATATGTGTGCTAACCAGGATCCATAGTTCATTATCATCTGTAAACATTCTATTTTTAATATTCAACACATTTTATCCTATGGTCTTTGAGACTTGTCTTTTATAGCAGATGCCGTAGTTGCCAGATGACTGGTTATTTTTACCTGATGAGCTCACAGTAGAAGATGGGAATTTTGTGTCAGCTGCTGGTAAAAGGGAGGAGCCAAGCCCAGGCCCTAGTGTCCTAATGAGTTGAAGGAGAGTGGAGGTACAGAGCCTCTGAGTTAGAATCTGGGATTCAGAGTGGTAGAGCCTCCTCTCCTTCCCCTCAGTTGTAATTCTCTAGAGAACTCCAGGGGCTAAATAAGGTTGTAATGTGCTGGCCACCCCAGCTAGTGATGGATTGGATATGAGGCAATGAGCAGGAGGGGAAAAGGACAGAATGAGAAAAATTTTGTCCCAGCCTATATAGTACTCCGACTCCTGTGGCACCCTGCCCTTTTCTATACTGGGTTTCCATTTCTTGCCCCTGTTATAGTAAGACCCAGTCATGATCTGTTCCTCCAGGGGATTCTTCATAATTTCTCAATCTCTAACCACTGCCTTATTTGTATAATTTCTCCGTGGGTGGGAGAGAGGAAGAGACAATAGTTTATGCTAATTGCTCATCTTGTCAGAAGACTGGTCATTTAACTTAAACCTTTATTAGGGCTTTTATCAACTGAACTCTATGCTAGACATTGGGGATAAATGATAAAACAGTCTCTGCTCACCTTAGCATGGCCTGTCAGGCCTTGCATAGTCTGTCCCTTACCTCTCCCACCTTATCTTTACCACCCTTAGATTCTCTTCTGGGCAAACTGGTTTCCTTCAGTCTTTAATAAGCCTTTTGCTACTGTCTCTTCACATGCTATTTCCTTCCCTTTCTGGTTCCATCTTCCTTCACTGTATCTACATTGAGATCTTAGCTCAGACTGCACTTCTGTTGGAAAAACCACCTTCTCTGACTGACTGAGCACCCATTATATGTCTTTACACCATGTTTTACCACAGAGCTAGACAGATGCCATATGAGTACTTTGATAAGGTATTGACCAACTTCTAAAGGTTTACCTCACTCTCATTTAGCCAGGCAGCCTCAATTCTGACAACTAAAGAGACTCAGCTGGTAAATATTAATATCTGTTTTATAATCTACCCAAAATAGAGTTAAGGCCATAGGCATATCCTGCTTTTCAATATCCCAGTAAGAGTAATGAGAGTGCTGGTTTTGTTCTTTTTTAAAAAATTAGAAACATCATGGAAACAAAGGTGTCAGATTTCCAAATCACTGGCTAATGGACCCTGAAGATATAACAGTGCACAACAATTCAAAACTAAATTTAACTTGAAAAAGTAATGGAAATGAGATTTGCAGAGGATTTGTTAAAATTTGAGACCCCTGTTAGCTATATGTATGGGCTTTTGTTACTTTTTGGTAATCTATAAGGACATTTGTGAAACATCTCTAAATTATAACTTGCAGAATCTTAATCAGCAGTCACTGCACTGACAAGTAGGTGCCAGGATAAAGTTTAGAATGAGATTTAAATGGATAATTTTAACATGTTTAATCTGGGGACCTAAAAAAATGAATAAATCTGTAGTTTTTTAAAAAGATTTTTTTAAATATGCTGCAGAATGTGTGGTATCGTAGAATATTGACAGCATTTACTGTATGTTGACCATGTTCCAGAACTGCTAACTTCATTCTACATATCTCTTAATCCTCTCAACAGTCCAGGATACATATTGTTTGCCCAACAATGGGTCCAGGAACTACTATGTTATTCATTGAATCTGGCTCCAAAGCTAGTGGTTAGTCTGGAGCTTCCATGCATAGTGCCCCCAAGTCTTTCCAACTAATTCTCATAAATATCCACTTGTCTTCAATCACCAACCTCATTCAGACATTTTTCAGGGACTACTGAAATGCCTCTCTTCTTCTGATGTCTTAAAAATGCCAAATACCTTGTTTCAGGCCATCAGTATCTTAACCACTCTTGCTGTAGCTTGAGGAAGATTCCTTTTGCTCATAATATACAGAACATATTTATACATACCTGTTAGCCTTTAAATAGAGGTCCCATATACTTCATCCCTTCTCTCATACCACCCATGAGTCTCAGGTTTTTTACAGTGTCCCTCTGGATGGCCTGAATGGGTCACACATCCCCATCCCTAGTCTTGCCCTATGATAGGGTTTATCACATCCTATTAAAACTCTTTAATGTGTGCCCTACTAAACTATGGGTTCAGTGAGAGTCAGAATAAGAATTTTAAGACATTTAAAAATTCCTTAAGGGTTACTTTTTTAGAACATGCATGTGAAGTTGAGTTCCCTTTTTGGTGTCACATATATAGTGATATATACCTGCTAAATTAAGGGATAAAGACTAGTAGATACACATTATAAACAATTATACAAGTTATTCTTAGTTTATTTAAGAATACATTGAGAATATTTGCAATTTATCTCAAAAATTACATAATCTCCCTACATGCTAAAATGGCATTTGCTAAAACTGCTGACAGTCCAGATTCTTAGTAAAATGTATCTTAATCCCAAAACCTATGTGATGTTTAAAAGGGAAACATTAGCCCTAGAAGTGTTTCTATTAAAAAGCTTTGTTCAAAGGTACCGTTAAAGGCAATTAGGCAAGAGAAGAAAAATGTACAAGTGAGGAAAGAGGTAAAAATCACTTGTAGATGGTAAGTGTACTTAAATACTATGTCAACTGAAGATGGTTCATTGAAGTAGCGAGTAAGTCTGAAGATAAATTGGAAGGAAAATAAAGCTAGGAATATTTAAGAAGACGTATAAGTTATATATGAAGAAAACTATTAAAATATTGACAGGACACAAATGAGACCTTAAATGGTAAATTATACCACGACTAAGAAATTGAGCATAAAAATAATTCTAAAGAAAAATAAGTTCTTTAAAATCTGAATAAAAATAACAGGACTGTTTTTGGAACTAGACAAGTTGATTCTAACATTCATTTGGGAAAATAAGTAACCATAATATTGTGCAAAAATTAGAGTCATAAGGGAAAAACTAACTCTACCAGTGTTAAAATATTACAAAAAGAATAAAACAGGATTGTACTAGCACATTACTCAATGAATGGAACAGTTAAGTCCAGATATGGATCCTGAACTATATTAAAATTTAAAAATACAAGAAGAAAAAACAAAAGTAGTTTTTCTTTGTGTAGTGGCTCTGCCTTCTAAGTTAAAAACAAAAGAATACTTGAAAAGAATGGATGATGTGACTAGATTAAATTCTGTATAGAAAAACACTGTGAACAACAACAAAAACCCCAACTGGTAAAAGATGTTTGCCAATGGTTAATTTTTTCTTTAATACAATTTTTATAAGTCAAAAAGTAAAAACAACAACCCAATAGATAAGTGGGCAAAAGATACAAACAGTTGAAACATGATGCTTAATCCCAGTTAAAGCAAATAAAATCCATTGTTGAGATTCCATTTTCTAGCAATCAGATTTTCAAATAGATTTGGATAACAGTTATCAAAGGAACAAGGGAACCGGCACTCATTTGTTCAGAGAAAATTGGTATAATCTTTAAGGAGGACAATCTAATTTTTAAATTTTAGGATGTATACTCTGACTAAGCAATTCCAATGCAACCAAAAGAATATTTTGTGACGTGAAAATTATGATATTCCAATTTTAATGTTAAGAATACAGTCATGCTCATTTATTGGTTGTTACTGCTTTTGCACTATAATTGCAGAATATTTCTGACAGAGACCATATGGCCCACAGCCTAAAATATCATTTGTCCCTCTACAGAAATTTTGCCTGATCCTGGCTCTAGAACAGCACTTTATAATAAAAATTTCTGCAATGGCAGAAATGTTCTCCCAGCTGTCCACTAGCTAGATGTATATAGTAAGGTTCAGAAAGTGAGTGTAGCTTATGGCTATTAGATAGTGGACAGTGTAGCTCTAGAAAACGGGGTTTATTTTAAATTACATATATGCTTTTACATGTATGAAGTAATATGTACTGAAGTTTTTTATATCAGTGTTTTGAAGAGCAGAAAATAGGAAAATACCTAAATTGTAAATTGGAAGAATATCAGTTACATTTTGTACCATCCATGTAAATAGAATACTACTCAGTGTTATTGGAAGATATCCCAAAGAAGTAAAACAAGAACGATGTATAATCTTAAGGCTTTGTTTTATATTACTGCATAACAAATCTCCTTAAAACTCAGTACTGGTTCAAACAAGTATTAACATTCTGTGGGTTGATTGGGCTTAGCTGGGTGGTTGCATTCCACATGGGCTTGGCTAGGGCTACAGCTATCTGGAGGCTTCGCTTTGGCTGGCATTTGGCCCTGGCTGTTACCTAGGAGCTCCACTGGGGTTGCAGACTGATGGGCCTTGTTTATTTTGATGTGGCCTTTCATATTGGTTGGGATTCTCACAGCATGGCAACTGGGTTCTAAGTGGAGGAAAGCAGATCTTAAAAGCCATTTCTGCATTCTGTTGGTCAAAGTGTGTTATGAGGCCCTTCCAAGTGCAGATAGAGGGGAAATTGGTTCCACTCTTCTATGAGAAGAGTAGAATTTGTGGTTATCTTTAATTCACCACAAGCAGATGTATGTGCTCACACATATAAAATATTTATTTTTAGAAAATCCTAGAATACACAAGAAATAGTTGGTAGTGGTTGCCTTTACGTATGGAAATAGAAGTTGGGGAAAACCTTTTAAGCCTCCTTCCCCACCTCCACCCCCATGCCACTGGTAAAAGAGCCACTGTTTTACAACTTTCTGGTTTTTAATAGTCTAAAGCAGGGGTGCCCAACCCCTGGGCCGTGGATTGGTACCAGTCCATGGCCTGTTAGGAACCGGGCCACACAGCAGGAGGTGAGTGAGCAAAGGAAGCTTCATCTGTATTTGCATCTGCTTCCCAGAGCTAGCATTGCCGCCTCAGCTCCACTTCAGATCATCAGGCATTATATTCTCATAGGAGCACTGGTCCCTGGTGCTAAAATGGTGGGGGACCACTAACTTAGACCTTTCAAGTCTCAGCAGACATTGTTTCATAGCCACATTCTTTAACATACCTGGTGTACACCATACTGACTCCCGAGCAACCCCATCTCTGTTCACAGCCAGGCCCACCTTTAGGCTGGTGATTTACCTTACTGCTCATTATGTCCCCCACCTCTCACCCCCACCCTTCTATATTATCCATCAAGAAATAGGCATTTGATGACTGAAATCTTGTATTAACTTTGATTTCCAGTGTGTATTTTTGTTGATAAGCCATTAAGCAGATCCTCAATAATTAATTACTCAATTGAAAAAGTTTGACTTTTCTTATCCTTATGATCACCAGGTGGCATTACAGCTTTATACAAAAGCATGGGTAAGTGCATATCTGAACTAAGATGCATTCATGTTTCTGTCTCCAGAGGAGCTGAGCCACTTGTGTCATCTAAGAACTGGGGACAACATAATGGGAAGTCTTAGCCAAGATCAGTTGGAATCAAAGGCTCACAGAGTAGAAGGCAGACGTGGTTTTGAACGGAAGGAAGAACTAAGATTCACAGAAGAATTAGGATCCTCAAAATTTCATTCCAAAGTAGGTTTAAACATCACTTATTCAAGGGAGGCCTAGGCCTTGAATTCTACTAAATTCCTTCTCAGAACCTATAGAAAATTATATAGCATACAAGGAAAGGTGCAATTCAATATTAATAATGTCCATGTTGCTAAATCTTTTGTAGATGGTTTTAGTCCTAGTCTTGACCTTAATAGCATTTAACCCAGTTAATTATTTTTTCCTTTAAATATTCTGGCTATCAAGGCAGCACAATTTCTGTGCCTCCCTTTTCCCATATCATTTTTTTTCCCCCTACTCCCTCATCCCCTTAATACCCCCGTGCCCGCCCCTCACCTCCATATTCAGTTTCCTTTGCCATTCGGCTTTGAGTAGTTTCCCAAGGCTTGGTTCTAAGGCATTCCTATTCACTATACTTTCAACTCCTATTGCTTCATTTATATCAACTCAAAGTTGCCACTGACGCACACCCGCCTCTCCCACCCGCCGCCCCGAGCTCAAGACCCATAAATACTTCTTTAAAGTTGATGCTAAACTGAACTGGCTTTGTCTCTCCAGCCGAAACATCATCCAGTGCTCCTTAATAGCACTGTTAACCTTAGAGTTGTCATTCACCTATGATACGTCTTATCTTCCATATTCAATCAAATTAGGATTTTTCTTAAATGATCTCTTCAGTTTTCTATTGGTCTCTAGTCGTCTTCATCTTTGCCCCCTCCACTATCTTCACAGTGGACTCAGAATAATTTTTAAAGATGCGAATCCGATTCAGCACACTTATTCTAAAAATTTGCGTGCTATTAGTCAGGATTTGTATTCGCTGATGTACCTCAGACTTCAGGTGACTGCCTGTCCTTCTGCATTTGCAACCCCAGGGAAATGGCCATTTTCTCCAGCCTTATCTGCAATTTATCAAAGTCCGCCTCAGGTTTTTCACACGTGCTATTGCTTTGCTCATATAGAACCTGTACCAGTCTCAAGAGTTTTACATTCAAATTCGCCAAATGGCGGAAGTGGTCTTTTCGGTTGGATAGGTTTGCTGTCTTCCGCCTCAATGACCTTCCTAAACACAATTCCTGAGATTAAAAAATAACCGAAATCGTATCGGTTCCCACTTCCTGGCGCTTCCTACCACGCCTCGGCAAATAATCAGAGAATAGTCTGAGAGGATAGAAATCCGGTTTAAGCCAGGGATTCCCGCGACTCACTTCCAACGCATACTCTATTTAAATTTTACACCAGGCAATTTAGGGGTCGGGGAAAAAAGCTTTAGGGGGAGTGGGACTCGAACTCATAGGCTCTTGCTCTCTCCATTTCCCGCCACACGCGGGCTCCCGGGTTAGAGAACAACGATCGCCGCCGAGGACGCGAGCAAAGTGCGCGCTCGGAGTAGGGGGAGGGGCCTGGCGCGCGCAGAAACAAGAACCGAGGTGGGTGGGGGCAGGCTCTCTCGCGAGAGTGGGTTTGTTCTTGGTCTGCAGCCGCTGCTGCCACCTCTTACCAGCGCCGTTGCTGCGGGGGATTGTGGGATCCTTCGCGTCCTGTTCGCTAGGAGAGAGGTACCTCTCCTTTTCCCTTTCCCTTTCCTTAAGGTAGGCGTGAAGCGGGTAAGAATCGGGGTGGGGTGGTCGGGGGCTCTCTGCGTCCGCCGGGAGGAGGCAGCGATGGCGACAGGGGCTGTAGGGAGCCGGCGGCGCGCCTCTCTTGCTCGCTCCCGCTCGTCCGCTCTGCCTCCCTCCGCGCTGCGTATGTGAGCCGCCTGATCGGCGGCCGCCATGTTAGGAGCGCAGTGGCGGCGCAGCCAGCCTCCTCGGGCGTTGGAGGTGAGCGGTCCCGGAGGGAGACACTCGGTCAGCCAAGAGCCTGGGGTGCGGCGAGAGAGTCGGGGGGCTCTGAGGGCAGCCGATGAGCCGAGCTTCCCGCGTCCTGGGCTTGCTGCGGGCGGGGGCGGGACGATGAACCCGTTACACGCGAGCTGCCGCGCTGAAAGGAAGGGAGGAGCGCCGGAGGCCTGAGGGACCGACTGTCCATAGGGGGCCTGCCGTTTGGGGAGGATAGTTAAGTTAGCGAAGTTCTTGGATAGTGCCAGTCCCACATACTTGTTGGCTTTTTTTTTTCCCCTTTGCGCTTGAAAATGTGCCCTAAAATGGAGGATTTCGCAGACTCAAAAGCTTTGCCGCTTGAGCAGAATTTCTTGGTGTCAAGGCCTTCGCTCTGCTCCTCGCCCATCGCCTCATAGCCCCCTAAGACTCCTCCCGTCCCCGCCCACACGCGCGCGCGATTTTAGCCGGACCTCAGAAACAATTCCTCTCCCCCTCGTCGCTTAAAAATGGCCGAAAATGAAACGTTAACGCTTGTTTTTCGTATTGCGTCGTGGATAAAGCCTTCTACAGTATGCTGCTAGGCAGGAGATTAGTTTCTGTTTAAAGAGTCACCTCACATTCCTTTTCCCTTTATTAAAATATTGTCAGTAGGTTCCTCCAGAGAGGATCGTGTGATGTGGGACCTTCCGGTTTCCAAACAAAGGGTTTGGAGTACCGTGATGTAGTCGCATCGTTGTTCTTTTTATTGCTAGCTCTGTGCCATGTTCTGTGTTACACAGGGACTTTCTCTGCTTACTGTGGAGGAATATCTCGCAGATGTTTATACTGCTCTGTCGCACTATTCTGTATAATATTCCTATTGGATCAGTTAGTTTTCCAGCTAGATATTTCTAGAACGGTTATGGCGTTTCCGAAATTTCTAGTCTTTCAAGCGCGCTGAAATAATGAGAATCGTTGATTTCCCATGTCGTAGTCATGAGATTTTTGTATTGATGTTGCGTTTTGCTTATTGAACAGAGAGCTTGGTTTAAGATTTTTAAGTAATAAGACACAGTTTTCTTCTCAGTTAACAGTTCTCTGCGGGCAAAAATAATATTTTAGGCTTAAATTTTCAAAATAAGATTTCTTTTTAAAAACTCAGTGATTCAGTCATCTACACAGTCAAAATAATTTTTCAGCATTAGAATTTTAGTAATCTAGAAGGCGAGGAAGGACAGGTTTTTGTTGCAAAAACGCTCCGTGGTATGTTTTTGCAAACTTGAAATCAAACACAATTTACATACTACATTTAAGATTTTTCTGGCTTGTTACGTAAGATTTGGAAAAACGCTCTTTAGCCAGAAGATGTTTGTGTTGAAGTGCTTTATATTTACATTTCTTCCTTTCCATTTAACATTATATGATTATAACAAGTGTATACTCTACCCGGGGGAAGTTTTCAGTTTATCATTACATATCTCCCTTCCCAGCCGTGTAAGCGGTGCTGCTTTTACATAGCATTTTAAACTAATTGGGAAGGATTTAACTACTCTTGATCTGAACGTTGTATATATTAAAGGAGTCTTTAAACGTACTAATTTTTTGAACGCTTTTAGGGAAATATTAACTAATATTACAAGTCAGTTAATGGTAGGTAACAAATTTTAACAACTGAGGAATACAAAGAAAATGTCTTACATAATTTTAGAAATAAAATGTAGTTCAAATCTCTATTTTATAGAAGAGAAGATTAAAGCCCAAGGAGGTGATGATTATCTGGTTAACCAGTGGCGTTCTAGAATGCTTACGTCTTGATTGGATACTTCATTTAGACTCTTCATATTTTAATAAATAGACTTAAAAGTGGTAGAACTCTCTTACAAGAATTCATCTTAAGGGAATAGTGTGTTAAAGATTTCTGTGCCAAAAAAATTTGTCTACGTGTATGTTAATCTGGGTTATTAAGCATATTAAAAGTCTAAAAGGTTCAATCAACATTTGGTGGTTCACAAATTTGGTGCGGCCATCAAATGGAAATCTACAGCTTCTTAAAACAGTGTTTTAAGAAGAGAGTGATGATGGGAAAATGACAATAGAATATAGTATTGGAAAGAATGTAAAAAACTGCTGGTGCCAATTTTAATATTTCGTTTAAAGGAACGTGTAAATAAGCATAAAAATAGAAACATACCAAAAAAGTATAGATGTTGGAGTTAATGGATTATTTGCATTTCTTTCCTCGTGTTTTTCTGAGATTTCCACAAGAAATTATATTTACTTTTGTAATGGAGAGAGACTTTTTTGTAAATGTTAGGGCCGCTTAAAAAACCAGAATCTCATGCATGTTGTTTTTTTAGAGGAATTGAGGTAGAAGTGAGCCCTTCTTGAGGTCTGAAGTGCAGTTTTTTCCGAAAGTGACAAAAAGTTGTCACTTGTTATATGTAGACAAACATAGGGATCTGAACACAGTCTTATGTAAAAATCTTAAGTTTGCCATTATCAAGACTAATGCTAACTAGGTTACCATATGAACTGCAGTCATTAACTATTTCAAGAATAAGCAAAACCAAAGAATTGGATAATGGTTTATTTGATGTTCTTAGCACATCTTTTAGGTAAAAGTACTTTGTTTAAATATACCTATTTTAGTTAGAATTGCATTAAAACTGTCCCACATTTGCTGCAACAGTTCTTAGTGCACTCAACTGACTTAACTTTGGAATAGACAATACCAAGTTCACTGGATGTGGGGTGGAAGGTTTGTAGACAGTGTAGTTTTGTTTTTATATATGTATATATGTGGTTATTACAATGTCTTCACTGTCAGGGATATAAAACGCTGTAATTTATAATTCTTAGGTATGTAGTGAGCTTATTTGTTAGCTCAATTAAAAATTTAAGAGGCTAAAGTTTAAAAGCTAATTTATATAAAATACTTGCTCTTTTCTAGAAAAAGTTTTAAATGACATATCTTTGACATTGGCCGATCTAGAGTCCTTGTAGCTTATGGTTGTTGGTACATATCTTATGGCAGAATCCCTTTTGGATGTGCTGGATAAGAGCAAAGGGGAAAAACGCCTATGGTAGACGTCATAGGGGGCAAGCAGTAAATGCAGCAAGTTACAAAGTGATTGATATTAGGGTCTTAAAAGGATCTTTGATTTGCCGTATCATAGGTTGCTAATGAAGATACAGAACTTTCTGATCTTTTAAGTTTTGTATGTTTTTTTCCCCCATTTGTGGGGATTACTATGCTATTAAACATCTTCATTTGGTATAGTAACTTACAGGAGAACCACCAATACCATATTTGAAATTTGAAAGTGAAGTGGTTGAGCACCTGACTCATGCAGTAATTGAGAACGGAAAAGCAATATAGAAGAAATACAAACATTTGTGCTTAAAATGATCTTGCTGTGAGGTGTGAGACATCAGAACAATTTAATGCTTAACTGTGGACCCTTGTGTGGATGATGGTATTCTGGAAAGGCACCATGGAGGAGGGAGTTTTACACTTAAGCATCAGGAGACACCAAGAAATATTCGTAGCCGCATTCTTGATAACGCAAGAGATTTAAAACAGCCTAAATGTTCATCATATGCAGAATAGATAAGTGTATGTGCCATAATGGTATCTATATTGCAGTTAAAATGTAGGTTTAATTCCTGTATAAATCAGTTTTTTAAAGCAAATAATGATATGTACATATTGTCAATTTGTAAAAAAAATTAGATGTGCAAAATTAATGTGTTTTTGAGGATATGAATAGGTAAAACTTGAAGATAAGGAACTGCAGAAGAGATGCATTAGAAATTGGTAGGTAGAAAGTATTTAAGGTCTTGTTTTATTTCTAAACTTGAATGTACACACACTGGTTTGTATACATTATATGAAGTGGGGGTGTGCTGGGCCTTAAGAGAAATGTTAGTATTAAATGAAGAGAGGAGAAGAGACATTTCAGCTAATTTGCTCAAGTGCTGAGCAGTCTCAACTTATTATAAAATGATCTCTCTCATAAGGTGTTGGTGTATAGTGGAAAGTGGGTTTAGATAAGTAGGATACAACTAACATATGAAAGATATTGAAAACCATAGTGTGGACTTTATTTAGTGAGTAGTATGTTTTGGAGCAGTAGAATGTAAGATGGGTGATGTTTTAGGACATCTATATTGGAATCTGCAAACGTGGATGCAAGGAAACCAGCCAAAAGGCTGGAGAACTTAAGATCTCTGGTAAGACTATGGCAGAGGAAATAGAGAGGTAAAGACTTTTTGTTCTGGAGGATAAGAAGGTAACTTAAAGGTAGACCAGCAATAGAGAGTGAAGAAAGAAGAGGTTTAATTTGTCCACTTTCACTAAGATCCACTTCTTTTCTTCAATTTTAGTTGTCTAGGTTACTACTAGTCTTTTAAAGCTGACTTCTGGTTTGGTAACAATTTAAATATGAATTCTGGCTATGAATAGAAGCGGATGGGACATTGAAGTTGATGTATGAAATAAGGGTGTACAGTACAGTGAAAGGTTTATACGCATAAGTCTCTGGATCAGTCATTTTATCTCTAAAGTTTGCTTTCTCATTGTGAGGATCAGATTACATAAAAGTAGTTTACTGTTTCTTACCATGTGCTGGACACCAGTCTAAGTGTTTTATATGTGTCATTTTATTAAGTCTTTACAACCTCATGAAATAGGTTTCGCTTTTATTCCCATTTTACATATGAGGAAACAAACAGATGTTAAGTAATTTGCCCAAGGTCCTACAGCTACTGTGTAATAGAAACAGGATACAAGTCAAGGCATTTGGGCTCCAAAAATTTCAGTATATACCAAATCAAAGTTGTATAAGTTTGTGGAAGCCAAGAGTAGAACATAAAATGAGTTGAGGGGGAAATCTTAAGGTGCAGAATGGGGCATTGATAAAAACCACTGCTTTTGCTTTAAAGTAGAGAAAAGAGCAAAGTTAGTATCATAGATTAAAATCAAGAGTCCAAATTGTCGAGTAAATGGAATAAGTTGCTATCCTGTAGTACGGGCTTATCATTCCTGTGCTGCTTTAATTTGAAAAATGTTTAACGTCTAATTGAAAGTAGCCAGGAAAAAAATTTTTTTAAATGCTTACAGCACCTGATATTCCTAGTCTCCCATCCAAGTACTAACCAGGCCCGACCTTGCTTAGCTTCCGAGAATCAGTAGTTTATTTTCAAAAGCCTTTTAAGCCCCTTATAGGTATGCCAAAGTGAGATGAGATCATGATACTGAAGAATACACATTAAAGTATAAGGATTTTTTTATTTTTAAAAGATTTTTATCAAAATATAGTTAATATACACTTGTATTAGTTTTTGATATACATCATAATTATTCAACCTTTATATACCTAAGGAAGTGATCACGATAAGTCCAGCGACCATCTGACACTGTATAACACTATCACAATATTATTGACTATATTCCTTATGCTGTACATCACATCCCCATGACTGACTTGTTTTATGCGTGGAAATTTGAGCCTCTTGTTCCCCTTTACCTCCCCCGCTCCTTTTGATTTTTTCAATTACAGTTGACATTCAATACTATATTAGTTTCAGGTGTACAGCATAGTGGTTAGACATTTATATAATTTACAAAGTAATCCCCCTGGCTAGTCTAGTACCCACCTGGCACTATACATTGTTATTACCATATTGACTGTATTTCCTATGCTTTACATTCCCATGACTATTTGATAACTACCACTTTGTACTTAATTCCTTCACTTTTTTAAAGTATAAGGTTTCAAAATGGCTCAAGCTCTGTATGAAAAATTGAGTAGTTCCTGAGATATAATCATTTTAAAAAATCAAACCCTTAAATGAAATACAAGTTAAAAAATATTAAAGTATATAATATATAAATATATAAAAAATATAAAGCTATGTTGATAAGTTATTTGGAAAACCATTATCAAATTAATAAATGAGAAGTTTTTAAATAGGGACTTATTAACCTAACTTCATACTTTAATTAGAAATGAGTTGGTGCTTAGTTTAAAAGATCTGATCACAGAAGTCAATGCTTTTGTGTGACAATGACAAAAATTAAGGAACTGCCTTTTAAATGACGACACTTTGAAATTAGTAGTGAGCTATACGTGCCATCTATTGATGTATAATTAGGACATTTTTACTGTGTTGGTATCGTTGGTTGCTACCTTACACATATTTGGGAAGCTAACAAATCACAAGTTTGACCTTGATAGAACATTTGGAAAATCTGAAAATTTCTTGTCCTGTTTGTTTTTAATTCAGAAGAGAATTTTATAAACTACAGTTTTCTAGCTGTTTGTAAGGTTTTACATTTAGTAGCATTTGCAATTAGATCATAAACCAGCTTTAATTCTAGGTAAATTGTTTAGTAGAATTGTCTGTAAAAATGCCTGTTAAGAATTTGCTTATCAAGTTATAAATGCATTTGTGAAGCCCAATTATGGATAATGTTAGTCGTTCTTTTATTTTTCTGATTGGGAGAGATGGAGGTACTTTTTTGAAAGTGAAAGGTTCTGTGTTGATGGGCATTTAGAATTTGCTTCATAAAGATTTTAAGTGGGTAAATTAGATTTTGATGTTACATTTTAGGTTAATGTCAAAGGAACTATTTTCAAATTTTATTAAACCTCTAGTATAATGTATTGCGAAAAAGCAACTTTATAATTATGGAAGTAAAACAAAATAAGCTATTAATCTTTTAAAAATCTAATAATTTAGTAAACGTTTCAGTATTGTGCTTAACTTTAATAGGCAGTAAGTCTCACTTAAATGAGCCTTTTAACAAATGGCTTATTTGTCTTATGTTTACCAATTACCAAAGATACTAAAGGAATTGTATTCATAAATGCTCTTTAAATGGTGGTGTCACGTCAGATTTTTCAATTCATTTTAATTTAAAATTTTTTGTAAGAATTTTGTTTGTATTTCAAAGGTCTGACTTAAGTTCCTATTCAGTAATATTACTCTCAAATTCTTGTGTCGATCTGGCTGCATTTAAGTTGAAACTGGGTCAAGAATATTAAGGTTATTTTTAATTAAATTACAAGTCGTCATGAGATATAAACATTGTCTTGCCCTTTTTCTGAAGTTCATTTTTTGTTTTGTCTTAAGGTTATCATCTTACCTTTACTTCTCTTAACCTTTCTTTTTGCAGATACACCGTTTTCATTGTACCATACAAAGAAAATAATTGAGATCTCTGCAATGTGATAATCATTTCCTTAAAATATGATCAATAAAGATCTTATACATAATACTGTTGTATAATTTCCCTGAAGGAAAAGAGTAGTTCTTTCAAAAAACTGGTTTTTCAATAATACTGAGCTTTGGCTATTACATGAAGAGCAAAACTGCAATTAATAATAACTTTGGTAGTTTGAAATACTGATTTTGAAAAACCCTCAAAGTTTTTGTCTTTTAAAATATAAAGTATACATGAAAATTTAGAGGGTCCTGCCAGTGTTTATACACAGTATTTCAGCTGCCATTCTGTATAACATTTATAAGATATCAAAGAAACTCATCCAAAGTCCACCTGACTCTTGTCTTTATTTTATTAATCTTAAAGTCTAAGTAGTTTATATAGTGGATGTGATCCAGAACTAGTTTCTTTGGTGTCTTTTCTCAAATTCATCTTTCTTGGTGTGCAAAAACATCTATAATTCCAGTCACCTCTGATGGCATTTCTGTGTCTTTTTAACTTTGTCACATCTTTTTGTAAAATCTAGTCCTGCCTGTGGTTTTTTTTTTAATACTTCCTCTGCCACTATATTCGTCCAATGTTCCTTGCTTTATCCTGTCCTTGGTGGGCTTGGTCCCATAATAGACTTGTAACTATTGAATATTGCCTGGTTTTTACTGTAATAAAGTTTAATGTGTTGAACTATCATCAATGCCTAGGTGTATGTATGGGTGATCAAACGTATAAGACTTAGCAAAGCCTCCAAATAGAATTCTGTAACAAACAATTTAAGACTTCCCTATGTCGTCGTGATTATAAAAAGGTGTTTTCATCAAGGACATTTGTTATGTACATCATTTAATATTTTGTGAGAATCATATGTAAATGCTTTGGAAATTCTTACATAACCATTTCTGAGGTAAAACAACTTGAAAGAAAAAATAATTTCATCTAGAAACACATCTTGGGTAATTGTATTCAAAACCAAAATTTTCCAAGTGATTGTGGCTATTCTTGTGAAAAGTTTACACAAATCTATACAAGATCTCATTTTCATTTTTACCTTACTTGAGTTTTAGAGGTTCTGAAGCCCTGAAATTAGATGAGTGTTGGTGGATGCTAACTTGGGGAGTTTCACTTCTTTAAATCACCTACACTTCCTGTACCTGGGTTTTTTCTTGGGAGGTCTCTTATTTCTATACTGACCATATTTAGTTCTCCTTACTTTATAATACTAGAAATGGAATAAGCACTGCCTGATAGAAGGTGGACAGTAAGAAAGCAGTTAGTTATATGGCTTAAATTTGTGCAGAAATCCTTAAACTGTCAGAAGTCACTTGTTTTTCTTCACATCTGTCTTCACCTTATGATTTTGCTACATAAAGATCTCAGCTATTGTGTTTGGTCTTAGATCTTACAGTAGGTACTTGACACCTAAACTTCATTTGTTATTTTACTTGGTTCTTTCTGATAGTTATAATAGGTCTCATTTTCTAAAGCAGAATACAACTGATTCATCTTTGACTTGCTGACATTGATTTTTTGTTTTGTTTTGTTTTTAGTCTTCTGGAACTTAAGCATCATACTATAGGGTGTATTTTTATTCTTCTGAAAGAAAAGACCCATCTATATTTTTACTGAAATTTTGATGTACTCAGACATCCAACCCTTCAATTGAAATGTTTTTAAATTTAGTATGAAATTCCCTTTAACAGTTAAAACTTTAGCATGAAAGACCACTTTTTAAATATCTATATGCAGGCTCTGCATACATCTGGAATCTGTTTAAGATATATAATAAATTCCTTGTAAGTTTGAGATCTTAAATGTTTTTTTTTTTTAATCAACATGATGCATAAGTTTTTTTTCTTTAAAAAAACGGCATCTACTTAAAGGGATTTATGACTAAAATTGCTTATTTTTCTACAGAGTTGTCTGCTGGTTCTCAGCTTGAAGAAGATTCTACAGTCCTTATTGATCCTTTTTCTTGGCGTTACCATTTTTTTGAAGCAAAGTTGACCTAGTTTTGTAGTTTGAGCTTTCTTTTTGGCCATCTTTTAAGAAAATTTTTTTGGTAATCTATAAATTAGCCAAGAGATAGTTCTACAATGTCCAAGTCATTCCAGCAGTCATCTCTCGGTAGGGACTCGCAGGGTCATGGGCGTGACCTGTCTGCAGCAGGAATAGGCCTTCTTGCTGCTGCTACCCAGTCTTTAAGTATGCCAGCATCTCTTGGAAGGATGAACCAGGGTACTGCACGCCTTGCTAGTTTAATGAATCTTGGAATGAGTTCTTCATTGAATCAACAAGGAGCTCATAGTGCACTGTCTTCTGCTAGTACTTCTTCCCATAATTTGCAGTCTATATTTAACATTGGAAGTAGAGGTCCACTCCCTTTGTCTTCTCAACACCGTGGAGATGCAGACCAGGCCAGTAACATTTTGGCCAGCTTTGGTCTGTCTGCTAGAGACTTAGATGAACTGAGTCGTTATCCAGAGGACAAGATTACTCCTGAGAATTTGCCCCAAATCCTTCTACAGCTTAAAAGGAGGAGAACTGAAGAAGGCCCTACATTGAGTTATGGTAGAGATGGCAGATCTGCTACACGGGAGCCACCATACAGAGTACCTAGGGATGATTGGGAAGAAAAAAGGCACTTTAGAAGAGATAGTTTTGATGATCGTGGTCCTAGTCTCAACCCAGTGCTTGATTATGACCATGGAAGTCGTTCTCAAGAATCTGGTTATTATGACAGAATGGATTATGAAGATGACAGATTAAGAGATGGAGAAAGGTGTAGGGATGATTCTTTTTTTGGTGAGACCTCGCATAACTATCATAAATTTGACAGTGAGTATGAGAGAATGGGACGTGGTCCTGGCCCCTTACAAGAGAGATCTCTCTTTGAGAAAAAGAGGGGCGCTCCTCCAAGTAGCAATATTGAAGACTTCCATGGACTCTTACCGAAGGGTTATCCCCATCTGTGCTCTATATGTGATTTGCCAGTTCATTCTAATAAGGTGAGTTAATGCAACAGATGCTTCTAATTTCTTTTACATTGTAGTGTCTATTCTGTATTTACCTATCTTTTACTCTGATTCTGTAGTCTGATGACACTGAGTTGATCAAGAATTTTTATGCTTTGAGAACACTTTATTTGGAAGGTAATTGTTTTTTGAGCATTTTAAACCAGGGCTTTACATTAATACAATCTGCCTAGATTGCTTCTGGCCACAAAGCTGTCATCCACTGGGATTTCTTGTTGGTTTTTGGCATCAATATGTTCTTCTTAATCATATTTAAGCAGTTTTTTGTCTGCTTTGTTGAATTAAGCATTTTTTTTATTTTTATTTTTTCAGTCAATGTGCTATTCAGGATGCTAGATTTCAGATCTCCATCTGTCTTGATTGCTGATTTGTATGTAGTAAAGATGGATTCTTGAACAATTCTCTTTTTTTTTCCTTATCTGTGGCTACAGGGAAAGAGTTAATGTAGAGCCCTGGTGTTTGTTTCAGTATGTTTCATATTTTAGATTAGTTCATTCTTCCTTTTTTGATTTCCCTTTAACACAAACTCTCATACTGTGACTGAAATTTTTCATCATTTTTTTTCTCCTTTTCCACAACTTTCTTAAACATACTTCAGAACTCACTTTTTATTGTCCCATATTACATCTATCCCTTTAGAGACTTGGAAAAATCAACTACTGCAGTATCCTGCTCTGTGTTTCCTCATAAGCATATTCTTTTTCTGACTTAGGCTTAGACTTCTGGTATAGTCATTTGAGCAACAAAACAAAACAAAGATGTAGTGAATTCTCCTTTGCTTTAATTATCACATCTGGCAAAATGGGAACTTTATCAAAAAGTTCTTTTAAATATGTTGTCCTTTCTCTTTTAGTGTTTCAATTTTACTCATTCTCTGATTCTGCCCCCCACCCCCACACCCAAAAAAAAACAGTGCAGTTGACTTAAAGTCAACATTATAGCACTCTGCTAGTTTGGATCTATAATCTATGACCATCCATTTTTCCTGATGTGCTGTGTAGTTAATTCTGTTTAACTGGAACCTGTTGCTGCCATGAAATTGACTTGATGGTTAATGTTACAGGGTTTTTTATTTGCAGTAACACCTGGAAAGGTCATTTTCTTTTCATATTTATCCCTTTTAAATGCATTTTTTAGTGAGTTAATTTTTGAATAAACTAAATCAGATTGTTAGATTTTGTTTTTTAATCTGTTTGGATCTCATGATTAAGAGAAAAGTCTTGTTATTTGAATTAAGAGTATTTTGAAAAATGTCTTTAAAAAGTAATTCTTAGCTAAATATGTATTTCTATAATACAAAAACCTTTTGAATTAATGTAAACATAATTTAAGTATACAAACAAGGAATATTTTAATCTTTAATCCATACCAAAATAAACAGCAAATGCTAAATTTAAATTCATAAATTAATTTCCATTTAAGACATAGAACCCCAAACTCGTAGAAATTAGAAAATTTTGTTTGGTATTTTTGGGGTTGTCTTTTTTCATATTTGTTGGATATACCAAGTATATCATGGAAGTTAGTTTTTGTTCAGTACTGAAAAGGTCCATTAAACTTTAGTGGCTCCATTTTTTCTGTTACTTCTTGCCTATTTGCAGTAATGGCAATATTGATCAGTGTTCTCAGAAAAGGTCTCTGAATTCCAAGGAAAATCGCTAGTTACAGTGTCTCAAGTGAAAGTGATTGTAAGGAACTTAAAATCTTTATTACTGCAGTCATTATGAATCAAAACCTTTTGGAAGTCTCTTTATCCTGACTTTGAGCAGTAATTTAACCTTGTTGTTTGCACATAGAAAAATCATTGAGTAAAGGAACATAAAAGGAAACTGAGAGGACTTTAATCAGAAAAGTTTTTATTTTATGTATGATTATTTTTTCTCCAAATTTTGTTACCTTCGAGATTCTGAACAATATTAATAAATAATGATAGTAAATGGATCTAAATTAAAACAATTTAAAAATATTCAATGAAACTGGATTCAAGAGTGAGGTACCTAGCTAGTGTTGGTGTTCTGTCAGAATGTTGGGAACATTTAAGAACTATTTTAGAGGCCCTTTGTTTAATTTACAAAATTTCTATTTGTAAATTGGACCAATTTTAAGTTTAAGTACCTGGCTTCATTTCTTTAACATAGCTGATGTTTTCCAGGTACCTGCATTATTGGGGGAGGGGGGAAGAGATATTCATGTTTAGTAGTGGTCCTTACTCATTTTGTAGTTGATGTAGATACAGTGACTTCAGAGAAAATTTCTGTGGTGCAAGTAGGTAATGAAAATTTTTTAAAACATTTCATCCTGCTCTCTGGTATTGCTGCATAACTTGGAAAATCTGTTCTTTTCACTTAGTGGTAACATTAAATAACCTACATGATCAAAACTTCTTAAGGAACTTTTAAGTGAAAAACATCTAATTTGTCATCATTATTTTTGACATTTTAAGTGACTTTCAGTGGTGTTGCTTTTCTTTCTAGGTCACTTTTGAATGTCAGGTTGCTTTTCTATACAACTTCAAATTCCTTTCACTAGAGAAAACTGCCCTTTTGTTGTCTTGTCACTTGAGTTCATATTTTTCCTTTTAGTATTATTCTAGAGGCCCTTATGTTATTCTTTATTCTGCCATTCTAGAATTATTTCTCCAAATTATCCTTTCTTAATATAACTTAGGTATTTCAAAGACGTCAAGGTGAATGTAGTTTTCCTACAGAATTTCTAAATTCAAAAGCTGAATTCTTTTTCTTTATTCTGATGTTAGAGTTACCTCAGTGTAGACTCCAAGGATATAGTTTTTTAAAAAAAACCTTTGACTCTTAATTCTCACCTTACACCAAACAGTAAAAGGTTAGGCGTGGTAGTACAAATTAGTAATGGGTGAGCTTGGGAGGTTTGTAAATGATTCTTTGATCTTAGCCTTCCTTCTAGTACTTTGAAAGATCAGCTACAGTTTTACCATAAGTTTGAACTTTTAAAGGGCATAGGAATTGGATATAAATAATTTCCGTTCAAGTAGATACCCTTTTCATCGCCTGTAAATTAGAAGCATTCCTAATAAGGTAACTTACTATATAGTGTTCTCTCCCAACACACTGCTTCTCAAGGATATTTTATAAATAAAATCTGAGAATATTTTTAGTTCAGAAAATTCTGAGTTAATTGTTTAATCCGTCTTCTGGATTTTGTGAACTTTACCTATGGCGCCTCTTGCTTACAGCCATTTTAAAAGTGGCCTTCAACAAGTCAATGGTCTGTTGCTTTGCAAGTAAAACCTTTTTATATCCCAGATATCTGATTGTAGAGCCAGCTGGAGAGATCTCTTTGAGTTCCTTAGCTATTAGCCATTATTTTCAAAAGACAATCTAGCTTTAAGAGAGCGCTCTTCAAGTTCTGAGAAGTGCCATTCTGTTTGGATGTGTTCCATCTTAATTCTCTTATGGGGTTTTAATTAATTCTATTATGGCATAGGAATGTATGTAAACTTGTACTATAAAGCAGTTTTTAAAAATTAGGGTCCCATTTATAAAATATAAATCTAAAACATTTTAAAAAGGTATCTCTTGTAATTTGCTTGTTTTAGTTCAGCTTGAAGTGAGACCCTTTTAACAACATTGCCTGACCATGTTTCATATTCCAAATATAATTGTTAGGTAGTGTGGATGTCACAAAAGTTGCCTCATTTTGTGGGAATTTGTAAAAGAATAATACTTGTAAAGCGGGAATTGTAAAACAAGATAACTTTATAAGCAGTGTAATAATCACTTTTTTTTTTTTTTTTTTGAGCACTTACTATGTGCCGGGCAATGTTATGATAAGCAGTCTACCTTTATTCATTTACTTTTCACAAAACCCTAGGATAATATTGACTCACAGTGAATTTAAATATTTTCTACCAGAGATTCACGTCTAGTAAGTGGCACTTTGAGAATGGAACCCAGGCAGTGTGGCAGAGCCTACTTTTCCTAACAACTTTCTTATATTACCTAAAACATCAATCATTTATATGTGGATTTTCAAGTAAAGAAAGGAAATTTTATTTGCACAAAATAGAAAAAAGTTAATTCCTTCAAATTTAAAATAATCACGGAGCAAGTATTGACCAAATGAAATGTTTTTCTCCCTTGAAAGTTGGAAACAGGCATCCTGAAATTGGCTTATTTTGGGGAAGTATAATGGGAGCTTAATTTTTTGATAAATGGGGAACATTTTCTAGAAAAGCCATTCCTGTTGAATCAGCTTAGCTTTTTATGTCTGTAGTATATTTGGAGCATACCTCAAAAGGCTGGATTACTTAAAGAGTCTATTTTTAACTAATTGTTCACATTTATAGCATATATTTTTCTAGAAAAGTAGGTAAGCATGGATATTTTGTCATATTTAGAGTACTACAAAAAAGCAATGCTAATAATATAACATGAATAATTTAGTTTGGTCTACAACAGAAATTAATGTCTAGCTGATCTCAAAGTCAGTTACTATTCTTGATCTTTATTAACTCTATATCTTTTCCCTGTCAGGTCTATTAGTATGTTAACCAAGTTTTGTCCAGTTTTTCCAAGAATGTGCATGGAGTATTTGAGGGCAGGATCAAGCTACAAGGATTTAGAGAAATGGTTTTAAAATTAATTCAGTATCAGTGAATGGCAGGTGTTTGTACACCCTATGATATTGCATATATAGATTAACATCCTAGAGTTTGAATGGTTCAAATTAAAATATTTTCATTTTGTTTTTGTTAATTCTACTAATTTACTTTGCTGCAGGAGTGGAGTCAACATATCAATGGAGCAAGTCACAGTCGTCGATGCCAGCTTCTTCTTGAAATGTAGGAGTTTGAAATACCTCTAAAGCATCCTTATCGTGAATCAAACAGCCATTGATTGGTTTTGGGGAGTTCATCATTTACTCGTAATATCCACTGTTATTGCTGCATACTTCATACTAATTACAAATAAAATGTTTAGATCTGGAATCTTACATGGAATATTAGATTCAATGATAGTGGTACTTTGTTATTTGATATTTTTAGGGTAAATAAACATTGGCTTTTTATACAAATTACAAGAATTTTTAATAGACTTAAAGATAGCTTTTGATACATAGAATAGATTTATAAGAACATTTTCAATACATGCTCCAAAAATATTGAGTATACAGAAAAGGGAGAAAGTCGTTAGAAGTTACAAATTAGCTGTCAAGCAATATCCTTCGGGATCTAATTTTTTGCTTTTGAGATACTTTTGGTTCTGAGTTTAAGCTGCCAGAATGAAATTGAACACACAATCCCCATTTTTCACTGGAATGGCAATTGCTCTATTGGTGCTGCCTTTGCTTTCTAGTCTACAACTCAGCTATCCTCTTGGTACTTAATATTGGAGAAAGAAAACCTATTGTCCTTGTTTCCCTGTATAGCCCATATTTCCAATCCCTTGTGCAGCACTTTTCCTATGACTTAACAAATACAGAAAAAAAAATTATTTTCAACATTACCTACATTTTCAAACTGTGCAGAACAAGTTGTTTTTCATTTGTTTGGATTGATTTGGAGTTCTGAAATTTTTCTTTGGAAAAATTCAGATGACATGTTTTAAACTAATATTTCTAACACTTAGACTCTTAAATAATTTTACTAATAATCTCTATTTTAAGGGCCAAACAAAGCTAATTTGTGAAAAGGACAGTTTTATTTTAAAGTTAATTTTCTGGTCTTTTTAAAGCTACCCAGAATGGAATCCTGACAATGATACAGGACACACAATGTAAGTTAAAAATTTTAAGCTGCTGTTTGTAAAGGAGATCAATGTAAGGAATTCAGGTTAAACTTTCAACATTTCATAAAGTAGTTTCTGAATTCATTTTTATTGAATCTGAGGGTTCGGTAAAAAGTCATTGGGTTGAAAGAATTTGGGGGGGGCTTATGCAGTAATTTTTGCTTTAATGCTATTATCATAGATGTTTTCCTAATTGCTTCACACATAAATGCCCCCAAAGATTAAAATCATAGTCATATAAGGGGTGCTTTAACAATGAATCTTAATTATTTCTGATGGATATCTTTATGATGCTCATGTTTTATGTTCTCACATTACTAGGGGTGATCCGTTCATGTTGCAGCAGTCTACAAACCCAGCACCAGGAATTCTGGGACCTCCACCTCCCTCGTTTCATCTTGGGGGACCAGCAGTTGGACCAAGAGGAAATCTAGGTGATTATAAAATTTATGTAAATATAAAACGCAGTGATTATGGGCAAAAGAAGGCTCATTAAAATATTATTTGAAAATAACATGGTACTATATACATTTTGCATGAGACAACATGGTACTCATGATATTTATAATATCCTTTTATTAGTGTTTGAAAGGTGTTCATTCTTCAGTTGAAATACCTATTATAGCAAATATAGTTATTACAGTACTGAAAAAGTATGTTTTCCCCGCATAAAGGTGCTGGAAATGGGAACCTGCAAGGACCAAGACACATGCAGAAAGGCAGAGTGGTCAGTAATGCGGCTCTTGTTTTTACTCTCTGCTGTTTTGGGGGAATGCGGTTTGACTTAAATCTTTACTGATCGAATCTGCATCAGTCTTTTCTATAGGAAGACCACTATAGTTTGAAAGCCATCAGTATTTCCTGTGACTTTGATAAGCGTTAAAACTTTAATTTTCATTTGCCCATAGTCAATATATCTCTCACCTTGATTCAGAGTCTTAAGAACTTTGCTATCCAGTAATGTACACAGTATTCAATTTTAAATTCAGTGCAGACTGTTTTTTTGAAACTCGAGATTTACCCTACCGACATTGTATTTCCTGTGTAGTTTTTAAATTCTCTAGAATGTTTGTTATGAGTTGTTATTTTAAATACTTAAAATGTTCTCTGGTTACTATTAGACTATAAAAGTTTTAATGTATAATCTGTTTCATATTGCTTTTAAAGAGCCTTACTGACATGAATTTTTTCCTAATGTATAGGAAACTAGCCGAGTTGTTCACATCATGGATTTTCAGCGAGGGAAAAACTTAAGATATCAATTATTACAGCTGGTGGAACCATTTGGAGTAATTTCCAATCATCTGATTTTAAATAAAATCAATGAGGTATGAGTTGAAATAAGTATAGTATTTATTCATCACTAAAGGGATTTATTTTCTTTAGTGATGTAATTCCTTTTATTTCCTAGAGGGATTACATGGCTTTGTATAGAAAAACCACTCAATGTAATCTTAAGTCATCCATATGGAATGAAGTATAGGAGAAAAGCCAGTAGTTGAAGTGTGATAATATATGAGTCCTCACTTATGTTGTCAATAGATTTTTTAAATAAAACAATGTATGATGAAACCATTTTTGCCACGTGCTAATTGTGAATTAAAGTTGATTCGGCATTTCATAAACTTTATAATGAAAAGATGTTATTTAAGGACTTGCTATAATAACTAAATTCTGGTGCTAACGAATAATTAGTAACTATAAATTGGTTCTTAAGTAGTAAATTGTCATTATCACTATATTACGAGAAAGGCTGTAAAAGATCCTTGGAAAACCATTTCAGACTTTTACCAAAATGGTACCAAATCATTTCTAATCTAGTGGGCATAAATGATAGCTTTAGTAGTGTGAAGATAATAATAAAAAATCTATGATGACCTTTAATAAAACAGCAAGTTGGCAATGTTGAGTTTTCGAAGTGCTTTTTATTTAATGATTAAATATGTCTGGAAAGACTGAGCAATGTTTGTTTGTTTGAAATAGTTTTTTTGTGTGCGATTTCAGGCATTTATTGAAATGGCAACCACAGAAGATGCTCAGGCTGCAGTGGATTACTATACAACCACACCGGCATTAGTATTTGGCAAGCCAGTGAGAGTTCATTTATCCCAGAAGTATAAAAGAATAAAGGTAATATTTATTTTTCCAAATTTGTATTGTCATTTAATACATCATTTTAATATTTATTAACTTTAGATATTTAAAATTGCTGCTAATAACTAGGATAATACTATTAGCTAATAATTATAGCATACCTACCAACATTTGACTTGCGCCTTTTTTTCCCGTGTTATTAAAGAAACCTGAAGGGAAGCCAGATCAGAAATTTGATCAAAAGCAAGAGCTTGGACGAGTGATACATCTCAGCAATTTACCTCATTCTGGATATTCTGACAGTGCTGTCCTTAAGCTTGCTGAGCCTTATGGGAAAATAAAGAATTATATACTGATGAGGATGAAAAGTCAGGTAATATACATGTAGAGGTTGTAAAAAGGATTAAGTGCTTTAAGACTTTTTTGTGCATAATTTTTAGTAAAGAAAGCAGGAGTGTGTTTTTTTATCTTCTCATAGATAAATTTCTTAGCCAAGCAATAATTTTATGTTGTCATAGATGATCCAAGTAAAGCATTGAATAAATACTGAAAAGTTTAAACTGGGAAATAAAAGTGTCGTCTCTTGCTCAGGATAGTGACAGTTTTGTTTCCAGGGTTTACTTCCAAGATCTTCCTATGTGTATGTATATAGTTGTTATTTATTCTTGCTTCAACTGGGATTATTGTATTGCTTTCCACATTATACGTGATTTTTTTTTTTTAATGCAATTTGCTTTAACAGCATTCTGAGTTTTTGTCTGTTCCAGATTTTTTTAAATTATTAATTTTTTGTTTTTAGGGTATTTTGAGTAAAATCTTCTAAGGTTTTTTTTTTTTTTTTTTTTTTGCAGAAAGCCTTACATATAGGTAGTTTGATTGGTACTACTTTGTAAATCTGACAGGTACTCCTTATTTTATTCAATGAATTTTTAACTCTTAATAACTTTTTAGAAAAAATAATAAGCACAAGAATTCTATACAGTTCTCAGAAAAATAATGTCCTTTCTAACTTTTTTTTTTTCCCCCCTAAGGCATTTATAGAGATGGAGACCAGAGAAGATGCAATGGCAATGGTTGACCACTGTTTGAAAAAGGCCCTTTGGTTCCAGGGGAGATGTGTGAAAGTTGACCTGTCTGAAAAATATAAAAAATTGGTACTAAGGGTATGTAGTACTTCATTTGCAGTCATTGTAAAGCTTATTTCCACATAATTCAAGTCACCACATTCTTATTGAAAGGTTTAGTTACTGAAAGACAGCAACCTTTTTTCTTTTTCTGGTTTTCCTCAGAAGAAGTTTTTTATCTGGTGTTCTGTAAAAGCATCTTTATTGCTTTTATCTACTATATTTTAGATTTTATTTGAACAGTGTTCTACCAAAATATTAATTATCCACTCTTCCATCAAAATATTGTGATGAACTGCTGCCTATAGGCAGCTTAAAATCTTAGGTATGGTTATAGGGATTAATAAGCTTATTAGTTGATTATATAAAAGATGATTATCAATTATTAATTGGGCAGTTACATATTCTGTAAATATTTTAATACATTTATTTAACTAATGCAAAATTTTGTCTTTTAGATTCCCAACAGAGGCATTGACTTACTGAAAAAAGATAAATCCCGGTAATGTTGTGTGTGTGTGTGTGTGAGAGAGAGAGAGAGAGAGAGAACACTGGTATATTAAACTTGTTTTCCAACTCAAGAGAGTTAATGAGGTATATCTTTTTGATTTCAGAAAAAGATCTTATTCTCCAGATGGCAAAGAATCTCCTAGTGATAAGAAATCCAAAACTGATGGTTCTCAGAAGACTGAAAGTACAAATGAAGGTAAAGAACAAGAAGAGAAGTCAGGTGAAGATGGTGAAAAAGATACAAAGGATGACCAGACAGAACAAGAACCTAGCATGCTTCTTGAATCCGAAGATGAATTACTCGTCGATGAAGAAGAAGCAGCAGCACTGCTAGAAAGTGGCAGTTCAGTGGGAGATGAAACAGATCTTGCTAATTTAGGTGATGTGACTTCTGATGGGAAAAAGGAACCTTCAGACAAAGCTGTGAAAAAAGATGCAAGTGCTTCAGCAGCTGCGAAGAAAAAGCTTAAAAAGGTAAAGAAAGATTGTATATTGGCCTGTTTTAATAGAAAACTAGATCAAATAAAAGTTTTCAAATTAATTACCATAGCAGGGTCAGATCAGAGAGAATTAGTCATTTATATTAGAAAAAATCAGATATGAACCATAATATAAACATTTAAATCTAAACTCTGCAATAAACATTAAATAGGACTCTTATTATAGTTGGCAAAAATCAACTCCCAAAGAACTTTTTAGTAATGAAGGAGAAATACTTACAACTATTACATAATTCTATATTGTAGTGGTAGTATATAAGTACTTAAGTACTTGTAGGAAGCTGTATAGTTGAGCTTGTTTGTAAAAAGATGGGGTATGAGTTTGCAATAAGTTAACTGACCAAAGATACTTAAAATATTTTGCCAATCATTCCAGTATTATTGAACTTGAAGAATTTTTTTTATTTGAGAAATATTAAGCGTGATCATATATTTTAATAGCTTTTAAAAACACTTTTTCTAGAACATATGCTATAAATAAGAGCATGTCAGGTGAATATGAATATAAAAATACATTCATAGTATAAAGAAAAGTAAAAGAGCCATGGTATACCAGCTCTTAATGATTACATTAAGGATTAGAGCATTAAAACGGCTTTTGAAATGAAATTTTTATTCTATTTGTTTCTTTTAAGAAACATTCAACTATGAGAAAACGAAATTTTTCTGAGCTCTGTGTGATAATTAACTTAATCCTCATGATAACGATGTGCGGTAGATACCTTTGTTATTCCCATTTCATGAAATGAGGAAATTGAGGCATTGGAAATTCAATTGTCCGTGGTCATGGTGCTTATAAGTGGCAGAGCCAAAATTTAAACCTAGGTAGTGGTGCTCCAGTACTTGATTTTTTTTTTTTAACTGCTATACTGTTCTAGACTAAGTGTTCTCTAAACAACAGTTGTATTATAAGATACTGTTTTCCAAAGGACATCACTCAATTATTTTAAGTCAGTTCTTTGATACATTCCCTAGAAGCATAAAATTCTAAGAAAGTGTAGACATTTGAATATGAGTATCCTCATATCATTTATTTTCTGTTCTTTGTGTGAGGCAAGCCTTTAGTTTTAAAACAAGCTTGTTTTAAAAAAGTCAGTAAATTTGGCGGGGGGGAGGAAAAAGTATTTCGAGAAAATGAATAAAGACAAAGACGCTATCCCTTTCCCTTCAAGTAAAGCAAATGGAAGGGATGCTGCAGGATAATTGTTGCAGAGTAAATTTGTCTTTCTTAACAGCGTCGTTTCCCAGGGAGTATGGAAGGTTTTGTCACTCTAGATGAGGTTGGTGATGAGGAAGATTCGGAACTTCAGAAACTTCGTAAATCGGGCATGGCATTTAAATCTGGTGACAGAAATGATGATGGTTTGGTTGAAATTAAGGTGGACAAGATCGAGGAACTTGATCAAGAAAATGAAGCAGCGTTGGAAAATGGAATTAAAAATGAGGAAAATACAGAACCAGGCGCTGAATCTGCTGAGAATGCTGATGATCCCAACAAAGATACAAGTGAAAATGCAGATGGCCAAAGTGACGAAAACAAGGAGGACTATACAATCCCAGATGAGTATAGAATTGGACCGTATCAGCCCAATGTTCCTGTTGGTGAGCTTTAAGGCTTTGTTCTTCCCCTCGCACCCTCCCCAAACTCTTATTAAATAAGATTTTTAAATTGGTCTTAACATGAGTTCTGATAGTGTTTTAAATTTATTTCTGTACAAAACAATTTGTAAATCTTGAGTGATGCATTCTCTTTTCTTACCCAAGTCTCCTGATTTTGTATTATCTTTTATCATTACACAATATGTTCTCTTTTTCCCTCATAAAGGTTTCTGAGAATTTCACATTGCCTTTTATTTTGTTTATCTGTTATATTTCTGCCTTTTTAAGACTATAAAATAGGTGGAACCTTACACAACAATTAAACACAATTCTGTTAACTAATGCTGTTTTTTTGTTTGATTTTGTTTTACCTTAGGCTATACTGGACTTCTCATAAATGTTATCTCATTCAGATTATACTGACAGGAAAAAAAGATTTGAGAACACTAATTAAAATACTCAGTTTACTGAATTTGTAAGAATGTATGTTTGTGTTCTAGGTATAGACTATGTGATACCTAAAACAGGGTTTTACTGTAAGCTGTGTTCACTCTTTTATACAAATGAAGAAGTTGCAAAGAATACTCATTGCAGCAGCCTTCCTCATTATCAGAAATTAAAGGTAAGGCTAAATCCTAAAGAGGAAGAGTTCTTTTGTGAAAACTAACAAATCATGTAAGTTTATAGAGAGTAAAATGTGTGTAATACTGTCTGTGGACTGAGAGATAACAGTTTTCTTTTGGTGAGCCTAATGCAGTTAAATCAATTCTAGAAACATCTGTTCAGCCTCTTTCTAAAGTACACTCTAGTTAAATGATAATTTGGTAATTTCCAACCATGTTATAAATTCTGTGATAAAATGAAAGTGTTCTCAAATGAGTATTAGACTGTAATTTCTCTAATTTGGAAAATACTGGAGGCCTGAAGACCAAGCGGCATAATATAGAGCTTTTCCAACTTTGTAAAGTGCCATGTCTCATCATTTTTGCATTGACTTTAAATTATTATTTATTAGGAATGACACTTTAGTAAGTCTTATGACCAACAGCAAATAAAAATATTGGGATAAATGAATAAAGCATAACAATAACAAATTCCTTTTTGGATATTTTAAAATTCCGTATTTTAGTTAGTGGCTTCTTTAAGGACTAAGCATTGAAATAAATAATGGGGGAAAACTTGAAAGATTTGAGTTGAAAACCTCATAATTGTAGATAACTTGGTTTTCCACACTGCTTTATAATACAAAATATTCAAACATGTTCTTTGCATTGACTAGATAAAGATAGCATTGAATTTAGGAAATCCAATACTTAGCTGAATCATTTGTTTTAAATATAAGTGTTTGCTGCTTATACCTATCTTAACCATCATGGATATGGAAAAGGAATGGTAGTTATTCTCAGAGGTAGAAACAATTTAATAGATCTGATTTGATTTGATATCAAGCTGTTTGGTGCCAGGCAGAAACTATGTCTATTACTTAGATAAATATAAAAGTGGTCTCTGGGTGCTTGATATACTTCATAGAGAGTATTAGCTAAGATTTTCTAGCTATTTTAATTTTCTAGATATTTGTTCCATTGGGAGTGGCTCTATTCTTGTTTTAAAGGAACTTAGTCAACTTTATTATTAATGTAGTACAATATCTTGCCTAATAGTAACGCAATGTTTTTCTAACTGGGAGGTTTTTTTTCTTTTTAAGGATATGATGGCTTTTAATTCTCATTAATTAGTAATAACTATACAGTTGATAAACTTCAACCAAGAGCGACGAAACTTTTCATGTTTAGATTACATTTAAATTTTATTTTTATTTTATATTTATTTATTTATTTATTTATTTATTTATTTATTTATTTATTTATTTATTTTTTGGGTGCTTTCATTAAGGTCCTAACAGATCTCTGGTGTCCAGGAACTGTAGAAGTTACAGGTCTAATACAAAGGTCAGCAAGCTACACTTGTGGCCCAGCTGCTGCCGTCTGTAAATAAAGTTTTCTTGGAGCACAGCCATGATTATTTATTTAACCCATTTCCTGTTTGCACTGAGAATACTCACCAGCAGCGCTTGCGGTTGCAGCATTTACCCCAAGACATTGCAGCATTTACCCCAAGATAACTCGCAAGTTACAGTCCTAACCTTATCCCCCAAGTTTGCCATGAAATATCTATTGTTTTCGCACCACTTGAGTATATTAATAGTCTTTGGAAACAAATGACAGTCTGTTTATAGCATTCTGTTATTAGTAGTGGTATTACCATTTACAAAATATAATAATTCTTGATCACAAAAATGTCAAATCTTAGAAAACGTAGCATTCCTATACATGATGTTAACATTGTTCTTGGACAGTTAGCTGAAGATTCATTTGATGAATCTGATTTCTGTGTATGCTTCTGTCACATTAGAATTAGAGACAAGTTCTGTTTAGAAATAACTCCAAGAACAGTTTTTATATTTTACTTTCTCATGGAAAACCAGTCAGGTTTGCTTCAGCCTCAAAGAACGTGTTTATGTAAAATTAAATTAATGCTGGCAGTGAGCTGTACTTTTTTCCCCTATACAGGAAATGGGTTAAGTATTGCCTATGGCTACTTGTATTGCTATAACAGAATTGAGGAGTGTAAATAAAGACTAAATGGCCCACAAACCTCAAATATTTACTATAAGCTCTTGAAGAAAATTTTGCCCTCTTTTAGTAGAAAAAGCATCCAATAATTGCATGTCATTTTAATCATACATTCTTAAAGAGTAGTGGCAGTTCCTCTCTGTGACTGGTCTTATTTTCTTATCTATATAAGTTAGGGTTAATTGCACATTCAAATAACCATTTTTCACATTTGACCATTTTCTTCCAATGCGTTATTGTGTCCTGAACCGGTTTAGTTTTGTACCTTAATAGGAATAACTGAATCTTTAAAATAGTGGTAAGGTTATATAGTTAAATTGCACTCCAGTCGTCAAACATGAATAAAATATTTTAGAGTTAATATCCATTTATGTTTTTCTTAAGTAACAATTCCTGTAATTTTTTTTTTTTTCAGAAATTTCTGAATAAATTGGCAGAAGAACGCAGGCAGAAGAAGGAAGCTTAAGATGTACAAGAATCTTAATGATTTCAAAAGAAAATAATGGTTCTTTGTTTTTAATGTTAACTTTTTTAAAATACAATACTGATAGTTAGAAGAAAACTATTGTACTCTTTTGTTTTAGTGGAAAAATAATAGATGTCTGTTCATGTGTTAAGTGTTATAGCAAAAATGCATATACGGTTAAGTTAATGAAAAATTGTTTTTGTTTTATCGAAATGGTAACAGACAGAAGTACTTGTAGAGACTGACTTCGTAAACTACTTAAGACAACTTGCACCACTAAGAAAAAGATAAATAGAACTATTCAAAGAAATGAAATTTAGTAGTTCTAAGCTTCAAAGAAATGTCACAACTTTTGATTCCATTCAATAAAGAACAAAACCAATTGTATTTTTATTACTTTCATCTGAAACATTCCACATTTTAATCTGAGCCTTGTAGACTTCTCATTTGGAGTTTGAAGCTTTTTTGGTTACATTTCATTTTCGGAGAACTTCATTAATGTGTGATTAGCAATTAAAATGCAGGTGCAGTTTTCTTTTAATGTTATGCTGTTGCTTAGGTAATAAGAAATATTAAGTAATTGGCTTTAGATTTTGTAATTTTTTCCCCTAAGTTCCTGCTAGATTTCGTATTCTAGTAGTCAATGTATTTTCAGTGAAATGTAAAAATACTCCCATTCTCTTTGACCAGTATTAATTTCTTGAAACCTTATTGCTTGTCACTTGAATCCTATAGCTGTCATACATCTGGTATAAGCAACGTTTGGTTTTTGAAGTGTGTAGACCATCTCTTCATATTTTCAAGATGTAATTTTACATTTCTGCATTTTAAAAAGTTTGGCCATAAGCTAGACGCACGCTTCTAATTCATATACCTGCACATGTGATCTTTGTGAACAGAAATTTGCATGTATAATCTGTGTTTACTTGTAACTTTCTGGTTATATACTGCTTATATCTGTGGATTCAAGTTTCTGAAGTGAATACCAATAAAAAAAAAACCTAGGCCATGTTCATTGGTTATACATGTTTGGAATGTTAACCAATATATTGTCAGTTGTGGTTTTTATTCACTGTTACACTTTTGCATGCTTTAACAAATTTTTACATTTTCAATCTAGAGTGTTCTGAAGATTGCTACTAAAGATATGAATTTTAAAGTTTTTGGTGCTGGTGGATTTCTTGTTCCTGTTACATAACAAAAGTGGGACTATTGGTTTTTTTAAACCTCAGGAGTTATAAATGCTAAAGACAAATAGCAAATGCTAATGTTTAGACATGTCGAAGTAGTTAATAGTAAAATTGAAAGTAACATGGTGGAATAGTAAGAATTCTAGCAGCCTTTCAAAATGTTGGGGGTCTTAGTATAAGGGAGTATCAGTTCTCAAATTTTTTTTAATTTAATAAGAACTTACAGGAATTCTTTTTGAAACTCTTAGTTCCAAGTGTATTAAAGGATATTTCAAATATTTCAATAAAATTTTATGGTATACCTCTGCAGGTCATGATATTTTTTAATGTAACATGAACAAAAAAATTTTGCCAGTTTCTTCAGTTTAATTTTGGCCTATACTAATTACCCACTTTTGTTTAATTCCAACTTTTAACTAACAACAACTACACAAAGCATTATGTGTATAATGGAATTCCTAATTGTTTCATGTCAATGATAGCTTTTTTCCCATAGGCCCTACTTTGTTGGATGTACCAAGCTGTAGAAAAGATATAGCTTCATCTGATAGCATTTAGAAAGCAGAAATTCTCATAAATAAACCTGTAACAGCTTATTCCCAGATTATGGCAAACCTTTATTTAGTAAGAATGTTTCTACTTAAACCTGCTGTAAAGTTTTAACATTTTTCTCACCTCCATTTTAGCCTTTAGTTGAATCTTACATTCATCCTGTGGGGGAAACTTTATAAACACCTTGAGTTTGTTTTGCAGCCTTTTTTCTTTTTTAAACATTACTGAAAAATTTAGGATCAGCGTATTGGGGTATCCTATGTATAATTTCATTTAAAATTTATTTATAAAGAAGGATTTCTACCCATAGAATATAATACTATCTCCTGTAAAGATTTTAAGCGGTATGATTCTAAGGAACTTTTTAAGATTATATCTTCTGAAATTTTTTTTTTTTAACGGTGATGGGGACAAAAGGAAATAATGCACTACTAAATATTACGGCAGGTATTAAGAATACACATTTTTTGCCTGGCTTAGTTCACCACAAATTTTTGGTGTCTTTGAACAGTAAAATACATTACCACGTAAAAATGAGAGGTTCATGGTGTGTAGGAGAAATCTTGCAGGAACACTGCAGAACATTTTTTAAGAATCAGTAACAATTGGTAGGGTCTGTGGGCTGTTTAAGATAATTTGCAATAATGCTCCAAGCAGCTTTGTGAACTCTCTTGCTCTCCATAGAATATAACAGTATAGCTGAAAGCTCAAATATTGAATGGCAACGAGTTTGAGATTGTAGTCCCTGGCAGAGACCCTTAGCTGTTTATTGAACCTGGGCTTAAAGTGCCACTTCACTCTGATACAAGTTCAATGAATGTCAGAGGTAAGGCCAAGATACTTTTCCTTTAGACTAGTGGTTCTCAAATGTTTATATGCATCAAAATTACCTGGAGATTGAGTTGAAACATTGCTGGGCCCTCCTAGATTTTTATGATGTGCTGAGCTTTGGTTAAGTCTTTTGCATTTCTAACAAATCGGGTGGTAGTGATGTCAAGTGTGGAGACGATATTTGAGAAAGATTACTTGTAGCTGAGGAAGTGTTTTTGCTAGATAATTGTAATCAGATGCATGGATTAGATATTTTTTGGAGTACTGCAAGTTTTGCTACTGTTCAAAACCTAAAAGTGAGGGAAACGCTGGTAAATAATCACCATTTGGGGGCCTGTGCAAAGCTGTTTTGTTTTGTTTTGTTTTTAGTGAGAGACACCTCATTTCAGAACCCTAGAAAACTGCTTTCCCGAGTGTATTTTTTGCTCGGAACATTAAAATCTTGTAATTTTCTGGGGACCTGGTGCAATCAGATGTTTTAAGGAAGGTTAGTGGAGCAGAAACAGTCTTTGGAATTTATTTTGCCAGAGAGTTTTTTCTTTTCCATGTTTCTTTTTACTGTTACCATTCTTAATCACAACATAGGAACTAATGAAACGGCTTGATAACGGTTGAAATTTCAAGTAAATAGCAAAAGTGGAAATATCTATCATCACTGCTGATAAACTAGTTGGCTAGAGCTCAAAAGTACTAATTAAATACATGACATGCCAAAATGAGATTAGACTGAAAATTCTGAGTGAGAAGGTACTATGTGAGTAATTTTTAAAAACATTAAAGAATGTCAAAATTTTTAGCTCTGACCTTTTCTGGAACTTAATAGTTACAGCCTTAAAAAGTTTTATGATTTCCATACAATTTAAAAGTTCTGTAAAAACCAAGTGTACTATAGGGTATGTGAAAAGAAAGACAATCTATTGGGTACAGTAGACAAAAGTCGAACATGCCCAACTCAATAGCAGAATGTCTAATATTTTATAATCTTGGATGCCATTTCTTTGACTCTTAAAGGTTTTCCCATAGAAACTGCCTTCTGATTTATTTTGTAGTGTCCTGAGAGCCCGTGGAAAGGGATTGCAGTTTAAATGATTCTTGATAAAACAAAAGGTGAAACTAGTATTAGAGACCACCTAATTCATTTTCCTGGTTGTGGCTGCTTCTCACAAGTAGAATGTGTTTCTGACCCATTTCTCTAAGCAGCTGCTGAGCTGCACAAAACCAAAAAAGTTCTTGGCCCAGGCTGGAGAAATGGAATTGCTTCTGCCCTTCGGTGTTCCACACATGTAGGCATACACTACTTTTCTGCAGAAATTGCCTATTCCTCATCTACTTATTTTCTAAATCTTGCCTACACAAATCTGACCCACCTTTTAAGTCAGGCTAGGGTTTTTTGTTTGGTAAAATACACAACCGTTTTTTCAGTGTATGTTCAACAGTATTACAATCGTGCAACCATCACTATTACCCATCCCCACAAGTTATCTTGTGAACTATATTAAGCATCATTCATTCTCTTCAGCCCCTCACAACCACCATTATGTGCTTATGATTTTGCCTACCTCATGTAAGTGAAGTCAATATTTGCCTTTTGTAACACGCTTATTTAATACTCATTTCATATATGTCGCATGTTGCAGAATTTCCTCAAAGGCTGATTAATACTCCATTGTATGTATATGCCACAGTTTGCTTATCCATGCAGCTATTGCTGAATACTTGGCTCTTCCATTTTTTGTCAGTAATGCTGTTATGAACGTGGGTGTACAAATGACCTCTTTTGATTCCCTATTTCCAGTTCTTTTGGATATGTACCCAGAAGTAGAATTGCTGGATCATATGGTGATTCTACTTTTAATTTTCTTACAAACCCCATACTGTTTTCCATATCGGTTATACCATTTTATATTCCCACCAACAGTGCACAGGGGTTCCAATTTCACATTCTTGCCAACGTTTTTATTTGATAGCCACCCTAATGAGTGAAGTATTTAAAATTCACTGAAATAATTTCTAGGAAAAGGTGCCAGTTACTGCTTTGTGTCTTATTGTCTATAACAGTGTTGGTACATAGGCATTTGAGGTTTGTTGAATGATGCTGTCTCACTTGAATTAAAAACATTTAGAGCAGAGACCACCTCTTACCTCCACAGTGCTAGCTAGATGTTTACCCAAGACAGTAATGCTAAGTTTTACAGATTCTGCAATTTCCACATGATACAAGTGAGCATAGGGACAAGGCCATTACTAAACTATAGAAACGTATGTCAGGCTTCATTTCAGGTATGATTTCGTTCCTGTTTATAAATGCAATTCAAGCTTTCATAGAGATTCAGACAAAAAACAAGACCCCAAATCCTTCAAAATCTGATCACCTAGAGATGTTACAGATATTGCTACTCTATCAGATAGTTGCATTTATACTCACATACCAATGTTTACATGTATGTTTAGAAGATTATATGTCCTGTTTTGCAGCCTGCTTTTACAAAAAGGTATTCCACACCAATGAATATGTCATCTTTTTAATAACTTTGCAATTCTTTTAACCAATTCCCTATTGATAGGCTTTGGGGTTTTTTAATGGTTTATAACGTAGCTGTTAATATTCTTACATCTTTACATATGTCCAGTGTCTTTGGTCAGACACACATTTTACATTATGACAACTCAGGTCTGCAGGAAGGTGGTAATTTAGAGGGGAAGCCTGTTCACAGCTATCTTGTGTCCTCATTACCATCCTCTTCTGATTCCTACGTCAACTTCCATTTCAAGTTAGGATTACTACCTGAACCAAACATGAATTTCTGCAGCATCTTTAATCTGGACTTCTGATGGTCCCTTTGCAGTGTCTGTCTTCATCGGCAGATCATTTTTAGCCTTTGCTCTAACATTTTCCATTCACAGACCATCACCAACACCATCTAGGCATATTACGAACCCCATTTTGCAAGTGAGCAGAGGGTCCTTGTAAAGGTAGCCAGAGAATACCAAAGAAGTACTGTGGGCCCATCAAACTTCCTAATTTACAATGGTGAACTCTTAACTGTGAGCTGGAATCTGAAATTTTAACCCCTTTGTGTGTGTATGTGAAACCATAATCTTTCAAATGGTTCAGATTAAAGTAAACCAGGATTTATCAAAGATTTTTCATTATTACTGATAGAATCAAGTGGTTTGTGTTACTAAGTAACAAATTCAATTGATCTCATGATTAGTTTCTAAAAATGTCTAGCTCAACTACAGATTATCTAAAGTCCATTTTTGATTTTGTTCCTAGTTTTCATGGTTTCCAGCCTCAAGTTGATAGTTTATCTTCCAAGTTCCTTGGATGAATTACACTCCCCAGATGTGTAAAACAGCAGAGTCGTCTTCCCAGAGGTGTCTTTTCAGCAGACAAGCCAGACCCTCCCAGTTTAGAATACAGATCTGCAAACGTGGCTAACGAGGTTGATTCGGGCTATGGCAGAAAAACTAGTCATTTTTTTTGAAGCTTTGGATTGAACCAAAACAGACTTACAATGAATGAGATGTCCTCAAAGAAGACTAGCCTTCATGGATTCAAGGCTTCCCATGGAGAGAATTTTTTTTTTTTTAACTTTTAGTAGATATCAAAAGCATTTTTTAAATAAAATTTTAAAAAGGGTAAATTTGTCATTTTCCTTCCTTAGAGGGCAGAAATTACTAGTTTTTGTGTGTCTCAACTATAAGATATACATATTCAAACATCCAATTTCTTACACATACTGTACACTGTTCTTTGATTAGTATCTAAAAATATTGGGGCTTGCCAATAATATCAAGAAAGCATGGATTGAGTAGCGTTTGGGGATCAATGCATCCAGGTTCATGGACTAGGAAATTCTTAGACCCTGACGTCTCATCAGAAAAGTTCCACAGGCTGCTTGGGACCCATGTATTCATAATTTGCATCTGTATAAAGACCTAGCTTCAAAAAGTATGAATGTGCCTGCACGTGTCAGACTGCGGGTCTTGTAGATCAATATGCTTCTGTGAATTTGTATTAATTTGTTGTTTGTGTTTATGTTTGTGTCAGGATCTCTGAATGTGATTCAGTGCATGTCACTGTTAATGTGACCCTGTATTACGTTTGGTATGTGGGTGTTTGAGTGCGCTGTCGTTATCTAGACGTTCCTATTTGGTGTCAGGGTGTTTGAAGAAACCGTTGCTGTCTTTGAGTCTAAGTCCGTGTATCTTGTCAGGGACTTATTCAGTTCCCAGCTTGCCAACTCGTTGCATCCCATCATTCTTGAAAAATGAGCGAGTGTAGAGACACTGGCTCAGCCCCGCTCAAGTCTCCCAGAGAGAACGCGATAGGACTCCCAGTATAATCCGCGGACGCCCGGGTACGCTGAAAAGCCGTTGCGCATGCACACTTGTGCCACCTGGGAGACGAGAACTTTGAGGTCGCACGTTCTCTCGCGCGCTCTCTAGTGGCCTCGGAGAGCATCGCAGAACGAGAGGGCGGGGCCGACAACGGCGGAAGTGAAGTCACTTCCGGGCTGGGTGTTTGTTTGGACTGGAGAAGGGAGGCGGCGGGCGAAGCGCGCGTCGAGCGGGGGAGCGGCGCTGCCTGTGGAGATCCGCGGAGGCCGACCGGATTCGTTGGCTGCCGTCCCCGCTGCCGTGCACTGGGTGAGGGGTTCCCCCGGGAGGAACGGCAAGAAGGGTGTGAAGGCCCTGGCGGTTGAGGGACAGCACCTCGGCGATGGCTGAGGGGCCTAGAGGGTCCCCTGGGTTGTTGGCCACTTAGCCCCATATGGTCTTCTTTATTCCTTGCCTCTTTCAGCTGAGTCTGAAAGATGATCATGGACCTTTTTAGTTTCTTTATTCTCTAAGAAATGGCCGTCGCTTTTTTCTCATTGTCATTATTATTTATGATTTGGATCTCGCAGGACTTTATCCGGGTCTTCGGTGGCGCGCGAGGGTTGCCGGGATGGCACGTTCTCGCGTCCCCACCTCTCTCCAGTCCCTTCACACACGCACCCCTCCGGTACCCTTTTCCCCTGCCCCCCACGGCCGCCTCGGCAACAAAGCTCATTGTTTCTCCCCACTTTACGCCTGCGCGTCGCCACGCGCAGCCTCTACTTGCTGCGCGTGCGCGCTTCTCCCGAAGCTGGGACCGGGGAAGAGAAAGGGGCGGAGGGACTGTCGGGCTGACGAGAGTTCTCGGGGAGCTTTCTGCCACTAACCACGGGCCTGTACCTTTGTGATTCCCTTTTTCCTGTTTCTTTCTCCCTTACCCCTTATTTTTAGTTGTATTGTATCCCATGCTCCAGAGCGGAGAGCCTTTGGGTTACTGGAAATCCCTACTCCCCGGGAGGGTTTTGAGCCAGATGAACTTTTAAGGGCCCATCCAATTCACATTCTTTGATTCTGGTCACCTTACTTTTAATTTCTGTCTACTACTTTGTGCTTACTCCCCACCACCACCAAAATATATATATGGCTTGTAGTTAAGTTTGTTTTTGAAGACATTTGTTGAAGAGGCCAGCAATAGTGTTTTCCGGTGACCAAAAAGGAAGCTTTTCTGCTTCCTTTTGTTTTGTCCCAGCTTTTGCAGCCCCGTCACCTCACAGAAACCGCAAACTCTAGAAAGCATTTGGCTTCCAATTTGCCATGGGAGAAGATCTAACAGCTGACAGCTTTGGGTATTTAACAGATGACAAATTCCCATTTTGCGTGTGCTGGCTAATTTTGTCTTGTACCTGGGTGGCATAATTTTTCACAAATTGCATTTGAGCAGTTGATCAGGTGTTGGTTTGCATTTTCATTAAATAGCCTCGAAATTTCATCCGTTGCAGGTTATGTTTACAAATAAGCAAAAAGGATTTTTAATGAGACTCCACCCAGTGCTTCTGTTTCCAGTTATGAAAGAGGAAATTTGGGGCATATTACCCTGTTTATGCTACTTGTTAATTGTAAGCTTGAACAAAACTTATTTTTTTCTCACAAATAAGTGTCTGTGACAAAAATAGGTTAACTACAAAAATTATAGCCTATTTGTTTCTTTAAGGGATGGGAATTAGGTGATGGAGACTCACTGTAATGGTTAAAGGCTTGGAAGCTTGGCTGTTTTTATTATAGTATGTTGCATATTGTTCCTTAAAGAGCTCAAATTGACGTAGGTAATTTCTACCCTATTTGGGACAGAATAAGTTTATAGTAGGCTTTTTATTTTATTTTTTTCATTAAGCACTCTGCACCTTATTCAGCTTTACTCTTTAAGACCCTAGAGAGTGATGTTCCAGTTTTTTATTTTTTAAGCGAGGCAACCCTTGGTTGACCTCAGATTACGAGAACCTTGTCAGTTTACAATCCCTTATTTTATTTATTTTTTTACTTTTTACGCCTACAGCACCTGGTCTTCCTAGGTGGTCTCCCATCCAAGTACTAACCAGGCCCAGCCCTGCTTAGCTTCCAAGATCAGACAGGATCAGGCTTGTTCAGGGTGGCTTGGCCGTAGATGATGTTCCAGTTTTAATAAAAAATATAAACATTTGTAAAATGTCTTCTGTTAGCACAGCAATTTCATGGATATTGTGGAAATTAAAAGAAGATGGAAAATAAGGTGCTTGCCCCTTTCTTTTTGTGCTTTTACATATTCTTATAATTTACAAACTGTTTCCACATTCATTATTATAACAACCTTGAAATAGGCAGAGCAAGTTTTTTCTTGCCCATTTTGAAATTAAAGAAACAAATTTGAGAAATTATTTTTGTTTTATTAGGCACATACTTCTGTGGCACTTAGAAATGCCAAGTATTGTTCTAAGTGCTTTTACAAGTATTTAATCTCTGATGTCCATATGTGGTAAATACTACCTACTAAAGATAACAAGTGAGATATGTGAAGTAACTTGCCCAATGTTACACAGCTAGTAAGAGCTAGAATTCAAATCCTAGTAGTCCAGAGATTATGTGCTCTTAACCATTATATTAGGCTGCCTGTGATTTAGTGGCATATCCAGGATACTGTAGGTGGTTATTGGCATATCTAGGATTTGAACCTAGTCTAAGATTAAAATTACCCAAGTTATTCCCTTTGTAATCTGGACCACTGTGTTGCACAGGTGCCTTAATAGTTTGCATTTGATACAGCCTAATGTTCAGTTTCAGTAATTCAATCTTTTCCCCCCTAATTTTCTCATTGTTTAAAGCAGTTGTTACCCAGTAAGGTAGCTACTAAGCACCTGTGTCTATCGAGCACTTGAAATGTGGCAGGTGCAACTGAAGAACTAAATTTTTAATTGCATTGAATTTTAATTCGTTTAAATTTAAATGGTCATGTAGATAGTGGTTACTACATTGGATGGTGTTTCTGATGTGCTTTGAGTTTTTCTCAGAAGTGTTGATAGGTAGTGCTGAGCGATCCTTACTCTCACCTGATCACCCTTGTTATAGCAGTTGAGGTTAGGGTTATAGTCTTTGGGATTTTTCTATGACATTGTTTCACTCCTACAGGTTTTTGTATAGTGATTTTTTACCTAATACCTTGCAGTGGCAACATTTAATTGCTCTAAATGTTTAATAAGCACCAAGATAGATAATACCACTATGTGCCAGGCTCTCTGCCTAGGTACTACTATTCTGATTCATTTTACAGCTCGAGAACCTGAGACACAGGGATCCAAAGCTCATATTAAATCATTACTTTATATTGCCAAACATTAAAACAAAAAATTCAATGCTGCTCACAAACTTTTGAGTGGAAAACAAGCTAATGCAAAAAATTCTTTATCTTTTCTCATTAACTTCTAAAGAATCAACTAGTTTGCTAAAAACATGTATATATATATATACACACACACATATATATGCAAAAATGTGAAGGAGTCATAATAATTCAAAGTAGAATCCAAAGGAATAAGAAAAGGTGGTTATCTCTGTGGAGTCAGATTAATGAAAGAGACCAAAGAAACCTTTATTTGAATTTTAACGAGAATTCATTCTTAAGAGGTGAAACTGGAGGGAAAGTTTCTAAAACTTAAAAGATATCTATATTTTAAAATTCTGTAGAGAATATAAAATGGATACTGCTGGAAACCAGTATGTGTAAGAGGCATTTCAAGAGGGTAAAAAACAGCTGAACATAGAGTTTGTAGATTGAAAGTGCCAGACAGCATTAATAGGAAAAAAAGTCTCTCACCTAACCAAAATCTAGTGAAATTTCTGAATTTAAGTGTTAAACACTCATATTATGCTTTCAGTAAACAAGATGTTTACCAAAAAAAGAAAATTAGTTTTGTGCACCAGTGAAAGCTGGAGTGTTTGTAGATTATTGACAGAAGTCTAAGTCTGTCCCCATTGAATTATTAAACTACAAAGGCAAAAGACATTTTCAGACATGCAGTACCTTAGATATCCTTAAGTAACATGTAGAAGAACTATTAAAACAGATGTCAAGTTAGGGGAAGATGATGAATAAAAGAAACTGGTCAGCAATAAATCTTGTAAAACAAATAGATGATAATGTGAATTGTAAGTGTTAAATTTTAAGACTTGTTTAAAGAGATATATACTGATAGGGAAAACCTAATACTATAGATCCAGTAGTGCGGGAGGAAGCTGATAATAAAATCACTCTAAAGGTCTTGCCTTGTCTGGGAGCAGGGACCCAGTTGCATACACTGAAGGAGGAAAAGCATTTGAATGTCTTGAATGGGTTAGGAGTGTAAATATACTTATACTATATAAGTATATTTTTAATTGACAGGGAAAGTATTTAAATCACTTTAATTTCACAGTAGATGCAAGTCAAATCATTATGCTGTATACCTTAAACAGTGCTCTGACATCAATCATCTCAAACTGGAAAAAAACACTATAATTCTTCAGTTTGTCACAGAAAGTATTTTAACCCATTTAAGAAAGGAAAATAAACATTACAGGAATAGAGTATAAAAAGAAACTAAACATGAAATTATGATGGAAAACGTAAAACCAAACATCAGTTATCAAAAATGTGAATCCCCTATGAGACAGATTGGGTCAAATAATCAACAGAGGGCTTGAGTATATCACTTTTAGAATTTATTTTTGTACCTTAGAAATAACACATTTTTCCCTTTAGGCCCATGGAACATTTTGGAAAAATCAATCATAGTTGTCTGCAATCAAAACTGTAATAAATCCCCAAAAGTAAAGGTTTTTCTGGCATTTTATAACATAATAGAAAGAAATCAGGACATCAGAAGGTAACCAAAAGAACTTGAACATAAACATGGAAATAAAGGAAAATATTGTGCCGAATCTATGGGTCAATATAAATTAAATAATTGGTAATTGCCTAAAATTGGTAAGACCTATATTCTATATAAAAACTTATAGGAGAAACTTATACATACAAATTTTCTGTGAAAGTTTGAAAATGAACATGTTTGTCAACTTGAAAAAGCAAAACTTGGCTGAAATTAAGTAGAAAAAGTAAAGTGTGAAAACTGAAATTAATAAAATAAAAATAAGTAGAAAAGATCAGTAAGACCAAAAGCAGGGGTTTTGTTTATTAAAGTTGAATTTTTTAATAGATAATTTATTCAAAACATAAGATATGACAAAAATATCTCTAGTCACCTCATTCTCCCTGTAGGCATCCAGTATTCTCAGTTTTTTTTAACGGCTCTTATTGAATTATAATTCACAAACCATGCAATTTACCCATTTAAAGATGTGCAGTACTTTTTTAGTATATTCACAGTTGTGCACTCATCACCACAGTTAATTTTAGTACGTTTTCATTACCCCAAAAAAGAAAGCATGTACCCCTTAGCTTTCATACAATGTGTGGTCCTTTGTGACTGACTTCTCTCACTTGCCTTTTCATTGTTCATCCATGATATATCAAGTATTTCTTTTTATTGTTGAGTACTATTCCATTGTATGGTCATACCACATTGTATTTATTCATTTATCAGCTGAGGGACTTTTGCGTTTTCACTTTTTGGCTATTATAGTACAAGTTTTTGTGTAGTTATATATTTTCTAGCCATTCTAGTATAAAGTGATGTCTCATTGTGATTTTGATTTGCATTTCCCTAACAGTTGATGATGTTGAGCTCCTCTGTATGTGTATTGGCCATTTGTATGTCCTTTGGAGAACCATCTATTTAAGTTCTGTGCCCATTTTAAATTGGGTTGTCTTTTTAGTTCTTTATACATTCTAGATATATTCTTCTAATCATACAATTTGCTGCTTAGTTTCTTTTATATGTTTTCAGATTCTGTGCCTTTGTAAACCATGAACACACACACAGATCCCCCTCTTTTACATATATGAATTTATTACACACTGTTCTGCAAATTGCAAAACTGGAATTTTTTTTCCCTAAGATAAATCCCTGGTAGGCCTAATAGAGAAAAAGAGGAACATAAAGTCAAATTAGCTATGGCACAGAAGAAATTAGAAGTTACATTCTGTGCAAATTACATTCTTTGTCATTATATGTAACAGAATTGAAATTCTGGAGAAAATAAAATTGTAGTGAAATATAAATTATTATAGTTAACCAAAGAGGTAGAAAACCTGAATAGGCCAATCATAACAAGAAAAAACAAAATTAAAGCTTGTTAAAGATGTAGTAGTTTAACTTTTACCAAGCCATGTAAGTTTAGATTCATTTACCTTCAGGAATCAAATCACATAATTTCTGTTATTCAAACTATTCCTGAATATAAAGATGGAAATTTTCTTGTTTATTTATGTTTGAAAGCTATTTTCTGCAAGGGTCTAGCATTCTGGGGTTGCAGTTATTTTCTTTCATTGTAATCTTTTGCTTTTCATTGTTGAAAATCAGCTGATTTTTCTTATCACTTTTCTAAAAATGTCCTTTTGTTGGTTTGTTTTTGCTTTTAAGAATTCTCTTTAATATTCTGCAGTTTGACTGTAATGTATCTTGATTTGTATCTGTTTATCTTATTTCGAGATTCTCAGGCTTCTTAAACATGTTGCTTGATGTCTTTCATCAGATCTAGAATATCCAGATCCTGCATCTGCCTCATTTTTTTTCTTCTGGAACTTGGTCGTTCTCACTGTGCCCCTTACATTGCCGGAATTCTTTTTTGTAATTTTCTCTCTTTTTTTCTTTGATATTTTCTGTCATGTTTATTTTCTAGTTTTTATTGTATCTAATCTACTACCAAAACTATTACATTTTTATTTGTTGTGATTTCTATATATGTAGAAATTTTGTTTGTCTCTTTTTCAAATCTGCTGTGTACTCTTTATACTTTGCTGTTCTCCAAAGATATTTTTGAGCTTTGTCTTTTTTTAATCTGTGTTAGTTACATTATCCCAATTTCGAAGTCTGGTATGGTCTGATTATACTTTCTGTAAATTGTACTGCTTCTTGCTCATTGTGTCTTGTTTTTTCCTTCTGGGTTTGGTTATCTTTAATCATATACTATTCATTGCCCTTGAAAACTTATTTGTGGAGGTCCTTAAAGCCTAGAATGTAGATGCTTTCCTCCCAAGGAATTTAACATTTGCTTTTACTAGGCACTGGGGACACTACCAATACAGGACTGCTTCATACTCAGTTCACGGCTTGGGATGTTCTGGATTTCCCAGGTGATGAGAATTTATTCCTCTCATCCATAGTGGGACCCTCCCACCTTTTTCTCTTGATTTGCTTGATGAAGAGTGGGGGGCTACTTTTGGTTTACCTTTATTCAGAGCGTATAGCCCTTTAGGGTCCCAGCTTAGAATGAGAAGGATTTTCTTTTCATTTTTCCACTTTGACTTCTGTGCTTCTTGCCCCATAAAGCATCCAAGGAATTAACCCAAAGAAGCTTAGTGGGGAAAAAGCTCTCAATGCAAAGGCAGCTTCAATGTTTAAAAGTTCTGCTTCACTCTCTGAATTCTCACTTAACTTTCTTGTCAACACTTTCATGCTTTTAAGGATTTCTTGTAAAATATGTCATTTAACACTTTTAGTTTTTAGTAGAAATATTAGTTCGAATGATCTAACCCACCATTGCTAAAAAGAAGTCCCAATTTGTTTACATTTTTAGGAATTAAACCAATTTCCAGTAAATACACTGTCTTCTGGCCAAAAGACTTAATAGGAAAACATCAGTCCTGATCAAGTTGCAAAATTTAATAAAATTCTAGTTAGACTATTATGGACCAAATGATTCTAAAGTTCATATGAAGAATAAATATTAAAGCTTTTCTTCCCAAAGAAAGATGGAGAAGGGAGTTGTACTACTAGAGAGTAAAACTTACTGAAAGGCTACTGTAAACTCTCTTGGTATTTTCTATTCAATGAAACAGCATTCTTACAGTTTCCTTAGTTCATTGTACATGGTTTCCTTTAGCTCTTTGAACATTCTTAAAATACCTGATTTAAAGTCTTTGTCTAATAAATCCGATGTCTGGGCTTCCTCAGGACAGTTTCTATTTTTTTTTCCTACATATAGGCCATATGTTCCTATTTCTTTGTGTGCTTCAAAATTTTTTGTTGAAAACTGGGCATTTTGAATATTATAATGTGGAAGGTCTGGAAATCACATTCTCCCCTCTCCCCAAGGTGGTTGTTTTACTTGTCATAGTTTGTTTTGTGACTTTTCTAAACTAATTTTGTAAAACTTTGTAATCTCTTTTGTGTGTGGCCATTGAAGTCTCTTCCATTAGCTTAATGGTCAGCTAGTTACTTAAAGAGACTTTTTTTTCAATACCTGTAAACAAAAGCCAAAATTCTCCCAGTCTTTGCAGATAGACTGTTGTGTATGTTGAGGCACACCTTCAGCACGCAGGTGGTTTACCACTCTTTTAGCTTTCACTTTTTTTGCAGAGCCATAGGTAAAAGTGTTATAGGGTCTTCTCAGGTCTTTTCTGAGCACACTCCCAGCACTGGGCATACACATGGCCTACTAGGTTTCCCAGAATATGCTGGAGTTTTCAAAGCCCTTATTCCCAAAGCACCTCCTTCACCAGCCTTTCCTCCCAGGCTTTTTGCTTTGCCTGTTGTTTGCCCCAAATGTTATTTCTTGGCCTGGGCAATATTGGGTACTACATTTGTCTTTAACTGTTTTCAACATAGGCAAAACACTTTTAAATTGTAAACTTTATGGTATTTGAATTATATATTCAAGTTTTTAAAATAGCAAACACACAAAGGATGCACTATAAAGAATGTGATCCAAGAAGGGTCAAGAACAGGACATAGAAGATAATTTTAAATCCAATACATTACCTTTTATTAGAACATGTTGTGTTCAGTAATTTTACATCTGTCAATGTTCTGAAAGTAAATGATCCTTAACCCTCTCGTTTTCACTTGACTTGCTGTAGCCAGAAATCTGGCCAGTTGTTCCTTCCCTTAACTATAGAAGATTAGTGCCCAGGCTCTAGTTCATTCTTTTTGGCTTCAGTTATGATTTATTTCCCAAATACTGCTTGACAAAGTAATTTCATTTATCATCCTTCATAGACTTTCACTGGGACCTATAGCAGATCCACAGGTTGTTTGATGACATGATAATAAGCAAAAAGAAGACCGAGGGTCTTGTCAAATGCAGGGATTGGGCCCTTGCTATAAGCAAAATATAAGCACTGTTTATATTTTGTTACTGGTTGGCATCAAATGAGGAGGGAGGGAGTCCCTTGGGATTCCCAGATATAGAATTTGCTGAAGCAGATTTTTCATTGTTTTACATAAGCTTTGCTCATAAAATATATGGAAAACACTTTTCTTTAAAAATTTTTTACATTTGTATTAGATTGACTTTAGTCACCTGAAAGCCTATTTTAAAATAAATTAGAAATATTTCTAGGTGGACATGTCTCACATAAAGAATTGCTACTTAACTATTCAATGCATTTGAATTTTGAATATCCTATATCAAACATGATTTTTGCTGTTTTTAATTGAGATATGTCACTTGTTAAAATTATGGTCTTCTGAAAGGATTTGGTGGGTACAAGTTGGAATAGGATACATGTTGGGAAAATAATAATGAAAAGCTGTTCTAAATTGGGGGAGTTTTTTTGTTTTTTGTTTTAATGCCTTCAGGACCCAGCCTTCCTAGGTAGTCTCCCATCCAAGTACTTACCAGGCCCGACCCTGCTTAGCTTTTGAGTGGGGTGTCTTTAAACATAGTTTAATGATTGTTTCAATGCAGAGTAAACAAAGTTCTATCCAGTTGCAAAACAGGATTGTTCACTGCTTTTCATAATATTTGAGGTTAACATAAAATGTAATTCATTTAAGGATCATCATATAAATGTTTGGTAGCCTGAAATATAAGAATGAGTAATTTTCTTTAGAGAAACATTGCTTTTTAGTGAAAACTTTTTATCGAAATAAAGAGTTTATTTCATCCAAGATTAATGATAAATAAAAATATCAAAGATATCCATTGTCCGTTTTCTGTTTTGTCTGCTTTCACAGTGCCTCTGTTTCCTAACCCAAATGTTTTCTTTCTACCCATACCCTAGCACATAAATTTCAGAGTCTGTCTCTGCTTCTTTCTTATACATACAACAGTAACTAGGGCAGAAGTTATCAGTAATTTGTAGTTTGAGGATCTCTTAATAACTAAAAATGTCACTACCAGATGCTACTGTCATTAATATTCAGTATTTAAAAAAAATACATGTGTGTTATGATAGGACCTCCTATCCCCAACTTAGAGAATAAATTCATATTATATTAACAGTTATGAATTTTTACTAATTTCCCCTTAAGGATAAGTCCATAAAATAAATTTAAAGAGCCAGGGCAGTACAGATAGAGCAAGTCTCTCCCTGAACCTTAGTCCAAGGAAGAAACTACTAGTAAGAGACTTTAGTTTTCGTGTTTTACTTCATTTTAATAACTTCATTTTATCTTTTTTGTTTTTTGTTCGTTTGTTTGTTTGTTTGTTTAAACTCTATTCTCATATTGGGTATGCTGTTTTCTTCCTTTGGTACAAGTCACACTACTGTTTGAATTTATGTACAAGTAGCTCTTTTTGTGTTGTAAACCCATTTATAGCAGTTTTAGACTTAATGTATTGATAGAATATTGTAGAATCTAAAACTTCATGCTTTGAACTTTTAGCCTGCAGTGTTATCAATTAGGCTAGAAGCTGTTATCATCTACAGACATACCTCAGCTATTGAAGGTTCCATTCCAGACCACAATAAAATGAGGTATACCTGTATTGAGTAGAATAAGAAAACAAACCTAATGTATTAGATACTGCTTTTACTTACATGAAGAGATTAAATGATACAGAGGTGGTGGTTGTACAACAAGATGGATATACTGAAAAAAAGGTCGGATGCCTGAAATTCATTGTACAATGGGGAAATGCAGACATAGAGGAGCTTCATATGGACCCAGAGATAAGCAAATACAGTGACCTTTGAGCAACAGAGGAGTTAGAGGTACCCATCTTCCACACAGTCGAAAATCTGCTTGTAACTACCGTGAGCCCTCCAAATGCACGGATTCCCAGCTGTGGAGTTGACTCTTGATAACGTGGGTTTGAACTACACTGGCCAGTTGAACTGCAGTCAGTTGAAAAAAATCTGTGTATAAGTTTGAACCCTCACAGTTCAAACCCATGTTGTTTAAAGATCAGCTGTAGAGTGGGCTACAAAGTTGAGATATCCAGAGCTATATCTTGGCACTGAGGGACTAAAAAGTTATTAAAAATCTGTTTTCACTTTCAATCTCTGGGTTTTTAAATATTTTTTAAAGCAGAATTTGCTTTTCATAAAGTCACTTGATGACTTAACTCTTCCAGACCACCCATTTAAGCAATTGATTACCTTCACTGCTATCTGAAAACATTAGATGAATATAGGCTGTTGTCATCTAAGTTCTTAAACATTAAAATCATTTGGGGAAAAAAATAATTTCCAATCGCCCAATTATCATGTGCATGGTAATAATAGATGCTCACTAAGAAAAAAATCACTAACTAAAATAACTGTTGTTGCTTTAAGGTTAAAAACGACAACTAACGCCAACCATGAAAGATCCAAGTCGCAGCAGTACTAGCCCAAGCATCATCAATGAAGATGTGATTATTAACGGTCATTCTCATGAAGATGACAATCCATTTGCAGAGTACATGTGGATGGAAAATGAAGAGGAATTCAACAGACAAGTTAGTTTTGTGTACTAATATGTTCTTTTTCATACCCCAGAGAATCCTCAAATGATGTACTTGCTTCCTGAAATGTATTTTTTATCTGGTCCCCTATATATGAAATATATGGATTTATGTGCAGCCAGTCCTGTTTTATCTGGATGCTGATTACTACCAGGTTAGGGAACCTTTTTCAGAGATTCAGCTTCTGGAAGACTAGGGTGGGGCCTGGGAAACTTGTTTTTTAAAAGCTCCCAGATGGTTCCATTGAGCAATTAGGTTTGGAAACCACTGCCTATACCAGTCATATTGCTCTATTGCAGTGAAAGTCAAGAGAATAGAAATCAGGAGCAGATGGGCACAGGTACTAACTAGGGTGTAGAATTATTCTGTTTTTCACATGAGGTTCTCTAATCAGCCTGAAATACCTGACACCACACTTCTCTTTAGAGAACTTTCTTACATTGATAAATGTTGTCTTTTATTCCCATATTTCTGGCATCTCTTCCCATCTTCTAACAGTTTCCTCCCTGATATGGCTTTGATAGTAAGTAGCCAACTTGATTTTACCATATCCAATGATGCATATTCAAGAATAAAACAATGTAGTCTTACTTCAGTGAAACTCAGTTGGCTTTTTTTTTTTTTTTAAATTACCCATATCCTGACACTACCCTCTAAAATTTTTTTTCAGTCATTTTGGGTAGGTTTAGGGTTTATATAGTTTAAAAGTATCACAGGTAATTCTGACATGCATTCCTCAGTGAGAGCACTCTTTATTACTTCTTCCCCTCCACCCTCAGTGCAAAAAAATATATAGTCTGCTAAGACAAGTAAAGACATAAAACTCTAAACAGATCTTCTCAGGTCTTATGGTAAACATTTTTTTTTCCTTAGGACACAAGCAGAAGAGGAAGTACGACATTATGTTTTTAAATGGTTCAAGATATTTTTAAGCTGTACCTAGTGATGTCTTACCAAATGTGCTATAAATTATCCTTTATTTATTATAAATCCAGATAGAAGAGGAGTTATGGGAAGAAGAATTTATTGAACGCTGTTTCCAAGAAATGCTGGAAGAGGAAGAAGAACATGAGTGGTTTATTCCAGCTCGAGATCTCCCACAAACTATGGACCAAATCCAAGACCAATTTACTGACCTTGTTATCAGTGATGGCTCTTCTCTGGAAGATCTTGTGGTAAAAAGTTATTTTTCATCTTTTTAAAACGTAGCTCATCTTTCCCATAAGTGGAAAAGCCAGCAACCATCTGTTTAAGAAGAGTTCTACATCTCTTCCCCTTCAGAAATTGTAAAATGCTTTTTACTATGGAAGTAGAGGCTTCCCAGTCTCACTTATGACATGGAGTGACTTCTGGAAACCCTCTGGATTTAGTCTGAGATTACTAACAGACTTCTTGCCACTGCTTTTAGTTTTGATAACTATGTTGCCCTAGGAGACATAAATGTCTTAAAGCATTAATTCAAAAAGTACACAGTATGTCTATGTGACTTACCTATACAAAAAAGTAGCTTAATGGAGAGGTATTCTTTAAGTTTGTCTTAAAACATTTGATGATTTTTGCAAATTTTTATCTGAAAGGTAAAATTTGGGAATTTTTTTTCCTGAATTCAAGAAATCCAGGATTTTCATTGAGTTAACCGTAACTCCTCTTGGAACTGTGTTTTAATAAGGACTTTTACAAGCTCTTGACAGAAAAGAACACAAACCTATTTTCATTTTTAGTTATCTCAGTGTCTGACGATATATTTGTAGTAAAAGGTTTTTTTTGTTTTTTAGGAATTTTAATAACTAATCATCAGTACTAGAGTAAAACCTAATGAGTCCACTGAAATTAAGATAAAATAATTTAAAGTCAGAATGTTAACCTGTGCACAGTCTCTAGTTGCTTCTACAGGATCTCTGGAATTTACCCCTAAACTCTGAAGTATTTTTTGTAATTGTCTTCTGTTCACTGTGTGGTGATTTTTTAACCTGGCTGTGTATCATAATTACTTGTGAAGCACTGAAAACAAACAAAAAGTTCCTCAGCTACATCCCAGACCTGCAGAATCAGTCATCTAGGCATGTTTGTTTTTAAAAACTACTCCTAGAGCATACTGCCAGCCTATCAGGCATTTGGAAAGCATTCTTCTAAAGAGCTGTATAGAGATCACTGAAATTTAGTTTACATTGTGGTATAGCCTTTGTCGTAGTAAACGACAGTAACTAATTGAGCAGATGTGTGATATGAATATTCTGTTAGGATATGCTTGCTTATGGCTACATTAGTCACTCCACAAATAATCCTGGTTGCTCTGATGAGTAAAGCTCTTGGTTGGGGGTCATGTGTAACTTTAATCTGCAGCCAAGATAAATCCATTATCTAGAAACTGGTTTGTTTGACTTAGTCTATTTGAGATTACTTTAATTCCTTCTCATTCTTTTGTAGCTGCCAAAAGATTGCATTTTCAAGAACACTGCTTTTTTACTTAAACCTCAGTTTTAAAGTTTATATATATTTCTCTTGAGAGAAGGGAGACTATGTCCTGTACAAGGAAATGGTTGTGTATAAATTATGAAACCATAAGATTAAATTATTGCGCCAGCGTGCTGTTTAATGTGCTTGGTCTTGAAGTAAGTGACATAGAGGGCTCAGAATCATTCTAAAATCCTGCAGCATGCCTACATTTCTAGCCCTGGAATCTGTTCTGGTTTCCTTTCATCTTTTTCAGCTTGCATTCCAATATGTGGTAGAGGAAAGTTGCCAGCTATTCCCTATATGCAGACATGTCTCTTTATGAAAGTAAAGATGCAGAGATATAGAATAATGGTGGTACATGTCTGTAAGGCTCTCAGACTCTTCTTCCACTGGAGTCCCAGGGAGAGTGACTTTGTCAGGCTTACGTAGGAAGTTAGTTAGGGGCAGAGCTGGGATTCCAAGTTAGGTCTTCTGGCTCCCCATGTAGTTTTCTTGTTATATACTTGGTTTCCTGTGGGAATTAGAATACAGCAATTGTTGGAAAACAGCACTGTATTTTCAGTGAGGATCATAAAGTAAAATTAATACATAAACAGTTCCCCAATCACTTTAATCATCATTTCAACACTTGTTTAATATTTTTGCATGGTATAAAACTGTTTAAAGAAAGTCAGGTATCATAGCTAAATGAACAGAATTGCATGTTCTGTTACACTTAATTTATGTGAAGTTAGTGGGTTTCTGGTTACACTTAAGCAAATTTAATTTCAATTCCTACTTTGTCCTTATAAAGTTGATAAAATTTGATGCAATACATATATCTTACATCTGGTTCCTGCTTTTCCTGGCATAGATTTTTGGGGTTAAATTTAACTATGAGTTCTTGCTTTTGTCTTGTACTTTTTGGAAGATGTTTTTGCATGTGGATCTGGGTTGAATGCTTCTGAGTATCTGAAGCCATCTGTTAATGAACTTGCTTTTTTTATGTACTTATTTTCCAGGTCAAGAGCAATCTGAATCCAAATGCAAAGGAGTTTGTTCCTGGGGTGAAGTACTAAAATATTTGAGTAGACGGGGCCCTCTTTTGGTGGATGTAGCACAATTTCCACACTGTGAAGGCAGTATTAGAAGACTTAATTGTAAAAGCTCTCTCTTGTCACTGTGTTACACTTATGCATTGCCAAAGTTTTGTTAGTCTTGCATGCTTAATAAAAGTGCTGAGACTGTTATTAAGTTAAAAGCTGTCAAACATTTACTGAAAATAGAATTGGCCCCATGGCTTGATGTGAAGACAGCAAGGAAAGAAGCACCAGTCAAGTTGTAACAAAGCACCAAATTAAATGATTTCTAAATCTTAGTGAATTTTCTTTTTTGAGGCTAAACTGGTCTCTTAAGGTTAACACTTGTTAGTGTCTAAACTTAATGAGTAAATTAAGCTCTAGGTGTTAAGCAGATTTCTCAGTTTAGACTTAAATTTGCATTTGTCTCCATCAAAAAGAATCTCCTGAAGAAGCTTTATTACTTAATTTGAAAAAATACATTGTAGATAAGTATGTCTTTGGTACTGAGGTTACAGGGTAGTGATCAGATTAGAACTAGTCCTGTTCTAATGGCATGTTATGTAAGAAATACTGAATTCTCCTGCTGTTACATCTGAGGAAGTATGTGATTTGAGAATTGTATCTTCTGAGGAGTCACTGCATCATAGCTATGCCTGCGTGAAGTCTAACATTTGACCAACTCATAATCCAGTTGAACAAAGAAATTGTAACACGTGATTTGAGTGGTGCTTTTCCTTGCTTTGTTAACTATCACTACAATAGTCTGCAGCACAACTTTTCTTTTAACAAAGCTAGAACAGTTTTGGCTTCTTAAACTTCATATTTGGGTAGGTTAAGCTGCCATACGTGTTCAGTGTGAATAGTGTTTAAGTTGAAAATATTGTAAAAAAATTATATTTTTTCAAAAATATTTAAAAAAATAAATAATAGTAGAACTGAGCTGATGATTGTGTTTATTGGTGCTGAATGCAAATTCTCTAGTGGTGATACTCACTTCATTGTGGGCCTCAGTACCTCAGAGCAACCCTGCTGGCAAGATTTGCCAAGAGAGCAGACTTTATTAGATCCCATTTTGTCAAGTATGTTGTTATGCAAATATCTGTCCAAAATACAGCAATAAAATAAACCCCATAGCCCCTTCTGTGACCCACATTGATCGCCTCAGGCTGCAACATCAGGGCAATTATAGATATCCATGTTAAGAAACTGCACCTGACCAATATAGTGGTAATCTTAACTCTACCATAACCTTCATTGGCTTCTGACCTACACAAGCCATTGCTAGTCTGATTGGACTAGTTTGCTATTTTGATTCACCCGGATCTTCCCTATTTTCCCCTCATAAGCTTATTTATAATATGTTTGTGGATAATCTTTATTTGGGATACACTGTCAACCAACTAGCAATTTCCTAGTTCCACATACAATTCTGTCTCATGGCCCTACGAGGTTGTTGATAATGCCCTCTGGGCTTTTTTCAAGTTTGTTAGGCTCAAGATTGAGAAGGCCATGTAATCAGTTCTTCCTCACATCCTTCCTGGGGTTGGGGATCCTTTGGTGTGAGCACCTGTGCCCCAGTGGTTTTTAATAGCTACCATAAGAAACTAATAAACAGGGTTTTTAATAAACTGAAGCAGAGATGATTCTGCTTTAGTCTTGTTCTTTTTGTAGCCATGATACAACCAGTCCCCTTTGTTCTCTTAACAGCTCAGTACCACAGGGCTGCCAAATACATGAGACTTACAAATCCTCTCTCTCTGAGCTCAGATGGAGGCAAATAAATTCATTTCCACATGCTGCCAAATTACCATAGTGCGATATAATTGGAGATTATAAACTTAGACATTGTAATCCAATGATTAAGAGCAGGCTAGTCAGACTTCCTGATTGTGAATCCAGTGATCATGGGCAAGTCATTTAACCTTTTTGTAACTTAAGATTCTGGCTTTTTAGAATAGTAATGATAATATCTCAGGACTGTGTGATGCGTTAATATACATCAAGCATTTAAGACAGTCCCTGGCACATAGAAAGTTCTATTTAAGTGATTGTTATTACTTTAAGGAATCATCTAGGCTAAGCTCTCATTTTGTTGGAACATTTTTTGTCTGACTTAGGGAATGTGTACATTAAAACTACTTTGATGTTTGACTAGAGAGCCAGGTGTCTGCATTACAGGTAGAAATGGAAAGTTTCAGAATATCACTACTGAGTACATTTCAAAGTCCTTGGGACAAATAATCACCCCATGAGAGCCTGCCTATATGGCATAGTTTTAGGGTAACGGAAGTCATCCTGTTTTTATTTTATGGCTTATTAAAACAAGGCATATGAGAGGGTTTTTCTTGTTATTTTGCTATGTCAGTATTTCTCAACCTTTCCATCTCATAAAGTTTTTTATTTAGCATTCTGGAGTACAAAGATGAGGCTGGCTGCCTATGGCTGACGTTTGTGGCTCATGGGCTCCAGATGACCCAGCTTCTACCCAGATACCCAGAAGGCTGAAGGGATCAATATTTCAGCATACTTGTAAACCTATAAAACGCCTAAGGAATTCCATTCAAAATCTATATATTGACTTTTTAGCCAGTCTGTGTTCCCCTTGATGAAGACACTCAAATAGGTCACAAAAATGGAAACTGCTTTTTCTTTGGTTATGGTTTTTTTTTTCAACCCTCCCACAAGAGCTATAGACTAATAGATCCTACCTTTCCTGGGAGTAATTTTTCAGACCTTGGTGCACACAGGTCTGGTTTCTTTATTTTCCGGAGTGTCTTCTGGACCTGGAAGCTGGTCTTTTGACCTTGAAGAAAATCCTTTGAAGACTGGGCAGATAGGAATGTATTTCAGAAAGGCAATTCTTTTTATCATCTTCATCCCAATGGGGAAGTCGTAGCTCTTGAGGCTAGTAGACATCTCACTGTTGGCATGGGCCCCAGCTTTCCACTGTATCAGACCTCGTTCTTTGGGGCTCCCTGGAAGAGGACAGTGGGGTCACTTACCAAGGCCAACTGGTAAGTGACCAGTTGCTGCTACTTCTCATTCCCATAACCTAATCCTAAGGCAGACTTCTGGAATCAAGTGTCTTGATTCTCAAATATCTTCTGGTCTTAAGAGTTATTGAATCTATGATTTCTCAGCTCCTAACTTGGCCAGAGCTCGAGGGAACCCTAAAGGAAACTGGTTATAATGAGTATTATTAATATCTGCAGTGTGCCAGGTTCTAATAAATGCTTTAATTTCATTATCTCATTTCTGCAAAATAAGACCTATACGTATATACAGGCACTATCATAAAAAATGTTATGATGAAACAGGCAGTTAAGTAATTGTCATTCTACATCTTGAGTGTGGGGCTATTCTGTGCTGGGCTGATGGGCACCAAATAGTGCCCAGACTATGCTGTGGGACAGGTTGGTGTATTTTGAAAGACTATAACCAGTGTAGTTCCATAGTTGGAAAGTAAACTTGTTTTTATAATAACAAACTTCAGAAAGCCAAGCTAAGTAAAGTGGTAGGGATACACAAAATAATTTTTTTACAACTAGAGGAATTTGTCCTTAGGAAGAGGAGGGTTGCATGAGATCTCTGAGGTTTTCACAAGAGGGCATGTATTGGTAAAGACTGACACTGTAAATCTAGTGGTGAAAGTAAGATTTCCACATGTGTGTCCCAAAGTCTTTTAGGAGAGGGCACTGAGGGAAGGCTAGGGTCCTTAAGAGGCTGACTGCTGGGAAAAGGTAGTGTTTGAGCTGGGTCCGGCTGTACAAAGCACAGGTGGGCAGAGTGGACGGGGAAGAGCTGGAGGTGTGGCATCGGACTCTTGTGTCTGATTTCCCCCCTCACCACTGCCAGGACACACACACACAGCAGCTGGCTCAGAGCTCCCTTGCCTACCCTGTACATCCCTACCTGCAGTGCCCTGTCTGCTTCTCCAGGTCCCTTCCATTCTCCTAGGTTCCATCCAGGCTCATCCAGGAAATGCTCCAGATGAGTCTAGCCCAGGCTTATTGACATTGCTCCAAATTGCTTTTAATCCAGTTTTACTTTCTGTACTAGGAGCTCCTCAAAACAAACTATGACTTATACTTTTGTTTTTGTACATTCCCCTTCATTGTCTTACCCAAGGGTAAGCTAGTAAGCTCCTCTAGCATTTGATGAATTAAATTGACTGCCCCTCTAAGATTGGGTTGTGAATGGGTAAAGAGTAAGAGCAAATGCAAAGTGGCATATCAGCAAAGTGTGCCCGTCGTATAGAAGCTATGCGATTGATTCCATGGTTAAGGACTGAGTTCAGAGCCAGCGAGATGTGGGTTTGAATCCAGGCTGTTTAACTTTCAGCAAGTAATTAAGATTCAAATTCCAAATTTAATAGCTACACACACACTACACACACACACACACACACACACACACACACACACACACACACACACACACACACACTAATGCATACTGAGGGACTGTTGAAGATGATGTGGCATAACCTAATGGATCCCTAGCATGAATGGCTGCTGATGGGCAGTTGGGTTGAAGGATGAGGATGCAAGGAACTCAGGTAGTCTGAGACTAAACATCTGGTTAGCTTAATCCAGCTACTCAAACCAGAGAAGCCCCTCAGTTTATAGCTGCCCTCCTAATACCTTTAGTCTCCGCAGATTCCCTTGGCATTGAGGATGCCAATTTCCTGTTTCAGGTTCACAGGGTGGGCTGCTCTAACCCCCAGCTCAGCTTCCTCTAAATGGGGAAAGATCAGGTACCATCCATCCGTCTAAGTGGCAGCTGGTACCAAGAGCTTTCTCAACATCTGATGCTGTCTAAAATTCTTAAAAGTGCCAGGATCCCTAGCCCTTCCCTGCCCACACTCCAGACCACCAGCTGTGCACAGCCAGCCTCTTACTCCTGTGCTCTGAATAAAGACTTGTATCTTCAGAGAGGGGCTATGCAGCGGAGATATGCAGCTATGTTCAGGCTGGCAAGTAGTGGGAGATGGAAGGCCATCATCCCACTACTGTCATCCCTCACCTTCCTGGACTGATGCAGTCTTCTTAGCCCCTGCCTCCACGGAGCTTTCCCTGATCTTCCAGTTCACCTGAAACCCTCCAGCAGAAGCAGTGTGGTACAATGGCTGGGACACAGCCATAGACTGAATCAGATGGGCTTTGTTACAAATTCCCAGATTTGCAAAGTTTAAAATCTGTAGATGTGACCTTCAGCGAGTCACTTAACCTCTGTTTCCTCATATAAAATGGTGTCGATAGTCTCTACCTCACAGGACAGTTTTTGAGGACGAAATGAGACAGCTCCATGCCTGACCCATAGTAGATGTTTGGTAAATGTTAACTATGCTTGTTACCAGTGAGAGCATCTGGTGACATTTAGTTTTCATGTATTTACTGGGCACATAAACATCCAAGAGGGTTCTCAGAGACCCCCGTGAAGTATCCTCCACAATTCCTGCAAAGAGCCCTAATAGCAAAGAAATGTTAGGGGCTCTTCTAGTAGCCAGAGTGACAGGCTCTGGCATATTTGGAGTGAGTTTTGCCAACAAACTGATGCTACGTTTTTATCTCCTACTTTAAGAAAGCAAAAGCACTCCTCATCCCCAGTGGCTACCAGGAAATGGAGAGGAAACAACTCATAGAGCCCTGGAATGACCCTCCTAGCCCTACCCTCTTCAAGATCTATGAGACATGTCTGTGCCTCTGGCCAGTGGGTCTCCCTCCAGCCAGTAGGCACTCCACCAGCCCGTCTATTTCTGCATCTCCCTGCCCAAAGGGCCTGCATCATATTAGACTTGGCCATAGCTCCAGTTCAAGGGCTGTGTTGGAGTGCAGATGAGCCCAGCTCGGTTCTGGGTTTTCCTCCTAGGCCTGACCCATACCTGGCACTGTGTTGTCCAATATGAAAGCAAGGCAGCCACCCACAAACATCTCTGTAGTCAGCAGCACAGTCAGAATCTGGTCCACTTCAGGAATGCCTATGGAATAGGCCAAGGGCCAATGGGTATCATGGCCCCATTTGGAGAGCAGAGCTCGGGGACATTCTCCCTACTTGTGCAGCCTGCTGACTTCCTTGAGCAGGTGTAGAGCTGGAACTGTACAAACTCCAACTTTAAAGCCTGTCTACACCTCTGCCTTTTCCACTCTTGGATTCAAATCCCAGTTGTGCCAGTTGCTACTACTTTTCTTGTCTTGGGGCAAATCATCTAAGCCTCACTTTCCTCATCTGTGACATGGAGATGATTATATCTGTCTCCTGGAGCTGTTGTGAAAATTAAAGGAGCACACGTAAAGTTCAATACCTATCTGTGGAAAGTGTCTTAGTAAAGGACATCTCTGCTAATTAGCCTCTCTGCTGCTGATTAACAACATCCAGAGTTGGGCAGAAACTGTGGCTCTAACTGTATGGAACCTTTGAGGGAGGGGCTGTGCTCAGTGTCTAGCTCACCAAACCTCCCCCACTCTGGTGACATTCAGATAGGTGAAGGCACCTGTGTTGATGGCGCCAGGATTGGACTCCAGGTAATTTGGCAGCGTGAGCCCGAAGAACATGGAAAATCCGAGCACGAAGAGATTGCGGGAGGAGTTCATGTCCACAAACTGCAGGTTGGACAGCCCCACAGCGGTAATCATGCCTGAGGGGGCAGGAGAACCGCTAGAGAAGCCACGCGGCCCGGCGGGGCTCCCCCACTCTGCTACCGTGATGGGACCTGGGGCCCGCGCCCGGCACTCACCAAAGAGGGTGCAGAACATTCCCCCCAAGATGGGGTCAGGGAGCGAAGCAAAGAGGGCCGTGAATTTGCCAATGGTGCCCAGGACCAGCATGATGCATGCACCGTACTGTACCACGCGCCGGCTGCCCACCTGCCAGGGAGCCAGGGGCAGGGCTAGACGCAGGGGGCGAGGCCGGACAGGGTGAGTTCCGGGGTCGGGGCGGGGAGGGTGGGGTTCGGGCGTAGCCTGGGATGAGAGTGAGACACTAGAGGGCCAGGGCTTGATGTAGGGAGGGGCCCCTCAAACACAGGGTGGGACTGGGCCAAAGTGGGTACTGGCTTGGGGCGAAGCGTGAGGCACAGGAGTCGGGCCTCTGTGCTGCTCTGGCTCGGCGCGGCACCTTGGTTATTCCCAGGACGCCAATGTTGGGGCTGGACGAGGTGGACCCGTTGCCCGTACCCAACAGTCCTGCGATAATGCAGCAGATGCCTTCGATAAAGATGCCCCTGTAAGGAAAGGGAGTGTGGGTTTGGTCTAGCCTCTGTGCAACCGTCCCCTCCCTCGCTAGTGTCCTCCCATCACCCTGGCAGAGCCTCGCCTCTTCCAGGACTGTGAAAGCTGCAACCATCTGTCTGCAGTACTCCTCACTCCTGGCCAGAGGTATGTCTGGGAACCAGAAGCCCAGGTCTGAGCACTACTCCCCGTGCCTTGGCACATACTCCCTTAGGAGATTCTGGGCTTCAGTTTCCTCATTCCTCAGACTTCACTATCTCCTCAGCTACTGGCAACGCTGAGTGATGAGAACATCCCCTTTTCATAAGTAAGGAAAACGAGGTCTGGAGAGTATTAGTGACTTGCCCAAGTCCACATCTTTGGGACTCGATCCTGTCCCTACATTTGCTTCCTGAGTGACCCCAGAGAGGATCAGATATTGGGGAGGGCAGATGGGCATACCTGTTGATAGCATGTACTGGAGGAGGTGGTGCACCAGCCAGGCGGGCACAGGCATAGTAATCTCCAATGGACTCAATGATGCCCGCCAGTGTGGCACTGAACATCCCTAGGACAGCTGCTGCAGTCACTGTAGGCAGGCCCCACTGACCTGGGAGGTGTGGGAGAAGACAGGAGGGTGAGTTGGGGAGTGGACTAGGCAGTTTGTGGGGGAATGTAGATAAAGGGATTTCAAGCTGAGGTGGGTGCTGTACAGTTGTGGGAGCTTATTTGGGATCACTCAGAGTCATGAAGCTGGAGTGAGGCTCTGAGTTTACAGCACTCTGCTTGGCACACGATACACATGCAGCATTTAATACTAGTTTTATCACCAACTGGATTGGTATCAGCAGGGGCCTCATAGATGGTCTCAGTTAGAGGCAGAGGGGCCCAGGTGGGATCACTCACAGGGGTAGGAGATTCGGATCCAGGGTGTGATACCCATGATGTCCCCTCGGGCATCTGTTCGTGCGTGGAAGCCATAGGCTGTAGGGTCTGTGGGCAGCACGTCTGTCAGGGTCAGGAGATAGCACAGCAGCCACACGATCATGATGGCCAGCACAATCTGAAGTGGAGAGGGGTGAGGGGCACACTGAGGGCCCTGGAGGTCTTGTTCCAAGCTAACCAGCCCCTACGTCAGCCCTAGACACAGCCACAGCCTTTGCCCCAGCCCTAGATCCCAGCTCCAACACCTGCTCCAGCCCCCGGCTGGGATCTCATCTCTGCTCAAGCTCTAGTTCCCCTGCTGTCTGGCCCTTGCCCCCCGACCTTGACCCTGGACACAAGTCCAGCCCCTGCCCTAGTCCCAGCCCCAACCGCCTATCAGCTCCTCACAGGAAACATCTTGAAGATCTGGATGCGGAAGAGAGTGAGGCCCTTGCCCCAGCGGTAGACAGGCAGCAGGAGGTTGAAGTTGCGTAGGTACTGGGAGAAGAGGATGATCAGGAGAATGGAGCTGGGGGCAGGGGCACAACAAAGAGATGGTTGGTAGGCCAGGTTGGGGGCAAAAGCCAGGACTAAGGGGACAGACATACAGGGGTTGGGGGGGCTGGGGCTGGGCAAGGATCAGTCCTGGTGGCCGCTCACCAAGCTGAGATGCCCCAGTGGGAGCCAGCTCGGTCACCAGCAGCTTGAAAGACAGAGAGGCCAATAAGGGAGACAGTGGGGGTGACTGTGAGAGGCCCAATGTAGCTGAGCAGGGCCCCAGGCAGTCCCATCAGCCCAATCACCACTTCCACAATGCTGGACACTATGATTGCACCCTGGACCTGGAAGAGCAAAGATCAGTCATAAGTTACTATGTAGAAGCTATGATTTCCACATTAAAAAATTGCTCTTGGACTATCCACTCGCATGCCCCAACTCAGTTATGGCCCTCACTCCCATCTAGCTACCTCCTGAGGTCCAGGTCTCTTTTACTCCACGTGCAAACCCACCTCTCGTATCCGTGGGTGCCAGATATGAGAAGTGTTCAGGGGCAGACTCCAGTTTCCGTAGATCTCCTCTGGGGCAGAGATAGGACCACACGCACATATGAACAGGGAACAGAGACAGAAGGAAAGAAGATGCCACCATGAATGCACCCTGGTGTCTGGACTTGGGATAGTCTCCCAGATCTCCAAGCTCCTGGGCACCCCCTCTTCAGTATAGACCCCAGAAATATGCCCACCTTCTGGGGGACATTTCCATCTCTCCAGGGCCAGGATGGCTTTGGCTGGGACCAGAAACGCAAAGGCACTAGCCTGGAACAGCGGCAGCCTGGAAGGAAAAGCACAGAACAGCAGGGGCAGGGCGGGGTTGGCGGCGGGGACACAGAAACAGGGAGACAGGGAGAGAGGGACACAGAGAGAGGGACGGAGAGAACCTCACACAGGGACAGAGACACAGAGGGACAAGGGCAGGGGCAGAGCAGAGGGAAATCATTGAGGCCCCAGATAGAACTCTAATATTTTGGGGGGCCAAGGAAGAAACAAATGGAGCCACTGGCCCACAACCTGCCCCCTTGCCTTCTCAACAACTCCTGCACTGTGAGGGGCCACATGCACAAAAGTGAACAGCTCTGTTCTTGCATCCAAGCTCCACTGACAATCTTCCTTCCTACTCTCACTCCTCAAACCATCATGCTTTGGCCACCCAGGCCTAGGGGGCTGTGTACACAGGGGACAGAGGCCCCTGGGAAAACAGGTCATTGGAGAGACTTGCACAGGCCCTGGAAGCAGGGAAGCAGGTGGTCCTGATTACCCCAAGTAGGGCTTAATGAGGGGAAAGCATGGCTAGGACACATTCCCTTAAACCCACAGACTGCTCTTCCTTGAAGAGTGCCAGGAGCCAAGGGTAGGACCTTAGCTGCTTGGCTATAAGGCTGACCAGGGAGAAGAAGCAGCAGGTTGGGGCAGATAACAGCTCTTTTTGTCCCGTGAGTCCTCTGAGAGAGACCACCTGCTGCTCCTGTGTGTGGTGTGTGTGTGTGTGTGTGTGTGTGTAGCGGGGGGGGGGAGGTGGGCCGGGAGCTGGGATGCCCAGTGTGGTCTGGATGAGGGTGGTGATGCCCACGCAGGTGAAGATGGTGCCAATGAGCTGGCTGACCATGTGTTGGTCACGGCCCACACACAGCGCCTCAGCCAAAAGGAAGGGCACAGCGATAGTGCCGCTGAAGCACGTCAGGTAATGCTAGGGGTTGGAGAAGAGTTGATCAGGCAGGGCCTATGACGCTCACAGGTTAACAGGGCTCCTTAACAGTCCTCATGCCTGCCTCAGTGGGACTGGAGCCATGCCACCCTTGTAAATGTACCCACCTAGGACTGACACTCCCACAGAGGATTCCCAGAGGGCTATGGCTCACTTCTCTGGGGATTACTAAACTATCTCCAAGTTATTCCTAAATATTCCGTGGAGTGGGCCCTCTTTCCTGTCATGACACTTCACCTGGCAGATGACACTTGCTTCCAGGGGATTAATCTTTTCTCAGGTCCCATTGAGCCTCTTCCCCACCCCTACTTGGTGACAGTCACTGTTGCTGACCTTAGGTTTCTCTTCCTGTTACCCAAGATAACTTTGGTGGCCAGGGAGCGGGTGAGATCCCAGGGAGCGTGCAGAGTGGTGGTGGGGAGGCCCTGGGGGGAAGCCCACCTGGAAGCCCAGCAGGGTGCACAGGTACCAGGGTGGCACATCCTCGATCTTGTACAGCATGTCGAACTGGGGCTCAGCCACTGGAGGGTCCCTCGTGGAGGTCCCTGCTGTGGGCAGGGCCACTGGAGGGTCCCTCATGGAGGTCCCTGCTGAGCCAAGGGACTCACGCTGGGGGCAGCAAAGAGCAGTAACTGGGGATGGAGCAGTGGACACTGGCAAAGTCGATTCTGCTCCAGAATCAATTAAGTGCCTGAGTGGCCTGTCAGCTCCTCAGAATGGGGTCTGAGCCTGGAGTCCTCACCCCCTTCATAGTTCATTAACCCAACTATCCCTTAGCCAGGCTACAACCTGGCTCCCACCTCACATTGCTTTGTCCAGGGGTTAGTCCACTGTGCTGGCCCCTGGAGCCCTTGGGACCTGGGCTTTCTAGCCAAGGAAATGGGCCTCTAAGTCAGAAGGCCTGGGGGGACACCGGGAGAGGGAGCCACAAGGGCTGGAGACTTTGGACAGGCCCTCTTGGGCCCACTCTGGTCCCACCTCTGCCCTTTGGAAGTCCTTGGGGTGTCACTGTTGAGAAGGGGTAGGTTGGGCTCCTGCTGGCCCCCAAGCTGGAGTCAGCCAGTTCCCAAGCTGAAGTATTTTTCACCGCCACTGCCACCCCTACCCCATCCCCCAATTGCCACATTCGGCCTGAGACAATCACTCTTGATCAAGTTCATCAGAACATTTGTCTCTGCCTTCTCAGGCAGAAAGCTCCTTCTTCCCTCTCACCCACCTGCCACCCAGCTCCACCCATCTCCCAGCACCTGTGTCCAGCCTGCTTCGGGTTCCTCCTGTGCCCTCATCGTTGGGGCACACGTGTGAGCAGTTCCTGAGGAGAAGAGCGGATGGTTATACAAAGCCCAAGGAGGACTTTACTCCACACATCAGACATTATTAGAAGTAAATCTGTAACCAGATCTCCAGCTCCAATCTCGATTGCGAAAGCAGGACCCTGGGCGGAAGTAATGTATTAACTCTAGCCATAGTGGAGTGGTAAATGCTGCCCATGTCTCTGTCACGTTCACCTCCTGCCTGCACCTGAGCCTGAGCACAGGGCCTGTTCTTGTTTTCTAAGAGAGGGCCAGAGTAGGGGGTGAAGCATAGTCTTGGAAGTTTGCCAAGCCCTGGGTGAGGTGAGAGGAGTAGAAATCAGCAATTACTATGTCACCCTCTGAATGAAGCTGTTCTCCACTTATTAATAACAAGTTAATCATTATCATTATCATAACCACTCTCATTTGGGAGGGATGACTGCATGCCAGGCAATATCTATGTATTGTCATGTCTAACCCTTGGAGCTGTACGGTATCAACCTCTTTTGCAGTTGAGGAAACAGATTAGGAGATAAGATCTGACCAAGGCCACATAGGTAGCAAGATTTTAGAAAACTATTCCTAAAATTCAGGTTGGCCTAAATTCCTGCATTCATGCTGTAAATCATACATTAACTGAGCTAAGGCACTGCCCTCCCCACCATCTCTGTTCACCCCTCAAGCTCCCTGAGGCACACAATAGATGAGCTGTAGGAGAAGAAACTGCCAAGGCTGGCCTGGCCTTGCCTATCCCCTGTGTCAGGACAGGGATCCCTTTCCCCTCCCAGCTAGAACAGGCTACCTAATCTGTGGGACCCAGTGCAAAATGAAAACGTAGGGCCCCTGCTCCCAAATTATGAATTTTAAAACAGCAACAGCAGATCATTAAACCGAGTGCGGTGCCTTTCTAAGCACTGGGCCCTGTGTGACCATATGTCTGTCACACAGCCGCTAAAGCCAGTCCCTGAGCCCAGTCTGTTTCTCCCTCCTGGCCCATCCAGCCCAGCCTGGCCATGGGGCCTGGAGCTGGTTGAGAGGGCCTCAGGAGGGTCCAAGGGGCTGAGGCTCCTCAGCTGGTGGGGGCAGGGCTGGAGGTCCCTGGTTCTACTCCCCTTGTGCTGCCCCAGCCCCAGCCCCCTAGAGACCACCTACTTCTGGGTTGCTGTGCCCATGGCCAGGCCCTGCCCTGAGGGCCCACAGGCAGCACCGCTCTCCAGGTGGGCAGCAACTTCATGCCACAGCCTGAATCCGTCAGCCTGTCCAGTCTCCAGCCTGTTCCTCTGTCAGCCTGTCCTCTCCTCTCCCTTTTTGGCTTCTGCTCCAAGTTTCTCAAAGTTGTCTGACCAGTTTGAAGTTTCAGAGCTGCTCCTCAGCACTTTCATCCGCAACCTCTCCTCCCCAGCACTCCCCAGGGGGCTGTGGGGATAGAGCCTCGCCCCCTCCACTCTCCTGGACACTCAATTCAACCCAAACCACACACCAGACACAGAGACAAGGCTGCAAAGTTGCACATGGTCTCAGATATAGTCACATAAAGGACTCACGACACCCAGATTCAGATGCAGAGAGTCTCTCTAAATCATTCCACATAAACACAGGGTCATGTCAAGGGCTCCTAGCTCCACACCCAGCTACATACCAGATACTACTGACGGCTCAGCAACTCAAAGGTTCCTTGGCCCTGGCTCTTCTCCTGGTGTCTAGGAGTTCTCTCCTGGGGCGAAGGCCAGGAAGGAGGGGCCTCAGGCAATATAGGGGGCCGGGCTGCAGTGAGCTCAGGGAAGCTGGAGTAGTCAGGGCATGTCTGGGGTATCCTTATTCTTCCGGCAATGACCTTTCCCCACCCCCATAATCTGAATCCCCTCCCAGCCCTACTACCACTCAGCTTGGGACTTGTCCTGAGCCTCTTGTTGTCTAAGCCTCGGTTTCTGCATGTTATCAGGGGATTAGAGTCTGTCCTGTCCACCTCCCAGTGCTTCTGGGGATCAAAGAGACTCTCACAAAGGAAATTGCAAGTTGTAACACCACCTGGCCCCCGGTTCCCAGACCCAGGTGGGCCCCAAGAGGGGTCCTTTTTTCCCCCGTTGTTGAGGGATGAGCCCCAGGATAGAAGAATTTCTGGGGAGAGCAAGACTTAGAGCCAAGATGCTAAATCCAAACTGTTCCAGGAACCCTGCCCCACCCTGTCCCAGGCCGGCACCTAGGGCTCAACCATGCCAGCTGGTGTCAGAGGCAATCTAGAAGATGAGCAGCCACTGGGCGTAGTCCCAGTGAAACTAGAGTTCCGGGAGGGGCACTGATAGCACAGAGAGGTTGTAATAGGCGTGTCCACGAGGTAGCCTGCTTATGTAATTTTCCGTGGTTTTTCTTTCTCGTGAAGGATCTGGGGTCTCGTTGTTCACATAACTGGATCTACACGCCTTTGACTGTTCGCTGACATTTCCAACGATGACAGATCTCATTCACCTCTGGGAAATTGTGGGGACTGTATTTGGACCTCTTTAGAGGCAACAACAGCAGAAACACCAATTTCTGTCCTTCCAGCCTGCCCCAAGCACATTTTGTAGAGAAAAGGAATCGAGGTCACTGGGTTTTATTTGAGTCCAGAGAGAAAGGCCTTGCCTACCCCCACCCTAAAGCTGAAGGAGGTAGGGAGAGTGACAGTACAGAAGAGCAAGGCCTCCCTGCCCTCAGGCAGCTTGCAGAAAAAAGTGGGGCAGATCTAGAAGGAGCCACACCCCCTGCCCCCTTCAGGAGCAGACCACCCGAAGGGGAAGGAGGAGTTGGATTAGAGCTCTGCCCTTGCGACTGGCGCCTCCTCTGAGCAAGCCCCTCGGGGGCCTCCACACAGCAATGCCTTCAGAGCTTCTTGGCCTTGTTGGTGGGCTTCATAGATCTGGTCTTCTCCAAACTCCCCCAAGTAGTGCAAACATGTCCTGGAGAGCCTAGGGGAGCCCAGCAGGAGCCTCAGATTCAGCCAGCCCACGGGGGGCAAACTAAGTCTCCAGGGGGCTCCACACCCTCCTGTCATACCTGGTGGGCCAGAGGCCCCCTGTGAGCATCACACTGATGGTTGGCTCCGGCCCATTGCTAAGTCCTGGGCCTGTGAGCTGTTTCACCTGGTTCACTTCTCGGACTCCATAGCTGGAGGCAATGGGGAGGAGAGTGACAGCATTAGTGAGAGCCCGGCCAGTGGGGGACCCATCTCCACATGAAGCTGAGCACACTGGCATTTGCTGAGTTCAGTACCCAGATTCTGATCCTCCCTAATGGAAAACGGAGGACCACAGAGAGGAAGCTGCTGGCCCATGGTCACACAATGATCTTGTCCCCTGGTCACCTACCCTTCTGCTCCCAACTCCAAAGCTCAGACTTGGACCCAGCCAGCCCCTGACCTGGGACCAGAGCCCTGGTGCAGATGGTGTGGTGTGAGTGGGAGACTGGGGACCTCTATACACCAGCCCTGCCTCTGGAAGGAGGGAGGTAGGGACCAGATTTTCAACTCACTCCTGCCAGGTCTGGGAGCAGCTCTGGTCCAGGACGTCTGTGTATACTGACTCACTTAGCTCCTGATGCCCTCCAGAGTCTGGGGTGTGAAGCTTGGCCTCTGCCTTTGCAAGATGTTGCCACATCTGAAACAGAGGGGCTGAGAGCCAGGGTTTCCAGACTGCTCAGTGTAGGGGAGGAGAGAACAGGAGCATGGGTCTCTGGGGGAGAATGAGGTGGCAAGAAAGCCTTTTGAGCAGGAAGCACCTGTGATGTGAGGCAGGCTTCATTGCCCTCCCTCAGGTCCTGAAAGCAGGGACTGGGCCAGCTGAGGCAGGATCTACTTTCCAGGAATGGAGAGGGGAGGCGGGAAATGCTGAAGGGGAAGGTTAGCCCTGGGCATGGGGGCCCCTCCCCCAGGGCACACCTGCTCATCAGTGCATGCTATTTTAAACCATGAGAACAAGGAAAGAAAAAAATTAGCAGCCCAGTCTTCAATAACACGTGTACTCATAGGCTCCCTCGGTCCCCCACAGAGGTACTCAGGCACACTTGACAGGTTTGTGTGTGAACCCGGACACACATATACTCATACATTCATGCACTCAGCATACAAACACACATACACCAATGCTCCTCAGTCATGTTTTAGGAAGGAGTCTGGATCTGAGAATGAGCATGAAAAGGAAGGAGTCTGAGACAACAAGCTGGTGACTCCTTAGGTTCTCAAGATACTGTGGGGTGTCCCAGATTGTCTGGTCTCTGTTGGGCAAACAGATGGGTAAAGCGAGGCAGGGAGGTTCAGGTGAAGTGAAGATGGCAATATCATGGGAGGCCGAGTCTAGCTGGATGGCCGGGGATGGGAGTTGGGAGATCAAAGGCTAGTGGTAGAATCTGAGGTAGATGGAGGGGTTTGGCTTGAGGAGGGGTCTGGGCAGGGGAACTGCTGGGGGAGGGACTCACCTGGTAGGCTACTGCCCTGCAGGCATCACAGCGGAGGTGAGCAGGCATGTGAGCTGAGTACTTCTCTTCATCATCCAGCTGTGGGGCAGTGGCTGTGAGCTGAGCCCTGTCCCCGAGGCCCCCTGGGATAGCCCAGTTCCCCAGAAGCAGCAGCAGTGGCAGTGACAGCCTCATGGTTCATGGAACTGGCTCAATGAGCACGGGCTGTGGGTGGGATGCAGATGTACATGTGTCTGTGTGCAGTGGGGGCCGCCCCGGAACACCTCACCCAGACCAATGGGGAACCACCACCTCACCCCTCCCATTCTCTCCCTTTCCCCAGGAGATGCCACGTATGCACCTCCTTTAGTGTGACCCTGGCTCCAGCCACCTCAGCTCTATTTCACAGATAGTGAACAACGAGGCAAGGAGAGGGGCTGGGCCTGGACAAGGACACAGAGAAGCTGATACCTCCCACATCTTGGGATCAGGCCACGTGGCAGGCACTGTGCCGAGTACCTTGGGGGAGGAGGTCGTTGGTTACTGTCATTTTTATTCTGCCCCTGAGGACACGAAGGCTCAGAAAGAAGTGACAAATCCAAGGCTACACATCTAGAGGGGACATACCGAAATTAAAACTCACACCTTATTGACCCCAAAGCCCATTGGCCACTCACCACTGGTAGGAATGAGGCCACAGGTATGGTTTCCAGCCTAGGGCTCTCTCCTTGGGAGGCCAATTCACTAAGGCAGGGATGACAGTGTATGAAAGACACATGTGATTTCCATCCCTGAGCCCTGGGATTCCCTCCACCCAGGCTGTACCTGGACATGAAAGGGCATTGTGGGAGTGGGAGTGTTAAGGGGCCAAGGCAGAAAATCAGACACCTTACACCAGTTGCTTCAGCCATCATGGCTTATTGGGTCAGCAATTTATTGTGCACCAGGATGAGGTGAGGGGCCCAGGACGGGCCTAAGGCCCACCATGTTATCAGAACCAGCATCTCTGGCCATGAGAAGATGTCCAGGTTTTTCTGAGTCATAGTCCTCCCAGTCAGCTTTCAGTCCAAGGCAGGGGGCAGGGACTCCAAGGGATCTGGGCCCCCCAGGGATCTCAAATTTAAGGAAGGCATTGATCTCCATCCCTAACACTGCTTCTAATGGGCACTCTTCTTCCCCAAACTCATCATATCACATACCTGTCCAGCCACTTCAAGTTCAGAGCTACACAGAAACCTACACGCAGAGCACCTCCCACCCCATGCATTTCCCTGTGCCCTCGGAGACTCCTGGAATCTGGGGCAACTGGAACAGAGGTTCTGGGTCCTGTCCCTCCCTATGCTTTGACTAGCCTGCAGAGCCAGCACCTCTCTCAGCATGGTTACCACATCTGTTACTGGGAGAGTGAAACCAGCTGAGGGCTTCAAGTCTCTCTGACCTGCCCTACACAGGGGTATCCCTTCAACTGCCAACCCTAACCCTAACCCACCCTCTACTCCACCTGGAGGGGTCACGACACTCCTCTGGAACAACAGCTCAAATGATTCTCTCTGCTCACATGTCCTTCCTCATGACTCACTTCATCTGCCCTCTACCCTGGGAGTGGCTGAAGCCCTCACTCCTGGTCCCGGGATGAGCCAGCTCAGCTCTGAGGGCTTAGAGAAGCCAAGTCAGATGCTGGGGTTGAGGAGTGAATGAAGGGTGGGGCTCCCAGTTGCAGACTACAGCCACTTCCCTACCTTCCCCCAGTACACCCACAAATCCCTGGCTGACCCTCCATTATTACTTCCCCACTCCATCTCCACTTGCTGTCCCCATGGCTCTTTTTCTCAGACCTAGCCTGCCCTGGTTGCACTAGCCACTTTCTACCACAGCCGCCAAGGCCAAGATCCTTTTTCAAAGAATAACAGATTTGATAGCCAGAGGCTGGTGCCTGCTCCACCTCAAGTGTGCCCACCTTCACGGAGGGACAGCTTACTACCTCTGGGGGACAGCCCTGTCCCCTGCTGCTCCCAATTCCTGCTGCTCCTAGCGAACCCCAACACTCCCTCAGGTCAGCTCCCAGGGACATGACCCTGAGACATCTCACTTTTACACACACACAAACACACCACACTCTGGGAATGCTTGGGAAACGGGTATATACTTTTGCTGGGGAAGGAAGTAGGCAGCTACTTCCTGTGCTCCAGCTCCATCAGCCCAGGAGTCTCTGATACAGTGTCTGAAGTTAAGTTCCTCTCTGAAGACTGGCTAAAATGGATAAAAGTAAAAGGTGACAGAAGGGAAGAAGGGCAGGGGACTGGATGCCAGAACCTTCAAGGCCATTAACAGCCCCAATACCACGTGGGGATCAGGACCTAGGCCCTCACACGGAAAATAAGGAGCCTTTGTTGGCCTGGGTGGGACCCGAGCTGGTGGGAGGAGCACAGAGGAGAAGAGGGGGTGCGGAGCTAGGGGTCCCACTCAGAGACAGGTAGTACATCCCATCCAGGGGCCCCGACTCAGAGGCCCAGGGTAGCTGGGTGCCGCTTAAGGGCGGCGGGCCCGGGGATGAAGGCAGTGAGAGGCCAGAGACAGGCCCATAGGCGGGCGAGTAGAGGCCGGGGCCCAGGGCCAGCGGGGTGTAGAAGCGTCGGAGTGGCCCTGGGGGCGAGGGCGGCAGCAGCACCTCCACGTATTGTCCGCTCTCGGGGTCGAAGAGCAGCCGTAGCCGAGGCTGCCGCAGCGCCTCCACAAAGTAGTAGCGGCCGCTCTCAGGGTCCACCAGGACCTTCCCCGCGTGCGCGGCCCCAGGCGGCCTGCGTGACCCCTGGGAGGGGCCTTCCGGGGACCGGTCCATCGGAGGCGCCGAGGCAGCGCGGGGCTGGGACGGCGCTGTTCTGCTCTCCAACGCCTGGGGCTCTCGCAGGAGAGACGACTGGACCGCAGTCGCAGGCCCGGGGACCAAAGGGGGTGTCTCCAATTTGGGTGCTATCCCAGGGCTCGAGCTAGGATGCACCTGAGGGGAACCGGGGCGGAGTGGTCGGGGTGGTTGGGCCCCTGTTGCCTCTATGGGTGTCGGGTGGGGTAAGATGCGAGCGCCACCTAGAGGGCTGATCTGACTCTCGCCGTCGGGGACAAGACGCGGGGCCTCCGCAACCCGATTCTCTCCTCCAGGACCACGCACCAGGACTCCCCGGGTTCCCTCTGGCTGGCGTCCCAAGGCCAGGGCACCAGGCAAGCGGATCTCAGTGCGCGCAAAGGGTTTTGCCGTGCTGTTTTCGGCCTTCCGCCGCAGGACCCCGTTGGGCTGTGAAACGTCCCGGGAGACTGTGTTGGGGGACGGCTCTAGGGGCTCGTAGGGGTGCGACACGACCGGCAGAAAGTCCTTGAGATAAATAGAAGTGTAGTGAGCCGGGGTTGGAGTCCCCAGTGCCTGGAGCTCTTGCGTCTCCGATGCGCCACCCTCCTCTTGGCGGGGGTTTGCAGGAGGCGCAGGCACTCCCGAGCTTGGAGATGCCGCGGGGAAGCTTGGCGCGTATGTGGTCTTCACCATCTTGCGTACGTCGCGGGGGCGCGGAATAGCCACGCGCAGGCGTCCCGAAGTCACACCTCCAGGGCCCAAGGCTTCCGGGAGCTCATCGACATCCACTGTGCCCGCGAGGCGACTGATGGGCAGCTCGGGTGCAACCACCTCTGGAGACGGCTGACTGCCTCGGAACATAAGATCTGGCATCTCGCGTGTGTGCGAACTCTGCACCTCTATTAGCTCTGGATCGCCGGGTGCGGATGGCGTAGGCAGCGCCCGCTTCTCCTGGACTACGTCATTCAGACCTTCCCGCGTAGAGGTTATCGATGAGCCCGGCACTGTGGGATCCCACGTCTCTTGGGGCAATGGGCTCCACGTCCCAACAGGACGATTTCGAGCCTCCCTTGAGGACAATGCCAGCGGGGACGAGCTCCTACTCCCCTGTACTTTATCTCCGACTGCCGGATGCGGAACCTCCCACGGGGAAGACGCTTCAGGGGATGGGCTTCTTGCCCTGGCAACACCCAGGTTCCACTGGGAAAGTGTCGGAGGGGAAGGGCTTCTTCTGCTGACAGTTTCCTCGACGGTGGGCTCCTGATTTTCCCATGAAGGGGATGCCTCGGGGGACAACGGACTACTCACCCTCCGAATATCCCGATTCCACGGGGACAGGTTCTGGGGAAACGGGCAGTGAAAACCCTGCACGGGCCCATTTGGAGCCTGCCACAGCGGAGACGGTGTCCTTGGCCTTACTGCCTTACTCAGAACTTCCCAGGGGTCCCTGGACTCGAAAGGCGGACTCTGTGGCCTCAGGATGGTTTGATCTGGAGTCTCTCCCGGGAACCTAGTTTTGAGTTCCTGGTTGTGCATCTCCTGGGTCTTCTCCCCTGACTGCAGGAAGATGCTGGAACTAACCGGACCCAGCGGCTCAGTTCCGGGCGCGGGTTTGTCGCGCCGAATCGCGCGTTCGCGGAGGCTGGGCCACGGTCGTGGGGCTCTGGCGGGCGCTGAATTATAGTGCATGCGGGGTGGCCGAGACCTGGCATCTTCCCGGACCGTTCGGGTACTGCGGGCCGTTTTCCGAGTCTCAGGCTCTGGCCGCTCGGTGGGCCCGAAGGGGGCGCTGCTTGCGGTAGGGACTGCAGGGCTCAGTTTTCTGGCCAGCGCTGTCTGCACGAGGCCCGAGGCAGCCTGCAGGCGGCCCAGAGACTCGTCTAGGGAGCCGGTCCGCAGGAGCAGTCGGGGGCGCGGCGCGCCGGCCTCCCGCGGTGGACTCCGGTGTCGGGGGCGCAGTTGAATCTGACGCTTGGGCACAGTCCGAGCCCTGGTGGGCGCAGCACGCTCCTCCAGTGCCACCTCCACACACTCGAACTGCGCTGGGGTGGCAGGACTCGGACCACGAGGCCGCAGCTCCAAGTAGGTGGCCCAGCGGGAGCCACCATCGGTGGCCTGGGGCTGCGGTGGGGCGGGGACGGGAGACGCGGGCCGGGGCGGCGAGAGGCTGCGGAAAGCCGGGGCGGTGAGCTGTTGCACCTTGCTATCCGCCGAGTCAGAGGGGCTGAACAGGGGCCCGGCGCCGAAAATGACTTCCATCTCCCCCGACGGCAGTATGCGCAGCTGGGGCTGGGGTGGCCGTGGGCCGGAGCCCGGGCCTCGCGGGAAACCCGAGCCGGGACCGAGCTGCTGGCGGCTATTCTGGGCTCTGACGGACAGGCGAGGCTGCGCGCCCGCCCCCAGCACAGGGGCCACCCGGGGCCAATTCGCCCAGCCCTCGTCCGGCCTAACGTCCGGGGGCTCTGGAGAACCCGGAGCCGTGTGGTAGGAACCTGACGAACCGGAGGAGTCCTGGCGCTGCGCGGGGGCAGCGGGCAGCTGACCTGGGAGCCCGGACAGGGCTGGCGGGGCGAGCGCGGTCAGCATGGTGGGGCCGGACGCTGCGCACAACCTCCCTCTCATTCGCCTGGGCTGATGCAGCAGGCGCCCGCACTGTCCCCGCCCCGCTCAAGGATGCCATGGGGTCACCGCGCCTTAAAGCGGCCGCGTCTGCTCCAAGCCAGCGGTGTCGCCAGCAAGAGAGATGTGAGTCCTGGCCCTTACCCTCCCAAGCCCCATCTCTGGCTTGGGCTGGAGCGAGACTGAGGCTGACAAGGTGAGGGGAAGGCAGGTGTCCAACTTGGAGCCAGGACCTAGGCCCACCCAACTGAGGAAACTAAGGCTGAGTAGGGACCTGCCTGAGGTCAAGCACTATGGAGTGTGGATCAGACTGTGAGCTGGAGGACCAGATCTTCAGGCTAGGTCTTGCTAGCAACTTCATCTTTCCTTAAGCCGTCAGCACCTTCCCATTACCACAGGGCACCCCACCTCCCTGGCCCTGTAACCTGATCCCAGCTTGACATCAAGAGTGCACCCACTTTCTTTGACCCATCACTCCACACCTTTGCTAGAGGAGCATTGCTTGGAGGGCTGCCCCCCCCTGCCCCAAAAGTGCTGGAGCCTCAGGAAGGTGCTGTCCCTGGCTGGACCCATTAGCCTTTAGTGGGAATCTATTGAAAGGGGCTGGAGTGGACAGCTTTTATAGGCTGCCTTGGCAACTAGAACAAGGCCTGGATGCTGATGTGGGGACTCTTAGGAACCTTTGGAGTAGCTGTGGTCCCCTCTCTAAAGCCTCTCTGAGGCAAGATTAACCCTTTGCTTCCTCAGCCACTCACAAGGCCCTCATTCCAGCCTCCATCACCTCGGTACTAGCCCTGAGGAACAGGCTCTGGTGGGGAAGCAGCTGCCACCTGTCATTGTCCTGGGACAATGGGCTCCATTTGCCCTTGACTTCAAGGTCCTGCCATGACTCAGGCCCCAGTTGGCCTTGGAGCAAGACTACTGGCCCCTCCTGTGCATTCATCCTCACGCTGAGCCAGGAAAGGCTAGATTTGACACATCTGATTCATCTTGAGTGGGTCCCTGCCTGGGCATATCTCCATGATTATTACCTAGCCATCAGTGATGGCTTCTGAGAGGATGAAGGCTGTCCATCACATCCAGCTTTAATGTGCAACTTCAGCAAGTCATAACCCCTTCACAGTTTCCCCACCCTAAAAATAGAAACAGCATTGTCCCTTTCTCTTCCTACCATTTGTGAAGACTGATGAGCTTGTTCTGTTGAAGGGAAGTGTTAAGAAGGTGCATGTGTAATTCGCAGGTGTAACACTCTTGCTTTATGATGGACATTGATTTCCCAATTTATTGTAGTCCTGGCGCGTGCGCGCACGCACACGCGCGTGCGCGCACACACACACACACACACCACATGGCTTGCCTTTATGCCTTTACATAGGCAAGGATTAAATACTGAGTAATAAGTGACAGTGCCTATTAGACAACAAAGCAGTCCTCCCTTAGGCTGTAACTCCATACCCCCATTAACCCCCTACTACTACCCAAGGGAGAGAGAGAAGCAGCAAGGGTTAGAGACTTGAGCAGCATCCTCTTCTGAACCCAGAAGTGGCCTGGTAGGTGGTGGTCCAAGGCTTTTCCCCCACCCAGGCCTTGGTAACATGATTCTCACTTAGGTCACCAAGGCCCAGGAGGTAGGCAGGAAGGAAGGAGAGTGCTTTCTGCCTCTTACTGTTCTTTCCTTGGGGGTCAGGCCACTAGTGAGGCCTGAAGCGGGTACCCATAGATAGGAAGGATTGGGATGGGGACCCCCACAGCAGAGAAGGTAGAGGTCGGGTGATACAGCCAGAGAACAGAAAGGCGAAGACCATTTTATTTTTCCCTGGGACGCTGGTGGCTCCGGGCCTGATGCGTCCCCGAGGCTTTCTTATGCTTCCTGTCCAGCACCTGAGCCATGTAGTTCTCCTGCTGCTTCTGGATCCGGAAGTCAGACATGTGATTCCTGCAATGGAGCCGGCTGGGCATGGGCTGGGGACAGTCTAAGGTAGGGGCCAGAAGTCTGGCTCCCCACTTCCATCAACAACCCCCAGCCTGGCCCAGACCCCTCACCTGAAGATCTGTTTCTGCTGGCTGATAACTTGCTGCAACTCCTTAATCTCATTCTCTTTGCCATTAAGTATATCTTCTTGCTTTATAATGTGAGACTCAATTTCTGTGGGGGAGAGAGGCAGGGAGGAGGTGGTTCCATCCCACGGGCTCCTTCCTGAGTTAAGGCATTCATTCCCTTGTGGGTCTTTTCAGAACTTGGCTCCCCCCACCCAGGGGTTCTCCATGAGTTTATTATGGAGTCTTGATGGGGTGATGAGAGGCCACAATGTCTGATAATGTGTCGGTGACTTCACAACTCTATTCTGGACTAGGTGACTCACATGAGGGCAGGCAACGGCTCTTGGAGAGAGGTGGGCAGCCCTGTCCAAAGGCAGGAGGATGAACAACAGCTCCTGGCCTCAACTCCTGCAGATCCTCACAGACATCTCCTCTTGGGCGAGACCCTCCTAACTTAAAATTATACCCCTTCCCAATATTTCCTATCTTTATTTTTTCTCTGCTTTATTTTTCTTCTTAGCACTTATACCTAATATACCATATATTTTACTCATTTGTCTTCTCCCCTACTAGGATGTAAGAACAAGAATTTTTGTTTTATTCATTGTTTTAACCCTAAAGTCCAAGACAGTACCTGGCACATAGAAGGAACACAATAAATTTATTTGTGGCATGAGTAAACGGGATGTCCCCTGGGGGTTTAGGACTTAGAAACATCACCAATTCAGTCATCTCAATCCAACCAGGCCTTCTGAGGGCCAGCTGGATGCCCAGCCCTGTGTAGGGTCTGCCCTCAAGGAGGTAGCTCCTGAAAGGAGAGCTAACATTCAGGAACTGATGAGAGAACAGAGCAAGGTGATATTTAAATGACGTTAATATTAGTGAGACAGTATTACCACTTTAGGCAAGTTGCCTCTTTTTTCAGACCCATTTCTTCATCTGTAAGATGGGAACAGGGATAGTCCCTCTTCCACAGCAGGGTCAGGAGGACCCAGGGAGATTAGTGGTGGCAAAGCTTATCCCCTAATTAAGTGCTTATTAGATGCCAGGATAATCTTTGTGATTTGTGTTAGAATGCAATGAGGCTGTAGAGATCTGAGGGTGCTTCATTTATATAACTGGCCCTCAAGGAGCCGTGGAAAATTCTGATCCTCACAGGAAGAAAATCCCACTGCCTTTAAAGGTTGGACAAAGATGAACTAGAACATCAGCTTTAAAATTGCAAAACACGGGGGCATTCAAGGTTTCAGAAGAGACGATGTAAAAAATTAAGGCACAGCATGGAAAAGAGGAGACACAGGTGAAGGAAGAGAAGGAACACATGAGCTTACAGGGTCACTGGACCAGAACTATCAAAACTCCTTCCCCAGGTCATCCAGCTAATCCAGACTGACTGCTTGTGAAGTTCTTTTGGGAAAAAGCATCAGAAATTTGTGGGAATCTTTTAAAATAAATGAGAGATAAATTTAAAATAAAAGGCACCCAATGAGAATATGGTTAGAAAAGCCTTTTGAAAAGATTAAGTAACTATGTAAGTAAAACTAAACTGAAACCACATAAGGGAAAGTGGCAGGGGGGAGGCACAGGCCAGGGGGAGGGCAGGGGAAGGTTCTGGTCATTGTTTTGCTCAGGTGAGGGCTGTGCCCTCCTGGAGGGATTCAGGACAATCTCGGGGGAAGCAGCCAGGCTCTGTCCCCGTGACTCACACACAGTTTCCACTAGCAGACACAGAACCCTGCGGCCTTAGTTGATCTCTAGGAAGTGCCCTAAAAGAAGGATATCTTTACCTAGTACCACCAGGAAAGAACCCTAGGTTCCTTTTAGGGAAGTAGGAGGGAATATCCAGAGGGAGGCGAAGGACTATGGGCCAGCATCCTTCGGTATGGAGCTAGTGACTGCCTATTGGGTCCCAAGAGGGCCTAACGGGGGCTCTCAAACCATGAGGCCTGTCAGCCCACCTGGGCAGATCAAGATGGCAGCCCACTGGCAGCTTACCAGTGAGATAACTTAGCAGGAGAGAGAGAAAGCTGGACTGGAGAGTAAAGGATGCCCAAGGCCCCAGGTGGGGGCCCATCAGGAGAGACCCTGCACCTCTTTTGGGCTTAGCTCTGGGCTCTAGCCTACTCAAACTCTGTTTCAGTGAATGAAGTAGATGTTGCATATGGAATTCATAGCTACTTCTTAAACTAGGTATGGGAAGTTTAGCATTCTTGGAAAATAAAAGGGGTTCCTGAGGTCTAGGGACACTGGGTAGCTGACTGAAAGTGCCTCGCAACTCACAGCACAAGTGGCCACAGGCATCTACATGGAGCACAGTTGAAAACTAATGGCCCACAGACATTTTACTTGGCCCATACAATACTTTTAAAATTTCTAAATCAGTTGCCAACACTAAAAAGTCAGAAAAGCTTCCATTAAAACCTGGCTTCCAATTTCTTTTTTAAAGATCTAACAATGCTGGACCCCCATTCCCACAGCAGAGACACTAGCCCTTGAGAGGGGGCAGGGCTCTCCACATCACCGCAGACCCCACTCCTCCCTATGGGATCCCACACCTTGAGACTAAGGGTCAGCTCCCTAACAGGGTTTGTGCTTGCCTTGTTGTTCCTCTTATAACAGAGTTATGAGTAGAGCACACTATTTCTAATATACATCAAAAGTGGGAAAATAAAAGGTGGACTAAGGTCGTCGTATGTTTCAAGAAAAATGGGAGCAAGCCCGTTCCTTTATGGCCATGAAGAATATCGTACAACTGCTTCCCTCATTTCCGTGGCCTGCCTGGTCCCTGAAGGCCTTTGCGAAGGTGTGGCCCGCCTGGGCCTGCCTGTATCCTCAGCCGGGGACAGAAGTTGGGGTGAAACCCTGCCCTGGACACGGGCACTGGACTGTTGGGGAAGAGCCCATGTATGTAAGCGTGGGAAGAAGTGCGGGCCTCACGCCTACCATTGCACTTGGTGATGAGCTGGTCCTTTTTGCTGGACTCTTGCAGGGCTCTGCTCTTGACAGTGGAGAGCCTGTGTGGAGAACATAAGAAAGAGTGGGAAGGCTGACGGGCAGATAGGACTTCCAACCCATCCTCCCTAACCAAAGCTCACTCACGCCTTTTCAAAGGCCAGCTTCTCTTTCTCCAGCTGTTTAGACAGCACCTCTACCTCTCCGAGGGCAAACTGCAACTTTTCCTCTTCCTTGGCCAGGAGGACCTTCGTCTTGGCATGAGCAGCTTTCTCTTCCTACAGGAGCGGTAGCAGTGACCTCATTAACCCCAAGCCACCTTGGGTCTCCTGGTCTCCCTTAACCAGCTCCCTTTCTCAGAGGGACACACAGAAGCCAGAGAACAAGATTCTGTGTTGCTACTGGGACTGGAGGCTCTCAGAGGCCAATACTCAATGATTCTGCTCAACCAAAAGGATTCCGGGAAATTGGGGAAAATCAGGAGCCTGGATAGGTCATTACTTACCACCAGCTTCTTCTCCACTGCCTGGAACTCTTCTTTACTGACAAAATTTTCGTCCTGGAGAACCATCTGCAACAGAGCCTGGCTCAGGGAGGGCCTGAGGCTGGGGTGGGGGAGGGGTGTCCACTAGGGACCAGGAGCAAGGATAGATAATGGGATGATGTCCAGGGCACCTAGGATGAGATGGGGCCCTGGGAAGGGAGAATTGTCCCACATGATTCACTGAGGCTCAACTCTTAGGTCCTGTCCTCAAGGAGCAACCAGTCTCATGGATAAGATAGTCCATGGTCAGCACTTCTAACAGTGTGTGCTATGATGGAGAAGAACAAAGAGGTGTCCAGAGGAGGCCCCTGACTTGGCTTGGGGAAAAGTCAGAACTGCTTCTGGAGAATGAGACATCAGAGCAGACCCGAGATCTGACTGCCGTATAGGACTAGGCCAGAAGAAGAAGAGGGGTGGAAAAGTTCCAGACTGTGAGAAAAAGTCCAGGGGTGGAGTCCACCTCTTAAAGTAGCCAAGAGGAAGAACTGGGTACTTTCAGGAAATTGAAGGTAATTCAATGCCTAGAGCCGCATAAAGCCATTAGAGGGAGAAGGAGATGTGAAGTCATCTTATTTCTGAGATGGAGGTATGTCCAGGTCTTCTATTCAAGAGAGAAAACAAAAACTGAAAAACCGTGAACTCTACCTGGCCAGGGTTTTACTATGCCTGTCCAGATAATCTGTGGCTCCGATGCTTTGCACCCATGAACTGGGGTTTGATTGAGAAAACAACAGAAAAGGGACATAAGGGGGTCAGAAGCTGTTAATGTGCGCAAAGGCCAAACCTGTGCTTACTGCACTCAGCATGGCACTGCATTAGACACTGAGGAGGGGATGTATGTAATAGAAAGGATGTTAACAGTTTCTTTGCCAGCACTCAAGGGCTTTGGGCAGTGAAATCGTCTCCAACTAGAAATGGGGAAACTGAGGCTCAGTGAATAAATGGGGATATATCTACCAGGCTTTGCACAACAAGGCAAAGAGAGTAGAGAATAACTTGATTTTGATTAAAATTCTCTGGTAAATATTCATGAGACCCTTGGCCCTTTTTGGCTCCATCTCCACCAGCCATAACACATCTGACCCCTCCTTCCTTCTGATGACGCCATTGGCAATGTGCTCTCCGTATGCCCCCCCCGGCACCGGAACAGGGGCTGGCCCAACTCCAACATTTAGGCGTCCAGTCCAGCCTCTCCCTTAGCTCTTCGGGCTGCGTACCACGTTCCTCAGCTGGTGGATCAGTTCCTCCTGAGACTCAATCACGTCCCGCAGTTGATCGAAGGCGAGACACACCGACCCTGACCCCCCCTGCGACCACCCGACGGGCGTCGCCATCTTTTGCCCCCGCCAGCTCGTTGGAAATGGCTGCCGCTGGATGGCTCACCACGTCGCCCACCAATGAGAATGCGACGCCACAGAGTACCCTGGCAACCGGAGGCGGGGACTTGCTTTGTTAGCAGGGATGAGGCCCGCCTCTTAAAGGAGCCGTCAGGGTAATTTAACAACCCTTAGAAATTTAAGTTTATAGAGTATTTACACATCTATTTTATCTGGTAGTTCTCACGCAGTCCTGAGGAGCAGGAAGGGCCCTGCTTTACTTCCTTTACGGGCCAGAGAACAGGCAACATTCAGACAATCCGCCCCCCCCACCCCCCCGCCCCGACCCCGTCCCCAGCCTTCTCTCAGGGCCTGCAAGACCCTGAAGCAAGAGCCTTCTAAGGCAACACCTGCATCTTTAGCTTCACACGCCTCTTTCTCACACCCTAATATCTAAATTTCTCTCGGCTTCCTGTGACCTCTCTTCTTCCTAGAACATACTCAATACTTAGGGGACCTAAGCCTAAGCAATGAAAGGCGGCTCAAGAATAGAAAAGGAGAGTGATCTCGAGATAAGAGTTGTCACACGCTGGAACTAAGTTCTGGGAAGCCACACTAGAGCCAAATACAAGGTGCTGGGGAGGCCCCTAAATAGCCTGAAGAGATTAGTAGAAGTGAGATGGGATATGAAGGAGACTTCCAAAACGGACGTAGGAAGGGATAAGGTGATTATACACCTTCACCAAATCCCCATTGAGGGCTTTTTTTGAAACCCAAATAAGATTAAGCTTGAGGAATATTAGAGCTAATAACTATCAAGTATTCACTATTTCGTAGCACTATTATGCCACATTAATATTATTTCATGTGATCCTCATAATAACCTTGGGAAGTAGGTTCTACTGTCCCCATTTTACAGATGAGAAAATGCAGGTTCTATGAGAGTGAATAACTTGCCCAAGGTACTAAGTTACTAAACTAAGCCTCAGAGCAGGGTTTTGACATAGGCAGTTTGATTGCAGAGTCCATGTACTTAACCATGAAGCTGTGCTGCATTTTTGTTGATCATAATGGATACTAAAGTTACCGAATTTAATACCTCCAAGCAGGAAATTACTATATTAAGAAGTTTGCAAAAAATGTTATCAGTGACCAGAGAGGAAAGCTGAAAGTTTAAGTAAGCCACTCAAGCTGCTTCCCAAAGCTCCCTAGGGGGCCTCTTTTTTTAGCTGGATTTCGTGGCTCAGCAAATGTAGCCATTCCTGTGAGTCTCCCAGTAATAGCCCTTGTTTTTAGTGTCTGTTATCATGTCCTTGAGGGCAAGACCATTTCTGTTGGCTAATCTTAAAGGGCCCAGAACAGTACTGTTCAACAGGACTTCTGCCCTGGAAATGCTCTGTATCTGCATGGTCCAGTACTGCAGCCACTAGCCACATGTGGGCTACTCAGCACTTGAAATGTGGCTCACGTGCCTGAGGAATGCTTTTCAAATTTTAAAAAATTTTAATTAAAATTGAAATTTAAATAGCCTTATATGGCTAGTGGCTATTGTATTGGACAGTGTAGGCCTGGAGGATGCTGAGTATGTAGGTTGTGTACCTCAGCACAGAGCCTTCCTGGAACTTTGTCTATCAGATGTGAACATTCACCTGAATCATCCTGGATAAAGCTGCACAATCCTTTGGGGCATCGATCCCTGAATCTTTCCTTAAACTGTGTCCCTTCTCTAGGGTTTTTCATGAGGTGCTGCTTGATATCTCTTTCCACTCTTTCCACTCTTCCCACTAGCTGGAACAGGTTGCCTTGTTTATTTAGAGCAAAACCCTGGAGCATAGTAGGCTCCAGCAGCCAGTTCCTTGGGGATGAGAGGTTATGAGCAAGAGAGAACCTTGGATCCAGGTCCGCACCCTGCATACCAGCATGGACATGAGGAATGGTCACCCTGGTTGGGGACTGCCACTGATTCCCACTCTCTATATCAGCAAACACTGTGGGCTCCTGGCCAACCAGAGCTCAGCGGACTTAGGATAATTTGACATCACAAACAGCTCTGTGATCCTACCCCAGAAAGGGCTGTCTTTTTGCATAGGGTTGTCATCCTGGTTGATGTTCTGGTTATCTATTGCTGTACAACACACCACCCAAAATTTACAGCTTAAAAAAAAGCCATTTTGTTCAGGAATCTTCAACTTGGGCAGGATTCAATAGTAAAAGCTCCATGTAGCACCAGCTGGGATGGTCGATGTAGGAGAGGGGAGGCTGGATGTTTCACTACCAAGATGGCTCACTCACATAACTGGCAAGTTGGTGCTGTCAACTAGGACCTTATCTGAGGCTGAGGAACAAGGGTCTTGTTCCTCTCTGTGGGCTGCTTAGGCTTTCTCATAGCATGTGACTGGGTTCAAGAGAAAGTATTCAAAGTATCAGGAAATGGAAGATGCCAGTTACTTAAGCCCTGAGCCTAAAAAGTAGCATAGTGTCATTTCTGTTGTATTCTATTGGTCAAGGAGTCAGGGTCCAGGTTCAAGGAGACGGGGCACATCTCACTTTTTGGGCTGCACTTCCAGAGGAAGTTCTGACAGATGGCATGTCATTCCCTTCAAGGTTCAGCTCAAATTAAACCAGACTGGAACTTAGTTTAGTGGGGAGACAGACAATAATCACATAAACACTCAAATCTCAAATTAAGTCATTGTTCAGATAAATAGTATTATAGCTATGACAGTTGCTAAGAAAAAAAAGAAAGAGTATTTTAAAGGGAGATTTATTAGCTTGGTCTGGGATGTCAGGGAGGGCTTCCATGAGAAAGTGATATTTGAGTTGAAACCTAGTAAGATAACCAAGAAGCACTTAGCAAAGGAGTGAGGGCCAGGTTTGTGGGAAAGGGCTCCGGAAAGAGGGGACAGTAGACAAAGTTCCTGGGGCAAAAGGGGTTGGTAGAGTATAGTAATTAAAAGGCTAGTATGGCAGAAAAGAAAAAGAGGTACAGAGCAAGCAAGGGTGGAGGCCAGAAACTTGGTAGAGCCACATTAGCATAGCACTGGGCCATGCTAATAACTTTGGCAGTTTTTATTCTGGGGGCAAAAGAAAGCTACTGAAATATTTTAAGCAAGAGGGTGGCATGATATAATTTATGCTTTGAAAAGATCTCTCTGGTTGCAGCAAGGTGTACAATTGGAGGGGCCCTGAGTCGATGTACAGAGACTATTTATACTTGTAAGGCTACTGCACTAGTTTTTATTAGAGGAAGTGGATGGTCGTTTGAAAATCAGATGGTGTAAGAGATGAAGAGAGTAGATGGATTTAGGATGTTCCGGAGGTAAAAGTGACAGGACTTAACAATGATGGAGGGGATATGGGAAAAAGGGAGCCAAGGTATTTTGGTTGTCTACTGTTCCACACTGCCACAAAATAATGGATTTAAGACTAAAGGCCAGCTCAGATCAGAAAGGGGACTACACAAGGGCATGAATATTTGGTGGTCCATTGTCCACCAAATCAAGTCTACCATACAAAGTTTCTTGGGTTTCTGACTTTTGTACTTAGATGGATGGTGCTACTACTCACAGAAATGGGAATACTCAGAGAGTTGCTTCCATCTTCTCCATTAAAAAAAAAATCATGAAAATCGCTGTACTCTGTAAGAAGGGTGATTATATTTCAAGTCTCTCTTCCTTAGAGTTGCTTTCACTGATCCCTCAAACTGGCTTAAGTTCCTTTGTTATATATTCCCAAGGTTCCATTCATCTCACCTTTGATATTCATCCCACTGGGGAACATTATCTAAAGTTAGTTCCTCCATCAAATGTGACCTCCAAGAGCCTTGGTGTTGGGCTCCACTTGTTCCCGACCCCCATCCAAAAAGCTCAGCTCACCTGGCACATAGTAAATTCTTCACCTTTGCTGAACTGAATTTCACCTTAACCTTTTTTCCAGATGAAAGTTATCATGACCAGTTAGACTCTGGAGAACCCAAATGAACCATTTTTAAATCAAGACTTTCCTAAATTTGGGCCATAGGGAACAAAGCCAGCAAGGAACTTGGGTAACACCCGATTTTCAGATGCTAAGTAGTTTTGACCTGTACATCGGTTGTCATATGCTGCAGCTGCTGTTACCTGATAGAAAACAAATACAGAATTGGTGATGCCACCAATGCTATCTGTTGTTCTAAACACCAATAATTCCACTGATAGATGGGGAAAGACTAGGGCAGAGGTCAACAGCTTCTCTAGTCCTCAGGGGCTCCAAGAGAATCAAGCAATGTGCAGTGCTCAAGGGCCATGGGCAAAGGTAAAGGAACAAAGGAAAAACAAAGCAGTTTTTTATATAAAATCATTTAATTTCTTTCTCTGTCAAAATACACTCAATCCAGATGCTATAAATCAGGTGACCAGATTTTTAAGGATTCAGACTCCACCAGGAGTTGATTCCACCTGTGTCAAACCTGGCTCTGGTCACAGAACATTCACATCTTTAATTCCAAATACTGAGTGGGATGCAAATGATGTAATCAATATCTAAGACATGGGTATATAGTTACTTGGTGGTCACTGCACAAGTATCAACAATGCAGGCTCAAAAAATAAGATGTATAGTAACTTGGCCCTTTCCAAAAACAATTAGGACGATAAGCTTACACCTTAGACGAATCCAAAATAAATACTAATTAAGTGCTAGCTCCTGTGAGAAACAGTGCATGCAGAGACAACTTGCATGTGTGACCAGTTGTAACAGAAAGTTTCTGGAATCCCAACAGTGCCTCCTTACAAAGTCAGTCCTGAGTGTGAGGATGAAAATGAGAATAACACACAACGTGGCCAGGCTGCTTGATCCCGTGCTCTGATGGGATTCAGAGGATCTTCATGTTCCTGCCTCACTGCTGATCATGCAGTGCAGAGAGCACTTCATTCATAAATGAGAGCTTCAGTTTCTGCTTGAGCCTCAAGCCCTATTTCTTAGGCCCAATCTCATCACACATCTCCAATATGTACTAATGCTCATAGACACACTCCAGAGCTGCATGCCAAGTTCTGACAGCAAGAATAAGCCTTACCTAAAGTTTATATATGAAACTTCCCAAAGGATGGAGGCAAGAGGAAAATACTTATTTTACCACCATGTAGACAACCCATCTAAAATATGACCCAGGAAATTATAGTTTAACAATATTCTGGACCACACCAAATAGATTAAACTACCTTTCAACCAAATGCAAATACCATCCCCTTGAGGAAAACCAGATGTGAGTGTTGTAGTCTATTAGGTAATAGATAAAACAGGATCATCAATGCTATAAAAACAGACAATACACCTGACATTTATGGGAGTTACAGTATTGCTTCTATTTAGTATCATCACAGATTAATTCACGTCTGTCATGAAATCCATAAAATGTGTGACTACACTATTCATGGGCATCTAGAGCAGGGTCTTTTAACTTGTCAAGCCGGTTTAATTATGGCCCATTTTCTAGCAGGGATTGGGGAGAGGAGGGCTTTGATTTTTGTGTACATAGGAAGACTTTCCATAAGCCTATTTGGCTCACAGGCAAATTTTACCTCATAAGTCCCCTCAGCCACTCAGACGAGATCAAGGAAGCCCCCTAAACCCAGGAGGATGAACATAGTTGAACAGCAAAATCTGGCTGTTTTTGGAGCTGCTCCTCCTCCCCACAGCTGAGCAGTTGTCCCCCAGCAGCCACCAAAGCCCCATTCTTTACCTCTAGATGCATCTCCTGATCTTGTGGAACACATGCTGAACCATGGTAGACACCTGTACCTGAACCATGGCTATGCATCTGAAAGGAGAAATTCTACTTTGGAAAGTTTTCATGTAGATTCTCCTTCCAACAGGAACTTTCCTTCCATCCTGAAGAAAACATGAGTGTAGATTACTGTCACCTACTGAACCTTCCAGGTTCAGATTCATGATAATCTGGTAGCTTGCCTCTGCAGGAAGGCCAAGAACCACATGGCCTGGGAAACAACTTGCTAGTGAGGGACCTTTTGTTTGTATATAGAATTGATGTAGGGATGTTCTTGCCACAGAAAGGATATAGGGTCACAGGGTTGAGAGGAACAGCAGCATCCTTGGGAAAGATTCTGTTTTACCAATCTGGCTAGAATAATTTGAGAAATGGGGATGATCTCACACTTTCTACTTGATAATCAGCCTACCACCTAGCTCTGCCACTATCCATTGTATGACCAAGGTCAACCATTCATCCTCTCTAGGCCAATGTTCTCATTCATAAAAACAGGGATAAGATGTCTACTTCATAGAGTTGTGAGGAAGATAAAGTAAGAAAATACATGTGAGAGCCCCTGCTTCATGCTAGGTACTCAATAAATGTTGACTATATGAAAAAGGATCTCATATCACAAACTACAGGGTACTGGGTTAGACAAAGTGACTGCTGGGGCCAACACCAGACCCCCCAACACCACAGCCACAGCAAGAGTGTCTTTCCCCCTTATCTCTAAGCTTGAGCAAACAGCCTGTTTGGCTGGTGGTACCTCCTCTCAGGTCTGACCACTGTACCTCTGTGGGGTGTAGGGACTTGGCTCATTCATGAGGCTGCAAGGGGAAATGACAACAAGAACATTCTCTGGGTTCTATGATAGACTGGTAAACTTGCACTGAGCCTAAGAGTTGCATTTTACCTTCAACCTTGGTCCCTGCTTTCTGCTTCTAAATTGTCTGTTGTACTGCTTCACTCAATATCTTTTAATTTCTGGACCCTCTGCAAAAGAGAAGGTTAAAGAAGTAAAAGAAACTCAAATCAGGCAGTTTATTAATGCTAATAACTCTGAATAGAGAGATGAGGCAAATAGGAAACTACTGACTACAATAGTTTACATTTCTCCACATTCCCCTCAGAAAATGGAAATATGAGCAGGAGCATGTTCCAAAGGCCAAATCCTGGGGGAGATGATGACTCTTAGGAAGGAAGAGGTGCGATTCTTGGTGCACACTGTAAGCAATAAATATTAAGCTGCTTTGGCTATGCCTAGGAATGACTGGATACTGAGACTTAAGTGAAGAAGGGAAGAAAGAAGAATGCATGGATTTGCTCTGTGATGCCCTGAATTACATTCCTAGAGGCAGGGCAGGTGTGGAGCTGGGGGGTTGAATCCAGCACTTTGCCTTTAATTCAACTTAGATGGACTGTTCCCAGCCCCTGGAGCTAATCCCCAGGAAGGATTCTGCGATGACATGTCTGGCTTCATGCTCAAGCGCCTTCAACTTTGCCCACCAAACAAAGTTAGCAAATTATAAAATGTCCATTTCCTAATTTTGTATTATAAAATGGAATTAGGAACATAAATAGTAACAAGTAGCAAAACCCCAACCCTGTGTAGGACCACCATCCTCTCAGCCACCTCTGCGTAGGCCAATAAGTTTGGAAAGTTTTTCACAGTTTTCAAGTTTCAGTGACTCTGCTTTCTGTTTCAATCGTTCATCTCTGTATAATCCTGCCAAATTTGTCAACTCCGACTCTGAAAGATAAAAGAGGTAACCAATTCATCAAGAGAATTGAGCTCCTTTGCTTCATTTCAATATTTCTGGAATCAAAGCTTCTTTTACTTTATTTAATGCTTTCTCTTTCAATTAAATATAAGAAACACTCATTTAGTCAAGAGAAATGTATCAGACAGCTATCTACACCAGGTGCTAAGGGATTAAAAGACACCTGTAGTCCTGGAGTCCTGCAATATCTGTGCTATATCGTAAAAGCACCAGACTTAGTTCTTATCAATAGAACATTTGGCACCAGACTTAGGAAGCCTGCACGTGTGCAGTAAGAGGAGACTGTTTCACGGTCTTCCTACAAATGGTATTCAGATGGCAGTTGGGAGAGAACAGTGTCCAATCGCCTGCTCCTGTCATCTGAAACAAAGACAGCTGCTGCATTCTTTCCCCTGCGTTGCTAGATCATAACTCATACACGCTGACACATAGCCTACTTCCGGTGGGTATGCCTTCTATGGCAGGCCAGGTTGTCGGTGGCTTTCTTCATTCCCTAACTCAAAGGCCAAAGGCAGCTGGGCTCTTTTTAAAGTGAAGTCATCTGGATCAGGTGACCTTTGTCTCCTTGACTAAATGAATTTCATTTTCATGATGGAGAAGGTCATTCTATTTTTAACCAGAATATAATCTCTGCTGTCTTTCCTGACTCAGTGATGACTGTCTGCTTCTATTTTTTATTATTTTGTAAAGTTTCAGAGATAGTCTTAGGAGGGAAGGCCTGAAAAACACCTTCAGAGATGTGTTGTGTATTAACACGATAGCATGCTTGGATGTGCCGTGTGGATTCTGAAAGCTTCCGAGAACAGGCAGCAACTCAATGTTTAAAGGACCATACTTGTGAAAATGCTATTTTAATCATTTGGAAATATGTCTATCCATTCTTAATCATCTTGCAGACAGATTTTGTTTTTCTTGGTGGAATGAGGAGCACCTGTCTGATTAATCAGCGAACTGCCTGGAAACAGGAATTAATACTTAGACAAGAGGAACAATGGGCATTGGTTTCTGAATAAGTTTCTATCAACACAAAACACTGGCTGGCATTTCTGCTCACAATGATTCTATTTACACCAACTAAGGCCCCAAGTGCAGATTAAGCGCAGGACTCCAGGGTGTGGGGTGGGTATGCATGAAAACCCTCCCTCTACAATGGGGGCTCAGAGTCTGGTCCCCAGCAGTTGCTTGGCATGCAGCAGGTCTCCTAGGCTCCAGAACAACGTGCTGTCTTCCCTTGGCACGGGTGCCCACAGTGCCTGCAAGCCAGAGCTTGCCTTGGCACCGTCGTCCTTGCGGGTGATGGGGCTTCATGGAGGATCATGTGCCGCACCCAAATGAAAGCACTCTGCTCCTGCATTCTGCCCAGAGTATTGCACTAACTCCATGTCTCTAGCTCCTCTGGCATGTGGGGAAGTTGTCTGGGAGACCTCTATAAAATCAGTCTATCCCTTTGGTCCTCTAGAATCACACTGAAACAGATTCTGTGGCTTTGCTTTTCCTTGAAATGATTTCCTTAGGTTTTCTTTTCTTCCTTCTCATTCTTTTATTTTTTTGATTTCCTTAAGTTTTCTGCATACCAAGCTTAACTAAATGCCTCATTGCCTGAAATCGCATTCCAGAGAACATTAAAGCTAGTAATTCTTACTGTTTTCTACACTGAAGAACACTGTAACAAGCTAATAAAAGATAACTGCACATATATGAACGATTTTCTCAAAACATCACATTGCTTTTCATAAAGTTCACGAAACCAGGTTTCAATGCTCGAGATTGAGACTCCTGCTCCAAAGCAATGACCTTGCACAAGGTCAGTGTTTCAAGGAACCATGTCCCACACCCCCACTAACATGCTTAGAGAAACTACTCTCTCAACTGCCAGTGAATCCTTTTGCCCTTCAATGAAGCAAAGGTCAACTTAATGAAAATATTAGTTTTGACAAGTTCTGTTAATATTCAATAACTTCTAAGAGAAAAAAAATCCTTGGGAGGGGCAGGATCAAGAGAACATCTTTTCTTCTCTGCAAAATATTTCCCTTACCTTGAATTCCAGTGTAATGGATGGACAGAGCACTGAGCCTTCACGGTAAATTGACTCAGGCAAACTGCCAAGAGAAGCAAGTCCCGGAGCCTCTCCCAAGAACACTCTGAACAAAAGCCCAGATCGGAGTCTTGACATTTGTAAGACCCTAAAAATCCCAGCTGTCCTTATGATCCAGCCCCATGAGACAGTGTGCATCCAGTCCAGCAAGGCCTAGACTCTACCAGGAACCGGGCACTTACTCTGTGCCAGACACCAGACTAAGTGTTATACTCATATCATCTTCTATAATCCATACGGCCTCTCTAGGAAGTTCATTTATCCCCACTTCAGAGCCTAAGCTTCTACCCACTTTGCTACCCTGCTCCAGGCCATGGAAAGAAGTGCCCCTTTGCCAGGCAGGGTGAGATCTCAGCTCAGTTCAGCCAGGCCAGGAGGCAGTTCCTGCCTATTACTTTTGTCCATCCCAGCCCAGTGGCATGGCCATATTCCCTGGCACAGGGTTTATTATTTAGATGCAGCTGTGAATGAAAACAGGGCAATTAGTGTTCAGAGTAAGGGATTACTCATAGAAATTCACTCGGATTAAGTATTCTAAGGAGCAGAGAAAAGAAATGAACAAAAGATTTTAAAAGACAATGGCTATCTTTGCTAAAAACAGTTTCCATTCGGTATTTTGCCAAGAGTGAACTTTGTTCTCAAGTGGGTTTATTTTTACAACCTCAAAGTGCTAAATTTAACCTTGTTGGCTGTACTTGCTGCTGGATCCGGTGGGCAGATGCTGCTTGTTCTCAAATGGCACTTGGGTTGTGTGGAGGCTCCGGACAGCCACCATCCTTAAATGGCAGAGATAGATTTTTGAAGGGTGTGTGCTGATAAACCCCCATTTGGAACTTGTGAGTACACACATCATGTTTATTCATTGGATTTTTATTTATACCTAGAGAGTGCCCAAACTTTGAAACTAGGCCTCATGGGGGTGGGGACAAAAGCCTAGAAGCCACCTTAGTTGCAATCCTTACCATAAGCTCTTTGCATAGTTCCATCTGAGGTTTGTGTGTGTGGCTGGGTGTGTGTCTGAAGACTGTGAAATGCAGATTTTCATCCAGTTCTTATAGAAAGCAACAAATTCAAACCCCTCCCAGGGCCCAAAACAATGAAGGACTTTTAGGACACACACTGTGGCCTTTACCTGATTTGAGTCCATGAGTATACCGCCTTTTAGTCTAAGGTCTTTATCTTGCTCCTAATTCTTCCCCAATTTTTGAAAACTTGTAAAACCAGTTTAACATGAGGTAGGGTACTTCCTGACCCCTCAGATTTTTCAGTAAAATAGCAACTTCCTCCTTCTGCTTAATTCCCCTTTTATTCCAGAATCATTGCCCACCATGTTCCCAATGCACCTGAGAGTTCAGCTTTGCCCTATAGCAGTAGAGGACAGACAAGGTCCCTAAGGGCCAGGGTTAGGACACTAACCCTGCTCTGAGATTGATTGCTAATCCTCAACATTCTCACTGTTTTTCAGTCCTAAGAATCCTCTCTTCAAAAGACATTTGTTGAACACATGTTCTGAAGCAAGGACTGTGCCAGGTGCCTGGGACACAAACTAAGACATGGTTCTCGTCCTCAGATAGTCCACAGTCCAGCACCAAGACAGATGTGTACCCAGAGAACACTAACATGGTGAGAACAGTACTGTGTTAGCAGGGTAAACAAAACACTTTGCGAATACAGAGGAAAGAGAGATTAACTTGGGGGTGGGGGTGGGATATGTGATGGGCCAGCAAGGGCTTAGCAGCACTGACTGAAGACCTAATTTTATCAGACATTTTTAGGTGTTTAATAATAGCCAGAAATAAGCTTTTAAAAAATGAGTTAGGGTTTGCTTTTTAAAAATTAACAAAAGCCAAGTTTTATAAGATACAGTTACTAACAGTGTGTGTGTACATGAGTGTGTATGTGGAATTCAAGTGGGGTGAAAGGTGACTATGTTGGCTGAGAGACAGGGCTGCCCTGGCTACCAGCACTCCCCATTAACACCCGCTGGAATTGTAAGCCAAGTGGCAGACACTGTTACCTCCACTGTCTCCAGAGGGAGAAACAGAGCGGAAGGCCTGCTCACACCCACCTGTACTGAAGGGGCAGACCTAGGGAAGGTCAGTTTTGTTCTGTGGCCACAACCTTGTGGCCGCAAGGGATGGGGCATGGGACTCGATCCTAACAACCTACAACCTTTAGTCTGGCTCAAAAAGTTGGGATGAATCAATCAGATTTCCTTCTAGGGAAATGTGAAATTAGGAAATTGGACCAAACCAGTGGGCAATGAGAACTTACAGAGGAAGCTTGTTATGTAGAAATTGGCCAATGACTGATGAGGTTGGGGAATTTAGAAGAGCAACTGGGAAGGCAGCAACCAAAATAAACTATGGCAAAACAAGGTTATGACGGAAGAGAGCTTGAAGGAGCAAAGGAAAGCAGTTGGCAAAGAGAGGAGAGTAGGGTGGATGGGCAGCGAGAGGTAGAGACTCAGAGACAGACAGGTAGGCAACTATTGCTGCCTGCCTAAGTTCCTAAGATTTCCAAGTCATGGCCACATGTGTCCCGTCAATAAATCTCACTTCTTTTTTTCGTAGTATTCTCAATGGGCCTCTGTCCTGCCTCTGTTCATATAAACATGTGCAATTCAAACAAGAAAAGATGAGGGATCAGGAAGCTGGGGATGCCTCAGGTTGGAAGCATGGTCACCAGCTAAAGCATCTTACTTTGTTGTTTCTCCTTCCAACAACTTGTCTGTATATAATCAATGTAATCCTTCTCTATCGTCTTCTCCAGGTCACGCAGAGATGCTCCCCTGTAGGCCTTGTCAAAGTTTTTATCCACAAAGTAAGGCACCTGCAAATTCTGGGTTTCTCTGGAAATGGTGTAGCCCAAGGTCCTGAAACAAAAAGAGAGAGGCTCAGGTAAGCTTGTTAAATTTGGCAATATCACTCTTAGCACTGGCCTCAGGAATATCGTGATCACAATCACCTCTTTTCACAGGGCAGATGAAGATATCATTTTCTAATACACCTAACATTTATTATTTCTCTGGCAAAGCAATAAGTATAATGTCATTATTGCTATTCTATGAGCATGTTTATACTGTGGATTCAGCCTCAGCATAGTTACTTTATTCTCTTGAAGGATTCACCTCTCCTAAACTGCTTTCTATGCTAAAAGTAGAATTCTAATGCTTAAAAAAAACAACTTGTATATTGTGTAGGACTTAACACGATACCTGACGTGGAGTAGGCTATTGGTAAATGCTGGTTGAATGAACTGATTGTTACAGTAATCTATTTGCAAGTAACCAGATGGTTTACACCAGCCTAGCATCAATCTTTAGGACACATAAAAAGTACTTCGCATATAGCTACTAAGTGAAAACTGCAAAAAACTCAGACAAAGATTTCAGTGATGCTTCTGGGCTAACTCTCTGTGGGTCTAAGATATCCAATGGTATCTGGTACTCAGAAACATTGACAAGTCTGGGTTACTAAATTCTAACCATATGGAAATATAGAAGGGAGCTCAAATTAAGTTAAAACAATGTGACAGCAATGTACAAAATGAAAGCTGACTTATTCTAACTGAACAAATTCTATCTCAAATGAGTTACACTTGACCTCTTCCCAGCATTTTCCTTTGATCTCTCTACTTAAGGATCTTGCCGCACATCTAAGAGCTCAGGCCATGACTGCTCTCACCATCCTCTGGGAATTTGTTAGCAGGTTCCTGAATGCCCCACTGGCCTGACAAGAAAGGAGGTTGCAGTAGCAGATGGAGATACTTGGAGAGTCAGGAAATAGAGAGAATCAAGCCAGTGTGAACTGTTAGCAATAACCTCTCTCTGAGTCTCAGACTTCCGTTTGTAAAATGAAGATATTGACCTAGAATGATAGTCTTCAGACAACAGTGATCAACAATGAAGACTCTCCCTATTATGCATTGCCCCACAGACCCCACATTTTATAAGGTTTTTATTGACTAAACTACAATGAGTAATGACTTGTTTCTCATTATTAATTTAAAAATGTTATTCTTAAACTTTAGTATAGATCAGAATAATCTAGAAGGCTTGTTAAAACTCAGATTGCTGGTTCTCATCCTCAGAGTTTCTGATTCAACAGACATAGAGGCCTAAGAGTTTGCATTTCTAACATGTTGCCAGTTGATGCTGATGACGCTGGTCTGGGGACCAAACTTTGAGAACTGAATTAATTGAAATAATTAATTGAAGAAATAAAAAAAATTCCTATCAGAGCTTATAATCTTTATGTAACACAAACATAACAATGAATTTCTGTATTTTCAGGGATGAGGTTCATCCCTGCAAAGAAATGTGATGCTATGGTTTGACTATGTAGCCTTATCACGAGTAAATGTCCTATTCTTGCAATTTATTAAATTGAAAAGAATCACTGGATCTCAGTTACTACGTTCCCAGATGCACAGGAGTCCAGCAATCCTATCACAAGCTCAATAAGGTCCTTTCTAACTCTAGCATGGTGTAATAAGGATTTAATTTGAACAGAAACCAGTTGCTGCTCTGCAACTGACCAGATGATGTCGCTGAGAACAAAACAATCCATGTTCTGAGCACAGAGGAAACTGCCCTCGGTATTTTTGAGTCTCTGTATTATTACTATCCAGCTGTTCCTTTAAACACAAAAATCAGTTTTTCTACAACAAAAGGTGAAACGAAATGTTAATCATGTTCAGACAAAACCTTTAAGTCTTTCAGATCGTTGTTTAGATTTATAAATATCTGACTTACGATTTGTAGAATAGACTGTATGGAGGATTAGCAGCTAGCAGTTGAGTAATGACAGATATAATTACAATCACGAGAACTGGAAGTAACTGAATAAATGCAGAATATGTAGTCTGAAAAAGAAAAAATATTTGGTATAAGTTTTCTTCATCAATATAAAGCTTATAGAAAATAAGATTGTTTTCCCAAAGAAACTACAGATTATCAATACATTGCACGAAGCCCAAGCCTCTTCTAGGAAGGCTATACTTTCCACTGAGAAATATCAAACAACTCTGTTGTCTCTGCTGAGAAAGCTGAAGGAGACCCACCCACAACCTGGATTGATACCTAATAATTCTCCTGCAGCCTCCTTTTCTAAGACCAATGAAGGACACCTTTGGGTGAATCTGCCCAGACTGTGACTCTCATGGGACCACATTAGCATTATGCTATGTTGTTACTTTGGCCAGTGAAGAGACTGGGGACCTCAAACCCTAGCAGGGATAATCACATTGTTCTTTACTAGGAATTTGGGATTGAGGTTTATCCCTGTTCATGGCTAGGCAGTCACTTGAAGAAAGAACACATACCCTTCGGCACTATGGACTGGCTATTTTTAAGGGGAAGTAAAATAAGCCAGGCTGCAGAGAGGTGAGAAAACTGGACAATCTGGCCCCAGCCTGCCACAGAGAGCACAGCTGTGTGCGTGCCTGACAGCACCCCAGTTCCTGATTCCCATCTGTCATGAGGTTCAGCTGCACTTCCTGCCCTTGAGCTTCATGAGAACTCCCCATCCCTTACCTTCACTCCTTTTAGTTCTAAATATTTGAAGGGGGTTCCTATTTGATGTAGTCAAGAAAACCTTGATGAAGACAGCCCCACAGGGGAACTGAGTTCCTGAGATAACCACCAAAGAGTGGGTGGGGAAGGGGGTACCATTCTGGCCTATTTAGGCCTGTTATCCAGCTCTTCTTACCATTGCCTCTGCTTTCCTAAAGCACATTTAGTGACATATCTCCGGTTGAACTTCTAAAACCTGACCATACACCATAAAGGCCAGCTCAGTACAAGTGTTTGTGAGCAGCAGTTCTCCTGTACTGCCTCGGTACCTGAGGTTTATCTTCTTCCTCTTCCTTCTGTGTCTGCATCCTCTCATGTCGGTGCCGCCGGTGGTAATAGTGGGTATCATCAGTCACATTCGAAAACATATGAATATTTCCTGGAAAAGAAAGAAAGACCCTTAGTATAGGATATGGCAAACATTCCTTCCTTGTCTATTCCAAGGTCATTCTCTGAGGGGAGAATATTGTCCCATTTTACCCAGAGGAAAAATAAAACAGTAGGTAAGCCAAGTGAACCAGCTAGAAATGGAATGTGCTTAGCTCTCTTACTTTTATTTAAAATAGTCCTTTGTAACCAGTGAGTGAGAGAATCCCAAAAGGCTAGTAAAGAAAGAGCATTCGGGAGCCATGAGTCTTGCCTAACATGCTCATGTTTGCTTCCTTGCCCAATAACAGATTATGTCACTAGTATCCTTAATAGCAACCCATAAAATTCAACTTACTTCCTGGGCATCTAATTATCCCAACTTCCAACTCTCTGGGGGTTCTTTTCAAACTTATCTCTGTATATATAGTTGCTATTTTGCAATAATGACAATAGGCATCTTTCTACTTATTATTAAGCATTTAAAAATAACATTCTCACAGTAGCCCTGTGAGGTAGGTATTATAAGCCTATATTTCAGGGGAGTAAACAGGGTAAGACAGACTAAGTAATTGGGTCAAAATCATGAACAGTTGGAGGCTGGAGACTTGCCTCAAATCCCAGTTCACCTGGTTCCAAATTCTTGCTGTTTCCACCATACCATGTCTCTTTATTTAGATCTTCAAACAGGAGCTTGCTGATACATACATACATACATATATACATATGCGTGTGTGTGTGTGTATTTAAATGATAATATTGGAATACTAACCTGTAGGAAAATGTCCTCCAAAGAAGACATTGAATAGCTCTTCTGGAGTGATGTCAGCTTCAAAGTCCTTGTAATAATTATAAGGTCTGGCTCGAGGGGCAGTGAAAGTCACCTGTTCATCTCCATATTCATCATAGCGGAGTCTCTTGTCAGGATTGCTCAGGACTGCAAAGGCATTTCCTATCGCTGCAACCGAAACCAAAAAGCAATTGAAATCAAAAAGCAACTGAGTACACAATCTTTGCTGCAGCTCATGGTGATCACATTAGCAGCAATGAAGAGCCCAGACTTGATTGATTCTAGATAACTTCACAGGAGCCCAAGGGAGGTGCTTGGGGCTAGAAAGTTCACCAAAGTGCTTGCTTTTGAGATGTTCCATAATCTAGTTTGTAAAACCAGAAACAACACTGGACTCAAGATGAACTAAGAACTATTATTCTTATTCATTAAAAATATGTCCTTATTTCACTTGAGAGCAATAGTTTATGGTTAGAAATGGTTCATACATAAATAGTGGTATTCTAACTTGAAATCTAGAAACAATCACCCAAATAAAATAATCAGCAAAATTATTGCTTAAGTAAAAGCAAAGTCCTCATCACAATCTTATTTCAGCTTCCTTTAGAAAATGGTCTTTAGAAATTAAGAAATGTATCTCCATTGTCTCAATGAAAGATCAAAGACTTGAATAGATTACATATGCTTACTATCATCTCCCCTCCCTATTTGTCCAATTTCAATTAAATATATAATCTATACCTGCAATCAAAGAAATCTCAAAAAAAAAAAAGAAGTTTTAAGACATTCCTACCCACTAACTCTGATTCAGCCAACACTCTCAAAAACACAGTCAGAAAGAGTATTTCTTTATGATTCTTCTATCTAGGGAATTGTATTAAATGTTTATAGCAATAAAACAGCTAAGCAGAAAAAAAAACTGAAGAAAGTTGCTTAAATGTTCACATCCGTTGGAATCTGGCAGATTTATCAAAAAAAAAAATGGCATTAGTCTGTGAGATAGCTTACAGGAAGGTATAAAGAAAATGTGGGTTATCTGGTTCCTTGTAGAAAAACTATGGGGAAAATTAGATTCACAATGGCACGTCAACAAAGGTAGACTGTCCTCTGAGATACATGTTGACTTTTTAAAAAATTTCTCAGATCTATTATTTTTTACTTTTTATTTTGAAAAATTTCAGATCTATAGACAAACTGAAAAAATGGTACAAGAAACACATACATAACCTTTGCCTTGATTCATCAGTTGTTAACATTTTGCCACATTGCTTCCCTCAACTCTCTATGCATACATCTAGACATATATATAACATGTATACATTTCTTTTGCTGAACCATTTGAAACTTGGCCGCAGATATGACGCTTCACCCCTAAATATTTCAGCATACATCTTCTAAAAAGACATTCTTCTACATGATCACAATACCATTATTACAGCTAAAAAAATTAACATCAGTTCATTATCACCTAGTGAATCCATGCTATGTTCATGTATTGCATTTGGTTTTATGTCTTTTTAGTTTCTTTTTATCTAGAACGGTCTCCCCTCCCCATCTTTTTTGCTTTTCATTATATGGACTGTTTTGAAGAGTGGGTCACTGTTCTTTGTAGAATATCCTATATTTCGATTGTTTCCTTGTTATTAAATTAAGGTCAAATATTTTGGCAAGAATACCACATAGGTTCTGTACCACATAATGTTAGGTTATTCCAGTATTTGGGGATGATAAGTTGGATCATTTGATCAAAGTGGTGACAGCTAGATGTCTCCACTATAAAGGAAAATTTCCCCTTTGTAATCAATAAGTATTCTGTAGGGTGATACTTTGACATCATATGAATATCCTATTCAACAACAACCTATCACCCAATGCTTTAGAATTCATTGATAATCTTTGCCTGAATCATCAACTTCACTGAGGAAGAAGCTCTTAGGGTAAGATTTTTATTTGTGTGTTGGGTCCAAAATATTTTTTAAAAATATCTTTCTAAAGTATCATGGAAATTCATAGAAAAAAGTTTGATCTATAACTGTATTTATGCTTTTTATACACAGATTTTTCATATGAACATGTCAATCACAGAGGTTTCATGAACAGAGTTCCACAGTCAAAGAAGTCTGGAGATGCGTCTAGGCCATACTTGCAAGTAGCCACCAGCCTGTAAGTCCCACAAGAGGAATCATGTCTGTTTTACCCATTGTGGCACCTGGCATATAGATCTTCAATAAACATTTGTTGAATCAAAAGATGAATGGTTTCAAAAGTGTTACAGAGAAACCAAATATTTTTTTCCAAAAGAAATTAAGGTGAGTGAATGAAGACAGGAGGGAGCTATGCTGTAATCACTAAGAGGTATGGCAGGGGAAAAAACCCTGCTTGTGGCCTTATAAAAGAACCACAGGGGAGGCCGAAAACCACTTTTGTGGCCAAACATCACAAGGAGGGTAGAATTAAGTATTAGTTCAAGAAAAGACCTTTGAAAGCGTCTGTTGCTCCAGGTGCACAGTTCTTGTCAGGGTGAAATTTCAGGGCAAGTTTTCGGTAAGCTTTCTTAAGCTCTTCATCACTGGCATTTCGAGAAACTCCCAGAATTTCATAGTAATTTCTGCATTTCTTGATCCTAAAAACACATATCAGAAACATGTATATCTACAAAGGCCCCTTTTGTACAATTAGCTGCAAATAGTACATCAATCCTTCCTCCAATCTCTGAGCCCCAAAACAAACCTAAAAGAAAATTGGTGAACTCGTTAAAGAAATATTCAAAGTCATTAACAATGTCCTCCTCCCACCAAGAGCTTAATGCCTTTCAAAGTATTTTTACATCTAATATTTTATTCTTTCTACATCTTTGCAAGTGAGTAGACCAAGTATGCTAATCCTTACCATCAAGGTGCAAGCTAAGGTCCTGAGAGCAGAACCACAGGACTGCAAAGCTAGAAGAAACACCTAACCACCCTATTTTTTTACTCTCTCCCTTTTTAACTTATAGCTATCTTTTTAAACTTTGTTTTTAAAAGTTAATATGTACACATAGAAGGAGATCCGTATATATTATTTAAAATATCCAACAGTACTAAACCATATAGTGAAAAATCTTCCTGCTTCCGCATTCCCTGTCCCTTAGTCTCCCACCCTGTGGACAACCAACCACTGTTAGTTTTCTGTGAATCCTATGTATAGAGTGAGTATATGTATAGAGATCTTTCTAATTTTTTCTTACCTAAATGGCAGCTTTTAGGTAATTATAATCACCTTTCTAAATCTTGCTTTAAAAAAAAAACAAAACTATTTATCTTAGAGATTGAGCCGTAACATATAATGTATAGGACAATAGTTGAGACTAGAGTGGCAGTTCTGAACTTTTTGATCTCAGAATTTTTTTCTACTCTTAATTATTGAAGACACCAAAAGAACTTTTGTTCATGTAAGTTATATCTATCAGTAATTACCATACTAAAAGTGAAAACAAAAAATATTAAAGCAAAATGTTGATTTAATTATGTATCAGGTAGCCTCTCAAAAATGCCACTGTACAGTTTTGAGAGGATGAGTGAAAAAGGCAAATAATGTGTTTTTATTATTCTGAAAATAGTTTTAAACTTGCAGACCCCTCAGGAGGATCTTGGGGTTCCCAAACCACACTTTGAGAACTGCCAGACTACAGCATAAACTCTGGAGTCAAAATGCCTTAGTTGGGATCTGATCTTGCTATGTACTTAACCTCTACGTTTTAGTGCTGTTTTCTGAAATATGCTAATAAGATAACTATATTTCACAGAGCTCTTGTTATGATTAAAAGAAATATTCATCATAGAGAGCCCAAAAATAAATCCACGCTTACACACTCACTTAATATATGACAAAGGAGGTAAGAATATACAATGGAGTAAAGACAGTCTCTTCAAAAAATGGTTGGGAAAATTGGACAGATACATGCAAAAAAAAAGAAGCTGGACCATCTTTTTACACCGTATACAGGAATAGACTCAAAATGGATTAAAGACTTAAATGTAAGACCCGAAACTATAAAACTTTTAGAAGACGACATAGACAGTTAACTCTGATATTACTAACAGGAATTTCTTTTCAGATATATTTCCTCGGGCAAGGGAAACAAAAGAAAAAATAAACAAATGGGACTACATCAAACTAAAAAGGTTTTGTACAGCATAGGAAACCATCAACAAAACAAAAAGACAACTGACTGATTGGGAGAAGATATTCGCTAATGAAACATCTGATAAGGAGTTAATATCCAAAATTTATATAGAACTTATACAACTCAACAACAACAAAAACAAACAATCCAATTAAAAAATGGGCAGAAGACCTGAACAGATACTTCTCCAAAGAGGAAATACAGATGGCTAACATGAAAAGATGCTCAAAGTCGCTAATCATCAGAGAAATGCAAATTAAAACCACAATAAGATATCACCTCACACCTGTCAGAATGGCTGTCATCAATAAATCAAAAAACAGCAAGTGTTGGCAAGGATGCGGAGAAAAAGGAACCCTCACACATTGTTGGTGGGATTGCAAATTGGTACAGTCACTATGGAAAACAATATGGAGGTTTCTCAAAAAATTAAAAATGGATATAACTTTTGACCTAGCAATTGCACTTCTGGGTTTTTATCCAAAGAAAATCAAAACAATAATTTGTAAAGATCTATGCACTCCAATATTCATGGCAGCACAATTTACAATAGCCAAGATATGGAAGCAACCTAAATGTCCATCGACAGACGATTGAATAAAAAAAATTATGGTTCATATGGTTCATGGAATATTACTCAGCCATTAAAAAAAATGAAATCCTCCCATTTGCAATGACATGGATGGACCTAGAGGTTATTATGCTGAATGAAATAAGTCAGACAGAGAAAGAGAAATACAATATAATTTCACTTATATGCAGAATCTAAAGAACAAAAAGAACGAACTAATCAAAACCAGATTCACAAATACAGTGGACAATTTGGTGACGGCCACTGGGGAGGGGGGTTGCGGGGTTGGGAGAATGAGGTGAAGGATTAAAGAAGTACAAATTAGTAGTTATAGTTGAGCACAAAGATGGGGAGCATGGCACAGGGAATGCAGTTAGCATTAATATGATGGCTAAGTGGAGGGCCAGGGGAGGGAGGGAGCAATTGAAGGAATCATTTTATGAACAATATAGATGTCTAACCAATGTGTTGTATACTTGAAACTAATTTAAATAAAAAAATTTATTTTTAAAAAATTTTTTAAAAAGTATTAAAGTGCTTGATAGCATCTGACCCTACATAAATATTGGCAATTATTATACATCTACCTTATTCTTTTAAAAAGCTGCACATTATTGTATCTTATACACATCCCCTACTGATGGGCATTGAGAATGTCTCCAGTTTTGTTACTACACTATTCAGTTAGGCAGGCAGAGGCCCAGAGCTCTGTCAAAAAGTTCATAGTAAGTCAGTGACACAGGCTGGACTCTAATGCAGGGTCTAGAATGTTGGCTAGGGCCCTTCCCCAAGAGCTGCCCTTGGGGCTCCTTCGCATCCCCGGCCCAGTGTCCAATCCCTGCTTCCACAGTAGATAACTCCTTTTCCTCTCTTTCTTTTATAAATTTGTTTAATAACAGCTTTATTGAACTATAACTCACATATCACCAAATTCACTCTTTTAAAATGTACAATTCAGTGGTTTTTTTAGTACATTCACAGAGTTGTGCACCCATCACCACTATCTAATTCCAGAACATTTTCATCACCCCCAAAAGAAACCCCATACTCATTAGCAGTCATTTCTCGTTCCCCCACTTCCCAGTCCCCACCGCTTCCCGGTCCCTGGCAACCACTAGTCTACTTTCTGTCTCTACAAATTTGTCTATTCTGGACTTTTCATATGAAAGGAATTATACACTTTTGTGTCTGGCTTCTTTTACTTAATGTTCAAGCATAATGTTCAAGGTTCACTCATACTGTACTTCCTTCCTTTTTATTACTGAAAAATATTCATAGTACAAATATTCCCCATTTTGTTATCCATTCATCAGTTAATGAACATCTGGGTTGTTTCTATCTTTGGGCTTTTATGAATAATGCTATATGAACATTCATGTACAAGTTTTTGTGGCAGTGTATGTTTTTATTTCTCTTATTATACACCTAGGAGTGGATTGCTAAGTCATATGCTATGTTTAACCTTCTGAGGAACTGCCATACTATTTTCCAAACTGTCCGCACCTTTTTACATCCCCACAAGCAATATACAAGGGTTCCAATTTCTCCATGTCCTCATCAATACTTGTTACTGTCCAGCTTCTGATTATAGCCATCTTAGAGGGAGGGCGTGAAATGGTATGGTATCTCATCGTGGTTTTGATTTGCATTTCTCTAATGACTAATGATATTGAGCAAGTTTTCATGTGCTTATACACCATTTGCGTATCTTCTTTGAAGGAATGCCCATTCAGATCCTTTGCCCATTTTTCAATTAAGTTATTTGTCTTTTTACTGTTCGGTTCTAAGTACTTTACATATTCTAGATACAAATCCATTATCAGATATAAAATTTAAAAATATTTTCTTCTGTACTGTCAGTTGATTTTTCACTTTTTTGATGGTCTCTTTCAAAGTAAAAAGTTTTAAATTTTGATGAAGTGGAATATACCTATTTTTTTCTTTTGTTGCTTGTGCTTCGGGTATCTTATCGAGAAATCATTGCCTAATCCAATGTCACAAAGACTTACATTTGTTTTCTTCTAAGAGTTTGAGTTTTAGCTCTTTAGCTTTTAGAATCTTTCTAGATTCTCAATTCTATTCCATTGATCTATATATCTATTCATGTTAGTCCACACTGTCTTCATTACCATAGCTTTGTAGTGAGTTTTAAAATTGGGAATGTGAGCCTTCCAACTTTATTCTTCTTTTTTAAGGCTGTTTTGGCTATTCTGGTCCCTTGCAATTCCACATGAATTTTAGGATCAGCTTGTCAATTTCTGCAAAAAGGGCAGCTGTGAATTTGATTAGGATGTGTTTAAAGTATTGATCAATTTGAGGAAGCCTTCCAATCCATGAACACAGGCTGTCCTCCCCTTTATTAGATTGTCTTTAATTTCTTTTAATGAAGTTTTGTAGTTGTCAATGTACAATCTTACACTTTTCTTGTTAAATTTATTCCTAAGCATTTCCTTCTTTTTTTGATAGTATTATAAATGAAATGTTTTTATTTTTGGATAGTTCATTGCTAGTGTATAGAAACACATGATTTTTGTACATTGATCTTGTATTTTGCAACTTTGATGAACTCATTTATTAGTTCTAATAGTGTGTGTATTCCTTAAGGTTTCCTACACGAGATTATATCGTCTGTGAATAGTTTTACTTCCTCTTTCCAATCTGGATGGCTTCTATTTCTTTCTCTTGCCTCACTGCCCTGGCTTGAACCTCTAGTACAATGTTGAATAGAAGTGCTGGAGTGAACATACTTGTCTTGTTATTGTCCTGTTCCTATCTTGGAAAGCATCCAATTGTTCACCATTAACTATGGTATCAGCTATGAATTTTTTATAGATGGACTTAATCAGGTTGAGGAAGTTCCCTTGCATTACTCCTGTGTTGAGTATTATTATGAAAGAGTGTTGGATTTTGTCAAGTTTCTGTACCTATTACAATGACCATGTGGCTTTTGTCCTTTATCTTATTAATATGATTACACTGACTGATTTTCATTTGTTCAACAACCTTGTATTCCTGAGATAAATCCCACTTGATGAAGGTATATAATCCTTTTTATATGTTTTATATGTTTTTATATATTGCTAGAACTACATCCATAAAGGATCTTGGTCAACAATTGAGTATTCTTGTGATGTCTTTGTCTGGTTTGGTTACAGGGTAATTCTGATCTCATAGAATGAGTTGGAAAGTATTCTCTTCTCTTGTTATTTTTTTGTAATAGTTTATAAATGATAGGTTAATTCTTCTTCAAACATTTAAGAGAATTCACCAGTGAAGCTGCCTGGAATGGCCTTTTCTTTATGGAAAGTTTTGTGATTATTTATTCAATCTCTATTTGTTGTAGGTCTATATGATTTTCTATTTCTTCTTGAATCAGTTTCAGTAGTTTGTATCTGCCTAGGAATTTTTCCATTTCATCTAGGTTATCTAATTTGTTGGCATACAGTTGTTTATAGAATTCTCTTATACCATTTATTTTATTTTATTTTTTTTGTAAGATTGGTGGTAACGTCCCTACTTTCATTCCTTTTTTTTTCTTGGTTAGTCTAAGTTAAGGTTTGTCGATCTGTGGTTTTAAGAAAACCAACTTATGGTTTTATTGACATCCTCGTTTGCTTTTCTATATTCTGTTTTTCCACTGTATATTATTTCTGTAATTCTGCTGCTTGGACTCAGTTTGCTCTTCTTTTTCTAGTTTAAGGTGGAAGATTAGGTTATTGACTTGGAATCTTTTAAAAAATATATAAACATTTACAGCTATAAATTTCCTTCTAAGTATTGCTTTAGCTGCATCTCATATGTTTCACTATGTTGTGTTTTCATTTTCATTCATCTCAAAGTATTTTCTAAATTTCCTTGTGATTTCTTCTGTGACCATCCTTTTTGTTATTTAGGAATATGTTGTTTAATTTTCACATTTGTGAATTTCACAAATTTCCTTCTGTTTTCTATTTCAGAGAACATATACTGTATCATTTTAACATTTTCAAATTTATTGAGGCTTGTTTTATGGCCTACCATATGGTCTATCCTGGAGAATGTTCCATGTATACTTGAGAAGAAAGTGTATTCTACTGTTTTTGGGTGGAATGTTGTACAGATGTCTATTATATACAGTTGATTTTCCTTGCTTCTCTTACAGCAGAAGCAGGGCTGATACCTCAGATGATACTTTAATACTCCACTACCACCTAGTCTTGCCTCTGAGGCCAAGAAGCTATTCATGATCATCGTCATCACCATCATCAATCAATACTTATATAGCATATTGTCCGTGCCAGGCACTCTACATAAAATCACTCAATTAATCCCATCACAGGCTCACCTTTGTACCCCAAGTAGCTGTTCCTCAGTATAAGTGGTGCTCCCCTCACCCTGCCGGGTCTGGTTCCACTCATTCTCAGGCTTCTTTTCCTTTTGCGCCTTCATGCAGTTACAGCAACCACAGGGGTCATGACTTTCAGGAGGTCTGTCTTCTGGGTATTTGTTTCTTCTAATTGCATCAATGTAAGCTGCAAAGCAACAGCCCCTCCATTATGCCTCAGTCTGACCTGCAAATCAACTTTGCTACCTGCCTTAGCTACCTAGGAGGCTGCTTGTATGCATGAGCAGGTGAGTGTAAGGGCCAGACTACGGACGTTATGCTGACTTTGAAGCATCTATATGAAACTGAACAAACATCTTCTTTGAAAAAACAATACAAAAAATATGGAGGCAACCACAAAAAGCTTAAAATGCCAGAAACATGAAGCATAATAGTGTCCCCCAGAAAAGGGGCTCAAGAGGCATCTGCTCAATACCTTGCCTTTAGTGCAGTGCAGGGAAACCTAGATCTCTGTGGTCCATGGTCAGAAGTGACATTGCTCAAAAAATAATATTTTTTGTTGCATTGCCTCCCATCACTAAGATTTAAAGTAGAGGCGAGTTCAGTTCTTTTAAACTAATAGTTATAGAACTAATATGTACAAGACACTTGGTTAGATAGATCAAGGAGTGTATGGATAAGACCTACTGCTGACCACAGAGAGGTTATACTTTAAAGGGAGAAGATTCAATTAATCATAATGCTTGCAAAATGTAAAGAGGGACATAGCAATCCACTCAGAGAAGGTACAGTACTCATGCCCTATCTGGAGGATATGGAAAAGGCTTTAAAAACATCTTTATTTTGCTTAACATCCCTTAGTGACTATCCGCTGCTACTTGTCCAAATTTCTTATTATGGACCCAGCCTGACTCTCTAGCCTCATCTCTTACCACATACTCCTTTATAGTCTATGCTCAAGCCACACCAAACTGCTTTCAGATCAGCAATGCTTTCTTTTCCCTGTGCCTTTGCACATGCTGTTCCTTCGGCCTGCAACATTCTTCCTCTGAGTCAGCCTAACTGCAATGCATCCTTTATGTAATCAAAGGTAACACTTTCTCCATAAGGCATTCTCTGACACCCAGGCTGTGTTGGGTGCATTGTGTGTTTCCCAAACATACGACCTTGCTGTGTTTAGTCCAGCACTTTAGCCTGTGTTGTAACTGGCTGTTTACCTGTCAAACTCCCTCAGTGAATAGAGAGTTCTGTGAGCTCAGGGGCCCCAAGTCTGTCAATCCCTGCTGCAGGATCAGCATAATGCAGGGTACATAATAGGTATTGGATCAATACTCTTTGCGTGACTGTAGGATGGGAAAGGCCGGCCTATCGGTCCTGATGCAAGCTGAAAGGACAAGACCAAACCAAGACAGAAGGTCAGGCGGCCCGGTTTGTCAGCGAAGATAAGGGCCAGGAAAGCAAGCTGCGGGAGACCACACCACCCCGTTGACCCCCAAGCCACCCTGGCGCGGGCGGGGCCTGACTGCCGCGGGGCCCTGGGCGGGGCACCGGCCGGGGCGGGGCTGGGGGCCGGAGGCAACAAGTCTTCACGGGTGACACTGGGCTCTCGGCGTGTTCCTCTGCTTAAGCCAGCTCTCCTGTTTTCTGGATCCCAGCCCCTGGTTCGGTTCCCCACCTCATCTGGATCCCTACTTAGGCTCAGCATCGTCTTATAGGCCTCCATCCTTCACCTCAGGCCCAGCATCTCAGTCCTCCCGGGCCTTCAAGAGCCCCAGCTGTGATCTCTGCCGAACCCCGCTCAGTCCGACCCTCTGCCCAGGACCCAGTACCTTGCGTCCAGCGCTCCCCGCTGCCCAGAGTTGTTGCCATATCTGTTCCTAGTCTGCAGGTCAGCCGAGCCTCTCTTGCGCCTGAGGCTGAAAGAGATGGGGGCAAGAAGCGCTGGGCATGCTGGTCATTGTAGTCCAAGTCTAGGGAGCTGCGGGACATTTGAACTACAACTCCCGGCAGGCTCCGCGCGAGGGGACCCATCAGGGATGCAGGGGAGTAAGGGGCTCGACCCTTGGAAGCGAGCCTTGTGGAGGTGCGTTGTTGCTAGTAAACTGCGGCGCGGTTAGTGGCTCACAGCAGGAAACCGTGGCCGCTTTTCCTAATCTGTAGAGTAGGGAGAGTGGCTTCTCTCCAGCTTAACACTGGAGACATTCAAGAAGGCGCAATAAGATCCTGCCTGGAAAGACTTTGCAAACTATAGTCTAGAGGTTGACAATATGACTCTTTCTCCTCAGGATGTCGTTTTTAAATATATGATAATGCCTGTTAGAGATTCAGAGACAGGTTTTGGAGATGAACCAAACCCTGGGAAAAAGAGCCACGAAAAGTAGAAAAGTGGGGTAGATTTGTGTGTTTAGAGGGCAGTCAGGGTATGCCCCTCCTCCCCCAACTTTTTAGGCGCAGTGTCATTAGAGGGACCGCTATAGGTCGGGGGTAGAGAAAGAAGAAGAGGGCTGGTACATATTGGAGCCGGCATTAGAGCTCCTTCCTATCTTTGCTGTTCCATATCCTTCATCCTGTCCTACTCCAGGGCCCTTCTGAGACTTTTCTCCTCTTTTCCACCCCAGTCATTTTCTTGGCCCATTCCCTTCTTTTCTGAAGGACCAGGACTAAGAGATTAATAAAAAGGAAATGAAGAAATAGTCCTGCTTTCCTCTACTTAGGTTTGCATGGAAACTTTTAGCAAAGAATAAAAGCAATTCTTCATAGGTGGCCGGGTACAGTGTCCTTACTGACTCATTCCTGCAGATGAGTTGGATGGCCAAAGATCAGACATGCAAAAGTGAAAAATGATCGTGTTCATCCCCAAACAAAAAATTACCTAGAATTCATTGAGTTCTTACCCAGGAAGACCAAATCAGTTATGCCAATTATGGTATCAAGCAGTAGCTACTTAGGCAGTTGGAGTGGAGAGGGGAGATATATAGCCATAGACACAAGCTGAAAGGGTACAAGCCTTCAATGGTATGCAGTTCCATCCCTTCCCTGTAGTCATGGCCCTGGGATATATGAGTATCATTGTGCTCACAGAAGGCTGAGTGGTTTTGGAAGACTAGACATACTGCTCTAGAAAATGGAAAGGGAAAGGTGGGGTGTGCCTTGGAGTCCAGGGGCACAGGGCTAAGGTCTGGAGGTACTCAGAAATGTCGTAGTGCTGTAAAGTTAGAGGTATCTGGTTGAGAGTGTGATGTCTAGAGCATTGTAGTGGGTAATTTGATTAAAAAGGGTCACTATGAATTATGGGGCTACTTAGGAATAGAGTCCAGGTTCAAGAACGCTGGACAAGATTTGGGAAATTGGGGCCTCTTGAAAATGTCTGGTACCTCAACAACTTTTCCCATCATCCCCTGAAACTTCACTTTTCTTTTCTAGACAACTCATTTACTCTTAAACCAGTAAAAACAAAAACAAAAACAAAAACTTTCAGCATTGTAACCTACTCAGATATTGCCATGTAAATGTACCCTTCAGCTCATTTACACCTCAAGGAACACTTATGGATGAATTTTTCTATGACTCTATCACCAGGACTAACTTAGAACTCTAAACCTCAACATTTAGAACACTTCTGTGCCAGTTTTTGTTTAAGCACATCAAGAAAAATATTTCCTACTGTCAAATTCAGTCTCTATGTTTGGTAAAAAGGAAGCTGCGGGCTCAAAGTGTTCAGGATGGTGGTCAGGAGAAAGTAACCCACAAGATGAGAGAGCAACTTGGAAGGAAATAAGGGAAGGGAAATTGGGATCTCTAAGGCAGTTCTCAAAGATAAGGAGGCAGGTATAGAAAGAAGTTCAAAGAGGTGAGAAAGGACATCCACAAATCCTGGAGAGACTGCTGAGTAGAGAGCCACACAATGTTTTACAGCAGATTCAAGTAGAGTTAAGTAGTACTAGCTTGGCTTTGGAAAATTGTGTGCAAGAACTGGGCCAAGAGCCTGCCGTGATTCTTTGTCCACTAAACACTTTATCTAGAGCCAGCCTCAGATCTGTTAGTTTTCTCTACTTACTTTTAGAAATACTTGTTAAACTGTAGTGAATTTTTGCTGATGATACTTAGGTTTGCTCTGTGCCCTATATGATTGAGAAGCTGCCCCACCCACCTCTGGAAGAAACATACTGAGTAAATGATCCCTCTGTCCAGCTGGGCCTGTGCACCTTAGCTGGTTTGCTGGTTGCTCTCCCATAGGAGCGGGGTGGGGGGTGGAGGGTGGGAGTGGGGAGTAAGAGAAAGACACTCTACAGCAACCATCCTATCCTGCCCCACCTGCCACACCTGTTCCTGCTTTGGGGCCATGTAGTCCTGAGTTAGAACAAGGAGGAAGCTGTCTTGTAAATGGTTACCATCCTGTTGTCTAGACATCAAAGAAAAGGTTTGGTCTCAGGGAAGATTCAAGGGCTGCAGAAGGCTGCACTCGGATTTCCTGTCAGAGGTGGGGTCTTATATTTGCATAAATAGTAGGATCCTCCATCAGAACCCCCTTTCACATAGTTTGCCAGAGAGCAGAATTCAGCATTTAGTGAATTCATCTTCAACCCCTTCCCAAAGCATAGTTATTTAGCAACCAGAAAATCAACATTGCTAATGTGGTACTGCAGTGTCATTCTCAGGCTAAGGGACTTTAAATTTCATATTAATACCAGTTTACCCCCTCTCCCACACATATAAATACCTATGACTAACAGCTTGTATTTGTAGGACATTGTCCAGAGTCAGGAGAAGTTCGTGGCCTTATACTGGAGACGCCAACTGAGTTACCTAGAATGAAACCCATGTCCTTGAACTAATTAGTCCAGTATGATGAGCAGTTGAACTTAGTGCCCATGGCAGTCAGAATAACAATTAAAACAGAACCCGGTATTTCTAGACATTGTTATGTCACCTGGCCTGTGGAGTTCTATCCCAATAATGAATTTTTGTACTGGAACTGGCTAAGAAATCATGTGCTTTTTTGCAGTGTGACTTAAATAAAATACGCATCTCAATTATTTTTTTGAAATGCTGTAGTAGTGCTGTCACAGGTTGGGTAATCCAGGAAACAGACTCTGAGACGCTGAGATTTGTATGTTGAAGCTTTATTGGTGAGTGCTCCCGGGAACACCAGCTGTGAGTCATAGGGGAAGCAGGATTGGGACAGAGGGAGTAATTGAGGCAAGAGGTCCGGGTCTTCATCCCCTACCCCACCCCCATCAACCAGTCATTAACCAGCTATATGAGTCCTCAGCAGCAGCTGGGGAACAAGTGCCTTGATCCTGAAGAGGGACCTAGGTAGTAGTACACGTTTTCTGCTACAATTGTTAATTAGTACTTTTACTTCCTAAGTATCTCTGCATTTACTATTCCATTTTACCTTTCAGCTAAGTGAGGTAGACGGGGCCAGGTAGGGATTATTCTTCCTGTTATACACATTAATACATGGGGAAATCTAAGTCCAGAGAATGTAAAAGACTTGCCCAGAGTCACCTAAGACTTGACTCTGGCTCCCACACAGAGCACTCTCTACTTAAAAGATTGTTCTTTTTTTACTACATCTAGAGTTTATATAACTATAGAATATAGGAACCAGAAAAGACAGTGAAAGCAAATAGTCCAACTATCTCACTTTAAAAGTAAGAAAACAGGCTCAGAGATGGGTAGTGATTTTTCCAAAATCAAGCCGCGAGTCTGTGTCGGAGCCTGGCCTTATGATTATATTTCCTGCACTCAAGAGCCAGTGTTCATGACCTCTCATATGCTGGGCATGGTGTACCACATAGGAGCTACAGACCTGAGATTATGGGCCCTGCCCTAGAGGATTTTAGAATCCAGTAGGTTTCTTCGGTCTACTTGAATTGTTTCAATGAGACAGAGAGAGTAAAATTTTTTGTTCTAAGCTTTCTCTTTTATGGCACCTTGCAGAATCTAAATCCAGAAGAAAATAGCATATTGTGGCTTCAGAATGGGTAACCTCTGTTCTCCCTGTGTTCTAAACTGCCAACTAGCAGGTGCTTATAAAGTTAAACACTCCGTGCACACATACACAGATGCCTCTTCCATTGACTGTCCCCAACCAGTATTCATTTCCAAACCAGTGTCATGGTAGACATTACCAAGAAATAGATAACTGCTTTCCTTTCCTTCTTCTCTTTAAATGACTTTATAGTATTTGTGATTCTTTATTCTTTTTCTAAGACACAAAGATAATGGTTGTATGGAGTAAAGTGAGTGGGTCTCTCGTTTATGAAGTCACAGACCTATCCTTTCTCCAGACCTTTCCAGCATTATCCCAACAGCAAGCACCACCGCAAGGTAAGTCTACCCGGGGGCAGGCAGAGGACATTTGCCCTCGTAGTATTCAGCTCGCACCACTCCAGTTTCCTATCAGAATGCATTGTGCCTCCTGTTCTCACTCTTCAAATTTAAAACTTCTTTACTGGTGACGACTGGTCATTGTTTACAGCTCCTTTTTTCTCCCCTCATTCCTATTTAATAAACCAGGTGAACCGAGGCAGGCCTTACAAAAAGTTCTCTCCACCTCCCAGGTCTCTGAGAGAGCTTTCCACAGGGGCAGAGACTTGCATACATGCCTTGCCTAGAAAAAGAATCCCCAAAGCTGCTAGAAGACTGTTAAGAAATACACATAGGAACATAGACCGTGAAAGAAATGAGACTGCAGGCCAGAAAATAATTTTAATGCAAAGTAGAAAGGACCAATCCACCTTGTCATTTTTCCTTGCTCCTGCTCTATAGACTCCTCCTTCCTGTGACTTTGAGAAGGTGGGAGGAGCAGGTCGTGTTTCTAGAGTGGCTGTCCATATGGGAAAGAGTCTCTCATGTTGGTAGTTTGCTCCCAGATCTAGAGGAATGCTAGTGTCCTTTAGATCTGGGAGTAGATGTGAAATAATAAAATAATTTATATGTGGTTCATTGCCTCTCCTGATCCCATCGCCTTCCTCCTAATAGTCACAGGGCAGCCATATCATCCTCGGACTCGTGGGGACCCCAGATCACTTTTAAAGAACCTGTGAAATAAATACATAATGAGGAAGGGTGAACTTCTTGGGAATGGTAGTGTAGGAAAGGGGAGAGAAGAGCCTGGGTCTTTGAAAGTATCTCCTTTCCGGATAAGGAGCAAAAGCCTAAAGAGAGGAGGAGATGGAAAGTAGGAGGGAACCAGGAAAAATGCACCTTCTCTGCTGAGGGACATCCTTTGCTGTTATTCATGTTGATATTCTTCATGGAGATGAGGGTGATGCTGTCTTTCTCTCCATTGGCTGTCGAGCAGCTAGGGATAGGAAGGGAGAACATGGGTTATGGAGAAGATGAGTGGGAGAGCAATGTAGGGGTCAAGGAACTGTGGTAGGGTTGTCGAAATTTAGACCTTTGTTTTGATAAACCTATATTTTGGTGGTGGAACGTAATGGAATGAGAGTATGCTTTGAGGCCCCAAAGACTTGTATTTAAATCTTTATTTTACTACCTACTACTTGTGTGATTTTGACCAAGTTACAACCTGGTCTTTTAAGTCTTGGTTTTTAAATGTATAAAATGCAGTAAGATCTACCTTGAAGAATTGCTCTAAGCATTTGAGATAATATTACAAGATATCTACCACAGGGCTTGGCACATACAAGGTATTCAATAAGTGGTTCCTTAAATAAATATCTTCTTATTTAAGGAGTATATTAGAGTCTAAATTTCTACACTTTTCATGAAGCGGTTATAGGGGCTTAGCTTTGGGACTTAAGAGTTCCAGTCCCTCTCCCGTCAACTGATTGCTTCCTTTCAGGTCCCCCCCCTATCCTGGCGACCCCTAGCCCTGGCCTCAGTGGAGGGTGTCAGGATTCCCTGAGTGTGTAGAAGGCAGGAAGTGTTGATTCTCTTTTGGAATGGGTGACTGAGAGGTCAGTCCTGCTACACCTCTGACAGTCTTACCTTTCAGATAGCCCTGAACTCCCAGGTTTCTGGGGATCTGTAAAAATCCAAAGGCACAGATTGGGAGTCACATACTGTAACTCGGAAGCCCAACCCGCCCCTCAAAACCCACCCAAGTGGGCCCTCCCACTTTATCTAGTGGTGCTGATGTGCCATTCCTTCCCTCAACTCTAGGCTGGGTGTCAGTCCTAGAATCTAGCTCTGGATTCCTCAGCAGAGAGGGGCAAAGGGGAGCCCTGAGGTCCAGGCATGTACCTTCAGACTCTTTGTTCTTCCGACACTTAAACCTTAGACTGACCACACTGACTAGGACGATCACCACAACCACCAGGATGACAATGAAGCTGATAACACCTGAACAGGGAAAAGGATGGGGTGAAGGGGAGGTAGAAGAGGGGATAAAGAGAGTAACAGGAGTTCAAATTCTCTTCCCAGATAAGTGCTGTGTAGATAGGTTCCAGAGCAAATTAAACCCCCCTTCTCTGCGGAGTGAATGAGTTCCCAGCCTGCTGCCCTGGCCAGAGTGGGCTCTGCAGCCCTGCCCCATCCTCTCATAAGAACATGGAAACCCAGAAGAGCCCAAAAGAACTGACCAGAAAGTCAGTTCTTTCCTACCAGAGCCTTCTTCATCAGCCAAACCCTCCTAGCACAAATGGGTGAGATTTCTAGACCCAGAATTTAAGTCAGTTCAGAGGTGGGATCCCTGCCATGCCCCGCCTTCTCTTCCCTCTCACCAAATGCAGCCACAGTGAGCACCGTCTCTGATGTAGGGCTGGCCAAGATGGTGGAGTCTTCTCTTGTTCTCAGGCTCATGGTGGCTGATTTGGGAGTAACATTTTGAGAGGTGCCTAAAATGAAGTGGGATGGGTGCATCAGAGAAGGGACTGACACAACCTATCAGACAGAGCTAGTTCCCCTCACGCTTCTACCAGGTAAAGAACTGCAGAGAACTCATGTTTCTACCCTGCCCCTCCAACCAGATCCCATGAGGATGGATGTCGGACATGAGTGACATGGGATCACGTGACTAGCATTACTCGTTGCTCGTGTTACTATTTAAAGAGGACTCCAGAAAGTTCAGGATGCTTCCCTCCTTGTGCTCTTCCCACCACCCCCTTGGAGCCCATAGGAAAGAGATTTATGCTGCAGAGATAGGGAGTCCCTGGGCAAGGTAGGGCCATCTGTTTCACCAAGGGTCTAAGTGAGAGGGAAGAAGGACACTAGATGTTTGTCCCTAGGCACTGATCTAACAAGCCAGACTGCTAGCTAAGGGGCACAGTTTCTGGCCTTCTTAAAAAGTGGTTTGGTCATGCATCTCTTCCCCTCTTCAACTCGTACTACAGGCCTGATTGCTGTTTCATTTCCTTGTCCTCATGCCCCTCCCAAATAAATCTGGGAGTATAAATAAATCCCAGAGCCAAAGGGTAGGATGAGAGGAAGGGTCAAGTGCTGTTCGTTGTGAGCACAGACAGGACATAACTCTGCCTGTGCTGCCACTGCTGCTGCCCCTGCTTGGGACACCTGTACTTGTGCCATGAAACAGCAGGGCCAAGATGGAGGGTATCTACCCCCACTTAGCTCTTCTCCCATGCTGCTGGGTGAAGGCCAGCCTACCCTGAGAAGCATGTAGCCCTTCCTTAACCTTTCTGTCTTCCTTTCCATCATTTTGGATTCTCCTAACCCTCCCTTTCCCTCTCTGTGCCTTTATCAGTCCCGAGTCCAGGCTCTTTCTACCTTCATTGTGACCAAGCCCAAGTCCTTGTCTTTACTCCCCACCAAACCTCTCTCATTGTCTCTCAAACCAGGGTGCTGCCGATTTGAATCCTGGTCTTGAGACCCCTCATTGTCGGGCAGGACCCTGAAGAGGAGAAGCAACCCAGCCAGACATGACCCAGTGTTTTTCACTGCCAGCCCCAGGTACTCACCAAGTCCTGATGTGTGCTGCTGTGGCTGGGGCCGAGTCAGGCCCAGCAAGAACGGGGAGTGACCATCCATGGTGCTTGACCTTGGCATCATGGGTTTATTGGCTACCATGGGGACCTGCGAGGCCTTCTCTGGAGTGGCTATGGGTTAGGAAGCAGCCAGGGGCCTGCTTAGGGCTTCAGCCAGCATGTGCACAGAGAGGGCTCTTTAGTCCAAAATCATCCTTTTCGTTACTGCTTTTAATTCCAGAAGAGGAATTAATTCCTCTCTTTTACCTCTGGGCCTTTACCTGTGCAGTTCCCTCTGCCTGGAATATACCCTGCCACCCTCTACCCCACAATCTTCATCTGGTTGACTCCTTCTTGGGCCTCGGTTTCAGCACTCAGTCACTCTGGGATGTCCTTCCTGGCCCCCAAGTCTGAAATGGTTAACATTTGTCTGGATTCCTACAGCACCTTCTGCTTATGCCCAACACCACCCTTCTTACCTTGCTTTTTACTTGTCAATGTGACATCCTCTTTACTTGCCTGTTTCCCTACTAGTCTATATTCTCCTTTAGAGCAGAAACTGTGTCTGCTTCCTCATTGGGCCCTCCCTGGATGGCATTTGTAGTCTGAGTGGCAGAGTACCTGGGGTACCAGTGCTGGACAGAGGGCTTGGGTTGTTGGGCTCTGAGGAAGGGCTGTCCCCTGAAAAGACAGAGGCAGAGGGGGAGTTGGAGGTGGGGCAGGTTTGGTGACACCACACTCCCTCACCCACATGAGAATGCTTGGGCTCTAGGTAAGCCTGAGGGGCTGGGCAGAGGGCTGGGGAGGGGGCAGGGATAGGCCCTTTGGCAACCACACTCACTCACCTGTGCTGGGAGAAGTTGGCTCTGTGGTCAGACTTGGACTGAAGGTTCCTGGAACAGATCATCTGAGGCTGAGGGTTTGCTGCCTCCTATTGTTCTATCTTCCTCTCTCCTTCCCTGTAGCTGGTGTTTTCTAGTATTTCTTCCTATCCCACCTTCCACCTGCAGCCATTCATCTTTCTCCTCTTTCAAGCCATGTTAGACTAGCCAAGCTGAAAAATGTCCCTAGGTGAGCTCAGCCTTAGATGTCCTGAGAGCTCTGGCCCAGCCCTAATCAGTGCAAAACGGCTGAGAGCTCCTCTCCTTCTTAAGCTCCCAGACCTAAATGGTGGAGGAGGCCTGTGTGTTTGGTCTTACCTTGAGAGCTAGAGGGCTGCTTTGCTGTGAGCTGGTAGGTGTGGCCTGCAAGAGAAAGCAAAGCACTGCAGACTAGCTTCGTGAGTCTCCGCCCTGTACAGAGCCCACAGAAGAACCCAGGCCTTTTGGCTTTCTCAGCCTCCTGTGCTAACAGAGGACTAAAGGATGTGTCTGCAGCTCACAGGTCTGTCTTCCTCTGAGACTGTGACTGAATAGCACCATTACCACCGCCTCATGATCCAATGTCCTAGAGTTCTTTCCTGTCTCTTCAATATCACATGGGTTTTATATCAACCTGACACAGGTCAGGGGAAGATTATTTCAAACTAGTGATGTATTCGAGGACAGAGGGCCAGTGACCTGCCAAGTCCATACAAGGACTCCAGGTGTCTAGGCTAATGTTCTCTCTATACTAGCATTGAGCTATCCATTTTCCCCTGTGAATATTGTACTCCTGACCCCGCCCCAAGGGAAGAGATGGAAAGATGTGGTGAATAAGATGGAGTTAGGAATAGGGGATGATATCTGGACTTTCTCTCTGTCCTTCTCCAGCTGGAGGTAGGGGCCCACACAGGGAGCAACTTCTGAGCTATATGCAGGAGGCAGGGAAACTCTAGAATGAGTGACCAATTTATTCTCATAGACAGAGGCTACTCAGAAATGGTCGTTGTTGGCCAAACCCAGGGAGGAGTCAGTTACTAGAAGGCCCCAGTGAGAAGCCCTCATTAGATTTTTTTGTAAGTACATGTGTATGCCTGCTGACCTGCATGCAGATGTGTGTGTGTGTGTGTGTGTGTGTGTGTGTGTGGTGTGTGCTGCACTTTGTGTGCCCATATATGTGTCCCCTGTGTGTGTGGGACCTCAAAGGTCGGGTTGTGTTTGCTCATTTTCCACAATGAAATCATTCTTGAAACCTGTGAACAATGTGAAAGGAAAACAACGTGGGGAAGTGGAGCCGCCCAGCTGGGTTCCCGTCCTTCCACTCTAGCTGGGACCTCAGCCACTGGCCTGGCCCTCCTGCTCCCTTGGCCCCTCATCATCAGGGAAGCACCAAACCTGATCGGGATAAACAGAGGCCAGGGGCCAACCCAGCCTGTGGCAGCCTGCTGGTCTGTTTATTTTCTTTAGCCATTGCCTTCCTCCATGCGGCTATCACTTGGATAGTGTAGAATTAATAGTTTCCAAGCCCCAGCTTGCCCAGACCCTGGACCACGTTTTTTCAGGTTACCATCTCTGGTAACCCTATTCCCTCATTGGGTGGGTGGTTAAAAGGGGAGTTAAAACTTATAAGGGACCCATTGGGTGGGTGGTCAAAAGGGGAGTTAAAACTTATAAGGGACTTATAAGGGACTAGAGAATGATCCTTTCAATCCAAGGTATGTCCTGAAAACATCTGTCAGTTATTGATCAAGCATATCTAAGGTACTGTCTAAGCTCCATAAGGTTATAACTTTAGTTTTTAGTGGGAGGGCACAGTGCACTGCCTTCCTGCATTTATTTAGAAACAAAACTAGTGTCTTAAAAGGAATTCTAAAGTCACAAGCTCCAAGCCCCAGTAGCCTACTCTTTGTCTTCTGCTCCCTCCCGCTACTGGAACTTTTTGACACCAGTATATTCCTCTGTGAGCAGAGGAGAGATTTAGGGAGCATCTGTTCCTACAGACTGGGTGTCTCTGACCACTGGGCACGCAGATACCCAAAGAACGTTGGCCAACGGCATTTCTTATTTTCCTATCTCTCCTCTCTAATCTCTACCTGCTTTATTTGGGTCTAGCCTCTCTCTCCTTCCCCCTCCATCACCACCACCACCCAATTTTCCTCAGCAGCATAATTTAGTAATTAAAATCATGGATTTTGGAGTCTGATAGGCTCAAGTTCAAATCCTAACTCTGTCACTTACTGACCTGGGCCTTAGTTTTCTCTTCCTTAATATGCAAGTGATTTTAATCCCCCGTAAGTGGTTGTGAGGAAAAGAAAATGCATATAAAGTACTTATTTCAGTGCCTGACAGATAGTACACACTCAATAAATGCTAGACATTTAAATTTTTGCGCCATTCTCTCAAATCCTCCGTCTCAAGTCTGCCCTGACTTTGTATATCCATTGTCAAGTCCCTTCGTGGGAGTAAATATCCTCAAAAGGATTTCTCAGCCCACCAAAATGAAGGAGATGATAAATGCCCTGAGATATTGGGGTGAGAAGTTAGGAAACTCAAGCAGTGAGCATGGCTTAGGTAGCGTTTACAGGGGGGCATTCCTAGCCCTGGCACTTGCCACGACAGGGCAGTGAGTAGGAAAGCTGGGAGAAACCTAGACCTGTGAAAATGCTACCTCATGAGTCTCACCTTTAATCTCTGCCATTTCTGCAGTTTCTACAACAGCCTGGTCCCCCAGCCCAAGATCAAATATGTGACTCTCTCCTCCTGGAAGAGGAGGTGGTAGTGGGATGAGGGTGATCAGAGTTTTACTTCCAGCCCATGGACTTTTAGAGAAATATCTGACCCCTCCAGGAGGCAGAATCTTCTGGTACTCAGGCCATCTCACCTATCATCAAAAAAGATCCATCCTCCCTCCCTATCTGAGCACTCTTACACTCTCTTGTGCTGCTTTGAGCACAGGTTCATGAATCTTCCACAGAAGACTGGGGGAGGGTGAGGTGGGGGTGGGGAAGGGATGACCAAAGGGAAGTCTCTGCCCTGTGAGTCAGAATCTCCTGGATTTCTCATGGTTCCCAGCAACTGCTCCCTAATTAGAGGACCCCTTATGAGCTGCTTCTTGACCCCCTGTCTGAGAGGGGTTTCCATGTCCTCTCCTCTCCTCTAGGCCCCTGAGTGAGGATGCTGTGTACATCCTCTTTGGCAAACAGTTCTTTGTCTCTAACCCAACTCCCTCTTGCTGTGATTTGAGCTTAAAGTCAATATTTAGAATCCCCAGGTTGTTACTGTCCATATGAAAGAAGAGAAAAGATCACCAAGGTACAGACAATTTTATGCTAGAACACCCTGCAAGGAGCTTCCAGGACTCAGTCCCACACCAAGACAGTTACTTTCAGCAATTCTGGAGGCCAGCCTCTGGGGGGTTCCAATACACCCTGGAAATTTTCCCACAGAAAGGTTTAACCATATGCTATTTTACCCTTGCCTAATAATGACCATCTCCCAATCCAAATGATCCCCTTCACAGAAAGCTTCTGGAATTTCCCTTGGGCGCAGCCCTGGATAGAGAGCATGTGTGGTCTGTGTCCCAAAGGAGAGACGGTCTCTCAGGACTGCCAGTCCAGGAGAGGAACTGTTGAAGGAGGGTGGCACGTGCCTCTTACCTTGGAGTAGGAGGAAGCCGAGGATCGTCCAGCACAACTGCTGTGCTCTGACAGCCCCCATGTCAGCTGGGTCTCTGACGGGCAGGCAGACGTTCCGTGAAGACTCTGTCCATAGTGGAAAAGAGAGAGGGAGTGCTGGGGCGGGGAGGGGGTGGGGGCTGGCTCTCCAGGAGCTTCCTGTCAAAGAATAGAAGGAAACAGATTGGGACTGGCTCCAGGGGCCCTGCTCAGCAGGACAGCCTAGCTGAGGATGTAAGGCCAAAACATCAGTGACTGTGCTCCGGGGCTCCACGTGGCCTGAACTAGGGCCACTGTGGTCTCCTCCAGGGTCTGAGCACAAAGACCAGTGATGTCAACCTGTCCCCCGCAATCCCCCTTGCCCTTCTCCTAGGAGTCCATCAGGTCCCTCCACACACCACCTAGAGTTTTTTCTGGAGTCTAACTCCAATCCCTCCCCATACTGTTTCAGACCATGATTGAGCCGTAAAGCTCAGCCCACCAGCCGCCCATGCTCTACAGACTCTGCGTTCTCCACATTCCTTTCCCTCCTCAGGGCTCCCAATGCAGATGAGACTCCCTACATCTTTCATTATTGTTATTCTTAATAGAGACACAAGAGGACCACATTCCAAGCATCCCTCTCTCCAGGCCCTTCCCTTGCATTGGGGTCAGGTGGTCCCCGTGCTCCAGCAGCACCCTTGTCCTTAATGTCCCATGGTACTCTCTCCTGCAGACACAGGTCAGCATCGTCACTTATTTCAGTATCCCTGGGACCTGGCACAATGCCTGACATATAGCAAGTCCTCAGCATATATTTATTGAACTAAACTCAAAAGATTTTCTTTAAACTCAAAAGATTTAAAAGCAGAGAAATGTTACACAAATCCTCTTTAACATAATTATTATTATTATAGATTTCCTTTCAGTCTGTGATAATATGCATATATATATGCAATCATTTTATGATTTGTGTCCTTTTCCTCCTTTATTTTTTATTTTTTAATATTTTATTTTGAAACAATCACAGATGTACAGAAAAGTTGGAAGTATGTTATGCAGAACTTTTTTTCCTTGAACCATTTGAGAGTAAATTGCCAACAGAATGCCCCACCATCCCCGAAAACTTTAAGTGTGTATTTTCTACAAATAAGAATAGTCTCCTACATAATCACAATACAGCCATCCAAATTAGGGTATTAATTCCATATAATCCTCAGAGTCCATTCAAATTTTGACAATTGTCCCAATAATGTCTTTTATAGCAAAACGGTCCAGTTTAGAATTACTCATTGCATGTCTCTTTAGTCTCCTTCAATCTGGAACAGTTCCTTAGTCTTTCCTTGACTTACATGACCTTGACATTTGTAAAGGTTATAGTCCAGTTATTTTGTAGAGTCTCCTTCGTCTGGGTTTGTGAGATATTTCCTTGTGATTTGATTTAGGTCATGCATCTTTAGAATGTCACAGAAGCAATGCTGTATGTGTCTGTTTGCATTCTATCAACTGATTTTGATTTGTGCCATTACCAAGGATGTTCATTTGATCCCTTGCTTAAGGTGGTGTCTGCTAATGTATTAGTTTCCTGTGGCTGCATACAAATTACTGTAAACTGGTGACTTAAAAGAACAGAAATGTAATCTCTCACAGCTCTGGAGGCCGGAAGCCCAAATCAAGGTATTGGCAGGGCCACACTCCCTCCAAAGATTCTAGAGAGGATCCATTCCCCCCTACTGGTCGCCGTTGGGCATTTCCTTGGCTTCCTTAGCTTGTAGCTGCATCGCTTCAGTCTCTGTCTCTGTTTTCACATCACCATCTCCTCTGTGTCTTCTTCTCTGTGTGTCTCTTCCAAGGACACTTGTCACTGAATGTAATGCCCATCTGAATAATCCAGGATGCCCTCCTCATCCCAAGATCCTTAACTTAGTTATATCTCAAAGACTCTTTTTCTAAGTAAGGTAACATTCACACAGGTTCTCGAGATTAAGATATGGATCTATCTTTTTGGAGACCACCATTCAACTATAGCCAACTTTCTCCACTTTAAACTTACTCTTTTCCTCTTTGAAATTAGTAAGTATTTTAGGGGAAAATACTTTCAAACTATGGGAATATTAGAATCACTTATTCTTTTTTATTTATTTTTATTTTTTATGCCTACAGCACCTGATCTTCCTAGGTGGTCTCCCATTCAAGTACTAACTAGGCCCGACTCTGCTTAGCTTCCGAGATCAGATGGAATCGGGCTTATTCAGGGTAGCATGGCTGTAGACAGAATCATTTATTCTTTTGATGCTCAGATCTTCCCCAGTTTGGTCACTGGGAGCCCCTTCACGCTGGCTTCTATATCCTTTCGACACATTGAGCACTTCCTTACTTTCCTGGCATAATGAGATGTTTTGGGTTCATCTCTTGCTTTACCTGCCCCAGTCTTGGAAATGCTATTTCTCCAAGGAACCCTAGTTCCTTTTAGTGGCAAATGGTATTGAGAAACTGAAGCCCAAGTGGTGTGCTCTTTGCTACAAGGGGGTAGCTTCTCCAAGGCCCTTCTCTGAAATCTGGCTTCTGTTGTCCTTATTTGATCATTTCCCTTATAACCACGTTCCCATCTCTGTTGCCACTCTCGCCTCACAGATGACTTCCACACCCCACTCAGGCTCTGACTGTCCACGCTGGGCCATGTCTAACCATATGGATGCCTTTCTTACTCCTTGTGAGCCCCAACACCCTGCTCTGGGCCACTGTGACTCCCCCTACCCCACAGGCACATTGTCTACCTGTTCTGTGTCACCTTTATTACTGAATTATTCCAGAAAGGAAAGGAAGAGGAAGAAGAAACCTTCCCCTTATTTTCAAACCATAAACATTTTCTGCTGGCTCACAGACTTCATAGTGATAATTTTTAATGGTAACTTATATACTATTCTGTGGTCTATTTAATCATCTTTCTGTTTTTGAACATTTAAGCTGCTTCCAGTGTTTCCTTTCATGATTGATTCTGCCGTGAACAGCTATAGGCCTGTCGCATTGTCGTTGCCATTCTAATAGGTGTGTGGCTTTTTTTTTTAAACAGCTTTATTGAGATATAATTCATATACTGCTATAGGCTGAAGGTTTGTGTCCCTTCAAAATTCATATGTTGAAATCCTAACTGCCAAGATGATGGTATTAGGAAATGGGGCCTTTGGGAGGTGATTAGGTGATTAGAGCAGAGCCCTCACGATTAGGATTTGTGCCCTTAAAGAAGAGGTGGCAGTGAGCCAGCTTGCCCATTCAGCTGTGGGAGGCCACAGTGAGAAGGCGCTATCTGTGAACCAGGAAGTGGGCTCCCATCAGACACCAGATGTACTGGCGCCTTGATCTTAGACTTCCTAGCCTGCAAAACTGTGAGAAATAAATTTCTGTTGTGTAAAAGCCACCTAGTTTATGGTATTTTGGTATAGAAGCCCGAATAGACTAAGACACATACTATGTAATTTATGCATTTAAAGTGTACGATTCAGTGGTGTTTAGTATAGTTCAGGGACTTGTGCAATCATCATCATAATTTTAGAATGTTTTCATTACCCCACGAAGAAATCCCACACCCTTTATAGACCTATCTATAGCTTGTAGTAAGAAGGCTGGAAGTAGGATGTGGCTGAGATGGGCAGACCTTGCTCTTGGCTTACTCCCATGACCCAGAGCGTACGATGAGCCCCGGAAGTCAGCCAGCTCTCAGATCTCCCCTATCAGAGCAACCTCCTGCTGGCCTGCTCAGAATGTTCCCCTAAGTTCCTCTGCTGACTCCTAACCCTAGCTGTCTTCAGTGGGGACAGAGTGAGGGAAGAAGGGCTGCTCCTTGCCTTACTTAGGCCAACAGGGCCACTTCCACCTCCCCTGGGGAGTTGAAAAAGAGAAGTGACCCCAGTGTACAGAACTGAGGAATGATGGTGGGGTGGACCCCAGGATCTTTTCATCCTTGGTCCCAGTGCTCGAACTCAAAAGCCAGTACTTTTCTTCTCTGAGAAATAAAAGCAGATTCTTAATCATTTTAGCCCCCTAAATCTAAGAGGCTCCATGACAATAAAAAGCCAAAAAGAGACAGAGAGAGCAAGTCAGTGAACACTCGTCGTGGATCAGAAGTGCCCTCCCCGCAGGTGAAGGGTTCTCCTTACAAGCCTCCAGGACTAAGGATGGGGTGGGCGTGGGGGCTTGTGCAGGTTCCTGTTCTATTCAGCAAACTCTTGTCCAGCACTTGCGTGTATTACCAACACTGTAACAGACTCTGGGACAGAGACAGGAATGCCTTGATGGGGTTCACAGGCTAGGAAGTAAAATGAGCCTTCGCACACCTACAACAGAACACAAAGTATGACAAATGTCAGGAGTGACGTAGAGACATATTGCTACAGGGTTTAAGGAAAAGAGAAGCCTACTTCAGTATAGTGGGCAGAAGAATACATTCCTGGAGGAGGTAACACTAAGTTCAACTTAGGAGTTGAACTAAGCCATAAAAGATGGTTAATGTTTAGATGGTAGGAACGGGGAAGAGCAACTCACAACAGTGGGCGTGGAGATAGGAGAGTGAGAGAAGGCTGGGGCAGTAGTCTGGAAAGTCCAGAAATTCCACTGCTTTCTCCTTTTTGAAGACCTTTAGGAGATAGGTCCAGGATTGATGAGGCAGGGAAAGGGAAGAATTAGTCATCAAAAGGATCAGAAATTGGGTTTTTGGACTCAGGGACTAGAGCTCCAGTGATGGTGCTTGTGAGAACAATGGGATGTGTATCTTGAAGAGGCAGGAAGCAAACAGCAGTGGCTGAACCTCTGGACTGTGGCAGAATCCAGACTCCCGCTAAGTGGCCCAGTATGGGAAGTAGAGAATGACTAGAGCCTTTGATCACATTGGGAGGGGGCCAGCCTCCTAGCTAGCTTTGAGGCCAGCCAGCCACTGGTCTCATTCATTTTGCAGGTCAAGTCAGCAACTCAATGACCTGGGCTAAAGTAAGCTTGGAGGTCTGAATGGGGTTCCTGAATGTCAGGGTGTGAAGCAGCTTGGCTGAGAGCCAAGGAATCAGGATGGAACCACTGGGCGAGGGGAGTTACTGAAGGTCTCCTGGTCTCCATCCTGGAATGGAAGGTAATACGTGTACAACCAGGGACAGGATGAGGAGTGGCTGGTCCCGTGGAGTTAGTTGGGACCAAAAATTATTTTTAATACATGGTCTCCAGGTTGTGGAGAGACCGGTGAGCACTTTTTGTGACTTGGACATATTAAAGCACCCACATTCTCAAATGAAGTTACATTCAGACAAATGCAAAGAAACATACAGAATTCATATTTGTACAAATCAAAGAAGAAAAAACTCAAAGAGGAAAGAATGCCTTGTATGAGAATGATAAACATCAAATTCAACAAGATGGTTATCCCTGGGGTGAGAAGGAGGGGAGAGATCAGGGAGTGGGGCTTCTATTTTATTTGTAATATTTTAGTTCTCAAAAATTTTTAAAATAGATGTGACAAACTATTGAGACGGACAGAGCTGGTAGTTGGGACAGAGAGATTTAGTATATTATAGTCTGCACTTTACAATATGTTTGTGATATTGCATTAAAAAAAATCAAAGAACGTTACATCAGAAAATTTTTGGGGTGGGGAGAGGGCACGTCCTGATGGAAGCGGGACAGGGTGGGGACAATGGCCAAGTGTCTGAGATCAGGTGCAGGAGGGGTGGGCCGGCAGACCCAGACCCCCAAAGCTGGCGGGGGGCATGAAAAGAGTAAGATCAAGGTACTATCAGAGTTAAGGGCTGGCCCCAGTATAGTCCCCATGTTCAAGGAAGTGAAAGCGCGGGAGAGAGTGGTGAGGGTGTGTGTACAGAGGGTGTGTGCTCCGTGAACCCCACAGACGTGGCAGCTCCGGGTAGAGGCTGAGCTAGAGTGGCAGATTCTCCTTTACTCAGCTGGCCACCAGTCCTGAGGGAGTCTTGTGCTGCCGCCAGCCAGACAATGCACCAGGTAGACTCTCCACTCACCCCCTCCTACCAGGCTGGCCTGACTGTCTGCAGGGGCCCCTTGCCTTTCACCGATTGTGCTTCCCTTTTTCCCCTGCACATCCGGAGCTGCTTCTCCACCCACTGCCTTGGTCTTTTTCTGGGAGCTCTGTGGACTGGGCCCCACGGAGCCTCAGACTTTCAAGTCGGGGTGGGTAGCTTTCTACATGGGAAGGGACACATGCTGGGGACTGAGAGACTAAAGGGAGTTAGTTCGTCCTGGATAGCCTTTCCTGGACCCCAGTGCCTACCCATGGGAAGGACCAAGCTGAGGGCTGAGAGTTAGTCGGGAGACTCCACCCCCGAGGGCCTGCTCCTCGTGGTCCAGATGGAGACAAGGAGGCTAGGGAGAAAAGGTTTCCTGAGCCTTTGATAACCTTGCCAGCTCTGGGGTTTACAGTGTGGAGGTTTGCTACCTTCACAGCAACCTCCCCTAACCCTACACTTAGCAGGGTGGAGACAGAGGTAAGGATCAGACCCTCCAGCTTTAGGCAGGAGAGTGCTGGGACCCTGAAGAGGGAGAACCTGGCGTCGGTTCCTCAATTCGACCCCGGCAGAACCAGGAATGCACACTGGGCATTCCCTCCCTTCCAGGCCCCTGAACCCCATCCTGAGGCCTGGGGGATGTTACGGATGTGGTATCCCCCTCGCCTCACCCCAAGATTTCTTCTCCTTT